>NC_134709.1:94227205-94858455 GCF_043290135.1 Rhipicephalus microplus
GTTTGCCCCACACATTTATTATACCTCCCCTCCCTCCTGAAGGGGAACCTGCTATGTAGTATTGTGACCCTCGTCCGTGGGCGCCATGCTGTCCATGAGAAGCAGGACAGAGCAGCGTTCCCACGCCCGGAGCCCCAGTTCTCTTGGAACGAGCGTCCAGCGGCGGGGAGCGACAAAAGGATTAGAAGACGGTCCGTTAGCCAACGTCCCTACAAGCATTTCCTCCGGATGAGAGGCGGCTGGAGTGAGACGCTGTGCGGACGTGTTTCGCATGAGCTCCGGCCCGGTGACCGACTATCGGCGGACGCGCTTTTTTCTGGACTTGCTGTCAGTGGGCTCGTCTGCAGGAGGTTGCCCTGTACCTACGGACACCACTCATTTAGGCAAGTTTGTCCCCGTTTTTGGAGTTTCCGAGATTTTCCTATCAACCCCGCGGTGGCAAGGCTAGGCCTATCTCCTAGACCAAGCCTGGCCTGGGCCGCGTCGCCCGGCGTCTGACTTGCGCCCGGTGACCGTGGGTCTTGTTGGGCTGAAGATGGAGTACTACGTCGAAGGGGAGACTATAACACCCGAAGATTTTGAAGCGGGAGAGTGGGCTCCAGTGCTGAAGGCACAGGACCGATTTAAGAAGACTCGGCATGGCGACAACGCCAAGAGTAAGCCTTGCGAGACGCAGGCCGGCAGCGACGGGCGCAAGACGCACGGAGCGCAGCAAGTCAAGCGGGGGAAAGCGCCGGTATGGAAGAAACGCGGACCGTTTCTCAAGTTGCCAGCCCCGGATTTCAAGATTGTGTACAGGCCCCAGAACTGGGACTTGAGTGTTGTGACAGCGAGAGAACTCGGATGTGCACTGAGAGCAGCAGCGCGTCTAACGAGTGCAATTGCCGCGGAAGAAGACATTGTGCGGGTTAATGGCACAAACAACACGTTGATGGTGAGCACACCGTGCATAAATCGCAGTGGGGCATATGCGACTGTGAAGACGCTCAAGCTGGGTGATCGTGACCTGCCGGTTTCGGCGTTCGTGGCGCCGTTGGAGAACTCCGTGTGGGGAGTGATTTATAATGCTTATGATGGATGCCCAGTGGAAGAAGTTCGGGCGGGATTCCTGAAGAAGAATGAAGGCATAGACATTCTGGACGCGAGACCTCTGGGAAAGTCAAAGGCGATTCAGATTACGTTCGGGGGAAAACACATACCCCGGCAGATTACTTACTGGAACTGTCTGTACGCTGTGATCCCGTACAGAAATTTAGTCGACACCTGCTACAACTGCAGGCGAGTTGGACATCGAGCGGACGTTTGCTATCGTCCGAAGAGCAACCTATGTCACCGTTGCGGGAAGGACCATCCTGCCCCGCCAGAAGGAGAGCCACCTACGTGCACGCCGGTCTGCATCGTGTGCCATGGTGCGCATCACACAGGGAGCCGGAACTGCCAGTTTCGCCTGGCTCGCAAGCCACCGACAGGCCGACAGCAGAGCATCGAAAGAGTGAGCGAAGCTGGCAACGATAAGCGTTCCTCGAGGGCCACGGAGCGGTCACCGAGGGGTAAAGAAGGCAGAAGCAAAAGCAGGGACCGGTCGAGTTCCTTCCCGCCATTGCCAGGGCGCGGGGGCGGCCAAGATGGTGGACGAGCATCCAGTACTAACAGCTGCGCACGCGACACCAACAAAAAGGTGAGCTTGTCAGGCACGGCCTCCCAGAACGAAACCGCTCGAGAGAGGGAGTTAGCAGCGCTGGTTCAGCGACAGGGAGACTTGATTAAAAGAATGGAAAACATAATTGCAGAGATGGAACGCGCACTTAGAAACGACCAACGGCAGAGGACACAGGCACCAGCAGTGCAAGGCCTACAGAAAGCGACGCAAGAGGCGTCTGCTCGCGTACAGGAGAGTGCAGCTATGGAAGTGGAGAATCGGGGGACAGTGAAGAGACCACTGCCGGGGGATGAGGTAGCTAACGCAAAACGATTAGCCGAAACGTCACCAGTAGACATGCCACAGCCTGTTTTAAGGTCATTAGTCTTAAGTCGGATGTAACAACACTTGCGGATAAAGTAGGCAAACAAGGGAAAAGACAGGATAGGTTGGAGGCTCGAGTCGAAAAGATCGAAGCCAGATTAGACACAATAGAGGAGCGTCTCGGCATGCTCTCCACTGAATTTAAGGATTCCCAAACCCAGGTCATGGGCATGTTTCAGCAGCTTCATACTATATTGGAGGCAAGACTGCCTCCCGTGGGTGGCCAAGTGCCATTAGTCAACCTGGTGCCTCATCATGGCGCCTCGCCAGCAAATTGCGGTTTGGCTGTGGAACTGCAGGGGCTTTCGTCAAAAGCGGGGTAACCTGCAGTTGCACGTACAAAAATATGGACAGTAAACCAGACATAATAGCCTTACAGGAGGCTAGTGGTTCCGTAAAATTACCTGGATTTAAGGCATTTACAGCGCCAGGAACTGATTCAAGGGGCGTATCACGCGTCTTCACAGCCGTGCTAGTCCATCGCAACATCACTGCCATTCAGCATTCCGTAGATAGCAGCAGGGAAGACTATGTCCTGCTTGAGATTTTGCCTAAACGAAAGTATGAGAAGAGTCTGTTTTTACTTAATGTGTATAGTTCTCCAAAAGATGAAGGATTGGGCTTGCCACAACTCCTGATTCAAACTCAACGGTTAGCAGCTCGCGCTCCGCTTATAGTGGTAGGAGATTTCAATGCGCCTCACCCGGAGTGGGGTTATATTCGAGCCAGCCCAAAGGGCAATCGGCTTTGGCAAGTTGCCCGGGGTCTGCAATGGACGCTGTTAAACAATCCACAAGATCATACGAGGATAGGCAACAGCATAAGCATGGATACCTCCCCAGACCTTACGTTTTTTAGAGGCATCAGTAATGCAAAGTGGATTAACACGGGACAAGCGCTAGGAAGTGATCACTATATCCTTTCCACGACGTTAAGCGCTGCGAAGCATAAAGACAAAGTGAGGGGGCATAGAATTACAGATTGGGACAGATTTAGGAAAAACAGAGCAGACACTGTAAACGGGAAAATTAATGACCTGGATGCATGGGTACAGGCGCTCAAGGAGGATGTAAGTAATACCACGGTAGAAGTGCCAGTCGAGCAGGAGGAGTTTACCGCTGACTCGAGACTATTACACATGTGGGAAGCGCACGCGAGTCTCTTGAGAAGGTGGAAGAAGCAAAAACATAACGGCGTCCTTCGCAGAAGGACTGCCAAGTTAGAACGTAAAATCGAAAATTATACAATTGAGTTGCAAGCCAAGCAGTGGGGCCAGATTTGTGATCGCATGAATGGACAGTTTGGATGCAAAAAGACATGGCAGCTGTTAAGGCATCTTTTGGATCCGGCAGCAACAAAATCGGCGCAACGGGGGCAAATGACTCGGTTAATGCATCAATATGAAGGCACAATTGGAGAGTTTATACAGGAACTCCGGAATCGGTACATAACTGATGGAGTAGACGGTTGCTTACCACACTACTCGGGGGTGGAAAACTCAGACCTAGATGAAGAGTTCACAATTGCGGAGGTGGAGTTTGCCATGGGGCAGCTGCGTACTACGTCTGCCGCAGGTCCGGATGGAGTTACTAATAAAATGCTGAGAAACCTAGATTTCAAATCGGTCGGGGCGATCACTGACTTGATAAATGAGTATTGGGTGGCCGGGGAGATCCCAGCACAATGGAAGCATGCTAGGATTATATTTATTCCGAAGCCAGGCAAGAAACTCTGCTTGGAAAACCTGCGCCCCATATCGCTGACATCATGCGTGGGCAAATTGATAAAGCACGTGGTTCTCAACAGGCTTCAGAATTATGCAGAGGACAAGGCCATCTTTCCCCCAACTATGCTAGGTTTCAGGGCCAATTTGTCTACACAGGATGTCATGATACAGTTAAAACATGATGTAGTCAATCCCGGGCATGGCACGGGCACCAAAGCTGTATTGGGGCTTGACCTGAATAAAGCTTTCGACAATGTTTCGCATGAGGCAATATTGAATAACCTATCGGAAATTGGCCCAGGGGTCAGGACATTTCGCTACATCAGATCATTCTTGGAGGGCCGAACCGCAGAAATTTCAATCGGAGATATCAAATCGGACTCATTCGCGTTGGGAGGCAAAGGGACGCCGCAGGGTTCAGTTTTGTCACCGTTCCTGTTTAACATCGCCTTAATTAAAATACCGCCGAGGCTGGAGGAGATACCGGGACTCAAACACACATTTTATGCAGATGATATTACTCTATGGGTAACCAGGGGTAGTGACGCGCATCTGGAAGAAACACTGCAACAGGCAGTTAATATTGTCGAAGAGTTGGCAGGGGAGGCGGGACTTTCATGCTCTCAGCCAAAGTCCGAGCTCTTTGTGGTTCGGGACAAACCCAGAGGGCTACATGCTAGACACTATATTCCGCCACCGCCGTTAGAGGTAAAAGTAGGGGGTAGGCCGGTAGCTGAAGCTCAAACGATTAGAATTCTTGGCCTATATCTGCAAACTAACAGGAAGAATAGGGTGGCCCTTGAAAAACTTAAGACCACGGTCAATGCTACTGTCAGGCTAATCAGAAGAATCGCTAACCGTAAAAGCGGGGTTAAAGAAAAAGAACTCTGTAAGCTGGTACAGGCGTTTGTGCTCAGCAGGATTACTCACGCGACACCTTATATGAAGTTGGATGCCGCAGAAAAGGGTAAGGTCGAGGCTATGATCCGGCAAGCTTACAAGGCAGCGCTTGGGTTGCCTAACAACGCGCCTACAGAAAGGCTGTTAAAACTAGGGGTACACAACACCCTTGATGAATTATGGGAGGCGCATCTGGTGATGCAGCACGCTAGGCTTTCGACAACCAAAGCGGGCAGGATTATATTGGAAAGGATTGGCATTGGAGCAGAGGCTCCCACTGGGGACACTAAAATTCAGGTGCGGCGAGAGTTACATAAGGCCCTGTACATAAAACCTTTGCCCAAAAATATGCATCCGATTCACCATACGCAGCGCAGGCAGGCAAGAGCCAGAGCTTTACACGTTGAGTACGGCGAGTACAAAGCGGCAGTCTATACAGATGTTGCGAAATATAAGGACAAAGACGCTTTTGTGATTGTGATGGTGGACAGGCGGGGGCGCTTGATCGCTTCTGAATTGGTCAAAACCCGCTCCTCGGAAACTGCAGAGGAAGCGGCAATAGCGCTAGCTATAACTAATTCGCAGCCAGATTTGATTCTCAGTTATTCAAAGACAGCCATCCGAAATCTGGCGAGGGGCAGAATATCGGCGACCGCTGCACGATTTCTGCATAGGGCCACGGAACGAGAAGTGAGAGAAATAGAAATTGTCTGGGTACCAGCACACTCTGGGAACCCTGGGAACAAGGCGGCTCACCTGAATGCTCGAGGTTTCGTCAGCCGGGTAGGTGAGCCGCCAGTTCCGGGGAGGTCCGCGAGAGATGGGCTGGTGTCCTTTCATGACATAACGAATCATTATAAACTACAGCGGAGGTTTTATCCGCCCTCGCACAAGTGGTTGACTAAGGCGCAGGAATGCGTCTGGAGAAAACTGCAGACGCGATCTTTTCCCAACCCTTACGTGTTGAACAAAATGTACCCGGAGGAGATTAAGCCGCCATGCAAATGGTGTCAGGCTGTGGCAACATATGATCACATACTTTGGGAACGTAGCATAGTGCCGCCACCGGTGGATATTATGCGTGATCCTTCTCTTGAGCACTGGGAGGCCGTGTTGACCAGCTCAGACCCAGTCGTCCAGTTAAGGGTTGTGGAGTGGGCCACACAGGTCGCCGCCAACCTTGGGTTGATGGCCATCTAACACGGAATCATCCTCAGTTGCTTTCTGACGAAATAAAGTTTTTCCATCCATCCATTTCCTCCGGATGGCTTGTAGACCGACCGCACAGGTCGTGTCTACGCGATTAAAGTCTCCACTCCTTGGCCGCGATTCCCGGAAAAGACAGCAGCAGTCATCCAACCACCAACTTGTTCCAGGAAGGGACCCATTTACCCTCTCCTCAGTGAAGCTCTGCCCGAAGTAGCATTGCGTTGGGAGATGCGACCGCTATTCGGCGACAGTGTGTTATTGACTGATGCCCTAGAGGGCGGTGTCTTGCGTGTATAATTGCTGGTCCAATTAAGGAGAAGGCTGAGAGAGCTTATAACGACGGTGCAAAGTGCTGGACGTGCGCTGCTCTGAACCATGCTTTAACGGTTCAACCACCACGCGCGTGGTTTGTGAATCTCCTAACCTCTCTATGTTGTAAATAAGTGTAAATAGTGCCAGTAAACCTATTTGTTTTTTTTTATTCCCCCTCTTGTCAGCGTTCGTTTCCTCCACCCGAAGTTGCGCCATGCTACCACAAAAGTCCGGGTCCGACGTAACCCTGACGTCCCGGCAACCCACGTCACAGGCGACGCGTCGGGTAGACCCCGGTCCGCAACAATAGTGGTTTTGGTTTCTACACATGTGTTCGGGATCGCTGTCCTGCAGCATGTATTGTGGTGCTCTTGTGAACGAAGGGTTTCTGTGAGTGTCAGCCTGGGTCTCGGCTCCTGCTCTGCTCCTTCTTCCCGGCCCACGCTCCGGGCCCCTATAGGTCTCCGTGCATCGCATCCGACGCACGATACTACAGAACCCTACGCACGCATACGGCTGTGATGATGCGTGATATGTCGTCGTAATCAAATGGCAAAGGCTCGTCCACAAGGTCAAACGCATTGTGTGGCATGCAACTCACAGAAAATGAGCAACAGCGCCAATACAAGCCTTCGGCTAAAGAGCCATACAATGTTTCCCGTCGATTTATATTTATTTCATGCTAATAAACTTCAATCAATGAATAGAAAACCAGGACTAGAGGACAAATGTGGACTAAGTGCTCTGTCCACATAATGATGATGATGATGATGATGATGATGATGATAGCCTAAAAGCATGGCTCGCACCCACTTTGGGGGAGTGGCCAAGAAACGAGTAAGTAGAAATAGGGGATCACATGTTACTTTTGAATCAAGTGAACTATAAGACGGTTAAAAGAAATAAATTTTTACTAATTGAGAAATGTGCAATCAAAACCGCCTTGATTCGATTAAGAATCTTTATACTACAGCAGAACAGAGGTCATTGTGGCAATGACAGGTCCAGTGAATCACGCCGTTTTTCGTCGTTTTTTTCTTTTTTTATGAACATGTACCAACCGGCTCAAACAAGCACTCCAGTGGTTGCAGCTGCTCCAACTAAAAGCGTTGAGCTGCTCTGACCAGCGATAATGGGCAGATGTGCTCCTGTATGCTACAATGACCGTGCCCCGTAGAACCCACCTTCAACCGCGTGGTCGACGAAGTGGTCAGGGTGCGGGGCTAGAAGCTGCGGTCTCCGTTGGTACGTGGGACAGCTGCTGCCGATTGTAGTCGTCCTCCTTCTGTGGAGCGAGCCAACGGCCACCGTTCGACCGGAAGACTCGCGCTCCGACCAACGACGACCATGATGCCACCGGTGTGCTGCACAATACTTGGTCCATCTCCCGAAGTGGGTGCATATCTACAAGTTATGAGGATTGTGTGATATATCTTTGTAATGACATTCCTTTAACTTATTAACATTTACAGCTTACGACCTTGCAGGCAGCTGGTGTAGTACATTTCTGGTTCGTGTTCACCTATTAACTGTGGCTCATACCCACTGTGGGAGATTGGCCAAGACTTGAGTGGCTTTATAAAACAATAACGCGATAGCGTTAAAGAGCTCGTTTCGCAGGAATGCTGGCGTCGGTGTTGGCGTTGGTGTCATCGTTGGAGGTATCGAGCGAAAAATCATCATCTTATGCGTGAATGGAAAATCGAGAATGGTGCAAATAAAATTAAGTGATGAAAAGTCCTGGAGCACAAATGGGACCGAACCAGGGTTGTTTGGGTCTCAGTGGGGATTGAACCGGGTCGCTTGCATGGCAAGGGGATGGCCACGCCTCTGATTGTGAAAACATGTGAAAAGAACTTCCTCTGCTTGGAAATGCAGTAAAAGTACCCTTCATGCTTCACAAACACACGCGTCCTGTATGCATGCTTCACAAGGCAACATGAAACATTGCAGTATTAATGCGTGGTAGAAGCATCCATTGCCAACGGGCGTCAGAATATGAGACCATCATAATGGCTCCATGGTTGAAAGCCGGTACCCTACTAAAAAAGGCATACACGTTACTTAAAGGTCACATAGTGGGTGTATAGCAAATTCGAAAAGGTTTCATGCACAAAGTTTTTGAAGTGCGCACTAGGAACAGGATGTCGTTATCGCGTTCAACTCCTAAAGGCGAAGCTATAGGTCCCCCGCCCCCCCCCCCCTTTTTTTATCGTCTTTCCTGTCCTTCGTGTCGGTTCATTTCTTCTGCTCGTGGCGTAACCGACTCGCGCTCTGAATGCCGACTGCGCTGATGCTGCTGTGGATTTGGTTATATTTAGTTTTACATCAATTAGTCTTGGGCTACCTTGTGCTTGCTACATCCTCCTAAGTGAGTGAATATCTACAAATTATAAATATGTACGTCTTTAAACGTAATTGCTTAAAGATAATCCAATCATTGTCTTCGAGATTCCAAACCAGGGCATGGAATACTGACCACGTGCCTCTTACCAACCCGTGTCTCCCCCTAGTTTATGCCTACCATGAAATGCGTATAAGGCCTCTTTTTAAGGATGTGACTCCGTGAAAAAGAAAAAGTTGCAGTCAGCACCCTCCAACCATTGTGATTATGACAAATAAGGCAAAGGCCTGCTACGTGTGCCTGTATTTTGAAAATTTAAAAAAAAACGCGGACCACGTAGAGACTGGATGCAGTGCCGCTGCGACAACAGTCGAAGTTTCAAAGAGAATCCCACGTGCCATCAACTCTAAGGGTAACCTCGCTGCCACCACGCTTAAAATTCTGTTCCAGCCAGAGTCGAAGCCAGGTGGACTGGATTCGGCATTTATTCATGTGGCAGCGCTGCTCGTATCTCTGATGTTCTGTGTTTTTTTTCCCACCGGTATTTCTGCAAAACGAGCTCATTAACGCTATCACGATAAAATTGCGTTTTTGTTAACTTTATGAGACAAGGTGAAAAAATTTGCCAGATCCCACGCACTATCGAAATCGATGTTAAGCGAAGCATGCGGAGGGAATGTGACTGTTTTCTCATTTTTATTGAGCGAAACGTAAGAAAATGACGTTAAGGAAGGAAAATAGAGGGAAAAGAAAGGCAAGGAGGTTAACCAGCCTATAGGCAGCCGGTTCGCTGCCCTGCGCATGGGAGAGGGATGGGGGAGATGAAAGAGAGCAGAGAGGGAAAATGGAAACAGCACATTCGGCAGAGATATGTAGAAATGTTGCGTGAACAAACATATGTTGAACAGTCCCATATATTTTATATAACTAGTTATATGTAGTTGTATAACGATGCCAACAGCATTATGGATATTAACAATGCCAAAAGCAGCAAGCTCAAATGAAGTTAATGGTACTCGCGAGGGTGGTAGCCTTGGACACTGCTACATGATTCAACTTCAGCGGATGGCACCTAACTGCAATGGACGCTAACCCGATGGGATGGCTGTATAATAGTATATAGGCACTGTTTATAAAATTGGATAGCCACCACTGCACCCACAACTGGCGTTTGACGAACACTAGGGTCTGTTTGACAAGTATAGCTCCGAGACGTAGTGTGGCTCTAGGGTAGAATTCTTGATTGCCACGCAGAATGGTGAAATTCAATTCTTGCTGGGACCTCGACATGTATTATTTGCATTCGTCGGGTCAACGCTGCCGATGTCAGCTTTTTTTTAACGCTCACGTGTCAAGATTAGCGATATCTGTTCTCACCGTTCCTGGGCAGATATAAACTGTCAGTCACCTGTTGCTCATACGCGCATGACTGTGGTACATACACGCCCACGGGTATGTGCCACACGTCTGATGCAAAGAGTTTGACGAAGTACGCGACCCGCTTCTGCGAAGTCCCGTCTTCGAAGATCAAATCCTGGCCGTCCGTGATCGAGCCGGCAGGCTTGACTGATATATATATATATATATATATATATATATATATATATATATATATATATATATATATATATATATATATATATATATATATATATATATATATATATATATATATCAAGGTAAACAGCCAACATAGAGCATGCTGGTCTGAGACCACGTCGAAAGGACGGCCGTAAAGGAGGTACGGGCGAAACTTCAACGCCCAGATTATGGCCAAACATTCCTTCTCTGTCACGGAGTAATTCAATTCAGCCTTCTTGAGAGTGCGACTTGCGTAGGCGACTACGTATTCGGCTTGGGTGCCTTTCCGTTGTGCCAAACTGCACCAAGACCAATGCCACTTGCATCGGTGTGAATTTCTGTGGCAGCAGTGGGGTCGTAGTGACGAAGAATAGGTGGTGAGGTCAGCAGGTGGCGCAGCTGGCGAAATGCGTCGTCACATGCAGGTGACCATGCAGATATACCTTTGCTGTTGGAAACCAGACTCGTGAGAGGTGCGATAATGGACGCGAAGTTGCGCACGAAGCGACGAAAGTAGGAGCAGAGATCAACGAAACTTCTTAAAACTTCTTAGGGCTTTGAGTGATGTGGGCAACGGGAAGTCAGCGACAGCTCAAAGCTTATCGGGATCCGGAAGAACACCGTCTCTTGTGATGACATGTCCCAAGATTGTTAGTTTTCGTGCTGCGAAGTGGTACTTCTTGGAGTTAAGTTGTAGGCCTGCAGAAGTTAGACACATCAGAATCTCGTGGAGGCGAACAAGATGTGTCGGGAAATCAGATGAAAAGACTACGATGTCGTCCAGGTAACATAAGTAAGTTTTCCTATTGTTGGCACGCAAGATGGTGTCGATTATGCGCTCAAATGTGGCAGGCGCGTTGCAGAGCCCTAATGGCATGTCTTTGAACTCATATAGGCCATCCGGCGGCGTTACAAAGACTGTTTTAGGGCGATCGCATTCAGCCGTTGGCACCTGCCAATACCCAGAACGCAGATCCAAGGATGTAAAGTACTCGGCGCTTTGCAAACAGTCAAGAGCATCGTCTATTCGCGGTAGCGGGTGGACATCTTTCTTCGTGATCTTGTTTAAGCGGCGATAGTCCACGCAAAATCGTACGCGGTGCCATCTTTTTTCTTTACCAGAACCACAGGTGATAACCAAGCGCTTTGAGAAGGCTGTATGACTCCACGTTTAAGCATGTCATCTACTTGCTCCGTAATGACACGGCGCTCTTCGGCGGAAACGCGGTAAGGACGCTGTCGCAGAGGCGAATGTGAGCCGGTGTCAATAGTATGAGTGATAGTCGTGGTGCGGCCCAAAGCAGGCTCTAGTCGAAAGAAGAACGACACTTGTTCAGGAGAGCAACAAGTTGGCAGTGGTGCGAGAGGGGAAGGTCTGCGTCAATAGCATTTTCGAAGGCTGACGAACTTCATGGCTCAGACGCATGAGTGATGGCGGCAATATGACATGGCGTTTCGTCGGGAAGGATGATCATTGATATGGTCGACAGGTTGCACATATCCTAACGATTCACCACGAAGCAAGCCAATGGGGTAGTTGCAATGGTTGGTAACCAGCATTACGGTTAAACCAGACGTAATTGTAAGAACGGCAAATGGGAGAATGATGCCTTTGTGTTCAGTAAAAACTGGAGATGGCGTAAACACCACCGTACCGTCAGGTTGCGCCACACATGAAAGGCTAATAGGGACCGAAGCTTCCGGAGGCAAGGTGATGTCGTCGTCAGCGATGAGTTTGCAGAGCAGAGGAGAGAGGTCGGGTGGTGTAAATTCACATGTTGGCACAAGGGACACTTCGGCACGGGAACAATCTATGATAGCTTCATGACGTGATAAAAAATCCCAACCCAGGATAAGGTCATGAGAGCAAGATGTTAGAACAAAAACTGTACGACGTACAAAACGTCTTGGATGATGACGCGCGCCTTACACACAGCCGAGGGATGAATGCGTTGCGCGCTAGCCGTAGACAGCACCATGTCACAGAGAGATGTGGTCACTTTCTTCAGTTTTCTACAAAATTTTGCGTTCATCACAGAAACGGCGGCCCCGGTATCAATTAACGCTAATGTTGCGACTCCCTCAACATCGACATCAACAACATTTTTCAGCGAAAATGGAGGCCTTGGGAATTGCGCACAAGTTGCAGTTCTTGCCTCCGAAACTGCACTGATTAGTTTTCCTCCGCAGGAGGTGGTCGACGACGCATAGGCGATGGCGATCGCCGACAAGGTGATGGGAAACGAGCAGTCGATGGGCGGCGATCCAAGTCGGAGTGCCTCTGTTCATATGCAGACGTGGTGGTCTGCTGTGGTGCGTAGGTAGGAGTTCTGAAGTATGCGTGAGCAGGTGTGGGGCGGCGGTGGCAGAAGCGTGCAATGTGGCCAGCGACGCCACACGCGAAGCAGATAGGACGATTGTCTCGGGTGCGCCACTCATTAGATGAACGAAAAAAGCGAGGTGGGGGCCTGTAAACTGGAGGCGAGCCCGGATGAGGTGGAGCCGATAAGGCGACTGGATGCGCTGGGGGCCGCGCGACCACAGCTGCGTAGCTGAGAGGTGAAGGTGGTGCAGGTTGTGCGTAGCCGGCAGTTGAGAGATCAGATGGCACCGAAGTGCATGGGTAAGAAGCCGGAAAAGTAGGGAGGGCATCGCAAATTTCAGTGCGTATGGCCTGCTGCAGTGTCGAAGGGAGGCTTGTGGTGGGCGCGCCGCTATGCGGCAGCAGGGAGAGCTGTCGGGCGACTTCCTCCCTGATGAAGTCTTTAATCTGGTTTGACAGAGTTCCTTGGCGAACGTTGCCAATTGCGAGTGCGACGGCCGAGATCGAATCTGGTGATGGGACACTCTGTCTGGCGATAGAACGCTGACGACGCAATTCATCGAAGCTCTGGCACAGGCTTACGAGGACTGCCACCATGGTCGGGCTTTTCGCCAGCAGCATCTGGAATGCGTCATCCTCGTTGCCCTTGAGAATCTGTCGAATTTTCTCTTCTTCAGGCATAAATGGGTTAACACGCCTGCAGAGGTCGAGCACATCCTCAATATAACTAGTAAACGTCTCGCCAGGCTGCAGGGCTCGGTGGTGCAGACGCTGGTAAGCGCGGAGCTTGCGGACCTCTGGTCGGCCTAACGCTTCGGTCACGAGAGTCTCAAAGGTGGACCAGTTGGCGATAGCGGTTTCGCGGTTGGTAAACCATAGCTCAGCGACGTCAGCCAAGTAAAAGATAACATAGACAAGCTTAGAGTCGTTGTCCCATTTGTTGCTGGCACTTACGCGTTCGTACATGGAGAGCCAGTCTTCGACGTCTTGCTCAACACTGCCGCTGAAGATTGTTGGGTCCCGCTGACGGGTAGCGCCTGGGCAGGTCGACGGGGCAGCCGATGGTGCTGGCTGTGCAGGGATGGGCTGGTTGGCGACTGCGTCAGTCATGTTGTAGGGTGGTCTTTCGACCAACTTGCGAGAGCGGAGCTCCAGGTCTGCTTAGGAATCTCAGCAGCCTCCACCAAATGCGATGATGTTTATTCGAACAGAGGAGTCGCAACGAGGTCACGACGGAAAATGGGCGCACGGCAAGTCTGGCAAAGGCAGCACAGGTTCTCGCGCAATCAGAGCACGCCCGGGGTTTTTCGTTCTCTTTGGAAGGCGCATACGTTATAGTGCGTATGCTCCACTAATATATATATATATATATATATATATATATATATATATATATATATATATATATATATATATATATATATATATATATATATATATATATATATATATATATATATATATATATATATATATATATATATATATATTATGGGCATTTAGTATACGCATCCTCATCGTTGTCGCGTAGCATCATCACCTTGGCTCATTCATCGTAGCTGTCAGCTGCCGGTTCCTCGGTCCTAATAAAAGGTAATCCCAACCAAGACTTCATACGTGGTGGAGCGTGCTGTTAGATCCCCCGCCATCCTCTCGACCACTCTACCCCCTGGAGCTACGTTCAGGTCGCCGCTTGGGCCAGGTGTCCGGAAATATGTCGCACCAAGATGAGGCCGGTGCTGCAGCCGTTCCCACTCCGCCACCGCGTGCCGCGCCTTTTCACGTCATTAACAGCCCCCAGCGTGAGCCCCATCCCTTCGCTGGTAAGCGCGGGGAAGATGTGGAGGAATAGCTGGAAGATTTCGAACGGGTCGGCGCTGCTAACCGGTGGGATAACACCTACAAACTCGCTTACGTGTCATTCTACCTCACGGGTGTCGCGAAGACGTGGTTCCTCAACCACTTCATCGACATCCCCGACTGGTCAGGCTTCAAAGATCAGCTTCGCCATGTCTTTGGCACACCGGCTGTTCGTTCGGCTCTCGCAAAGAAAGCTTTCGCGAATCGGAAACAGCACATCGGTGAGTGGTATACATCCTACATCGAGAATGTTCTTTCACTTTGCCGCCGGGTTGACACACCAATGACAGAATCGGACAAGGTGCGCCAGCTTCTTAAGGAAATTGCACCAGTCTCATTCAATGCCCTTGCAATCCAGAATCCGGCTACCGTTGCTGACGTTGCGACAACCTGTCAGCGCCTCGAAGAACTTGAGTCTATGCGTCTACAACCAGACAATGACGCGGCCCGTATTACGACTGATCCAAACCTGCGAGACACGATAAGGGCGATTATACGCGAAGAATTTGAATCAATGGGATTCACACTACCTTCAGTGTGTCCCATCCAGTCTTCTTCAACGTCATTGCGGGATGTCATTAGGGAAGAGCTCACGTCCATGACCCACATGGTCAACCTGCAGCCCATTGTCTCTCGTACTCTACCATCGTTCCCGCACACCGCCGCTGCACCACCAGGCACCGTCAGCTCGACGTCCCCGCCACGAACGTACGCATCGGTTGCTGCCGCACCTCCCACAAGCTTTCCCACGAGCTTTTCATCACCACCGCCTGAGCTGTCATCTGTCCCTCTGACTGCTCTCTCTCCCGGTGCAGTTAGCGCAAGCTACTACCCTCCTCATCGATCGACTCGGCCTACGTGCTATTATTGCGGCTATCGTGGTCACATTGCACGTTTTTGCCGCAAGCGCCAGCAAGACGAGCGCCGAGGGTATGACATACGCGAACGGGACTATACCGCAGGAGCCTCGTACCAGGGCCGCCGTTATTCGTCACCGCCGCGTCGGTCTCCATCTCCGCCAGCATCGGGTGAACTGCGCAGTAGTCACCGATCAACCCGACGCCGTTCACCGTCGCCTTACCGTCGCTCATCTTCTCCTCTTCAGCCTGCTTCCCTTGCTTCTGATCGGCGTCCGGAAAACTAAGCGATGCAGTTTTTGGAGGACAAACTGCATTCCAACACAGGACTCCAATTCCTCCAGCGCGCCCCTACAATATGATTGCGGTCACAGTTGAGGAAGTGGACGTTGATGCTTTGGTGGACAATGGGGCTGTGTTTTCTGTTATTCGTGCTGATTTGTGTGCCCGTCTTTGAAAAGTCACGACGCCTTATGATGGACCGACACTGGTTACAGCCCAGAGAACAATGATTCGCCCTTCCTCTCTCTGTACTGCCCGTGTACTAATCGACGAAATTCTTCATCATATAGAATTTGCTGTGCTATCCCCGTGCTCCCATGAACTCATTTTAGGCTGCGACTTTCTTTCCTCTGCTTCTGCGGCTATTTGCTGTGCACAACGTGTCGTCCATCTTACTGACACGGACCACTTGCTCAACGACGAAACCTACAGGCCACTTCGACTCATCGCTGCAGTAGACATCGAGTTACCACTAAACGAACATCAATTAGTTACAGTTTTGTCCAACGACGTTGACTCTGGTGACATTTTGCTCACTCCGTCACCACGTTGCCTTAATAAAGGCATAGCTCTCGCATCAGGTGTGGCTCGCTTCAACAATGGATCAACTGTTCTCGCTGCTACCAACACCACACAAGATAAAATTTTACTGCCACGGGGCACTACTGTCGCCTGTGTTGCCGATATGCAGCCTGTGTGCGTTGTGCCTCTTACCCCTGTCTCCTCTAAATGCGATCCTGCGGATCATGCTGCTTCCTCGGCCTTTACAGCAGCCATCAACAAAGACTTGACAGACTCACAGAAGCAGCAGCTGTTTGATTTATTGGAAAAGCATGCAAACTCCTTTGACGTTCATTCATCCACCCTGGGCCAGATAACAGCTACAGCACATCGTATTCAGACCGACGGAACATCCATTGTGCACCGCCGTCCATACCGCGTCTCTCTAGCCGAACGAAAAATCATTGAAGAAAACGTAGACGATATGCTCCGACGGGAGATAATCCGACCCTCAACCAGTCCTTGGTCGTCACCCATCGTTCTGGTGAGTAAAAAAGACAATTCCGTACGATTTTGTGTCGATTACCGAGCACTCAATAAGATCACTAGGAAGGACGTATACCCCAATGCCACGCATCGACGACGCCCTAGATTCCTTACAGGGTGCTGAATACTTTTCGAGCCTCGACTTGCGTTCCGGCTATTGGCAAATCCCCATGCACGAAGATGATAAAGAGAAACGGCGTTTTCAACCCCGGACGGCCTATACAAATTCAATGTTGTGCCGTTCGGTCTATGCAATGCGCCCGCAACTTTTGAGCGCATGATTGACACCGTGCTGCGTAACCTGAAATGGAAGACTTGCCTATGTTACCTCGATGACATTGTTGTCTTTTCATCGACGTTTCCTCAACATCTGCAACGCTTGGACGAGGTCCTGACTTGTCTTGCGGGCGCTGGTCTTCAAATTAACACCAAAAAGTGCCATTTCGCCAACAAATTTATCAAGGTACTCGGTCATGTTGTGAGCAAGGACGGAATTCGTCCAGACCCTGATAAAACTGCTGCAGTGTTTCGCTTCCCTCGCCCTTACAAACCGAAAGATTTGCGAAGTTTCCTTGGTTTCACCTCTTACTTTCGGCGATTCATACAAAACTTTGCCTCCATAGCCGCACCACTTCATAAGCTACTTGCTTCCGCTATGCCCTTTCAGTGGTCTCAGGAATGTGAACCAGCTTTTAACAGGTTGAAGAGTGCCCTCACTACCGACCCTGTACTTTCTCATTTTCACGATGATGCACCAACCTTCCTGCACACAGACGCTAGCAGCCATGGTTTAGGAGCCGTGCTCCTGCAACGCGACAACTCTTCGCGAGAGCGAGTCGTTGCATACGCCAGCCGCGTCCTCTCCGCGCCGAGAGGAACTACACGATCACCGAGCAGGAGTGCCTCGCCATCGTTTGGTCAGTACAGAAATTTCGTCCATATCTGCATGGCCGCCATTTCACCATTGTGACCGACCACCACACTTTATGTTGGCTTTCGACACTCGAGAACTTGTCGGGACGCCTCGGACGCTGTATTCTACGCCTCCAAGAATATGATTTTGACATCGTATATAAGTGTGGCAGGAAGCATCGCTCTTTCTCGCTGCCCACTACCAGCGACTCCACTCGGGGTTTCCGCAATCAATTTGCACAACACGCCCTCGGAGTCCACGTCTACGGTGGTTTCCTCTCTCGCCTCTATGGACCAGCTGCCTTCGGACGACCCCCACGATTTTCCTTCTAGACAGTTGGCTGACCCATACTGTCGACGTATTATAGGCTACCTCACTGGCAGTTCCCGTCCACCTAATGCAAGGCTCCGTCGCCAACTCCCGCAATTTAAGCTGGACAACTCGGTGCTGTACCGCAAAGTTTACCATCCTGACGGTCAGCGCTGGGTTCCCGTTCTACCCCGATCGCTTCGGTCCGAAGTCCTCAGAGCGCTTCATGACCATCCGACTGCTGGTCACCTTGGTTACCATAAAACCTACGATCGCCTTCGAAGTCGGTTTTATTGGCCAGGCATTACCACTAGTGTAGCTCGGTACGTCGGGTCCTGCACTACCTGCCAATGTAGAAAACTACCAACATCTGCTCCCACCGGTACACTACAGCCTCTTCCGTGCCCAGCCACACCATTCGAAGTTGTAGGCGTCGATCTTTATGGCCCCCTCCCAGTCAGTGCTGCTGGAAACCGGTGGATAGTAACAGCTGTTGACCATTTGACGCGCTACGCCGAGACGGCATCCGTTACTACTGGTTCAGCTTCTGAGATTGCCGATTTCATCCTCCAAGCTATTATACTGCGTAATGGTGCTCCACGTGTGTTGCTCAGTGACCGTAGAAGGGCCTTCCTTTCACAACTAGTGAACGAACTTCTTCACGCCTCCGGCACAACTCACAAGACTGCCTCTAGTTATCATCCCCAGACTAACGGCCTCACTGAGCGATTCCACCGCACTCTTGCTGACATGATCGCCGACTATATTCAACCAGACCACAAAAACTGGGACGTTGTTCTACCATTTGTCACTTTCGCCTACAATACGGCCATTCAGCGGACAACCGACTACTCGCCATTTTACCTAGTTCATGGACGCTCCCCTACTTCTTCCCTGGACGTCTCTTTCTTTACCTGCCAAGCGAATTCATCTCCATCCTCTTCAGAAGATTACGTTTCACGAGTCGCACAGTGCCGCCAACGTGCTCGTATAAACACCGAAGCCCGCCAGCAAGACAGAAAGCTAGTTTATGATGAATCGCATCGTGCTGTATCCTTCCAACCTGGAGAAGAAGTGCTCCTTTTGACGCCTGTTCGCACACCTGGTTTGTGTGACAAATTTCAGCCTCGGTTTATCGGGTCGTACACAGTTCTTGAAGAGACTTCACCAGTGAATTATCGCGTGACACCACTTGTAGCCCCAGCAGATCGCCGTTATCGAACTACAGAGGTCGTTCATGTCTCCCGTATGAAGCCCTTCATGCGACGTTCTTTGTCCCCTTGACTTGCCGCGGCCAGGCTGGCCACTTTCACGTGGGGGGAATTGGTGTGGGAATTTAGTATACGCATCCTCTTCACCGGTAAATTATCATCATTATCATGTTTGGCTCATGCATCCTCATCGTTGTCGCGTAGCATTATCATCTTGGCTCATTCATCGTAGCTGTCGGCTGCCGGTTCTTCAGGCCTAATAAAAGGTAATCCCAACCAAGACTTCATAATATATATATATATATATATATATATATATATATATATATATATATATATATATATATATATATATATATATATATATATATATATATATATATATATATATATATATATATATATATATATATAAACGTCACCCCCATCCCCTGTGCAGTATTCAAACGAATGCTTCACATGTAATAGCATTGACCTAGCTTACTAGAAACCAAGTCATAACCAAGCAAAGGCAGGTAGAGGGTATGGTAACTGTATACTGTTTTAGGTGTATTGTAGCAGTTGTGACATAGACGAAGAAAGTGCAGTGAACGAACAGAACACTTGCCACTGGCAGGGACCGAAACCGCATTTAATTCCAATTAAGGTTCCCTGTGCATTCTTTGCCTTCATTAAAGAAGCCGAACAGAATAATATGTTAGTCTCGATTAAGGTTATTGTACTAAACAAAGAAACGAGCCCTCATAGACATTCTATCCTTCTCCTTAATGGTATCTGGGTTTTTACTTCGCTAAATCGCGATATGATTAGAAAGGACGTATTAAATGATGGAGGGCTCCAGAAATATCGACCGGGACTCGCGTCGCACCGTACACAGGCCTCTGCCACTTAGGTTTCAGCGTAATGCGAGCGCCGCATCTGCGACTGAACCAGCTATCTGCGGCTAAGCCACCAAGCATCGTAATTTCTTAGTACCAATGCATGACGGACTCCGGCAACGACAAAGAATGTCACTTTTCTCCCTCGTGCACAACAAACGACGCGATTGCTGAGAGGAGGACTATATTTTGCGAAAAGGTGGTCAACGTGGAACTCGGATGACGGCGTAAACCGGAGTTCTCGACCAGTTGCGCGTGCAGTCACTCCCGGGGATCTTGGCGAAGGAGCTGCGCCTCGGTTGCGTGACCTCTCTCGGCCTGTGACTCGATGGGGCGACTGCCGCTGCCCTCGCTGGTGAAAGCACCCTCGCTGCTGGGCTCGTCGGCGGCCAACAGCTTGGCGGCTGCCCTCGCGTCCTCGTTGACTCCTTCGCCGCCTTCGCGCCCCACGGCCGACTCGTCGCTCGCCCTCTGCATGGCCGCCTCGCCGGCGCACTCCAGCGTCAGGCGCACCATCAGTGTCTCCGGGTTCAGGGCCGACCCGTCCTGCATCACAACGGTCGATCGAGACTACACAACTTTCGGCGAGCTCCACACACTACTCATAGGCGTCTGCACAAGGTGCTAAGTCTGCCCCGTTTACGTTTACTGACTCATGGCCACGCAAGGTTTTGTTGATTTTATCGATATGTGGGGTTTAACGTACAAAAACCACAATATAATTATGAGAGACGACGTAGTGTAGGGCTGCGCAAGCTTTTGTCGATAAGACCAGCCTAAAACCCGTAATACATGGCAGTTGAGGAACTCCTCCCACGCTTCAGAAAAAAACAAGCGCCCAAGTCCGGTCAGTATGACAAACACCACATTGTTTTCACCTCAATATTTTCATCCACTGTGAAGCATGTTTTTCGAACTCTACCGTGGGTGGAGGGTAAGTGCTGCGGTGACCCCCCCCCCCACCCCGCACGAGGAATCTGGTGAATGTTTATAAGCTTTTTGCTAAGTGTAGGCCTGATGAGGTTGGCACCGGCGCTTGTTTGCCCTGGCGTAAATCCAGAAGAATCACAGAGGGATACTCGCATGGGCGTAGCCTGGAAAGTGAGATTGAGGCACTCGCCCCCCTGAAGCCAAACATGCACAAGCGCCACAGCAGTCCGCACTCCCCTCCCCCGGCCACGATGCACCCCCCCCCCCCCCAAGACAAAATTGTGCAGACACCCGTGGACACGCGTCTTACAATGGCGACCATTGTTTTTATAATCATGGTCATTGAGGAAATAATACTGAGGAGAGGCCGTTACGTCATATTTTGAGAAACCGTAAGTACAGAAGAGTAGAGGACTCTTACTCAAAAGGTTGGCCACGCTTCTGCGGCTCGCGCATACTTAGTGGCGCCGGAGAGAAGGGGGCGAGCCACGCGAGCCGATTTAAGGATGAGCCGAGCGACAGTGCGCCACCATCTGAGAGACGAGCTGCAACAGCGCAACTTTTGTTTTCAGTAAGAGCAAACGTGCCGCGATACTGACTCAGTGCTTGTGTGCCACTCGCAGCCTCATTACGGCTCGTATTTTCGTATTGTACACCTACTCAACGCAGCTACGTTGAGTAGTTAAATGTTGTTGTTTGACTATTGCAGCTGAAACTTTTTTACCTTGTTTTGCGTTCGTGTAGCATTTGTGAGTGCTTTTGTACAATGCATGAATTCTATAACATTCATTGTTCGCGGAAAGTAGCGCAGGCTCGCGATTCGCTCTGCCAAACCTTGGCCAACGCGGCGCCGCTTGTTTTTTATGTTCGTTGACAGATGGCAGCACACTGCAAGTGATTTGCTTTTTGCCGCGTATCAGACCGAAATGTTCTCCGCGTCCGGATAAACTTGGTGAGTGACGCCGTGTTGTTGTGCGTGGTGAGTGACGCGTTGTTGGTGTTATCGAAGTCGTTCAGCGGAGAGAATTCCTCAGATTACTTTCAGCAGTGATGTTCAAAGAAACAGTCTTGACGTCCAGGATTTTTCACTTGACGTACAACGCACCGAGAGTAACTCTCGCTCGCTGGATTCCGTGCCGACCGCTTGTGCCCTCGCGATCTCCGACGTCAGTGTAGCTCTGGCCGACTGGGCTAGCCCTACGCCATCTCCTGACACCGATCTTCGACGACAGCGTAGCTCTGGCCTACTGGCTTTACGCTATCTCCTGACGCCGACAAGAGCTCTCGCCAATGGTGCCCCATCCTCGGACTCCTGCAACCGTGACCATCTTTCCTGTCTTCTCCTTACTTCCGTTGTTCGCTGTCCCTGCGCCTCGCTCTCTCCTTCCTCTCTATTTCTTTACCTTTTGATCCCATCCTTTTAATTCCTTCTCTACCCCCATCTCTCGTGAGCTACTGTTGAGGTGTCCTCCCCCTGAAAGACAGTTACGGGGCTCACTTTCCTCTTCTTTTCATTTAAAATCACTTCCCCCTCTTCCGAGAGTGACAGCAACGATGAACAGTCAGCTGCTAACAAGCAGCGAGTTGCACTTCACGTCCCCTCTTGCGTTAATGTTTTTTCACGCTCGTTAGTTACTTTGATTGTATTTATAGTTTAATATTCTTCAGCGAACTCAAAATAAAAACATAGCTTTTCTTGTGCATTGCATGTAGCAAAATGACAGTGGATATTGCAAGGTGCCGCATGCCGCCAACACGTTTGAGCTCGACCAGCGAAGTGAAATGGTTAGAGCAATGAAACGTACAGTTATGACCATAACCCACGCCTCTCTGTCAACTTATCCTGCACTTGAATGATACCATCCGAACCACATTGTTGTTCGACGAATTTTCGCAATTTTGAAGTTGCAGAAAGCGTACGTGTGTATTCGTTTCGACATCCTTGTTTCGATCGCGCTGATGAAACCTGCAACATCCGAGTGCAGTGAACTGCACACTGTTAGAGTCTGATCATTGCTGTGACAAAAACGCTATTTAATTGTAAGTTAAGTGCTTGTGTTGCCTTGAAGAATCATCTCCGTAGTGCTTACAGCGCAAGTAATGAAGATGATGTAATATGCTTGCCAACCATCATTAAGTTAAACAATCGGTCCCGTGCAGCCACGACGGCACGCTGCTCGCTAGTGGCCTACTACTTTGGCAAGTTCATCAGGCAGCCTCGGCATTAATGATATAGGAGTCCCGTTCAGTTGACACGTGAATTCCAGATCGCGCAGTTTTTTGTAGTTCGCACAGGATTACGGAAGGCATCGATGATGCATCATCCATCAGCTGACACCACCAACCTTGGCACTGCGGCAAGAAATGAGACGGCGATCATCTAGTAATTCCTATCGTTTGGAAAAGTACTTTAGTCCTATATACATTCATTTGACGATCAAGAGTTCATCCGGTGAAAGCGGCCCGGAGCAACCGTCCGTGCTTCTTATATTCTCCTATGTAATTTCTCGGGTTGATCCCCCTCCCGCAGCCATGTTGGATTGCACGGCGTGCCACCCAAAGCTCGTGGGCATTGCGAATACCTTGTGCGCCGGCAGGCTTGTCTTCGAGGAGGCGCTTGGCGGCCGCGAGTTCTCCCCGTGCTCCTCCGGAGGCGTCACGGTGAGGTCGCCGCGCGAGGGCCGAGGCGTCGGCGGGCGGCCCACGACGGTCTTTAGATTGACAGGGTCCACGTCCGGGTCCAGCTCTGTCGGAATGACCCGCGGCTTGCCGTCGTCGAACGACACCGACCGTGACCGGCGGCCCGGATGGGGCTGGTGGACAGCCATCGGATCCTGCAGCATGGCATAACTCTGCCATTGTGAAAAATATCACTGTATGACCGCATGAAAACAATAGCAAACTAAGCACATGCATCGACATTGTGCGTAAAGTGCCGGGACATCACCGTGCACCATAGCCGGTTTGGATTTTCGGCAGCTATTTTGCTCGTAAATGTATTTCCTTCTCATGAGTAAACTAGATAACAGATTGCACGTGATGTAATGGACGCAGCCTCTCGGAAAGAGATAAACCGTATTTTCTCTTATCAGTAAGTTAATCTCTTAACGCCAATATCACCAAGCTTGCTGGGTTAAGACTTGGAGAAAACGCGCAAAAAGAGTTCGGTGTCGACGCCACCTTGATTTTCCCGCACCAGTAGCCGCGAAGTCGTGGATATTGGCACCGGCTACCTTCACCTAAGTAATATTTATTCGTAAAAACGAATAAAAACAAGAGGCAGTGTCCTTCGCGAAAGCCATATATTTCATGCCAAGTTTTGAATACCGATTGAGTCAGCCCAGAGTTTCGTATCAAGTAAGCAGCCGAGCACCTATAGCCATTGCTCCACCACTGCTCACGTTTTGGTTAGCCTTCCTAAGTGTGCTAAACGACTCCGCTATAATGCCTTCCGCCAGTGTGAATGGGTGGCGACCGAATAATGAAAGACCTTACACGCAGTGTGCCATAAACTTCACGTCCATCTATGTAGGTGTCCCCAACCCGAAAGTTTCGATGATCTATAAGCTGCATCACTCATCCGGCATCAAGCAACGACATAACGTGGTGTGTGATGGACACTCCATGAAGCCAGACATTTCTGCCCATTCTTATCCGAGACATCTATTCCTCGGAACGGGAAACAACAACCGAATGATTGCGATGGCTGCTATACAGTGATGCGACAGTTGGCGGACGATGCGTCAAAGAGGCGTTGCATGTAAGTCATGGCTCCCCAGTGCCCGCGTCGTTGTCCTACGCTTCAGTAGTGCACCGTACCTACGCCCCTCTCCTGCGACATGACTACGCCATAATATGACGTTATATTTCAATGGTAGGCTAACGCACGAGGCACATCACGTTGCATGGTTGGAGCTCGTATAGAATAAACGAACGAATCACGGGACGAGACGACAGAGACGGACAGCGCTGACTTTTGTCCTACAGCTTTCTCCGTCCTGTTATCGTGTTGTTGGCGCCGTTTCTCGTTTTCTTAACGTAGACGAACCGGCCCAGATAAGCACTTCAGTGGTTGAAGTTGCTACGACCACCATGACCGGCGATATATGGCACCTAGTGGATCTCTACTAAAATGGCCGCCCTCCGCAGCACTTACGTCCGGCCGTGTAATAGACGAAGTAATCTGCGGTGGTTTCTCACGTGGAACGCTGGACAACCGCTGCCGATGGTCACCGGCTTCTCCGTGGGCCGAGCTGTCGGCCACCGCTCGAGCGGCAGGCCGCGCCACCCTCGTGATGTGACCGGCTCGCGCTCCGACCGCCGGCGGCGATGATGCTGCAGCCGGTGTAAGTAACATCTGATTTTGGTTTTATATGTATTATCATTAGACCACCCAGTGCTTGATCGATGCCCCGAAGTGGAGGCAGGGGAAAAAATAATAGAGATATGCATTAATAAAATGGTACTGTTTTACTGAACCACTTGTATTCACTGTTTTCGAGCCTGTCTTCTAAGTCTTGTCTTGTCTTGTCTTGTCGCTTAGAAGATCTTGGCTCATACCCACAAGAGAAATTGGGAACACTGTACCTTATATTAGAAATTTTTATACAACGCTTGCTATAAAAACACAGAAATTAGATAAGAACAATAATAATGCTCCTTTGAAAAAAACTAGAAAAAGTGCAGAATTCAATAAACCAGAACATACAAAAAACAAATTAGTAAGAGTGAAGAAGAGGGACAAAGAATTTGATATATCTGGCAGTACCACTAACAGCGTATCCTTCCGGTTGCCTGATTGAATTTATGCAGCGCTGACAGAATGGCACTGCGGCCCGCACCCAACTGACTGGCTCCAAACGATAAAAGGGTGAATGTATTAACTGGCAATCCGAGCATACCAATTGGTTTCTCAAGAATTATTCAGCGCAGTGAGGCGAAGTGGTGGCATGTGAGAAGAAAGTGGTCCATTGTTTCCGGTTCATTGCAAACAGTGCATAGGATAGTTAATGAAAACCCTTATTTGTGGAGATAAAAATTTAACCGAGAAACTCTACAGCGAAAGCTTGTGAGGGTCACCTCACTTTGACGGGAAAGGCATTTTGCGGTGTTCCGTGTGAATTGCAAGTGCAGAAATTCTTCAGGTTGTAAGAGCGATGTTTTGTTGATTTTTAAGATTAACAGGCGTTTGAATCGTTCGGCAGTAATAAAAGGAAACTGTGGAGCTACTAGTACCACAGGGAAGTTTAGAGATGCCGAAGCGAGTGAGTGAGCACTTTCATTTAGTGCAAGGTGTGAAATATTCGCCAAGTGTTCTCCCAGTAGTATTTATGGCCGGCGTGGGATAACTTATTTTTTATTCGAATATACTGCAAGCTCACTCGGCCCTTGCAGGAGTGGTTACATAAGGCAACAAAAAAGCAATCATAAACTAAAATCAATGGCTTGTACTTTGTAGCGCCATCTTCAAGGATGCGTTTCTAATACAAAATGACAGGCATGCACAGAAGGCGCAGCACAGTCAAAGCAAAACCTAGAAGAGCGGCATTTCAGAGTCTTTTCAAAACACTAATTGGGCAACTACTGCAAGCACACTTGCTTGATACCCATTAGGGCATTAATAATAAACTTTTAGGTAGTAGGCTGGCATTCGCTATGCTATTTTTGTCACTCTTCTCAGAAGCGTGGTATCCGCTAAACACTCGCAAGAAATTTCGTGGCAATTGTTTATGCAGTGGCTGATGACGATGAGGCTGAAGTGGGTATGCACCACAGTTAATAGGGGAACAAGAACAAGCTTTTGTATTGGGTTGGAGCATTGGACGGCCCACTCGTTACCCTATTCAGATTGTGCGACGACTGGTTGTTCTTTCGTTTTTATAAAATGCTTTATAAGTCGTATTACCGCGATTGGTTTTCCTACATCAAGCCTGTCTAAGGAAAGTTTGCCAACAAGTCCCAAGCGTCAGTGGTGGTGGTGAACTTTTATTGTCCAAAAAAGGGGGTCCTGAAGGACACTTGGCTAGACGCCAGGTGTAGAGGGCATCTCCCACGTCGGTACAGAAAGCCCGAAGCTCTCTGCCGCCTGGCGGGCCTCCTGGACAGTCCGAAGTTGGTCTGCTAGTGAAGCACTTCTCAGGCCCACTGTTGCTTGTTCTTGGCGCAAGTGTCACTCGATGCACAACCGCAGAGCATATGGTTCAAATCTACATGTTCACAACACTGTTCACACGCATGTCCGTCGCAGTCTGGGTTGATATGCTTCATGCGCCAGGGGCTCGGGTATGAGTTAGTCTGGAGCAAGCGTAACGTGACCGACTGGCTACGCGTCAATTTCTTATCCGGGAGGGGAAACTCTCCCCGGCCTAGATAAAAGTGCTTCGTGATTTCTTTGAAAGTGAATAACTGATCCCTGTACTCTATGTGCAGTGTAGAGGGTGAAACCGGAGTGACGTGGTCGATGAGTCCTCACGCCACCTCGTGTGTGGTCTCGTTGAGATTCAGCAGGTTGCCCCCTAAGCTGTCCATATGTGCCGGAAACCATACGATGGAGTGTTAGGTGTGTCCATCGAATATTCGCAGTGTCGTCGTGTCTATCCCGCCTTTTGCGAAAGCTTGAGTGGCTGCTCTATAGTCACTGTATATTGTTGTGAAGCTCGAGTCTGTTAGAGCTAGAGCTGTCACTGCTTGTTCAGCTACATCCGGCCTCTTGGTGTAAACAGTGAGTTAACTGCGTGTTCGTCCATGTCCGTCAATCACTACGACCGAGTAGACGTGCCTTCCCGATATATCCGCTGCATCCACGAAAGTGTCTGGTCGGGAAATCTTGCAGCGTCTGCCGCGAGGGCTCTGGCGCGGGCGAGTCTTCTTCCATGATTGTGGACCGGGTGTATGTTTCCTGGGAAGGGGAGCACTGTAATTGATTTTAAAAAGACTTTGGATAACTTCTGTACGTTGTCCTTTTCCGCGATGGTGTGCGAACCGAGCTTGACAAGAATATCTCTGCCCGCTTTGCTACTGGAGACGCGTGCGATCTGTGCCATGTGCTGGGCCTCGATTATTTCGGCAAGGGGATTATGCACTCCTAGATGTAAGAGGAGAGCAGTTAAGGCATTATCCGGGAGTCTCAACGCCGTCCTAAAAGCGCGTCGTATGTGTACTTCGAGCTTTTGCCGTTCTACATTTTTCCAGTTGAGCCTCACAGCCACGTATGTGATGTGACAGAGAACAAAAACGTGGACCATTCTGATGGCGTTACTCTCGTCCAGTCCTCTGTGCCGATTCACGATGCGCCGAAAGATTCGAAGTGTGTTCCCAGTTTTGAATGTGATGCTGTCCAGCATCGCCAAGTTGGAGCCATTAATTTAGTTGGTGAGTCCAAGGATGCGGATATTGTTGGCCGTAGGTATGCAGTTGCCATCCGAATCACGTAATTCTATGCTTGGAGGTACGGGTCTGCGCCAGCCTTTTGATGGGCGCCCTCGTCTGGGAGGATGGTAGATAAGCAGCTCAGATTTTCTGGAAGAACAGCGAAGTCTCATTGTGGTGAGATGTGCTTCGGTGACTGAGATTGCATCTTGCATGCGGGCTTCTAACTGTGCATCGCTACCACTGGTGCTCCAAATGATGATATCGTCTGCGTATATGGCATGCTCCCCATCTGCTATTTCTCCCAGTGCAAAAGAGAGCTTTGCCATAGCCAAATTGAATAAGAACGGCGAAAGTACCGAGCCTTGCGGTGTTTTCTTATTGCCCAGCTCAAAGCTTTTAGAGGTCTATCTGTAGAGTGGCCATTCGATCCTTTAGAAAAACATTGACGTAGTGATAGAAACGTGTGCCAAGATTGTGTTCAGATGTAGCGGTCAGAATGGCTTGATGTTTTCAAAAGCTTGCTCCACGTCGAGACCCAGCAGCGCCTTGGTATTACGTGTGGGGTGATCCAGTAGACTTTTCTTTATTCTCAGCATGGCGTCTTGAGTTGATAAACCTGGCCTATATCCGATTATAGTGTAGGGGAAGTATTCCTTTTCTTCGAAGTACTCTGTCAGTCGGTTCATAATGACATGTCCGGCAAGCTTTCCTATGCCGGACGTTAGTGAGATCAGCCTCAGGTTTGATAGCCCCAGCGGCTTTCCAGATTTTGGGATGAGGACCGTGGTTGCATGCTTCCATTCTACAAGGGAGCGGCTGGTTTTCCAGGCTTCGTTGATTAGTTCAGTTATTAAGGTGACGGAATCGTCATCTACATTTCGGAGGGTCTGATTCGTGACGCCATCGGGGCTGGCTGCAGAGTTGCTGTTGAGTTCGTGAATTGCATAGCAGACTTCACTCTCTGTGTAGTCCGCGTCTAGCTCCGAATTCGGGGCACCGTCATAGACCTTCCGCGGTGAGATACTGGGTTGTCCCAATTAAAGCGGTAGGCAGCGTTTAGAAAGGCCGTCGACAAGTTCTTCGGCAGTACTATGATGCGTTGCGCAGTGTACTAATCTACTGAGCCCGATGCGTTGCACAGATTTGAACTTGGTGCCAATTTCGTCAAGGAGGTGTTTTATGAGCCTTCATCCACTACCTTTTCGTATTTGCCCGTTGAGGGAGTTGCAAACTTCGTCCCACTGCTGTCGGGAAAGAACCACGCAGTATTATTCAATGGTTTGAGCGTATCTATCTATTTATATATCTAGACGCTTACCTTTGGGTGCTCTCGTGGTCACCTCCTTTACTTGGCGTGAACCAAAATTAGCATGGGAGGGTAAGATGGTTTTACGAAGAATACGCGCTGCTCAAGTCGTCAATAAAGTCACAATCTCGTCACGTACGTCGTCAAACACGTCCCGCCAAACAGTAGCACATACCCAAGGGTGGGTATGTGCCGCTTGTATGTGGGTATGTGCCACACGTGATTGTCACTTAGTATCTACCCAGGAACGACGAGAACACACATGGCAATCTTGAGCGTGAACGTGAGCGTTAAGAAATACTCGAAATCAGTAGCATCGACCCCACGAATGCAAAGAATAAATGTCAGGGTCGCAGCTGGAATCGAACCCAAGCATTCTGCGTGGCAATGAAGCATTTTACCACAGAGCTACGCCAGTTTTCGGAACTACTTTTCAAATAGGCGTTAACCTTCGTGAAACGTCAATAGTGGTTGCAGTGCTGCCTACATAATTTTATAAACATTACACATGTGCTCCTTTCATATATCTGTCACGCTGGGTTAACGTCAGTTGTGGTTAGTTGCCATGCGCTGAAGTTGATTTATGTGGCAGCATCCTCTCGAGCATCAGCACTTCTTTCAGCTTCTGGTGTTGCTAATACGTATGTTCAAGTTGGCATCGTTGCGCAAGTGCAAATAACTGGCTATATAAACATCTGCAACTCTTCAACATACGTCATTGCGTGCAACGTTTGCACATATATTTAGCGTCATTTCATGATGTGTCACTCAATAAAAAAAATTTCAACATGGTCACCTTTCCTCCGCATGCTTCGGCATAACGTCGATTCCCCAGGTGCGAGGGGAGCTGCCAAATTTTTTTTCTTATTTCGTACGATGTAGTTACGGACACCGGCAGGGGTGGCGGCGGACAACTGCGCGTTACCCGAGTTGTGATCTCATAACAGCTTTCACTGTAAAAAAAAATTGTGCGTAGCGCCTCAAGCGCGGTGATTATGACGAATAAGTTAAGGTCTCACACGTGGGTCTGGATTTCGAGAATTGGACATGTACGCAGCAGTCTTGCATGTGTATTTTTGAATAAAAATTCTATGCGTAAAAGCAGACTTGCAAGGAGTTTTCGCCAGTTTTTTTATGCAGTGGCTGATGAATATGCAGAATTATAGCATTAACTGTTATGCGACACAGTTAGTATATAGGTGACCAAGAACAAGCTCATGTAATTGGTTGGCCGACCCACTCTCTACGCAATTCGCATTGTGTGGCGCTTGGTTGTTCCTTTGCTGTTATAAATCGCTTTATTACTCATACTATAACGCGATTCCTTTCTCGACATCAACCCCCGTATTCACGAACGCTCCTCGACTCGACGTTCGCCCGTCACTTGACAGAGTTAAGCACTGTGCCACCGCTCGGCTCAAAAGGACGCTGCGCTACTCGAGAATCACAGCAGATTATCGCTGATATGCAGTGACTTGCCGTGCCAAGAGATGGCGCTCCCATCGGCTTTTTCAATTCGGGCTGTCACGGTGGATGGGCGTGTTTTTTTTGAGTGCTCCGAATCAACTGCGCAGATAAGTGTTTTTCATGTTTTGAGCTTGTCTTTATAATTATAAGGCAGCGGTTGAAATCTTCGTAGCACTTATTTTATGGTACGGCTTTTTCGGGGGCCAGTCACCAGGTATTTATTAGTTAGTGCGGGTGTGTGTGTTTGAATTTTTTGTTGTTGTTTTTGTTCTTTTGCCACCCCGTGGGGGAGGTGCGCGTACATTGAACACGCAAATTTTTTTAGCAGAGCTTAGAATTTCTTTTTTTGTAGTGCAGGGCTCGAGTTTAGTAATTATCGAGTATAGGGACAATTGGTGTCAGGAAGACATGATTAAAAAGACTGCAAAGTGTTAAGGATGTGGAGTGGGTTTGAAAGTAGACCAAAGCGTAGAGGTGGATGGAGAAGAGGCTAACGCGAAGTGTAGGCAATGTGAGGTCGAGGAAAAAATCGAGAAAATGATGGTTGCCCAGAGTGAACTGCTGATGAGAATCGCCAAGCTCGAGACTGCGTTGGCGACAGAGCACGAGAAAACAAGGGCAATGGGAGAAAGACTGAAGTCCGCCGAGGAAGCACTAGAGAAGCTGAACAAAGGAGCGGCCTACGGAGAGAACAGTAGGAAACCGGCCACCAGAATGGTGGAGAAGGAAGAGCAAGCAAGTTTGGAAAAAACAAGCTCAGCCGGTTCAATTGTCGCAAGGCCCAGCTTCAGCGAGGTAGTGGTGGGCGCTGGGAGGGGACAAAACAGCCGGCGTCACAGGTGCAAGTAGCCCCCAGGTGCAGGATGCTCCAGCTGAAAAGTCACAGCATGTGATAATCGCCGGGGACTCGAATTTAAATCGATGCACAGAAGCCATGAAAGAGAGGGTAAGAGGTGACAAGTGTGTTGCAGTAAGGGCATTCCCAGGACGCAAGCTTGAAGCAGTCATGAAGCAAGCGAGCGCAAAACTCAAAACGACAGCTGATAGACGAAACCTCGTGATAATTTCAGGTGGTTTCAACGATGTCTTAAATGAAGATACAGCAGGACTAGCAACCACACTGGCGAAAGGCGTCGATGACATGCGCGCCACTTCTCCTAAGGTACAGGTAGTGATATGCACGATACCGGAGGTACCGGTGCGTGATAGCAACCTGCAAAGAGCGGTTGTCAACGCAAACCAAGAGATATGGCGGATGAGTCGAGAGAAAGGCTTTGAGGTGGTGGAAATAAACAGAGAGGTGCATAGGTGGGGTAGTTTTCAACGAGACAGATTTCACTTCGATGGGTCGCTAGGTCATGAGGTGGGTTGGCGACTTGCACGACACGCTGTAGTTTTTTGGGGGGCACGCGAGCCCTTCGGGGTGCAAGTTAGCTAGTAACGAGGAAAACAGCCAGGGAGACTCTTCGACAGGTGGTATGGACAGATACGATTCCAAAGTGGCACCAATATCTAAGATAGGTAGAGTCCGGGGCATAAATAGACGTAGCCACGAGCGCCGAGCCAATTCAGACTTAGGGTATATTAACATGCAGTGTGGTAGAAACAGGCTGAAGTGGGAAGAGATAGAACAGCTAAGGGAGGAGAGGCCGATGGTATACGGTTTGGTAGAAACACATCTTAGGGATATGGAACAACCTCGTACCAATCCGGACTACGCGGTGGAATATTGTAATAAAACAGAAGGCAGCAGAAAGGGGGATGGTATTGGGGCATTCATTCATAAAAGAACAAACTGGCAAAGGGTCAAGCAGGAGTGCAAGGAACATTTATGGCTAAAAGGGAAAGTGGCAGGTAAAATGACACTCCTTGGTTTCCTGTACTTGCGGACGGGAGCAAAGGCCAGAGAGGAAAACCAGGCAATGGTAGAGTGTATATAAGGACATTCATGAGTTAGGAAGCGAGTGCGAGATAATTATACTAGAAGACATGAATGCGCACATAGAAGATATAGATGGGTATACCGACCCGACAGGCAAAATGATCATGGATATGTGTGAAAGGCATGATTTGATCATTTGACACAGTACCGAAAAGTGTGAAGAGCAAATAACATGGGAGGAAGGAAGGCTGCAGTCGACGATAGATTATGCACTGATGCCACATAGGATGTATGATAAGCTCAGTGGAATGCACATAGATGAAGGTGGCTCCAGAAGTCTGGGTAGTGATAACAAACGTATCAAGCTAAGTTTTGGAAGAGCAGTGAAATTGGGAAGGAGACAAGATAAGAAACTACGGGAAAATTTTTATCCAGAAAGGCAAATTGAAATAGCCACTAAACAAATTGAGAAAGTAATCACGGAGGATAATAAGACAGTGTGGAGATACACAAATCTAGTTACTCTTTGAGCTAGAGCTTGCTAAGACGCGTGACAAGTCACCCCGGAAAAGAAGACACAAACACGAAGTTTGGTGGGATGAGGAAGTCAAGAGAGCCATAGCAAAACGTCAGGAAGCCTCTAGGGAACACAGACATGCAAAGCAGCGGGGTGAACCAAAAGATGATGTGGAAAGAAAATGGGAAACCTTTCTAAGCTGTAGAAGGGAGGCATCCTTTCTGATCAATGAAAAGTTTAGAAGAAAGGGAGCTCAGTGGCTGGCAGAAGTACATAAAAAAGATGGAAATGCAGCTGCGAAATTTTGGAACCATCTAAACTCCCTAAGAAATGAGACGAGCCTAGAGCAGAGTTTTATAACTACAGCCCAAGGTGCTAGGCTAGAAGGGGACGAAGCTATTGAATATATAAGAACAAGTGTGACAGAAAATTTTCAACAAAGAAGTACTTTATGCACCACAATAGACAAGGACGAATCAAGTGGTGCAATGGCTCCATTTTCACAACGAGGGTGGGAAAGGGCTGAGAAAAGGGTTCCTAGTAGTACATCAACAGGCCCAGATGGCATTCCAATTATGCTGATAAAGACATTAGGTCCGAAGTCTAAGCAGGCTTTGAGAGAGGCAGTGAGCAGGTGAGCAGTGAGCAGATAATAATCGATGGTGAAGTTCCCGATGGATGGAAACTTAGCAAGATGAGCATGATCTATAAAGGAAAGGGGGACAAAGCTGACATAAACAACTACCGTCCTATAACAGTGACTTCAGTGGTCTACAGGCTGGCGATGCAGATTATAAAGGAAAGACTGCAGGCATGGATAGAAGATAAGGGGGTGCTGGGGGAACTGCAGAATGGGTTTCGGAAACACAGGAGGTTGGAAGACAATCTGTTCTCACTGACGCAGTGCATCGAAATATCAGAAAAGGAACACAGGCCACTGTGGCTAGCATTTTTGGATATCAAGGGAGCGTACTATAGCGTGTTTCAAGAGGAATTGTGGGGAATACCGGACACACTAGGCGTGGAACATGTAGTCACTAATCTTTTAAAGGATATCTATAAAGGTAACAAGGTAGTTATAAAGTTGGAAAAACAGGTATCCAAGCCTGCAGAGGTAAAACGGGGGCTTAGGCAGGGGTGTCCCCTGTCACCCTTATTATTCATGATGTACCTACAAGTATTAGAGGCCAAATTAGAGGGAAGTGAACTGGGCTTCAACCTCTCTTTAGTCAAACAAGAAAAACTCATTGATCAGGCACTACCAGCATTAATGTACGCAGATGATATAGTGCTAATGACAAACAACAAGGAATATTTGCAGAGATTGATGGACATGTGCGGTAATGAGGGAGATAAGTTAGATTTTAAATTCAGTAAGGAAAAATTAGCAGTCATGATTTTCAATGGCAACGAAGGTAGTGAGCTTAGAATACAAGAGGTCACGCTAGAGATAACAGATAAATACAAATATCTGGGCGTATGGATAAGCAGTGGGACCGAGTACCTGAGGGAACACGAAATATACGTGACGACTAAAGGTAACAGGAATGCAGCAGTGATGAAAAATAGGGCACTGTGGAATTACAATAGGTATGATGTTGTGAGAGGAATATGAAAAGGAGTCATGGTTCCTGGGCTAACGTTCGGCAATGCGGTCTTGTGCATGAGATCAGAAGTACAAGCAAGATTAGAAATTAAGCAACGTGGAATACGTAGGCTTGCTTTAGGAGCTCACGGGAATACACCAAATCAGGGAGTACAAGGTGATATAAGATGGACATCATTTGAGGACAGGGAAGCTAGCAGCAAGATAAAACTTGAGAAGCGATTGAGAGAAATGGGGGAGGAGCGTTGGGCTAGGAAGGTTTCCAGCTACTTGTACATGAAGAATGTCGATACAAAATGGAGGAAGCGAACCAGGAAATTGACTGGTAAATACTTAGAAAACAGCCGGTGGCCAAACCAAAAAGAACTATCGGTTAAGAAGAAAGTGAAGGAAACGGAGACTGACATGTGGAGGATGGGCATGACTAAGAAGTCCGCAGTAGAGATCTATCGAACTTTTAAGCAGGAAATTGCCAAGGAAAGGATCTATGATAATACTCGGAATAGTTCTCTACTGTTTGAGGCCAGGACGGGAGTACTGTGAACCAGAACATATCGGGCCAAATACGAAGGGGTAGACACAGTATGTAGTGCGTGTGGAGAGGAAAAAAAAACTGCCGAACACTTGATAATGTTCTGCAAAGGGCTTCCCCCTATAGTTCAGGATGATGGCGCCGAGTTTTTCAAAGCACTGGGGTTTAGGGACTGGGAGGGCAAAGTAGACTTTAAGTGGGTAGACTTAACTAGAAGGAGGTTATCTGATTGGTGGCTAAAGTCGAGGGACGAGTGAAAATTAAACCCTTCACTGCAAAGTACGAATCCTCAAACTTACTTTAAAAAAATAAATCCAGTTTTTGGTTCATTAAGTATTACGGCTTGGTGGTGCTAGCCACCACCCGATCTAAAGGGTACAGCCATATCCATCCATCCATCCATCCATCAAGTGAAGGTGAAGCATTGAGTGAAGGGACGTTCTAGAGTACGGGGGGGGGGGGGGGGGCAAGCCTGCCTAAGGCAAGTTTGCAACGCAGTTCCAAGCATAGGCGTAGCTCTGTGGTGGAATACTGAGCTGGAACGCAGAGGACCCGCGAGTTCGAGTCCTGCTGAGTCCCTGGATTTTAAAAACGATAGTCTTTCTTGGGGAAATTCCACGCAAAAATATTGGTCCGTCTATCATTAACGGTACCGGGCACTTCAAAGGGCACCAGTGAATACACCAAACGGCCGACCCCATCCGCAGCACCCACCTATGTTGCTCCAGACTTAGCGTTCATACATGGGCGGTTGTGAACTAAAAAGCAATTATCGTGCATATCTCAGGCACCATAACAACACGTATATATTCTGTATCTACATCTTTTACTAGACAAGGCATACATAAGTTATTCTAATGACCGTAGTGTTTATCACGCGGCGCTGACCATGCAGCGCTTGCATGAACCGGGAAAGGTTTCCAACGCTTGGCTAAGACGACATGGTAGTGGCACCTACCCCTCGCCTTGCGTTCTATATCTTATCACCTCTGAAACGGGCGCGCACGCCCGTCTCAGAGCCACGCGTCTCGTTTTCCAAGATAACTGCCAGATAGCGCTGAAGTCTCACGTGTGACGGACTTGGTGGGCTCGTTCGCCTCCGCTGCACGCTCGAGGCACTCTAACGCAGCGCCTCCAGAATACCATTCACCAATTTTCTTGCGCAGAACATCAAATAAACGTTTTGTTCAATCTCTCCAGACGCAAGACTATCGTCTTTCGACGACATTTCAGACTAACATGCAGATACGGGGCCTTTTTTGCCAAGTCTTTTTTTTCTTATTTCATGCGATAGTGACCGTTATTATGTTTGCGCCAGTCATATACATTCGTCACCCATTCGCGTCACGTAATACCAAATTTGGTGAATATGAAGCTAGCGAAACGACTGCGTGCGAGCTCATCGTGAGCGTGGCATGTAGTCATGTTCTTACATGACACGCATGTTATGATTATCATGTTTGCACCAGTCATACACCATCACGATCATTTCACGTCCCGTAATACCACATTTGGTTTATGTGAAGCTAGCGAAATGACCGCGAGCGCATCATGAGCGTGGCATGCAGTCATGTTCTTCCATGACACGCAAGTCATGATTTCCACGTAAAGGGCCGTCACTTATATTTGTCATGCAGTCATGTCATACCCTACCAGTTTCGCGATATGTCATGTGAACGAAACAACCGCAGGAGCCGCAAGACCTTGACATGTAAATCATTACATTCATGACATACATGCCATGATTTTCATGTTATGACTAGTCAGTTATGCTCTTCCTACAGTTTTTATGCAACACCAATTTTGGTATTTTCTTGCCTACTTAGCCTTTTACTTAACTTCAGCATTTACCATTGCTGCGGTTCACGTTCGTACTCATGCCGACTCGCACACACTTGAACGCCTTAGCATTCTTCATATGCGAGCTGAATATTTATTGATCATAGGTGTGAGTTACAAAAGAGGCGGATAACGGGCCTCTCCCCACCCCGGCAACTCTTTCCCGTGACGTTCTTAATAAAATATCTTGTGTGAGTAATTACTGTGTAAAAGAAAACGCCCTTATTGTTTTGGAACCACTGATATCTCTTATAGCTAGGCACATGATCAAAAGGCGCACAATAGAGCACTAATTTCGCGTGATGTTGGCGCTAAAGAGTATTGATACTTCGATGGAATGGAATGACAAAAAAGGTTTATTTTTGTTCTGCAGGACGCACTTAGTGCATAGCGGGCGTCTAGCTCCCACTTCGATCGAAAAAGCAAGTGGTGCGACAGCAAACTTGGGAGTCGACTTACTCAGACTTACTCAAAAACAGAGCCGCGTGAGTTCAAGCGAGAAATATTTAACGAGTTTTGATGTCAAATAACAATGTATATCAGATTAAAAGCTCAATGTATGGCAACGTCTACAATGACAATATTATCAACATCAGTGCCGTACTTGGTGAGAAAGCAATGTATAACAGAATACATGCGCTACGAGTATACATTCTCAAAATGATCCCGATGACGTCAGAGTTGCCGCCTACAATCATTGACTAGTAATCAAACTCGCTGCACTAAATAAAGACCTTTTGTGCATAAAGAGTATAGAAATGCCAAGTGTGGGAGAAAACAGGAAAAAAATCTAGGTATTTTTTGTTTTTTGCTTTTTTTGGTGCCATTGAAAAAATTGGCCAAAATTACCGTTAGGCAAAACGTACAGAAATAAAGCTAAGACAACACCCAGCGTTGAACGTGAAACCAAAACATCACAAATGATACCAAGACACCAAACATCACATAAAGTCAGCTCCAGCGTCAGAGCTTAGCGTAGCTTCGTTGTTCGGATGTGGTCATGTTGGGGTGGTTGCTGATGTTTTCGTACCCGTTATTACTCTTTTTTCCCCTCAGTTCACCAGACTACTCTAGCCCAGGCTATAGTAGGTTGCAGTGGTGGCGCAGGGGTTAGAGCATCCGCCTCGCATGCAAAAGGTCCGTGGTTCAAATCCAGGTGCCGCGCAGTTCCCAACCGGATAAAAAAAATCCGCGTGGTGATGGAACTGCATTAAGAGGCCTGGGGTGTGGCCTTACCGGTAACCACCGCCGGGAACGCACTCACTCACCAGAGAAGGATTGGCCACCCTGGTACAGTATCTGGCCACTACCTCCCACATGCATACGTCTAATAACTCACGGCCCTCAGTCCCCAGCAGCTGCGAAGCAACTGACCACGGCGGCGGTCAGATCTGCAACGCAGCAGAGGGTGCTAAGCATCTCTGCATCCGGACAGGCCGCCATTGAAACCTGAACTTGGCAACGCTTAACGCTATAACCTTATCTAGTGAAGGAAGTCTAGCTGTACTATTCGAGGAGCTAGAATGAGTTAAATGAGATATAATAGGGCTCAGTGAGGTTAGGAGGGCCGATGAGGCCTATACGGTGCTACTGAATGGGCACGTCCTTTGCTATAGGGGCTAGTCTGACAGAAGAGAACTGGGAGTGGGGCTCCTACTTCACAGAAACATAGTTGCCAACATATAGGAACACTATAGCATTAATTAAAGGGGGGTAGGTATCGTAATTAAACTGAATAAAAGATACAAGATCAAGGTGGTACAGGCTTACGCACCTACATACAGCCATGATGACGCTTCAGTTGACAACTTCTATGAAAACGTGGAATCAGCAATGAGTAAGGTAAAAACACAGTATACTATACTAATGGGATACCTTAATGCAAAGGTAGGGAAGAAGCAGGCTGGAGACCAGGCAGTAGGAGATTATGGCATCAGCACTAGAAATGCCAGAGGAGAGCTACTAGTAGAATTCGCAGAACGCAATAATTTGCGGATTTTGAATACCTTCTACCGAAAACGAGGAAACCGCAATTGGACATGGAGGAGCCCTAATGGCGAAAATAAGAACGAAATAGACTTTATAATGAGTGCACACCCAGGCATCGTGCAGGATGTGGAGGTGGTTGGCAAGGTTAGATGCAGTGACCATAGAATGGTACGGTCTTGAATTCGCCTAGACATGAAGAAGGAACGACAGGAACTGATACGCAAGAAGCCAATCAATGAGATAGTACCGAGAGGGAAAGTACAGGAATTCAGAGTCTCGCTTCATATCAGGTACTCGGCTCTTAGTGAGGAAACCAACCTTCGCGTAGATACAATGAATGATAATCTGACGAGTATCATTACGGAGTGTGCAGTGGAAGTTGGAGGCAGGGTAGTTAGACAAGACACTCGCAAGCTTTCCAAGGAAACGAAGAATCTCATTAAGAAGCGTCAAATAATAAAATTCTCAAGTACAGCAGACAAAAGAGAACTGGCATAGCTTTCAAAGTTGTTTAATAGGCGTAAGGTATGCGATGTGAGAAGGTATAACATGGAGAGAATTGAGCACGCTCTGAAAAATGGAGGAAGCGTCAAAGCTGTGTAGAGGAAACTTGGAATAGGCAAAAATCGGATGTATGCACTAAGGTACAAAGAAGGCAATATAACTACCAATATGGATAGAATAGTTAAAATAGTGGAGGAGTTTTACAGAGATCTGTACAGTAGCCGGGATAACCACGACTTTAATACTATAAGAATTAGCAGTAACCCAGATGACACCCCACCAGTAATGATAGAAGAAGTCAGAAAAGCTTTGGAGAGCATGCAAAGAGGCAAAGCTGCTGGTGAGGATCAGGTAACATCAGATATGCTGAAAGATGGAGGACAGATTGTGTTAGAAAAACTAGCCAACCTGTTTACGAGATGTCTCCTGACGGGAAGAGTACCAGAGTCTTGGAAGAACGCTAACATCATCTTAATACATAAGAAAGGAAATGACAAGGACTTGAAGAATTACAGGTCGATCAGCTTGCTCTCTGTAGTATACAAGCTATTTACAAAGGTAATTGCTAACAGAGTAAAGAAAACATTAGAATTCAACCAACCAATAGAACAAGCAGGATTTCGAACAGGCTACTCAACAATCGACCACATTCATACTATCAATCAGGTAATAGAAAAAATGTTCAGAGTATAACCAACCACTACACATAACCTTCATAGAATACGAGAAGGCGCTTGATTCAGTAGAAATATCAGCCGTCATGCAGACAGTGCCGAATCAGGGCGTCGATGAAGTATATATAAACATCCTGGAAGAAATCTACAGTGGATCAACTGCTACCATAGTGCTTCATAAAGAAAGCAACAGAATACCAATCAAGAAGGGTGTTAGGCAGGGGGACACAATCGCCACAATGCTATTTACCACGTGCTTACAGGAGGTTTTCAGAAGCCTAGAATGGGAACAGTTAGGGATAAGAGTTAATGGAGAGTACCTTAGTAACCTGTGCTTTGCCGATGAGATTGCATTGCTGAGTAACTCAGGGGACGAATTGCAACTCATGATAATGGAGTTAGACAAAGAGAGCAGAAAGGTGGGTTTTAAAATTAATCTGCAGAAAACGAAAGTAATGTACAACAACCTCGGAAAAGAGCAGCGCTTCGAGATAGGTAATAGTGCACTCCAAGTTGTAAAAGACTATGTCTACTTAGGGCAGGTAATAACTGCGGAGCCAAACCACGAGATTGAAGTAACTAGAAAAATAAGAATGTGGTGGAGCACATTTCGCAAGCACTCTCAAATTATGACAGGTAGATTACCGCTATCCCTTAAGAGGAAGGTATATAACAGCTGTATCTTGCCGGTACTTAGCTACGGAGCAGAAACCTGGAGACTTACAAAGAGGGTTCAGCTTAAGTTGAGGACGACGCAGCGAGCGATAAAAAGGAAAATGGCAGGTGTAACCTTAAGAGACAAGAAGAGAGCAGAGTGGATTAAGGAACAAACGGGGATTAAGGATATCATAGCTGAAATCAAGAAGAGGAAATGGACATGGGCCGGGCATGTAGCACGTAGACAGGATACCCGCTGGTCATTAGGGGAACTGACTGGATTCCCAGAGAAGGCAAGCGAGTAAGGGGGAGACAGAAGGTTAGGTGGGGAGATGAGATTAAGTTTGCGGGTATAAATTGGCAGCAGCAAGCACAGGACCGGGTTAACTGGCGGAACATGGGAGAGGCCTTTGTCCTGCAGTGAGCGTAGTCAGGCTGATGATGATGATTATATTGCTCTTTTTTTTGCTTTTCCTCATTCACTTCGGCAACTTGAGGTGAAAGTGCGCTCATAAAGCCATGTGCAAGCAGATTTTACAATGGTTGTGTCAATTTCCGACGTGTGGATGCACTTCTTGGTCAGGAAGATGGTTGGCGGGAAACGGGGACTCGCTGTCTGTAAGCACTGCAACAGCAGCTACGCTTTTCTCAATGCGACATCATAACATGATAAAAAAAAAGCTACAGATGAAGCCAGTGATGCCGACTCTGAAGTAGAGTTTGAACTTCGTTTTTTTTACCATATTGATCAATGTTTTCATAATCAAAACCACGACGAAACAGACATTTCTGGGTTCTTCATTCACAGAGAACTTAATGAGTTTGTGCTGGTGCTTCTGGCCTGCCTTCGATTAGTTAAATGCCGAATTCTATTGTGAAAAAAAAGAATGCATTTCATTTCTATTATAAATTATTGATTGTGACACTTGGAAATGAAGTATAGCCATACGCTAAAGAAAATGCGTTTTTTTTCCATTATTTTTCAAAACTTCAGGAAAAAACGAAAAAATAACGTTTTTTTATTGCTCAAAATTTCCGGAAATTTTGCATCTCTAATATAAAGGTAATAAAATGATGCTCGTTTGTTTGTTTAATTCATGGAAAAAATAACCGCCTGACGTTGCAATGGAGAATGGCGCGAGTGGTTCAAAAGTTCAATTTTCGGTGCTCGTGCCACCAAGCGGGCCCCAGTTGAACAAAACACGTATGCCATCTCGAACGCCATGACAGGAAATTATTCAATGGTGGTTGTTGCCGCTGTGGCTCTCACTACTTTCGCTCTGCTGCTACTAGTGTCGGTGGCCACGCTGTGAAGCCATGCAACGTTGTGCACGGCAACAGTGACATGAGTGTTTTCACTTGGGCCCCACAGGGGCGTCTGTGAGAGCAGGCGTTTGGTGTGTAGTGACACCACAGACCCGAGAAAACAGGGGGCACTCGACCTCCTCCCTCGCCTAGTCGTGCGTGGCTGAGCTGTGCCCTGGGAAAAGGGGATCCTGGGGGTCGAACCGACGCTGGGTGATTGGACCTTAAAAGCCCCCCGGCAAAGGAAACACACTCCTTTGGCCCCGGCTTCACGTAGACAGAACCCCTGGGCTGATTCACCCAGGGGAAATGGGCCGTCGCCTTTTCCGATCTCTCCCCTCATCTTCGTCTTCTTCTCCGACTCTAAATCTTTCCTGTCATTTCCTCTCTTCCCCTTACTTCACTTTTCCTGGCGGCAAGGGTTAACCTTGTGTGACATAACCAACCTAGGTTATTTCGTATACGTTTATAGTGGCAACGTACAGTTGGCGTCAGTGTTACTTGTTTTGCATCTTACACTGCGTCCCCTTGTTGGGCTCCACGGTGGGTGGCTGGCATTGCTAACGAAAACAAATACTTATACGGACAGTTCTTTTCCTTCACTGGACGATCACCCCAGAAGAAAAGGAGGCACACCGAAGACATCTTCATATTTCATGCCCATCAGACAGATAACTTTCCACGCAATTATGAAATTCATTCTGTAAAAGCGGACAAGAAAGCTCGAACATTGCCATGCTTCCTCGTCACGAAATGACTCAAAGAGACCATAGGACCTGGGTGCAAAGCTACAAAGCTCGCCAACGTAGACCTCCTTTTGAAACTCCGAGACAGGAAACAACATGAGAATTTACAAAGTCTTGCTTCTTTTGGTGACTTCCCGGTCACAGTAACTCCACACCGCATAATGAACATTTCTCGGGGTGTTGTTTCCGATGATTACCTGAAAGAGCTCACTGAGAAAGAGCTGCTAGATGGTTGGAGAGACCAAAATGTGATCAATGTAAAGCGTATTAGGGTGAGGTGCGAACGGCAAAGAGATCGAAAGAAAACATCTAATTCTGACCTTCAACTGAAGTGTCCTGCCGGAGACCTTCGAGACAGGATATGTAAAGATGCGAGTGCGACCGTACATCCCCAACCCTCTTCGATGCTACAGATGTCAGAGGTTTTGTCACAGCTCTCACAGAGCTGCCGAGGTCGAATGACTTGTGCCAAATGTAGTGACACAGAACATTTCTCTAAGGCTTGCTCGAATACGCCACATTGTGTAAACCATAACGGGGAACATGCCGCGTACTCGCGGTCTTGTCCCTCCTGGAAAAAAGAAAAAGAAATTGTTACTATCAAAATCAAAGAAAACTTGTCCTTCAAAGAGGCATGGAGGCGTGTCACTTACATGCCAAATAATTCCTATGCCGATGTGACGCGTCAGGGGGCACTGTCGCAACTGCCTGTGGCAGGCGCTGCGCTCACGAGTAGTGAGCCGGTGGCAGCGCCGCTCGCCCCCACGGCGGCAGCAGCAGTAAGTGCTGTGCTGCCATCCCAGAAGCACCCCCCGACCTCCAGGCAGGGGGGGGGGGGCCGATGCCTCGTCTCTGGAGATGAGGCTCCCCCGCCGAACACACCGATCCCTAGAGCGGGTGTCCAGCGCCTCCGCTGAGGCGATGGACACGTGGCGCAGTCTGCGCCAAAGGAGCGGCGTGACTCTGTCGGCCGCTCTAAAAAGGAAAGAGCTGTAATCACAGTGCATGGGAAGGCTCTGTGTGATAAGTTGCTTTCTAAAACACACAGCATAAACATCTCTTTTTAGATGGACACACAGGCTTTACACTGGAACGTGAGAGGTCTTCTCCATAATCTTGATGATGTGAAAGAACTCCGCCACCAATTTAAGCCGAAAGTGTTGTGTGTCCAAGAAACTCACCTAAAAAGCACACAGACCAATTTCCTCAAGCAATATGCCCTTTTCGGTAAAGACCGTGACGACGCTGTTGCGTCTTCCGGAGGAGTAGCCATAGTAGTTGATAAGGGTATCGCCTGCAAGCAGTGACATCTCCAAACGCCTTTGGAAGCAGTTGCAGTTCAGGCAGTGATAGTCAATAGGTCTGTCACTATCACTTCAATATACATCCCTCCTACCTATCAACTCCATAAAGCAGAAGTCCAAAGCTCCATTGAAGAACTTCCTGTGCCATATATGATCGTTGGAGATTTCAATGCGCATAACCCACTGTGGGGAGACCCCCGCTGTGATGCGAGAGGACGCCTCGTGGAAAATTTCCTCTTTTCCTCAGGTACCTGCCTACTCAGCCTACATATTTCAGTGTTGCACACCAAACATAGTCTTCCATTGATTTAAGCATTACATCTAGCACACTTTTACCATATATCGAGTGGCACGTTATTAAGAACCCTTACGGAAGTGACCATTTTCCGATACTTTTCAATCTAACGACACAGGACCAATGCCTCCATCGTATTCCGCGATGGAAGATTGAATCATCCAGCTGGGAGCTATTCCAAGAGACCACATGTTTAAGGCGTGAAGATGTTGCTTCATTGAACATAGATGATGCTGCGGCATATTTTGCCGCTTTCGTTATTGATGCTGATATTAGACGTGTTCCACAAAGTAACGGAATAAGTGAAGAACGCCGAATTCCGTGGTGGAATAAAGAACGTCAGAAGGCACGCCAAAACCAAAACAATGCTTGGAGACTGCCACGTCAGCACCCATCTGTTGAAAACCTAGAAAACTTTTAAAAAGTGAAATCGCAAGGAGGAAGAACACGAAGACTTGCTAAAAGGGAGAGTTGGGGAAGGTACATCTGCAATATAAGCTCCTATACAGATGAGTCAAAACTGTGGAACAGAGTAAACAGACTCGAATGACGACAGTCTCATCCCCTACCCTTAGTAAATAACCAAGGTTAGAGCCCGGGGGATCAGGCTGATTTCCTGGGCAAACACTTTGAACACATTTCCAGTACGGCACACTACACCGAAACTTTTCTAGGGTATAAAGAATGTGCCGAACGGCAGCAACTTAAGAGAAAGTGCGTACGACATGAAGTTTACCATCTTCCATTTACCTTAGCAGAACTAAAGGCGTCCCTCGGAGCATGTAACAAGTCGGCACCAGGTGGTGATCGCATCATGTACGAAATGATAAAACATCTGCACCCCGAAACGCTAAAAAACACTCTTCTTGATTTATAACACCATGTGGGCGGCTAGTGAAATACCATCCTCATGAAAATAATTCATTCTCATCCCTATACTTAAACAAGGGAAAGATCCATCACCGGCCATCAGTTATAGGCCAATCGTTTGCATGAAAAAACGGTGAACCGGCGTTGGATAAGTTTTTTTAGAATGCAACAAATTACTAGACCCCCTTTAGTGCCGCTTTAGAGACGGCAAGTCAACAATTCATCGCCTTGTTCGAATTGAGGACAACATCAGAGATGCCTCATACATTAACAATTTTTTTCTGTTGAATTCTTAAATCTACACAAAGCATATGACGCGACATAACGTTATGGTATTCTTCAGGGCTTTTCTGCAATAGGTATTCGTGGCAACATGCTGAACACAATCGAAAGCTATCTCACTAACCGCACCTTTCGTGTGAGGGTTGGTCCCGCCTTGTCCAGGACGTTCACCCAGGATACTGGTGTTCCGCAAGGCGGTGTGCTAAGTTGTACGTTGTTTATTGCGAAGATGAACTTCCTCAACAATGTCCTTCCACCCGCCATGTTTTATTCTGTATATGTAGATGACGTGCAAATAGGTTTCAAATCGTGGAATCTTGCTATCTGCGAACGACATGTTCAACTTTGCCTAAATAGAGTTGCTAAATGGGCGGACCAAAATGGATTTAGGCTGAGTCCACAGAAAAACGCTTGCGTTTTCTTCACAAATAAGAGCGGGTTAGTACCGCACCTTACAATTGAGGTCCTAAACCAGTAGTCTCTGAGCACAAATTTCTCGTCATCATTCTTGATACAAAACTCACTTTCATTCCTCACTTGAAACACTTGAAAGCAAGGTGTCTGAAGATGATTAACATACTAAAGCTTCTTGCGCACACAACATGGGGAAGTGACAGAAAATGCCCGATGAGTCTGTACAAAAGTCTCATTTTTCGCGTTTAGATTACGTGCTATTGTTTACAATTCTGCCACACCAACTGCCCTCAAGATGTTATACCCTGTTCACCATCTGGGTATCCGCCTAGCGACCGGTGTTTTTTAAAACAAGTCCAGTACAGAGCCTATATGCAGAATCAAATGAGTGGTCACTCCAGCTGCAAAGGGCATACACCCGTTTCACATACTTCCTGAAAGTAAGCTCCATGTCAGAACACCCCTGCTACTCTATCAGAAATGACACATCATCGCTTACATTTTTCCACGACCGACCCACTGTTAAGGAGCCGTTCTCACTGCGCGTGAGAGGCGTTGCTGAAGAAATGAATGTCCCACTTTTAGAACATCGTTTAATGCCACCAGCAAGACTTCTACCACCATGGAAGTGGCAACTAGTCGACTGTGACACATCGTTTGTAGAAATCTCGAAGCATGCTCCAGAGGTACACATTCAATACACTTTCGAGAACTTCAGGCTAAATACTCATGTGCGGAATACTACAGGGATGCATCATAGTCATATACTGAAGTAGCTTATGCAGCACTTGGACCTTCCTGTTCTGAATCGGATGTTCTCCACACTGAAACGAGTATATTTACGGCTGAGGCATGCGCTGTACTATAGGCCATTAAAAGTATAAAACACACAAATGTACAGATAGCCATTATATTTACCGATTCTTAAAGTGTTGTGAAATCTCTTTTGCACGTTTTTGAAAGCAAAAATCCGCTCTTAAATGAGCTGTATTCCTTCTTGTGTTCGGTGCTTATATCTAAGCAGCATGTAACATTATGTTGGGTACCCGGCCATAGACGCATCAAGGCAAACATGGCTGCAGACCAAACCGCAGTATCGGCGGCAACAAAACCACTAATTCGTTAGGAGCCGTACCAGCCTTAGACGTGAAATATATCCTCCGTAAAAAACTTAAAGGCTACTGGCGACGCCTGTGAGACAGTCAAACGTTGAATAAGCTCCACGCCATAAAGACCCCGCTCAGAAAATGGCCGCCATTAGACAAAGTATGGCGTACTGAGGTCATTTTTAACGCCTTAGAATATGTCATACTTACAGCACGCACTCTTTTTTGTTGACCGGCAGTGAACCGCCTGTTTGCGATAAATGGGACAAGCCCCTAACGGTATTGCATGTCTTAATAGAATTCCATGAATTGGAACCTCTAAGAAAGAAACACTTCTCTGTGCTTCACACACAACACATTCCCCTTCATCCACAAATTTTTCTTGTAATAGAACCCTTTTTCAATACCCAACAAGTATTAGCGTATATAACTGACACTGGACTGTTGCAATTTATTTGGTGGTCAGATTCGTAGCACGGCCTCTTTTTAGAGACTGGTGCTTTTAGAGACTCGTAGCACGGCCTCTTTTTAGAGACTGAGGCCGTTTTACAGCCACCCTACATCGACCGCCAGAAAATCATCCTTTAACTAACGGCTCATTATGTCTTGTATGGTGCTCTTTGGCCAGCACTGGCCCTTGCGCCGCTAACCTCCAATAATCAATCAATAAATCCACTTGGGGCGGGTAAGTTGAAGTCTGCCAACGCGATGTGGACCACTAAAACATGATTTTATTTCGAAATAAGCACTTTCTTGGCGCAAAAGTAGCATTACGAAGTTTCTGGACCACTATTTCAGCAATCAACATCGACTCAATGTTCGCCTTTAGTGTCCCTTTAAGCTGAGAAATACTTCAGTGAGTCTGAGTGAGTGAGTCCGGCTGAGGAACATTCTGGTGAGTCTGAGCCTGAGTGAGTGCCAAAATTAAAATGCATTTCATGAGCGAGGCCAAGGGAGTTGAACATTTTATGCCTACCTCAGCGCGTGAACAACCCCGAAAAACATGTCATACGTTCTCCAGGCTTTATTTCATAATGATAGCTGGGACTTGCACGTTTCAAAACCACCGTACTATGATGAGAGACGCCGCAGTGGAGTGCTCCGAAAATTTTGACCATTTGGTGTCCTTTAACATCTGGTGCACTGACATGGCACAGGGCCTCTACCACTTCGCCTCCATCGAAATGCGTCCGCCGTGGCCGGGATCGAACTCACGGCCTTCGGGTGAGTAGCCGAGCCACTGTTCCACCGAAGCGGACCATGGCTTCCTTTCAGGTATACGCAAATGATACTTTGCTTTCGCAATTCTCTTGTTTCTGTAGCTCTCTTCTGTCCACTTACACGATTCTGCCTCGAAGTTGCAAGACCGTGTAAAGCCTGTAAAATAGATGCGGCCTCCCTAAGCCACATGCTATGGGGGCGTCCTAAGCAGAAAACTCCCCAGAACCTCTCTGGAAGCGATGGCGTACAGCACGCCTCAGTTCCTATTCATACGAGCAAACCTCAGCTGTCCAGCAGGCCAGGGAGGCCATTGGGAGACAAGGTCTTCCATCCTCCGTCGGAGCGGTCGGGCCCGGGTTAGCAACTAGCCGGATCTCGCAATAAGGTTGTTTCAATCATTCATCGGCTCTCCACATGCAAGGTGCGTTTTTCAAAAGGCCTTCAAACTCTCTGAGAGTGAGTTAATTAAGGCTAATTAATATATTAAAAAATGGTATTTACCGGGAGTAGTGACCGTGATCATGTGACCGTGATGCTATCGGCCACAACTTTTCTCGCGGGCTCATGTATAGCGACTTCTCACAGTGTTTTCGCCTAACGCGTTTATGAATACGCTGCTGTGCCACCTAAAATGTCGTTCATGAGACGAGCGATTCGCTGCTTTCCTAGGCGTCGACATGCGTCCATCGATGAGCACACATGGCTCGTTGTATCGCTGGCGCTAGTTCCAGAAGAAGGGTGCTGCGTACACGTCTGCCGACCTCGTACTCCTTGCTCGGGACAGTGCCGTCAGTGATTGCAACCATTATATCATCACTGAGATCCCGCCGCTCTGCATACGTGTATCCCTTTCCATGAAGATACAGCACGCGCCCCCAGAAAAGCTTTGCGAAGTCTCTGAAGAAGTCATGGTGTTCCGTGTGTCAGTGGACTGAACGGAGCTACTGAAGGGGAGCAACGCCGAATGGCAAGCATGGTCTGCCTACCAGAACGAAACTATCGATGACTGACGGGACTGTCCACGTGCGCGAGCCATTTTTCACGGCACTTCACCGATTGGCCCTTCGTCTACTCTCAAACCGTGAATGATAATCTGCCACTAACACTCAAGAGGAAAGTACATAGCAGCTGCGTGTTGCCAGTATTTATTTACGTAGCAGAAACCTGGAGGCTCACAAAGAGAGTTCAGCCTAAGTCAAGGACGACGCAGCGAGCGTTATAAAGAAAAATGAGGTAGGGAGCTGAGTGGATGAGTGAACAAACCGGGTTGTTCTACCGAGAAGCACACAGCGACAATGCAAAAAAAAGCACGCGATATGGGTAACGATATCTTTAACGCGACAGCGTTAAAGATATCGTTTTGCAAAAATTCTAGTGTCGGCGTCGGCGTCGGTGAGTGTGAGCGAAAAATCATCATCTTACGCGTGACCGAAAAACCGAGAACGATGCAAATAAAATAAATAATAAAAAATCCTGGAGCAAAGATGGGACTGAACAAGGTTGTTTAATTCCAAGCTGGAATAGCACCCGGGTCGTTTGCGTTGAAAGCGGGTGTTGTAACACATGGCCAGGTCTCTGCTTGTGAGAACATGTGAAAAAGCTTCCTCTTCTTGGAAACGCACTGAGAGTAGCTTTCATACTTCACAAACACATGCGTCCTGTATACATGCTTCACAATGCGACATGAAATAAGGCAGTATTATTGCGTGGTAGAAGCGTTCATTGACAACGGGCCTCAGAATATGTGATCAGCTTAATGGCTCCGTGGTTGAAAGCCGGTACTTTACTACAAGAAGCGCACGTGCTACTGTGCCTCTTTTCTTAAGGCCACGTAGAGGGTGCATCACAAATTCTAAAAGGCTTCATGCACAGAGGGTTACAGGATGTCGCTATCGTGTTTAACTCTAAAAGGTGAAGCTCAAGGGTCCCCTCGTTTTTGTTGTGGGACGAAAGAAAAACGTTCTTGCTTGTTTTTTAAGAATTAAAGGTGAATAATAACAACGCTGAGCCTAATAAAAACCAAGTGATAATTAAACCAAGGAAGGTATAGTTGATGGTAGTTGTACGGTATTTAGTGTATTATAGCATTTGTGATATACGTCTAGACATGAAAAAAGTGAAATTGACGAAAAAACAACTTGACACAGGCAGGGCCCGACCTTGCGTTTAATTCCAGTGAACGTCGTCTATATATTCTCCGACTTCATTAAATCGTCTGTTTATTTTCATAATGTTGCATGAAACAAGCACACAAGCCCTCCAAATGTCATTCTTTTTTTCAACATAATATATCTGTAGTATTACGATTCAAGACCGCGATATGGTTCGGACGAACATGGTATATAGCGTAAGATCCGGAAATTTAGACCTCGTGATCTCTTAGGTGAACTGACATCGTGCATACTTGGGCATCTATCATTTAGCCTTTATCAAAATGCGGCCGCCGTGGCCGGGATAGAACACGTGACCTCTGGCTGACATCCGAGCACCGGAACCTCCAATCCACGGTGCCCGACTTCTTGAACAAACAAGCTAAGGCACTTTTCTTTCTTCTGTCTATACCAAACGACGCAAACAAGCTAGCACACTTTTGTCTCTCCTGTCTGTACCAAACGACGCAGACAAGCTAGGGCACTTTTCTCTCTCCTGCCTATACCAAATGACGCAGACAAGCTAGAGCACTTTTCTCTCTCCTGTCTATTCAAGCTAGGGCACTTTTCTCACTCCTGCCTATACCAACGACACCGACAAGCTAGGGTAATTTTGTCTCTCCTGTCATTACCAAACAACGCAGACAAGCTAGGGCACTTTTCTCTCTCCTGTTTATACCAAACGACGCAGACAAGCTAGGGCACTTTTCTCTCTCCTGTCTATACCAAACGACGCGGACAAGCTAGGGCACTTTTCTCTCTACTGTCTATACTAAACGACGCAGACAAGCTAGGGCACTTTTCTCTCTCCCGTCTATACAAGCTAGGGCACTTTTATCCCTCCTGTCTACACAAGCTAGGGTACTTTTCTTTCTCTTTCCTATACCAAACGACGCAGACAAGCTAGGGTACTTTAGTCTCTCCTGTCGATACCAAACAACGCTAACAAGCTACGGTACTTCTCTCTCCAGTCTATACCAAACGACGCAGACAAGCTAGGGCACTTTTCTCTCTCCCGTCTATACAAGCTAAGGCACTTTTATCCCTCCTGTCTACACAAGCTAGGGTACTTTTCTTTCTCTTTCCTATACCAAACGACGCAGACAAGCTAGGGTACTTTAGTCTCTCCTGTCGATACCAAACAACGCTAACAAGCTACGGTACTTCTCTCTCCAGTCTATACCAAACAACGCAGACAAGCTAGGGCACTTTTCTCTCTCCTGTCTATACTAAACGACGCAGGTCTCAACGCTTGAAATGAACGAATATATTTTGGCAAACGTCGGCCAAGGTGGTACGCGATCGATGACGTGTCCCGGACGTCACGACCTGATACGAGACGCGCGTGAAGACGCCGGAGGTGGTGGACGAAGGAGGTCTGCTTTGGTGATAGGACCTCTCTTGGCGTGCTACTCGGTGCTGTAATTGCCCCCTCCCTCGCTGGTCAGACCACTCTCGCTAGCCAGGACATCGGCACCCGTTAGCTTGACAGTAGCACGGGCGTCCTCGGTCATTCCTTCGCCGCGTTCGCGGCGCTGGGTCGACTCGTCAGACCCCCTCTCCATGGCCGATTCGCCGGCGCACTCCAGCGTCAGGCGCATTATCAGAGCCTCCGGATTCAAGGCCGGGCCTTCCTGCATGGTCGCAACATTCGGTCAAAACCAAAGAACCTTTGAACAGTTCGAAACAATGCTGTTTATACATTACTTGCACATGACGTGATAGACATGTTCTTTGCGCTGGTCACCAGAAAATTGCGGCCACCTTGACTTTTTATCTCATGAAAGAGTCCTGATAAGGGATGACGGAAAGTCATTCATCCCTCGAATCATTTTATGCTATCACCGCTTTCCTCTGTTCACCAGCCGCGCCAAGAGTGAGCACAAACAATCGGAAGAGGCCCCGGCACTAATCTCATGTCACCGTTTCTTGCTCCACGCGGTCGAGCAAGAGTTCAAGCAGCATCCGAAATAGCTGGTAACTGAAAATGGCAACCACAGTGATGTCAATGCAAGTTATGTAGAAGCATGTCACGAGGAAAGCTGGAGAGAGGGGAAGGGGGGCATTCACGTAGGCCTAAGCAGGGGGTGCAATGCCTGACCCGTACGTTTGAGTTATGACCACGCTGGTTCTTTAACAATAGCAGCTGAGGTCTCCAGAGATTGCGGTTATAAGAGGGAAAAGAAAAGTGAGCCCCGTAACTGTCTGCATCAGCGTGCGACACCTCAACAGTAGCTCACGAGGGATAAGGGTGAGGAGGAATTAAAAGTATAGGATTAGAATAAGAGAGATAGGAAAGATGAAACACGGTCACGGGAGTCCGAGGACGGGCACCACTTGCGACAGCTCTTATCGGCAACAAGAGATGACATAGGACTAATCCCGTCGGCCAGAGCTGCGCTGTCGTCGTCGTAGGGGACCGGTGACAGGAGGTGGCGTAGGACCAACCCAGTCGGCAAGAGCTGCACTGTCGCCGGAGATCACGAGGGCACAACCGGTCAGCACGGAATCCAGTGAAGGAGTGCCGAGGTCCCCATTCATTCTGCACTTCAAGAACTGCTTATACTTCATGAAACCTATGGGACCAAAGTGATGCCAATGTAAGAAGCATTCCGGCACTTCAATGTTCGTTGTCATTTCTTTATTTCATTCATTGTGAAACATGTCCTCTGAACTCGACCGCTGGTGCTGGGGAGTATAAGCTGCGTTAACACTCCTTTACCCATGGCGAACTTCGTGCATGTCTGTGCCATGGCCGCTACTTGCTAAGTCAAGGCTTCATAAAGTTGGCACACCGTATACCATATATATGTGACGTATGAAGCGATGGTTGGTAGAAGCCGAGAAGGAAGAAGTGAGATTAGAATAAACATGAGCCAGGCCACGTCACCCATTCATCATAGCGTCATATATATATATATATATATATATATATATATATATATATATATATATATATATATATATATATATATATATATATATATATATATTTATATATATATATATATATATATATATGGATATACGGTGTGACAACATTTTGACAAAGGCTGGTCCACCAGCCGAAACGTCCGTCAAAATATACCGTGCAAAACCAACGTGTGTCATACTCTATTTTTCCTTATTCTACCGGGGCCAGCGTTACTTCCTTGCTGCAACTATATATATATATATATATATATATATATATATATATATATATATATATATATATATATATATATATATATATATATATATATATATATATATATATATATGTATGTGTGTGTGTGTGTGTGTGTGTGTATGTATGTATGCGTGTGCGTGCGCGTGTGTGTGTGTGTGCGTGCGTGCGTGTGTGTGTGTGTGTGTATGTGCGTGCGTGCGTGCGTGCGTGTGCGCGTGCGTCCGTGTGTGTGTGTGTGTGTGTGTGTGTGTGTGTGTGTGTGTGTGTGTGTGTGTGTGTGTGTGTGTGTGTGTGTGTGTGTGTGTGTGTGTGTGTGTGTGTGTGTGTGTGTGTGTGTGTGTGTGTGTGTGTGTGTGTGTGTGTGACGCTATGATGAATGGGCGACGTGGCCTGGCTCCTACGCCATGTTTATTTTAATCTCACTTCTTCCTTCTCGGCTTCTACCAACCATCGCTTTATACGTCACATGATTCCCCCTCCCCCTGAAAGAAGGCATGGATTACGAACAAGAAAAAGTAAACTATGAGAGTTTTAAAAGCCATAAATGTCAAAATTCACAATTTGTTCTATGTTCCAGGGAAGTTCCGTAAACTTTCAAAGACTTCAAGAAAGAGGCAGCAGTCCGGTTAACGCAGGAGTTCCGGTGGGCAAGGCTAACTGTGGCGTTCTGGAGAAGATAACCGCGTCCTGCATAACTGAACTGACCATGACACGGCTTCAGCAGCTGCGAAGTAAGAATGAGGTTGGACGTCCTTGTGGCATCGGCAGCTCGGATGTCGTCGGGGTTGTATTTTTCGTCGTGAATAGTGCAATCCAGATGCTTCTTGCGTGCGTGCTTCTCTACAGATTGTGACAGGGTGCCGGAGTGCTTGCGGTTTGCAAGCAGTGCTTCCGCGTCTTTCTCGGCGTTTTCTGTGGTGTTGCAGTAGGTGTAACAGCAGGCGCAGGTAGCGTCGCTGGCGATTTTTCTATGTGAAAGTGTCTGACGTGTTGAAATGACCTTTGGTTTGGTGATCTTATTTTTCGATGTTCTTCAATTGGTGAACGCGCTTTCGTTGAATTTCGCGTTCGTCGATGCCTTTGTTGCAGTCTCTCTTGTGGTCGCATGTGTTTGAGGACTTGGCTTTGCTTGATTCGCTGATGATGCTCAGGAGATGGCTGTAGTGGAGCCCCTTTCGGAATTGGGCATTCGCTTCTTTCGCGAGTTGACATGTCCCGTAAACAGCTAATGCATAACGAGCTGGTGTCTTGCTGGTCGGGCATAGTTGGTAAGGCGCCATCATTACTAAAATGCTCTTCAGAGGATCCGGTAAGGTGGTCCTGTATGGACGCTTCTGACAGACAGATGCGTGCGAGGTTTGATGTTTGTATTAATTCTGCATTCTTTCGGTACTTGGATTGGTGAGCTCTGGATGAGGATACCACAGGTGACGTGGCATTACTAGGCTCAATCTGCACAGTCTGCTGAACCATAGAAATAAAGTCTTGTGATGAAAAACACCTTTTAGAGTCGTCATGGCGGGGTTGGATAGTTTCTCGGTGCGTCGACAGTTCGCTTATCGTGGACACAGTGTCATTACAAGGCAAACGGTGAGCGTTTGATTTATATGCACTTGAGGAGTCAATTCGTGAAGGCTGCTTTTGACTGTGACGATCGAGTGCGGTTGTCTGTGGATGGTGGGTTACAAGCAAGTCTTCGTCGTAGTCGTCATGGTATTCTTTAAACCAAACGATCATTTCTTGTTTTATCTTTTCCCGTCACTCATCGTTTTGAAATATATAGGTGAGGTAGAATTTGAAGGCCTCACCGGAGACGTAGTCGGTAAAGTTGATGATCATCTCCCGTTCCTAACATGATGCAGCGGTTGCGTGGAGCTCGAACAGGTCGAACCAGTCCTGTACAGGTCCATCATCCGCTTCTCCGGTGTACTTGGGGATGGGAAGGGCAGTCGATGATTCTGGCATGGTGCTGGTCGCTGTGTGCGGCCAGGAGATGATTCCGTAGTCGATGTATGGTCAGGGCGTCTTGTGGAGAACTGCGTCCATGATGAGACACTGATGAAGTGGCTGGGAGGTCTTCATTCTGCCGACTCGTGTGACGCTATGATGAATGGGCGACGTGGCCTGGCTCATACGCCATTTTTATTCTAATCTTACTTCTTCCTTCTCGGCTTCTACCAACCATCGCTTCATACGTCACACACACACACACACACACACACACACACACATATATATATATATATATATATATATATATATATATATATATATATATATATATATATATATATATATATATATATATATATATATATATATATATATATATATATATTAAAATACAGGTGTTGTACGTCGAGAAAGGTTCTGACGCAGCTTGGCAAAATGTGCTTTATCAGGCAGGTCTGGCTAATGGCGAGCGGCGTGCGCGAGCTACCACTACAGCCACAGATCATCATCGTCTTCTTCATTACCAGCAGAGCATCCGTTATTCAGATTCATTACAATTACTTCCCGCAAAATAAGGAGCCATCCTGGCGACCTATGGACAAGTAAACACGGGAGGGTCGTAGCAGGGCTTAAGTCTCGAGACGTGGACAATTTCCTGGCCACGACGACGTTGGTCAAAAGATGGTTCCAGTGGCTCAATGAGGTAATTCACTGGTGACGTTTTTGTAGCACACGATATGGGCCGTAATACTTGGGGAACAACTTGGTAGAAAGGTCAGGTGTAACCGAAGGGACATGCAGCCAGACGAGTGAACCTGGATCGTAGGAAGTAGTGTTATTTGATGCGTCATGGTGGTGCTTTTGGCGTCCTTGGTCTTGGATTGTGAATGATCTTGCCAGTTGGCGGCATTCTTCAGCGTATGTAGTGGCTTGAGACAAAGTCGTGGACTCTGAGGAGTCAGGTTCGTACAAAAGAATGGTGTCCATAGTGCAAGAAGGTTCACGTCCGTAAAAGAGAAAAAAAGGAGAGAACCCAGTAGTGCTTTGAATGGCGGTATTATAGGCGAACGTGATAAACGGGAGCACCCAGTCCCAATTGGAGTGGTCTGACGAGATATACATAGACAGCATGTCACCAAAGGTGCGGTTGAAGCGCTTTGTCATTCTATTGGTCTGGGGATGATAGGCGCTTGTAGTGCGGTGAACGACGTGGCACTCACGCAGCAATGCTGTGATTACGTCTGACAAGAATACGCGACCAAGATCGCTCAGTAACTCCCGAGGTGCTCCATGACGTAATACGATGCTGTGAAGAACGAAAGTTGCAACGTCTTTTGCGGTAGACGAGGGAAGGGATGAAGTTTCGGCATACCGCGTGAGATGGTCGACGGCAACTATGATCCAGCGGTTACCGTCAGCAGTGTTGGGAAGGGGACCATAGATATCGATGCCGACGCGGTCGAATGGTCGGGATGGGCATGGTAAGGGTAACAAGGTACCGCTGGCGTGATAAGGGGGAGTTTTTGTCTCTGGCACGTCGAGCAGGCCCGAACGTATTGTCGTATAAAACGGTGCATGCCACGCCAGTAATATCGGAGATCTATGCGAGAATAAGTCTTCAAGAAACCTGAGTGGCTACATTGGGGGTCGTTATGAAACGTGGAACAAATTTCGGATCGCAGATGACGTGGAATTACGAGTAGCCACTGACATCCACCGGGTGCGTAGTTGCGTCGGTACAGCACGTCGTCGCGAGTGGCGAAGTGCTCGACTTGCCGACGCAACGTGCGAGAAGGGGGGAAGCCGTCCGCCCAGCCAGGATGTCTAGAATCGAAGCAACCCAAGGGTCCTTGCGTTGCTCAGATGGCATGTCGGCGATGGTGACGGCAGTGGCATCACAGGTTAGACTTTCGCAGAAGTCCGGGTCAGGGAGTAAGGGCGAACGGGATAGGGCGTCTGCGTCCGAATGTTTCCGGCCGGAGCAATAGACCACGCGAATATTATATTCTTGGAGGCGTAATGCCCATCGGGCGAGGCGACTGCTTGGATTCTTCAGTGACGACAACCAGCAGAGGGCGTGGTGGTCAGTCACGACGTCAAAAGAGCGCCCGTACACGTAAGGTCGAAATTTCTCTATCGCCCAAATAATGGCCAGGTATTCCTTTTCAGTGACGGAATAGTTGATTTCGGCTTTGCTAAGAGTTCGGCTTGCGTAGGCAACCACGTACTCTTGGAAGCCGTCTTTCTGCTGTGCAAGAATAGTGCCTAGTCCGACACCACTAGCGTCAGTGTGCATCTCTGCGGGTGCCGATGGGTCGTAGTGTCGCAGAATAGGCGGCGACGTGAGGAGGTGGCGCAGTTCATTGAAGGAATCGTCGCAGGTGGCAGACCAGGCTGAAAAATCTCTAGAGCCGGCGAGGAGCTTGGTCAAAGGAGCGATGATCGTCGCGAAATTGCGGACGAAGCGCCGGAAGTAAGAGCAAAGATCTAAGAAGCTTCGGAGCTCTTTCATGGTGGTCGGTTTGGGAAACGCTGAAACGGCTGTAAGTTTGGCAGGGTCAGGAAGAATGCCGTCTTTTGAAACCACGTGGCCAAGGATCGTAAGCTTTCGAGCGGCGAAATGGCACTTCTTCAGATTCAGTTGCAGCCCCGCGGCAGAAATACACGCGAGTACTTCCTCGAGGCGGGTTAAATGTGTTGCGAAATCAGTTGAAAAGACGACAATGTCATCTAAATAACAAAGGCAAACGTTCCATTTGAGGCCTCGAAGGATAGAGTCCATCATTCGCTCAAGAGTAGCTGGCGCGTTGCACATGCCGAAGGGCATGACTGTGAATTCGTAAAGCACGTCGGGCGTGATGAAAGCTGTTTTTTGCAATCGGCCTCTGCCACGGGTACCTGCCAGTATCCAGAGCGCAGATCTAAAGAGAAAAATTCGGCTCCCTTTAGGCAGTCCAAGAAATCGTCAATGCGTGGCAGCGGATAGACATCCTTGCGCGTGATTCGGTTGAGACGTCGGTAGTCCACGCAAAACCTGATGGATCCGTCCTTCTTCTTCACCAACACAACTGGAGAGGCCCAGGGGCTGCTTGACGGTTCAATTATGCCACGTGTCAGCATCCGTCAACCTGTTCATTGATGGCACGGCATTCGGTAGTTGACACAAGATATGGACGCTGCCGTAATAGCGTCTCTTGACCGGTATCTGTACGGTGAACAACAGATGACGCTCGACCGAAGGAAGGCTGATTGTGATCAAACGAGGCTCGAAAACGCTATAGGAGCTTGATCAGCTTTCCTGCTGCCCAGGTGCGAAGAAGAATGGCAATTTGGGCTAGTTGGTTTCAATTCATGGTAATAAGGGCTGCATACGCGAGCACGAATGTGCTAGAAGAAACAGACGAAAGGTTGCAATCAATGGACTTGCGGCGTGAGGTTGCAATCAATGGACTTGCGGAATACATCCATAGGTTCATTAGCGTCAGTTGCGGGTGTAATGGCACAAGTCGGCAAAAAGGGCTTGTCTAGATAGATCGGGTCTTCTAAAATACAATTTAAGGTCTCGAGGCTTCCCAGACACTCGCCGCGTAGCAGGATGTACGGACGGCGGGTGTAATGGCACGAGTCGGTAAAAAAGGCTTGTCTAGATAGATCGGGTCTTCGAAAATACAATTTAAGGTCTCGAGGCTTCCCAGACACTCGCCGCGTAGCAGGATGTACGGACAAGCAGAAACGTTGCACGCATAAAGTACCGCCAAACCATTGGAAAAGTTGATGACGGCAAACGGGAGGACGATGGTTCGGTGTTGCACACTAGCTATAGTTGGTTGGAACAGGAGCGTCGAGTTAGTGGTAACAGGGGAAAACACAGGCACTAGGACGGTGGACAACGGCGCGATGCGGACGTCAGCTGCGGCATACACTTTCGAGAACTGTGGTGGTCGCTATCAAGGCACGAATTCGTCAACGTGAGTTCAGCACGAGCGCAGTCGACGAGGGCCTGATGGGTAGAAAGGAAATCCCATCCTAGTATGACGTCGTAAGATGAACGTGGGAGAACAACAAATTTGATGGCGTACCAAACATCTTAAATAAGAACGCGTGCTGTGCACTGAGCTGTCGGCGCGATAAATTGAGAGGTGGCTGTACGCAGAGCAAGATTCGTAAGCTGCGTTGTAACTTATCTCAAATGGCGACACAGTTTTTCACTAATTACAGAAACGACGGCGCCTGTGTTGACAAGTGCACGTACACCAACACCTTCTACTAGCACATCAATTTCGTTGGGCGGACAAAGAGGAGGTCTTGGAGAGTGTCACAGAACGAGCACTAAAAATGGGCGCGCCGCCCAATTCTTGCTATAACGCGCGGGAGAGACGCCGCGAGGTCAAAAGAAAAAAAAGAAAACAAACATCCAAGGCTCCCCGGGCGCGCGCTCTCCCCTCGGAAGCGTGGCTTCGCCGACGAACCTCCTCACCCCACATCGGCGGCCGAGCAAGCACTCGAAATTCCTAAAAGGAAAGAGGCGTGGTCATGCCGAGTTGAGTCATCCGACGCAGAGGGCATTCGAACCGTCTCGCCCTCTCCCCAGCCTTCGCTGCGTATCGCGCCGACGAAATCACGAGAACCTTCTGGAATCTCGCGCGGAAGGTATTTAATCGAGCGGCCGAGACGAGAGAGCAGGAGAAGACGTGGGGTTTCCGGGAAGAGAAACCTCGAAGGAGAAGACAGAAGTTAGCGCCAGAGCGCGTAGGGATTCCGCCGTGTAGTCAGCGAAGGTTTTGTCCGTAGAGACAAAGCAGGAGAAGAAAATGATTTCCCCCTGAGGGGTGATGACTCGAGCTACAGGCAAGAGTGTGTGTTTACCGCTATCGAGCGAAGACGCGTTGCAACAGCTGCGTGTGTGAAGCCGACGTGTTTCCGGCGAAGAAGTTTGAAGCTTGAAGAGTGGCCAATTGAAGACGCGAGGTTTCCTGGAAGAGAAACTTCGGCGAGGTTTCCTGGTAGAGAAACTTCGGGGGCCGCGGAACGACAACAACGCTAGACTTTGAGTGAGTGATTCTCGGAAGAGAATCATCTAGACTTTTGTTCCAAGAACTTTGGACTGAATAGGTTTTCTATCTCTTTATTCCTTAAGTATCTTGGTTGTTCAATGCATGCGACTGCATTGTAGTGCGTATTGTTGTCTGTGTCCGTTGTTTCGAGCGTGGCTGGTTGTACTGTGTAGTACGTTGTTTGGTGGGTGACATATTGTATTCAACTATAGTGGAGTGTGCATACTTGTGTATGGTTTTCGATCTGCCACTATTGAGAATATATTTTGTTTGTTTATCAACTCTCGGCTCTGACTTAATCTTTGGGCCACAGCCGGCGTCCGCTGGCGCGCCAAAAAGGACCACTTCTAAATTGTCCACGCTTTCGTGGTGCGGTTCGGGGGGCCGATACTTCGGCCCTTGGAATTAGCCCGGCGATCGCCTCCCTAATTAACGGGACCTGTGTGACAATTAATCTGGCGTCCGCGACGAGGACCTTTTGGTGCACAGTGTGTCCAAAGTAGTGAGAAAGAGCCTCGAGTGGTTGATAGTGCTATCGGAACGATTTTGTGTGTTGTTCACTGTTCTCGTTAACGAGTGCAGGGGAGTGTTCCGATAGACTGATTTGGGAAGATACTTTTTACACGCGGCAAGACTTTCTTTGCGAGACACCATGGATCTCGAAAAGTTAGTTGCGCTTGGTGAGAAGATGGGTCTTTCCAGCGCCGAACTACGGAAGTGGGTCACCCAGAAGGAAAAAGAAGAAAAAGAGAGGGTCAAAGAGGAAAAGGCAGCTGAGCTGGAAAAGGAAAGGCTGGCGGTCGAAAGAGCCAAAGCAGAAAAAGAAGCTGAGTTGGAGAGAGAAAGGTTGGCAGCTGAGAGAGCCAAAGAAGAAAAAGCAGCTGAGTTGGAACGAGAGAGATTGGCAGCTGAGGAGAGCCAAGGAAGAAAAAGCAGCTGAGTTGGAACGAGAAAGGTTGGCAGCTGAAAGGGCGAGAGAAGAAAGAGAAGCAAAGGAGCGACAGCTGAAAGAAGAAAGAGGGGCAAAGGAGCGACAGCTGAAAGAAGAAAGAGAGCAGCAATTGAAGTTGGAGCTGGAGAGAGAGAAGTTGGCAGCCGAAAGGGCGAGAGAAGAAAGAGAAGCGGAGATGGCTGAAAGGGAACGGCAGCGGAAGCACGAGATGGAACTCTAGCCGCTCCGTTTGCAACAGCGAAGTGAAACTCCCGTCCAAGCTAGAATTGAAAGCAGCGAACGGGAAGATCATGGCTTCCGCCTGAACCCATGCAAGCTGCTCGTCGCGTTTGATGAAAGGAAGGACGACCTTGACGCGTACCTTCACAGATTTGAGACGATTGCACGGAGCCAGAATTGGCCGGAACATCAATGGGCAACTGCTTTGAGTACCTGCTTGAGTGGTGAAGCGCTCAGTGTGTACGGTAGGCTGACGCCGACCGATGCAGCCAACTATGCAAAGGTGAAAACTGCTTTGCTGAAGCGATTTAGATTTACTGTGGAAGGTTTCCGGGACAGATTTCGGACAGGAAGGCCAGCTGATGGTGAGACGGCTACGCAGTACGCCGCCCGACTTAGCCATTATTTCGACAGATGGATTAAACTTTCAGGGACAGCGCAGGAGTACGATGAACTTGGCTAATCAATTCCTGGAAGCGCAAGGTGGAACTAATTTGGCCAAGGTCAAGAAGGAGTGTGCCGAAGATTCGAAAAATTCAGCACCCGAACAAAAGAAGCGTGCGCCGGACAGTGTTCCGCGATGTTTCCTGTGTAACCAAGTGGGTCATCGCGCGAGCAACTGTCGAACGATCTTTACGAGCCCTACGGTAGTAAAATGTTTTAAGTGTGGTCAGACTGGGCACAAAGCAGACGCATGTCGAAACGGAGCGAGTCAAACTCACCAGGTATCCTGTGTGCAAGCAGCACCGAAATCCGATTATAATGCCTTCACCGACGGATTCGTAGAATTGAAAAATGGGGAAAAAATTCCTATTGTGGGTGCTGTGGTGACAAAACAGCAAAGAGGTGCTATGAAGGGAATGCCTGTGATGCCTGGAAAAGTTGCGGGCAAGAAGGTTACGGTGTTAAGAGATACCGGTAGCTCCACGGTTATCGTGCGGAGAAATTTGGTGCGGGAGAGTGAGTTGACAGGCAAAACGAAACCGGTTTGCCTAATTGACCGTACGTTTCGGATGCTTTCCGAAGCAGAAATTGAGATTGAAACCCCGTACTTCAGCGCAAAGGTTACTGCTCTATACATGACGACCCCCCTGTAGGACCTCGTCACCGGAAACATCGACGGGGCGCGAGGACCGAATGATCCGGAATGTTTGGGAGAAGACCCTAAGATAGAGCACTCGCCAACCCAGCGACCGCAAGATACAGTGGAGGAGCATCCCGTGACGGATCTCACTAAAGGCCAAGGTGAAGCCGTGGCACAAGAGACGGCGAATGAGAAGATGATCGAGTTGAATGAGTTCACGTGCTGGGCAGCTGGACGTACGTTGGCACGACCTCAACCGACAGACAGTGTAAAGGTGACGGAGTCGGCCAGCCAGGTCCAATGTCGTGACATGAATAAGCGGGTGACAGGATCGGTTGAGCGTTATCACTCGTTAACAGTGTCAGAAGTGACAACGATGGCTGAGACGCCACCTCAGACCCCGTCGTTGGAAAAGGCTCGCCAAAAAAGAACCAGGAAAAACAAGAAGAGATCGAGCGAGCACCGCAAGAAAGGACGCAAGCGCAGCTCGAAATACAAGACATAGGTGCTGAGGTGGAATCGGAATGTGTTTGGCAGGGCTGAGTGACATATGTTGTGTTAATGTTCTTGTTATCCTGTGTCACGAGTGTATGTCGAGCGAGTCAAAGTGTTCTGTGCGATGATGTGATGTATAGTGTTGTATAATTGTTGTACAGACAGAACTTCGTACGTTTGTATTGTTTGGAATGTGTGATGAAGTGTTGTAGTCATGTACCTGAGGTTATATTTCATGTGTGTGAGATTCAATTGTAATGTCCAATCGTATTGAGTGATATATTCTGAATGTGACGTGTCATGAGCGACGGACTATGTTACAGTCTTTAAGTGTGTGGTGACTGTTCGCGCTCGTTTGTGTGGTTTTGAATATTATGAGATAATATTCTTAAAGTGGGGGGCAGTGTCACAGAACGAGCGCTCAAAATGGGCGCGCCGCCAAATTCTTGCGATAACGCGCCGGAATGACGCCGCGAGGCCACATGTGATATAGCTACATGTACCTGTGGCTATATTTCATGTGTTGTGGAATTGAACTACAACGTACGATTGTATATAGCGATCTATTGTGAATGTGAAGTGTCATGAGCGACGGTTTGTGTTACAGTCTTTCAGAGTGTGTGGTGACTGTTCGCGCTCGTTTGTGTGGCTTTGAATATTATGAGATAATATTCTTAAAGTGGGGGCAGTATCACACAACGAGCGCTAAAAATGGGCGCAATATTCTTGCGATAACGCGCGGGAGAGACGCCGCGAGGTCAAAAGAAAAAAAGAAAACAAACATCCAAGGCTCCCCGGGCGCGCGCTCTCCCCTCGGAAGCGTGGCTTCGCCGACGAACCTCCTCACCCCACATCGGCGGCCGAGCAAGCACTCGAAATTCCTAAAAGGAAAGAGGCGTGGTCATGCCGAGTTGAGTCATCCGACGCAGAGGGCATTCGAACCGTCTCGCCCTCTCCCCAGCCTTCGCTGCGTATCGCGCCGACGAAATGACGAGAATCTCCTGGAATCTCGCGCGGAAGGTATTTAATCGAGCGGCCGAGACGATAGAGCAGGAGAAGACGTGGGGTTTCCTAGAAGAGAAACCTCGAAGGAAAAGACGGAAGTTAGCGCCAGAGCGCGTAGGGATTCCGCCGTGTAGTCAGCGAAGGTTTTGTCCGTAGAGACAAAGCAGGAGAAGAAAATGATTTCCACCTGACGGGTGACGACTCGAGCTACAGGCAAGAGTGTGTGTTTACCGCTATGGAGCGAAGACGCGTGGCAACAGCTGCGTGTGTGAAGCCGACGTGTTTCCGGCGAAGAAGTTTGAAGCTCGAAGAGTGGCCAATTGAAGACGCGAGGTTTCCTGGAAGAGAAACTTCGGGGGCCGCGGAACGACAACAACGCTGGACTTTGAGTGAGTGAATCTCGGAAGAGAATCATCTAGACTTTTGTTCCAAGAACTTTGGACTGAATAGGTTTTCTATCTCTTTAGTCCTTAAGTATCTTGGTTGTTCAATGCCTGCGACTGCATTGTAGTGCGTATTGTTGTCTGTGTCCGTTGTTTCGAGTGTGGCTGGTTGTACTGTGTAGTACGTTGTTTGGTGGGTGACATATTGTATTCAACTATTGTGGAGTGTGCATACTTGTGTATGGTTTTCGATCTGCCACTATTGAGAATATAATTTTGTTTGTTTATCAACTCTCGGCTCTGACTTGTTCTTTGGGCGACAGCCGGCATCCGCTGGCACGCCAAAAAGGACCACTTCTAAATTGTCCACGCTTTCGTGGTGCGGTTCGAGGGGCCGATACTTCGGCCCTTGGAATTAGCCCGGTGATCGCCTCCCTAATTAACGGGACCTGTGTGACAGAGAGTTCGACGACGACGCAGTTCTTGCCTCCGGAACTGCGGCTGTCAGTTTTCCTCTCTAGCGGGGCTCGTGCGCCGAAGCACCGGCGAGACAGATCGGCGACGGGGTGGTAATGACCGGCGAGAATCGAGAGGGCGTCGTGGGGACAATGAGTCGGTGATAGGAGAAGATGGTCGCTGGGGATTCTGGGCAGCCTGGTAATTTGCAGAATTCTCATGATCTGGAGGCTGGAAGTTGCGACAGCGACAGTAGCGTGCCATATGTCCCACGAAACCGCATGCGAAACAGATGGGGCGATTATCCAAAGTGCGCCATGGGTTAACGACAGAAGGTGCAGGGGGCGAAACGGGATGGGGTGCCGTGTATGTAGGCAGCGTCGTAGGGTAGGAGGACCCGGTGCCCCTGTATGCGCCAGAGACAGATGGGGCTGGGGGTCTAGCAACGACGGCAGCGTAGGTCAGTGGCGTAGGGACAGATGGCGATGTAGGCAGTGCCTGCGTGACCTGTGTCTCAATGACCTGGCGTAGACGTGGATCTAACGAGGTCACTGGCGTGGATGCTTCGGCCACAAGAGAAAGCTGACGCGCAACTTCTTCACGAATGAATTGCTTGATGCGGGGCAGTAAGACGGTGTGATCAGCAGCGACGTCGTGCACGAGGGCGGAAACTTCAGCCGTATCTTCAGCGGCCCTGCGCGTCGAGACACGCTGCTTACGCAACTCGTCGTACTCCTGACAGAGCTGGACAACATCGGTGACGGTCTGTGGATTCCTAGCGACGAGCATCTGGAAGGTATCATCGTCAACTCCTTTGATGATGTGCTTGATTTTGTCGCGTTTGGTTAGAGATTCATCGACGCGCTTGCAAAGAGACAAGACATATTCAATGTAACTTGTAAAGGTCTCGTCCCTGCGCTGGACTCGACTACGGAGACGCTGCTCCGCGCGAAGCCGGCGCACGGCGGAACGACCGAAGACCACGGCGATGGTGATCTTGAAGGCGGACCAGTTGGTGATTTCGCCTTCGTGGTTCTTGAACCAGAGGCTGGCCACATCAGCGAGGTAAAAGCGCACGTTTGTGAGCTGGTCGCAGGCGTTCCACTTGTTGGAAATCTTACGATTTGGCACTCGACGAGCCAGTCCTCGACGTCTTGTTCGTCGTTGCCGCGAAAAATTGGTGAGTCGCGTTGCCGAGGCACGCCAGTACAGTAGACTGTCGTTGGTAAGGCAGCTTGAGAAGGGCCAGGAGCAGTCATGGTGAACGGTGAGGGTAGCGTCCGATTGCGAAGCTCCAGGTTGATGGGAACCCCGGCACCTCCACCACTTAAAATAGAGGTGTTGTACGTCGAGAAAGGTTCAGACGCAGCTTGGCAAAATGTGCTTTATCAGGCAGGTCTGGCTAATGGCGAGCGGCGTGCGCGAGCTACTACTACAGCCACCGATCATCATCGTCTTCTTCATTACCAGCAGAGCGTCCGTTATTCAGATTCATTACAATATATATATATATATATATATATATATATATATATATATATATATATATATATATATATATATATATATATATATATATATATATATGAAAAATATGATGAAATATATGACGAAAAAATAACCAGCCGTGAGCAGGTTCACTTTTCTTTCTTCTTTCTTCTTTACATTCCATTGGTTCTAATAACTTCCCCTGTATATTCCTTGGCATTACTGTCTGTTAGATTTCATTATTATTGTGTTAAAGCACGGAAAAACGAGCCCTTATGTATACACTTCTTTCCTCTATTTCATTGAACGAGGGTCTCGTACTGGAAGACTTGAAGTGTTTAGGTTCTATAAGAGGGACAATTATTCAGCTGCCCGCTCATAATAAGTTCACGTGCTACGTGACGCCATACATGCGAATAAGAGTGTTTTCACACTCGTTGTTTGGTTTATAGATGGCGCTGACTGTCACTCCTACTTCTAAATTCACATATAAACACAAAAAAGTGGATGGAGAGAAGGCCACTGTGGTAGCTCAGTCGTTAGAGCATCGAACGCGTTATTCGAAGGTACTAGGTTCGTTTCCTGCTCACGGCTGGTTATTTTTAATCCACTTTTCTTTCTTCTTATTTACATTCCATTGGTTCTAATAACTTCCACTGTACATTCCTTGGCATTACTGTCTGTTAGATCTCATTGTTATTGTGTTAAAACACGAAAAAACGAGCCCTTAGGTATACACTTCTTTCCCTTATATATATATATATATATATATATTGTACCGAAGCATAGTGGCGCAAGCTCTGTGCCAGCGTGAAAGAAGACGTTGACGTCCGAGTGTGGCTCGTGCTTGCCGGGTTCCTGCCTGTACCAGCTTGTTGCGGCTAACGTTTCTCGAATAATAACCGGTGTTTTTACGCAACCTTGCTCGTAGCATTTGGTGGAAACGGGCTGGGTAACGTCCTGGAGCTCCGCAGCCGTAAGCTACCATCTCAGTCCACAATCACCGAGCGCGTGGATCCCCCTCAAGCCTCTTCCACACTGCCACCTGTCATGTGCCCTGGTTTACTTCGTCTGCGTGACCCACCAGTATACAACGGCACTGAACATCAAGATGTCGAGAACAGGCTAGCAGAGTACGAGCATGCCAGCGCGATTAACAAGTGGGATGACCCTGCGAAGCTGACTCACGTCATCTTCTACTTGACGGATTTGGACAACCTATGGTTCACCAACCACCAAGCGACATCCCCACCTGGTCGGTTTTCAAACAGGCCGTCGCCTCGTTTTTCGGTCTTCCAGCCATGCGCAAGCTTCGTGCTGAACTGGGCCTGCGAGGACGATTTCAGCGAAATGATGAGAGCTTCACGAGCTACATTGAGGATGTGATCAGCCTCTGTAGGCGAGTTGATGCGAGGATGACGGAGGCTTACAGAATAAAGAATATATTGAAAGGCATTGATGACGACGCTTTTCATATGCTTGTGGCCAAAGACCCACTGACAATCACGGCCGTAATTCAGCTATGTCAAAGTTTTGATGAGCTGCGCAAGCAACGAATGTCCACACGCCGCGCTAATAGGCAAACAGCTGATGTTTCGGCTTTGGAGTGCAAAAGCAGTGGCCCCGACTACAGCGTGTTAATGCCTCAAATTCAACAGTACATACGGGAGGAAGTTGCTCGACAGCTCTCTCTTGTCGCCACCATCAACGAGACTCTCACAACACAACACTGGACCACTCACTTCACCGTGCTATTCAGACGCAAGTTTCCAAGGCTCTCCCTTCGCCCGCGTCCCCAATATCAGTTGCTGCACCGCTGACTTATGCAAAAGCCGTCCGCCGACCTCCTGCCCAACCGCCGCTCCCTTCATCCGGCCACCAACTACTACAGGTCACCAGTTTCGGTTTATCCGGTAAATCGGCCCTTCCACCCCCTCGAGCACCTGTAATCTCTTGGCATACTCCGGATAACCGACCCGTCTGCTACAACTGCGGTATCCCAGGACATGTCGCGTGCTACTGTCGTCGCCGTGGATTCTATTTCAATGATGTTCAGCATTCCGCTAACATACCTCGGCAATCATAATCGCATGTGACACCTGGTGCACATGACCCCCGCTCACGTCGACCAGACTTCAGCCGACGTCGATCTCCTTCACCCCGTCTTCGATGTCGTTCCCCCATGCTTCGCCTTTCGAACCACACCCAGGAGGAAAACTAACAGTCGCAGTTCCTGAGGAAAGAGCTGCGCCACCGACGAGATTTCCAAAGCCTCATCTTTCGCCCCCTAACGAGATTGCCGTGTTTCTGGACGGTTTCGCCACAACTGCTCTTGTCGACACAGGTGCCGCTATTTGTATAATCAGTGAAGTGTGATGCCGCAAACTGAACAAAGTGACTACTCCACTGGTTGAAATTTCTTTACGCACAGCGAGTTCGCAACACGCCCAACCTTCTGCCTCATGCACTGCTCGTGTTGTGATTCAAGGAGTGCTTTCCATCGTTGAATTTGTCGTCCTTCCGCATGCGTCTCATGACATCATCCTGGGATGGAACTTTCTTTCCGCTAATCATGCGGTTGTCGACTGCGCCCGTGCACAACTCGTTTTGTTTCCGTTCAGCACGACATTCATAGATCTCCCTCGCTCATCCAAAAAGGTGATCGTCGCCGCTGACGTCGTCATTTCTGTTTTTTCGGTCGCCGCGGTATCTCTTTTGTGCAACTCTGTTTCAGATTCAAATGCCCTCTTCATGCCGTCACAAGAATGCGCTCGTCGCCAGAACCTTGTCATCCCGTTTGCCGACATAACACTTGCCGATGGCTCCAGTGCCATGTACGTGTGAAATCCGTTTTCTTGTCCCGCTGCCTTATTGCATGGCCAATGTATTGGGAGTCTTGACACTTATGATGACATCTTTCCTTTCGATGCCCGTTCTGATACGACGCCGATGTCCGTGGATGCTGTCACAGCTGCCACCGTGCCCTCACTACCTGACGAAGACGTTCTGTTGCACAGCGTAGACACCGGCCTTACGCAAGACCAGCGCAATCAGCTCATTCAACTACTTGACTGTTTCCACGCTTCCTTCGACTACGGACAACCTCCCTTGGGACGCACGTCAGTTGTCGCTCACCATATCATCAACACCGGTCATCATAATCCAATTCGTCAGCGTCCCTACTGCGTCTCGCAGGCTGAGCGTGACGTCATCACTCAACACGTCAACGAGATGCTGCAACGAGGCGTTATTCAACACACACAATCCTTGGGCTTTGCCAGTGGTCCACGTACGAAAAAAGGATGGCTCCATCAGGTTTTGCGTGGATTATCGTCGAGTAAACAAGATCACACGCAAGGATGTTTATCCCCTGTCACGCATTGATGACGCCTTGGATTGCCTTCAAGGTGCGGAGTTTTTCTCTTCACTGGATCTGCGCTCTGGATATTGGCAAGTGCTAATGGCCGAACCAGACCGTCCAAAAACGGCGTTTGTGAGCCCTGACGGCTTATATGAATTCAATGTAATGCCCTTCGGTCTTTGCAATGCACCTGCGACTTTTGAAAGAATGATGGACAGTGTCCTCAAGGGACTTAAATGGCACATCTGTCTTTGCTATTTAGACGACATAGTTGTATTCTCAGCGAATTTTGAAACTCATCTTTCCCGTCTGTAACAAGTTCTCCAGTGCCTTAAGGCAGCCGGGTTGCAATTAAACTTCAATAAATGTCGTTTTGGTGCCCGCAAACTCGCAATTCTCGGCCACGTCGTTTCAAAAAAAGGAATATCGCGCCAGACCCGCCAAACTGCGTGCGTGCCGTTGCCGAGTACCCCAGGCCTACTACCCTAAAGGAGCTTCGTAGTTTTCGTAGGCTTGTGTTCCTATTTTGGGCGTTTCATTCGCAATTTCGCCTCTGTAATTGCCTCCCTGACTCAGCTTCTCTCCCGTAGCGCGGACCTCTCTGGCTGGAATTTCCACTGCGATGACGCATTCACGGCGCTGCGCCGGCTACTCATGTCTCCGCCAGTTCTCCACCACTTCGATCCCAATGCACCCACTGAAATTCACACGTATGCAAGCGGTGTCGGCCTCGGTGCCATTATCGCTCAACGGAAGGATGGGTGCGCAGCCGTACCCTAACGAAAGCAGAGTCCGAAAGCCGGCTGCGATTTCCGCTATCTCCACGTTCAAAGCATTCTTTTGTTATCCAGGACGCAACCATCAGCTTAGTCCGCCAGATCTCTTATTGATATCACCGGACTGCCACACTCTCCCCTCAAGTCTTAGCGACAAAGAAGACAACACGTGCATTTTAAAATTTCTGAGACTACCTCTTTATTTCGACATTGGTGACTTCCAAGCCACTCCTTGTTTACTTTTTCTTGTTTGTAAGTTGCAACTCATGCCTTCTTTCGGGGGGAAGGGGAATCATTTGACATATTATGGCATGGATGGTTTGTAGAATAGAGAAGGAAGAAGTCAGAGAACGAAATAATCATGGCGTATGAGCCAGGCCACGTCTCCCAGTCATTATAGCGTGACACACACACACACACACATATATATATATATATATATATATATATATATATATATATATATATATATATATATATATATATATACATACATATATATATATATAGATATATATATATATATATATATATATATATATATATATATATATATATATATATATATATATATATATATATATATATATATATATATATATATATATATATATATATATATAGCAACGAGCAAGGTTGCGTAAAAACACAGCCTATTATTCGAGAAACGTCAGCCGCAACAAGCTGGTACAGGCAGGAACCCGGCAAGCACGAGCCACACACAGACGTCACCGTCTTTTTTCACGCTGGCACAAAGCTGGCGCCACTATGCTTCGGTACAATTACTCCCCGCGCAGAAAGGAGCCAACCTGGCGACCTAGGGAAGTGACACGACAAGGGGGTTGTAGCACGGTTTGAGGCGTCATACGTGTATTGTTTCACGCCCACGGCAGCGTTGGTCCGAAGGTGGATCAATGGGCTCAACTTCATAGTTGACAGGAGATGTTTGTCGCACCACACGGTAGGGGCCATCGTATTTCGACGAAAGCTTCGGGGAAAGACCGGGAGGGGTAGATGGGACCCAGAGTCAAACCAGCATTCCTGGTTTGGCTCTGGAATTCCTGGGTTATAGTGGACACTAGACGCAGAGGCATCGTGGTCAGCTATCTCTCTTGTGCGGTAAATGAGCGAGCGAGTTGACGACACTCTTCGGCATAAGCACCTGCTTCGGAAACAGGCGTCGCTTCGGAAACATCAGGCCTGTAAGGGAGAATGGTGTCCATGGAGCATGATGGCTCACGTCCGTACAGGAGGAAGAAAGGAGAAAAGCCAGTGGTTGTTTGCGGCACAGAGTTGTACGCGTACGTGACAAAAAGGAGCACTTGGTCCCAATTAGTGTGGTCGTCTAGGCGTACATGGCAACCATATCTCCAAGGGTACGGTTAAAGCGTTCTGTCATGCCATTGGTTTGAGGATGGAATGCCGAGGTTTTCCTATGGACAGTGCGTCATGCCTTGAGCAGCTCGTCGACGGCGTTCGAGAGAAACACGCGTCCGCGATCACTCAGTAATTCACGAGGTGCACCGTGTCGCAAAATGAGATGGTGAAGAAGAAAGGACGCAACGTCTTTCGCAGTGGTAGCAGGCAGCGCAGATGTTTCAGCGTAGCGTGTCAAGTGATCGACGGCGACAATAATCCACCGGTTGCCTCGAAGAGTGTTGGGTAGAGGACCATAAATATCAATTCCGACGCGATCGAATGGTCTCGCTGGGCAAGTTAAGGGTTGCAAAGGGCCAGCAGTGCTGTGAGAAAGCGTGTTGGGTCGTTGACACGTGGTGCATGACCGAACGTACTGGCGAACGTGCCGATACATGCCGCGCCAGTAGTATCTTAGACGAAGGCGAGAGTAAGTCTTAAATACTCCAGCGGGGCCACACTGGGGGTCATCGTGAAAGGCAGCGCAGATGTCCGAACGCAAATGACGAGGGATGACAAGGAGCCACCTACGGCCGTCCGTCACGTAATTGCGGCGATACAACAAGCCTTCATGGACAGCAAGAGAGAGAGAGAGAGATTGACTTTATTTAAACATATCCTGAGGAGGCTGAGAAAGGGCCATTCGACCCTTAATTCAACCTGAAGGCTCCACCCAGGATGACGCTGGCAGCCGAAGGCTTGTAGCGATGTCCCGGGCCCTCTGGACCGCCTGGAGTTGCAGCTTGTATTGATTGCTCTTGAGGGCTTCCTGCCAAGCCTCTTGGGTATTCAGTTGTGCTGCGCTTCAGTTCAGTTGGGCACAGCCAGAGCATGTGTTCGAAATTGCAATAGGGATGGTTGCAAAGGGAGCATGTGGGTGGTGTGTCGGGGTCGACTCTGTGTAAGGTGGATGGTGTTATGTACGTACGTGTTTGCAATCTTCTGAGAGTTAGAGCTTGTGCTTTGTCAAGTTTTGGGTGCGGTGCTGGGAAGGAACGCCTTTGTCCCCGGTAATGTGAAGTGATCTCGTGGTATGTGAGTGCTTTGTCCTGGCTGCAGGGATTCTCGTACCGCTCACTCATCGAGGGGTCGTTGTCCGCGGCGCGGCATGTGAGCTCACGCGCCAGGCGGTTGACCTCTTCGTTGGGATTGCAGTGGTCGAGTCCCGGTAGCTGTCCCATGTGGGCTGGGAACCAGGATACGTAGATTTGAGCTTTCTCTTCCTTAACAAGGGTTTCTTTGCTCTCGTACTCTCTTATTACGTTGACGGTGAGTTTTCCAGTGCTTCTAGCTACTAGGCCAGCCGCGAATGGTCATGCCGCCGTCTTAGAGTCTGTGTATATTGTGGAGTAGGCTTGACAGCTTTGAAAGGCCAGCGCGATCACCATTTCTTCTGCTTCGTGGACATGGCTTGTTTGGATGGTTGCCGCGTTTATGAGGTTTCCGTCTATATCGACGACCGCTATGGCAAACGCCTCCCTGCCATAGTAGCGGGCGGCATCTACGAATAGCGCGTTCGTGTTGTGTTTTTTTTTTTGCCTTGTTTATGAGTGCCCTCGCTCTGTCTTTCCTTCACCCTTTGTTGAACGTAGAGTGAACGTTGCGGGGGATTGGCTCAACCCTAATGTGTTTCCTCACGTCATTACCAAGTTGTTTTCTTTTCTCTGGTTGAAAAAATTGGGCAAATGCCTGCGCCTCGTAGGATGAGATGGCCTGCCTGTGTCAACGACAGGCGTGAGATCTGTGCCACTCTCTGAGCCTCAAAAATTTCTCAGGCTGTGTTGTGCAGACCAAGTTGCTCGAGTTTCTCGTTGCTTGTGCTATTGGACAAGCCGAGTGCCGTTTTCAGTCCCTTGCGAAGCATGGAGTCGACCTTTTTGATTTCAGCCTTCGTAAGTTTCGGAAACGGGAACGCGTATGCTACGTGACTTACGAGAAACGCGTGATACGCCTTCATGATGTTATCTTCTAGGAGGCCTGCTCTCTTGTTGGCGATTCTAGCAATGCCTCTTGAAAAATTGTTCGTGCTTTTTTCAAGGCGCTTGAGTGCTTCTTTGTTGTGGCCCTCCTTGGCGCTTAACGTTAGCCCTAGTACTTTGACCGTATATACTTGCGGTATCGTTTGGTTGTTCTCAGCTTTGATCACTACTTGCTGCTCCTCTTCGCCCGAGTTTCGTCGAGGGTGAAAGAGCGTTAGAGTAGATTTAGTGGCGGACAGTGCAAGTCCGGTTGGCTTAAGAAATTCTTCAGTTGTAGTCAGTGCTTGTTGAAAAATTCCTTCCAAGGCGCCATATGAGTGGCCACATGGGACCCATATGGTAATATCATCTGCGTATATGGCATGGTGCACGGATGGGGTTTGAGCGAGCTTCTCCAACAACCTGTGCATCGCCACATTAAAGATCAATGGCGAGAGCATTGACCCTTGTGGGGTGCCAATATTTCCGAGCCGTTCAGGTTCGCCGCATTGCTCTCCTATGCGTATGGTGGCGGTTCGGTTCGCCAGAAAGCCTTTAATGTAGTTGTAGAATTTCTCGCCTAGGTTCATGTGTGATATTTCACCCAGTATGTGTTCGTGTTTTACGGTGTCAAAGGCCTTGGCGAGGTCCAGGGCTAATATGGCTTTGGGCGTATGAAGGAGGCCGTAACATATGTGTTCTCTTAACATCAACATGGCGTCCTGTGTGGACAGTGCCCTGCGGAAGCCAATAATGTTGTGTCAAAAGAGCCCATTGCTCTGAATGTGGTCCGTGATACGGTTGAGTATTGCATGCTCAGCTACTTTTCCAACGCAAGATGTGAGTGATATGGGCCTTAAGTTATTGATGCTCAGCGGTTTTCTAGGTTTCGGGATGAGCGAAACCTTGGCACTACGCCATTCTTTGGGCACAATACCCGTTTCCCATGCCTCATTTATCTTCTTAGTAATGATTACAATTGCTTTATCGTCTAGATTCCGTAGCAGTTTATTGTCGATTCCATCTGGCCCTGGCGCCGATCTGCCATTGAGTTGTTGTAGAGCGTACCGTATTTCAGCTTCGCTGAATGGTTCGTCTAGTTTTTCTTGCGGTCGACCTCCATATGAGGGATTTTTGTTTTCCCAGGCTACTGATTTGCTTTCCAGTGAGAGATATTTTTGGCCTAGCGTTTTGAGGAGAGCTTGGGGTCCACCACTATCCTGGGCGTGCTTGTGCACCAGCCGTTCAATTTGCAGCTGGGTGCCACCTCTGGTTGGTTTGTCGCTGTCCGCCATAAGGTGTTTGAGCAGCCCCCATTTGCTTCCCTTCCTCATTTTGCCATCTGCTTCGTCACATGTGTTGTTCCACTGCTGGGCGCAGAGTGTTTTGGCGTGAGATTCGATTTCGCGGCCAAGGTCCGCGATTTTTGTGCGTGTCTGTTGAGCTTGTTTTTCCGCCACGCTTCTTTTAGGTCATGCTTTTTCTGCAGCAAACTGGCCAGGTGAGAGTCTATTGCCTGGATGGATTCATCAGTCTCGATTTATTTGGTGGCCTCATTCGCTGCCATTTTTAATTCATTTAAGAGGGCTTCATATGATAGTTCTGTATTGCCCTTCTGCTCCCGTATTTTAGCGAACTGGTCCCAGTCTGTCATTTTGAATTTTCTTGGCGCTTTCGCCTCGTTCTCAACGGTAATTTCCAGGATGCAGTGGTCGCTACCTAGGTCTTCGGCGAGGTTATCCCAGGTAGCTTTGACGTTCTTGGTGAAGGTTGAGTCCGGCATTGTGTCCCGCTGTACCGAATTACCTCTTCTTGAAGGGAGGGCAAAATTGTTTATCAGCTGCAGGTCCAGCGCATTCACGCTTTCTGCTAACTTGGTGCCTTTACCTTCGCTTTTTAAGTATCCTCATTCGGTACTCCTGGCGTTAAAATCACCCGCTACTATGAGCGGATTGTCACCTGCCATTTTTACCGCCGAAGTAATTAGTCTGTTGAAATTTCTTTTCTTATCTGATCGAGGACTGTAAACATTGAGCACAAAGATGCTTCTTTTAACGGCCCTGTGTGGTAAGATTTCCACCAGGACCGTTTCCAGGCCTTTTTTGTATACGGGGGCGTCCCTTTTGGCGAACAATACGTCCTTCCGGATGAAGGTAGCCACTCCTCGCGTCTTGTTTTGCTCGGGGTGCAGGGTTGGCCTGGCTACCCTGTACCCCTGTATGCCAATGCTTTTAGCAGTTTTGCTTTCTCCACATTTCTGTAGCAATATTATATGCGGCTTTTTTTACAGGCTAGCAATAGTTATGTTAGTGCTGCTTTGAGTTTCTGAAGTGAGTTACAGTTCCACGGCCAGATCTTAATCTCGTTGCGGTCAGCAGCCATTTTAACTTGGTAGCTTGTGTGCGTCGCGGCTCGTTAATTCCGCGAGATTGCGTGCTTTGACTGGTCGGACTTTAGCTCTAGAAGTTGTGCTCGGCACGCTTGCCGTAACCGCTGATTTGTCCGCGCTTAGCTTCTGAGGAGCACCTGCCACAGGTGGGTTGGCTGCCATCTTCTCCAGGCTAACGAGCCTCTGGTCAACTTTGTCAGTGTAAGTCTTAAAGGTTTGCATAAACTTGGCAAGCGTGTTCGCCAACGTATCAATTTTGTCGTTGAGCTTAGTTGTCGCGGACTCGACATTTCTCAGTGGGGCTTCTTTTTCTATCGAGACCATCTCGATCTCCTCCGTCGTGTCGCTGTCGCTGTCTACGGCTTTGCGTTTGTGTGTATTGTGGATCGTTTGTTGTGAGCGTGTTGTCGGTGGTGCCGGTGAGCTCGACAGATTAATTCCGTGGCAGCTCTCTATTCTAGCTATTGAGGCCCGGAGCTCTTCAAGTTCCTTCTTGAGGGCCCTGTTTTCTTGTTCAAGCGCTACAATACGAGAATCGGGAGCATGCTCTGGCTGTGCCTTACCTTTGGGCTGGCTACTTGTGCTTCGTGATTCACCTGCAACCCTGCTGGCCCAGGAGCCATTGTTCGGCTGCTGCTGCTGTGTGGCTGTTGGTCTTGTTCTCGATCGGGATCTGGAGCACTCCCGAGATGACAGGTGGTTGTCGGATCCCGACAAGGTCGAGGGGCGCCCTCCGGAACGAGAACGGCCTCTGGATCGAAAACGCCTTCTGGATCGGGAACGCCCTCTGGATCGGGATCTCCCCCTGGATGGAAATTGGTGATGGATGCTCGAGGCGTTCTCCCGTCCCGACACCTGGTTGTGGCAGGGTTTCTTAAACGTGACAGATGTTGGTGCGTCTTGACGCTGTTGTGCTTGCCACTCTTGCTTTCTGCGTCTTCTTCTCCTTCTCACTATGTATGGAATGTGGAAGCGTCTTTTGCATTCGCGATCTCCGGATGGGTGATTTTCATCGCAAAGCTTGCATTTCGGCTCGCAGTGATGCACGCCGTCTTCTTGTAGCGTTTCTCCGCAGTTGTGACATTTCTTGCTCGTTGCGTTTGTGTGCCGGCAAACATCGGCGCGATGGCCGACTCCTCCGCACGTTCTGCAAACATCGACTTGTCGCTTGTAGAGCGAGCAGGAAACCATGGCGGTTCCGCATATCACTGTGCTCGGAACGCGCAACCCGTCAAAGAGGATTGCGACTACTTTGATCTTTTTAATGCGTCTTGCCTCGATGGCAGTGAGATTTCGGTCGTGCACAATCAGGCGTTTGAGCGTTGCGTCGTCAAGGGAGAGGTCAACGTTTTGATGACGCCCTTGCATGTATTATCGGGCGCGGCCACGTATGCGGAGACATCGAACGAGCCTTGGTTTGTGTGCAGTTTCTGCACGTTCACGTATGATGTGGCATTATTTTGGTACGGTGTAAAAATAACAATGATGTTTTGCATATTGTTGGGGCAGATCGTGTCCTCCTGTGCTTGTTCGTCGGTGATCTGGGCGGCCATGATGACGGCTCTCGCCAGCAGAACGAGGTCGACTCGAGCTACGTTCAATCCTCCTCTGGGTCTCATAATTACCCTGATCTGGTCCTTGGGTAGGCGGGGTAGCCTGGAAGCGGATACCACACGGTGTAGTGCTGATTGACTTTTTTAAAGCCCCTGGGGTGCTTCGGCTGGTTGCTGTGCTCGAACGTCCCAGCGGCCAGCTCCTCATTCGGCGGAGTCGTCTGTCTTTGGCGTCCCATGGCGGTGGCCCGTCCTGGTCCGTCGAAGATCTCCGCGCTTACTTCCATTCCCTCCACGGTTATGATGGAAGGCATCTTCAGTGCCTGGTTGTCGGCTGCGACGTGCGGAGGTTGCTCCAGTAGCTGCCGCGTCTGGCCGAGCCCTTGGCTACGTGTAACGGCCGTACTCCTCGCCAACCCTAGGCGTGGTTAGGGTTAGCGGGGACGCTCGCCGCGTCGAGACTTTAAAGTCCAAAAATATGTCTAAGAGTTCACTCACCGCCAAAAATGGCGTCTCCACTGAAACCGCAGAGCTTGCTTGTTCGAATAAGCACAAAGCCAAGTGATCTTGGAGCAAAGAAACGACCGAAAATATTTAGAAAAGCGGGAGCCGACGTTTTCACGTCCGCGCTCCTCGACGTTACCTAGCGGCTCTCTCTCACGGACAGCAAAGCATAGAGAAATAAAGGTTAAGAGTGGACACTCCCGTAGACCCCAGCGGCCCAATCGACCCTAGCACACCTAGTGGTTGGTGAGAGCAAGTGGCGTGTGCTTCCTGTTTCGGTTTCACTGGCGCAAATTTTGAATTACTTTGCGTAACCGACGTTTGGCTATGACGAAAGTTCATGATTTCAGACCACTATTCATCGCCCAAATGGATAGTTTTTGTAGGTCGTTTTGATTTAGCGATTCCCTGGTTTGTTTTGTTCAGTGGTTTGTGCGAATCGGTCGTGACGTAATTTTTATTTCAATTAAGTTATAATAAAAAGAGATGCAGGTAATGATAATTCACTACGGTTTTATTCATCGCGCTTCTGTTTTTCTTTTGAAACAAGTGATCAATGTATATATCAGTCAAAGAGACAGAGTATCCGCAATGTTTTATTCAAAGGCAAGGTAGAGTCTGAGAATATAAAAAGCACAATATGACAAAGGTAGACAACAAATGCATCTCGCCTTACAAATAAATTGTAACAAATACAGAGAGAACACAGACAACGCACACATCGCTAGAGTTGGCAGAAGCCGAGAAGCTGGTGAAGTATGACACACCGGGCCAGGGGGTAAGTAAGGATCTATGGCAAAAACACAGCGCACAATGCTGATGAAGAAGGAAGTGACATATACACAGCAATGAAGTCGCGAATCACGCCTGGGGTTAACCGAAATAATGCATAGAAAAAAAGAGCGCACAGAAACCACACGACACAATATAGCACAAAGGCAAAGGTGCAGTGTGCTGACTGTGCTTAAGAACAGCTAGCCCAAAATGAAAAAAAAAGCAGACTTGATGCCTGCTTGTCCTCAGAAAGGTAGGGCTTTGCAGCTTGCTCACTACGTGAAAGACAAACTATATGCTACAACACTGGCAGGTCTTGTGGCTCTTCTTATCCGTCGCCTTCATCAAAAACTTAAGATCCCAAGCGATTTGCGTCTGGGTGTTGCTGTGACGCTTGCGAGCTAAAATAGATTGTAGTCATCACTTATCCAGAATTGTGGACCCTAATTGGTGCTACGAGAGCGGTATTACAGGGCTAATAAATAGCATAAGGAAACCACTTTGGCTCATTATTTTTCACAAAGGCTCTACATCGTTCGTTATCACTCACAAGCTATATAAAAATAAAATGGCAGCGTCCGCAGCCCCATCAAACGCTACAAGTTTGGGTATTCTTTTGAAAATTTTGATGGGCGAGATGAGGAGGTTGATGAGAAGCTAAAATACGAAAAGCGTGATAACGTGAACCGTGCCCACTTCATACTGTGTTCCTTACCCGCTCGAAGACATTTCAACAAGCAGTTTTGTTATCGATATATTACTTGAGCTGGAGAGATAAAGCATACACAGTGACCAAGCGACCCACAGTAAAGTGTACAGTTCGCCCGCATTTGCTACAAAAATACAGACAGGATACCCAACATTCTTTTTAAGGTTATGCAAATCACTTCGAGCGAATACACAGTGTCCCTACTCCTCATAGCGGGTAACCTAAACAATGTATGCAACGAAGGAGTGGTTAGTCCAGTTGAACTGAATATAAGCATATAGGACCATAATGAAGTCTGCTGTAACGAAGTAATAACATAACAAAGCTATTGCAGGATTCGGCTCAACTCGAATACTTTAGTGTAAACCCACCGCTAATTGCTAACCTTTGAACTTGTCAAGCTCTATGCCTGAGATTGAAGACTGGAACCTAACCCTATCTAAGTTTCGGTTCACAAAACGCACATGCCAACATAAACGAACCCAGCAAAACATTTTCAGAAACTTCGTGCGACATGCAGCAGAGCAGAAATGAAAATCGCCAACACTTGACAGATGGTGATACAAAACATCGCACACTTTCAGGTGATGTGCAGTGGCCTCAATCATGGCAAGAAAGTGAGATTCAAGTTGTTGTACGTATGCAAAAGCTGCTTCTGACGGCACAGTGAGATTCCCAAAAAGTTTGCTGGAGACGTGGTATGCTTTGAGCATTGTGAAATACTGGTGGGTCCGCTGTGCTGCTACTTTGGCTTGCAGATGTTTAATGGCTTGCTTGTACTTCATTAATGGAGACATTGCCGCTGGCACACAGGAACGCACTGCAATAAACAAAAAATGGATGTAAAAGCGAAGAACAACTAATCCCATACGAGCACTTTCCTCGCTCTTTCAGACCCAAGGTGCACAACTTTCTGTGGTGCAAAGTTTTCGATTCCACTACCTAAAAACAAACCATTCACAATGTTGACAATGCACAAAAAAACGAAAATCACTGAGAGTCCACCCTTACATTTTGTAAGTGCACACATAGTGTCCTTTTGAGGATAGTTTCCCCAGAGTGTCCTAAACATAAAATAGCACATTAAAAACAGCTGCAGTAAAAGCATAGTCACCATTTTTCTAGGGCACTCAGGCGTGGAGCTGTTGGCGGAGACATCTTCTGAAGGGTCTTGTGAAGCTTGTTCAGTGCCTCGGACAGTGCTGTCGGAACAATCTTGCGAGCGGCCTGCGGAAGTCTCTATATCAATCCACTCTGGTGTTGAAGTGAACATCCAACTTACTGGTCACACAAGTTCCTTTTGTGACAGCTGAACGACTGGTTAAGGTTTTCTCTGGCAAGACGAAGTCAGCAGAAATTCTTTCACCAGCTACAAGGGAGCTGCCACCTGCAGAGATTTGGTCAACAGTCAGTTTGGGTAAAAAAAAAGAAATCGCGACACTGAACGCACCCTGCTTATCGGGACACCTCAATGTGTGGGAGCCGCTTTTTGAAGCCTCTACTGCACGTCCTGAAGAAATGAAATTACGACAATGTGTCAGTAAGAGGCTTAAAATAACACAAACTGAAGCTCATCCGCACCTTGCAGTGCAGCTTCTGCAGTCATGTCACAGTCACTATTTGAAGCGACGCTCGGAGAACATGCATATATGTGCAGTTGGTACATGTTACAAAGCTTGTAGCATGGGGAAACTTAAACAGCTCTTTCAAACGCATAAATTAGTCGAACGTGGAATAAAAGAGAAGGCACCAACTAGGAAACAAGTAATTTGTGATTTTTGGAATTATCAACAGTGCCAGCTTTCACCGATGAAAGGTATATGTACATGTGCACTCAGGCTTGAAGATAACGTGAAATAGCCCTTTAAAGTCTTTCAAAACAAGTTGTGCAGGTCAAGAGCATCAAAAAACGACAGAAATGTAAAGCTGCTACTCGGATGGTAATAGCCCACAATTCACAAAATTTAAGACTTCGCTGTCAAATTACAAAAAATATATGTGCACGTCATAAGTGTACCAACAAACCCCTTTGAATGTTTAGCTAATTAATGCACAATACCAAACCAGTGATACATCTCTGACCCATAAAACTCTGACTTACAAAGATATACGTCAAGACCACGTACAAAGATCTTCAGAAGTTTCCAGGCCGCTATCCCTTGTAATGCAATGGTATCGCGGCCTGGGAACTTTAGAACACCTTCGTACGTACGCAGTATCAGCAGTACATTGGGAAGAAAAATCGTAGTTGAAATTTGTGCGGTAAAATTATATTGGAAACGTCAAAAAAAATTGTGAGCAGCTTGCACTAGTGGCACAAGGCTAGCGAAGAAACGAAGATGATGGCCGCTTGGCTAGTCCAGATTTGCCTCCGGCACACCAAGAATTATTCGTGTTCCGAGCCTTAGGGAAACGCGTCGTGAAGCATGCGAGGCCCAGCGAACGCTTCTCAATATTTTGCACCAAGCCTATGACCTAGCTGCCCAACTATGCTCAGCGCACAGACGCTCGCGCCCGTGGCAGACGCAGCACGCGTCGCCTCGGCTTGACGCCGTGCCGCCTTTGCTATACTGCATACGTTGCACAATGTTCCCGTATAGCCGCCACATAGAGCCACAAACTTTCTTTTTAGCGAACCTCCCAGTCCTTACAAGCTTCAGAAAAAGGTTACAACTGCGTGAATGAGACGCCACGTAAGAAACAAACTCGCACACACGAAGCGCAACGTGTGTGTGTGTGCATCTTTCTGTTTGTTGCATGGTGTCTTATTCGCGCAGGTGTAACCGTTTTCTGAAAAAAATGACCCAACAAGACCAACAACATGTCATTCAACAAGTTTCGCTTCAAAACGTGCCTCACCTGTTACCTCACGCACGAAAACGCCGACGTTGACGAAAGCGATGAAAGCTTCTCGCTGGCTTGTCGCTGGGTAGATGGTGTTTTTGACAGTACGGCTGAAGAAAAATAATCGCGTAAGGTGTGTTGAATAAATCGTTTTTATGTATAAAGAGCATACCAAATTGGGGCGTATAATTATTAATTTGTGAAAACAATTCTGTTGCATTGATTATAACTGTTTTTTTTTGCGCTTGCGCCCTCTGACGTTTGGTGAGAGCACTAGTTCGTAACGTTGTCGTGACGCACTTCCTAAGGCCAGGTTTCGCGGAGTGTTCTCTCTTGTCTTCTTCTTTCTCTATGAGCAAAGTGTCTTGCTTGACGAGAGAGGGAGCGTGAAGTCATTTCTGATGAACTGTGAGAGAGGACGTCGAGCAAAGAATTGATCCAAGGATCTTTGCGCTGTTCGGATGGCACGTCAGTGATGCTCAACGATGACGAATCGCAAATGGCAGTTGATAAGCAGGCAAGGTCAGGAGGCAGTGGAGAACGGGATAGTGCATCGGCGTCTGAATGTCTGCGTCCTGAGCGATAAACAACACGGATATCGTATTCCTGAAGGCGTAAAGCCCAACGAGCGAGGCGGCCAGTAGGATCTTTCATGGACGCTAACCAGCATAAGGCATGGTGATCATTGACAACATCAAACTGGCGTCCGTAAAGGTAAGTGCGAAATTTTCCTATAGCCCAAATGATAGCCAAGCACTCCTTTTCCGTGACGGAATAGTTGGACTTTGCCTTCGTTAGGGTACAGCAGGCATAGGCTACAACGTACTCGTCGCAGCCATCCTTGCGTTGAGCGAGAATGGCACCGAGGCCGACACCGCTTGCATCCGTGTGAATTTCAGTGGGTGCCTTGGGATCGAAGTGGCGGAGAACTGGCGGAGACGTGAGTAGCCGGCGCAGCGCCGTGAATGCGTCATCGAAGTGGGAATTCCAGCCAGAGAGGTCCACGCTACGGGAGAGAAGCTGAGTTAGAGGGGCAATTATAAAGGCAAAATTGCGAATGAAACGTCGAAAATAGAAACACAAGCCTACGAAACTACGAAGTTCCTTTAGGGTAGTAGGCTTGGGGCACTCGGCAACGGCACGCAGTTTGGCAGGGTCTGGCGATATTCCTTCTTTTGAAACGACGTGGCCGAGAATAGTGAGTTTGCGGGCGCCGAAACAACTTTTCTTGAAGTTTAGTTGCAACCCGGCTGCCGTAAGGCACTGGAGAACTTGTTCCAGACGGGAAGGATGAGTTTCAATATTCGCCAAGAATACAACTATGTCGTCTAAATAGCAAAGACAGATGTGTCATTTAAGTCCCCTGAGGACACTGTCCATCATTCTTTCAAAAGTCGCAGGTGCATTGCAAAGACCGAAGGGTATTACATTAAATTCATATAAGCCGTCAGGGGTCACAAACACCGTTTTTGGACGGTCTGGTTCAGCCATTGGCACTTGCCAATATCCAGAGCGCAGATCCAGTGAAGAGAAAAACTCCGCACCTTGAAGGCAATCCAAGGCGTCATCAATGCGTGACAGGGGTTAAACATCCTTGCGTGTGATCTTGTTTAGTCGACGATAATTCACGCAAAAGCTGATGGAGCCATCCTTTTATCGCACGAGGACCACTGGCGAAGCCCAAGAACTGTGTGAGTGCTGAATAACACCACGTTGCAGCATCTCGTCGACGTGTTGAGTGATGACGTCACGCTCAGCCTGCGAGACGCGGTAGGAACGCTGACGAAGTGGAATATGATGACCGGTGTCGATATGGTGAGCGACAACTGACGTGCGTCCCAAGGGAGGTTGTCCGTGGTCGAAGGAAGCGTGGAAACAGTCAAGTAGTTGAATGAGCTGATTGCGCTGGTCTAGCGTAAGGCCGGTGTCTACGCTGCGCAACAGAACGTCTTCGTCAGGTAGTTAGGGCGTGGTGGCAGCTGTGACAGCATCCACGGACATCGATGTCGTATCAGAACGGGCATCGAAAGGAGAGATGTCATCATAAGTGTCAAGACTCCCAATACATTCGCCATGCAATAAGGTAGCGGGACAAGGGAACGGATTGCACTCGTACACGGCACTGGAGCCATCGGCGAGTGTTATGACGGCAAACGGGATGACAAGGTTCTGGCGACGAGCGCATTCTTGTGACGGCATGAAGAGGGCATTTGAATCTGAAACAGAGTTGCACAAAAGAGATACCGTGGCGACCGAAAAAGCAGAAATGACGAAGTCAGCGGCGACGATCCCCTTTTTGGGTGAGCGAGGGAGATCTATGAATGTCGTGCTTAATGGAAACAAAACGAGTTGAGCACGAGCGCAGTCGACAACCGCATGATTAGCGGAAAGAAAGTTAAATCCCAGGATGATTTCATGAGACGCATGCAGGAGGACGACAAATTCAACGATGTAAAGCACTCCTTGAATCACAACATGAGCAGTGCATGAGGCAGAAGGTTGGACGTGTTGCGAACTCGCTGTGCGTAAAGAAATTTCAACCAGTGAAGTCGTCACTTTGTTCAGTTTTCGGCATAACACTTCACTGATTATATTATGATTATGATTATGAACGGCGAAGCATGGGGGAAAGAGACCGAAGACGGGGTGAAGGAGATCGACGTCGGCTGAAGTCTTGTCGACGTGAGCGGGGGTCATGTGATTCAGGTGTCACATGCGATTCTGATTGCCGAGGTATGTTGCTGGAATGCTGAACGTCATTAAAATAGAATCCACGGTGACGACATAAGCGCGCTACATGTCCGGGAATACCACAGTGCTAGCAGACGGGCCGCTTATCCGGAATACGCCAAGTGTTTACAGGTGCTCGAGGTGGTAGAAAGGGCCGATTTACCGGATAAACCGAAACTGGTGACCTGTAGTAGTTGGTGGCTGGACTGTATGAAGGGAGCGGTGGTTTGGCAGGAGGTCGGCGGACGGCTTCTGCTTAAGTCAGTGGTGCAGCCACTGATATTGGGGACGCGGACGAAGGGAGAGCCTCGGCAACTTGCGTCTGAATAGCACGGCGAAGTGAGCGGTCCAGTGTTGTGGGGGTCTCGTTGATGGTGGCGACAAGGGAGAGCTGTCGAGCAACTTCCTCCCGGATGTACTGTTGAATTTTAGGTATTAACACGCTGTAGTCGGGGCCACTGCTTTCTCACTCCAAAGCCGAAATATCAGCTGTTTGCGTATTAGCGCGACGTGTAGAAATTCGTTGCTTGCGCAGCTCATCGAAACTTTGGCATAGCTGAATCACGGCCGTGACGGTCTGTGGGTCTTTGGCCACAAGCATATGAAAAGCGTCGTCATCAATGTCTTTCAATAAATTCTTTATTCTGTCAACCTCCGTCATCCTCACATCAACTCGCCTCTGATCACATCCTCAATGTAGCTCGTGAAGCTCTCATCATTTCGCTGAAATCGTCCTCGCAGGCCCAGTTCAGCACGAAGCTTGCGCATGGCTGGACGACCGAAAAACGAGGCGACGGCCTCTTTGAAAACCGACCAGGTGGGGTTGTCGCTTGGTGGTTGGTGAACCATAGGTTGGCCAAATCCGTCAAGTAGAAGATGACGTGAGTTAGCTTCGCAGGGTCATCCCACTTGTTAATCGCGCTGGCCTGCTCGTACTCTGTCAGCCAGTCCTCGACATGTTGATCTCCAGTGCCGTTGTATACTGGTGGGTCACGCAGACGAAGTACACCAGAACACATGACAGGTGGCAGCGTGGGAGAGCCTTGGGGGGGATCGACGCGCTCGGTCATCGCGGACTGAGATGGTAGCTTACGGCTGCGGAGCTCCAGGACGTTACCCAGCCCGTTTCCACCAAATGCAACGAGCAAGGTTGCGTAAAAACACAGGTTATTATTCGAGAATCGTTAGCCGCAACAAGCTGGTACAGGCAGGAACCCGGCAAGCACGAGCCACACACGGACGTCAACGTCTTCTTTCACGCTGGCACAGAGCTGACGCCACTGTGCTTCGGTACAATGTATATATATATATATATATATATATGAGATCTAACAGACAGTAATTCCTTGGCATTACTGTCTGTTAGATCTCACTAATATTGTGTTAAAACACGGAAAAACGAGCTCTTATGTAGACACTTCTTTCCCTTTATATATATATATATATATATATATATATATATATATATTGTGATGACAAAAGGCGGCACGGAAGCTCTGGCGCCCGGGCAGCGAGCGCGAGGTAGAAAAGAAAGAGAAAGATCAGAATAAGAACAGCTGGCCCATGATCAGGTGTTGTATCTTGTTCATGATTGCGACGCGCGGTACAACCGACAATGTCTCCGCAATCCTGAGGACCTGCCTGAAGAGTCTCCGGTGGCCCACACTGTCTATGTCGCTTAGGTCGTTCGCCATGTGGCTGTGTAGACTGCGCATTGGTCGGACCCTTTGTCGATGATAACCGGTGACGTCATTGGCTGTGTCGTAGTGGTCAAAGTTCCCTGCACTGACATGCTTTGGCATCAAGTTTCCTTTGTGATGGCTAGGGTGGACGGCCCTGACAGTGATGCAGTGGTCGCCGCACGCTTCGCAGATCCATCATTACGGTGGCCTGGTCTTGGTTCACGTTTGCGTGCCCGGTCAGCAAGCACTTTCGCAACAGAAAATGCGAGTGCACTCGCACAGGCAGCGGGACGTCATCATCAAGATTCGACATAGCAGTCTTGCTCTCGCTGTCATCGCAGTCTTTTGCGCTGTGGCGACTCGGACGAAATCTGGTAACCGGTAGCTCAGAAACATGTTTGTACTTGTGACCAGACCACTTGCAACAAGACCACCTTCGTGGTTAGCCGCACGGTGTTTACGTGGCACACCGTGCATGGCGTCAGCGGCCTCGCACGCCATGTAGTTGTAATCGCGGATGACGGCTGCGTCCGCCTGGGGCGCATCTATACGCCTGGGCATGCTAGCGTCGGGTCTTGAAGAAATGCGCAGACGTTTGGAGAATATTGTAAGTGGTACATATAAATAGCTTGCCGTTAGACGTTGAAGGTGTCTAACGTTAAAGGCGGCTTCTGCCATTTCTTGCACCCAGATGCACCTGGAAATGCAAGAAAGAAAAAAATAGAAGAATCCGGCGCGTGGATTTGAACTAGGAACCTCTGCATCATGAGGGCGAGGCCTTAATCCTTGAGCCACCGAGAAGCACGTCCTTCATTGCGCAAACGAGAATCTATTTATATCTACCACTTACTACTGGTTATGAGCATCTTAAGGAGAACTATCCTGTTTTCAGCATTAACATCGAGATGATGCTATGAGTGCGCAGTGGCGCGCGCCCTCGTCTCCCCACGCTTACTTTGCCTCGAGGAGAGGAGTGAGTAATGGTAAAGTCTTTGAACACACTATCCCACGCCCTTATCTCGCGGTTGGGAGCATCTTATTTCTTGGCTGTCCTTAAGCTTCCACCGGAACGATCCTTGGCTATGAACGGCGCATAGAGAACACACCAAAAAAAGGTGAAGAAAAGCTCACAGACACACTGTGCTCCGTGTGTTTTTACGCGCCGTTCATAGCCATGAACCAACACCGATTCGTCTGACTGTCAGTACTACGGAACGATTCTGTTGTAGTTACCAGGCGCACAAAGGTGACTGCAATCGTTGCACAGTCCTCGTTTGCGAAAATATAGTGCTTTTCAGACGCAGCGAAGTAACAACTGAGACGCTTATTCACGTTAATCTGTACCCGTGAGTACGCTTCGTGCGTCACTTGTACGTAGGAAACACGGGGCACATTTCGATCTGCTTGCCTTTCTGCTCGTGACCTTCCGAATTGTTGCTATCGCGTTTATTGCTTCGCCCTTGCGGCGAAGCTGTGACTTTTTTAATGATACAAAACTTCAAATTATGCTTTCATTTAAAACTGAGAAAACCAGCACGAGTCTTCTCACCGGGTCAGGGAATAGAGCACTTAGTAGACAATAGCATAAGCGTACGTTGCATGGTGTAGTTAGTTTGGTTTCTCATCGTAACGCATAACATGGTAGAACTTTTTTGTAATTAGGCATAAAGGGGCAGATTTTCTTTAACGTCAGCGCCATTTCCCATCGCGTAGACCCGTTAGATTGAAATAGCGTCGAACGAGGTACTCATGCAAACTCTCTAACAAAATGATTTTAGGCTTACTGGAATCATAATAAAGCCGAATCATAGATGGTAACAATCATATTTATACTTCATTTTGAATGGGTTACAACATATCGCCAGCATAAATAACGGTACATGGTCGGGCAGTATTTATTTGCTTTGCACTTGAAGTTCCAGCATAATAAATATTTGCGCCACGTCAGACATATACCACCTGAGATCGTGCTCTACAGTGTCTCATGAAATAGCAAGCAACTTTCACGTGGTTTCGGCTCACTGGAAATGCATCAGATTTCAGAGCTGCTTTTACAGAAAGCACGCTATGTATAAATTCAAATATGACATCTAAAAGGTAAATCTATGGCGGGATCGGGATGCCGCTTCGCCCTTGATGATTTACACCACTGCGTGCTTTCATCTAATGACTTATGTCCGTGGACAGGCGGTTGCGTTATCGCTTTTTTTTTTTCTCTACGGTGGGCACAAATGCTACAGGAGCGCACGACTACGGCTACGGACACTATGGCTGTGTTCCAATTCTTAGACAGCACGTAGACAGTCTACAAAGACTGCTTAGAAGACAGCACCGAGCCCATGCTGTCCGAGAAATGAAACACATTTAGACGGCTTTCACGTGACGATGCGCCGCCTCGCGTTGAGAAGCAAAAGCTAAAATAAACAAACGGAGCAGTCGTAATTTCTGGCCTATTTCGTGTTGAAATAAAACAAACAAATAAACGTTACTCACGTTGAGCGTCCGGGAAAGCGTCTGTTTGTGTGCAGACGACCATTCTGGCGAGATTTGATGTATCTGAGTGATTCGCTGAGCCGCCATCTTGTTTAGACAGCAAAGTAGCCTGCATCGTATTTGTCTACGATGCAGTCTTCTCGGAGCTGTCTATTTTGCCGGCTACGTGAGAACTGGAATGGGACTTAAGATGGCCGCCGTCCATTTAGTTGTCTATTTAGCCGTCTACGGTGAGTATTGGAACACAGCGTATATTTGAAGAATCTGAACACACCAGTATACTGGTGATAGAATCTACTATTAGTGCGCGCAGTATATGGTGTGAATCCTTCGTTTGCCCCCTCTGTGGCCATTTCAATTTCAGGTGAGTAGAAGGTGAAACTGGCGTTACCTCAAGGACACCTCTCATTTCGACTATGGTGTTAATATTCGACAATGCTCAGACTCTCACGCCAGCTTTATATTAGTGATAATAAAGCCATATGCGTTTTCAGAGCGACGTCATGGGCTGCCAGTCGTATAAAGCAGGCGCCGGCAAACTGTTGAGGTGGAGGGCTGATTTCTCTGAAGCCCACGCATTGCCGGGTCCACACGGCAAATGGAGAGGGGGGAGGAAAGCAGTCAAGTAGTATAGTTCGGCAATAATTTAAGGAACTGCAATAGAAATTATGTTTATTTTCAGCACGCATGTCTCATGTGAGGTTGCAGTTTACAAATTTTAATTACAAGCAATGACCCTGTTTGAGGACAAAAGAAATGCCACCTCCCTGAACAGAATCGTGAGAAAATGCGAATGCATTTTTTTTCGCCAAGAAAGGGTACCGTTGCCGTCAGACGTTCGCCTTCACTGACTTCTGCCATCGCCTTGAGAAGCGCCCAGCCAGCGAACGGTCGAGAGTGAGGAGCGAACGGACTAACGGACGGGAAAGAGGGGCGTCAGCGTTCTCGGCTAGGGGTTGGTTTTTCCCCCACCGCGGTGGTCTAGTGGCTAACGTACTCGGCTGCTTACCCGCAGGTCTCGGGTTTGAATCCCGCCTGCGGCGGCTGCATTTCCGATGAAGGTGGAAATGTTATAGGCCCGTGGGCTCAGATTTGCGTGCACGTTAAAGAATCCCAGGTGGTCTAAATTTTCAGAGCCCTTCACTACGGCGTCTCTCATAGTCATATGGTGGTTTTGGGACGTTAAACTCCACATATCAATCAGTCAAAGTCATTGACTTTTCATAGCCGTGTCTCGAGCACACATGTGTTCTTGACAGGGACCCACCAGCGAACGGTCGAGAGTGAGGCGCAAGCGGACGGGAGAGCGGGCCACAAGAAGGAGGGAGAGCGAATGGCAAGAGAAGGAGCGACGAAGCACTGCACCTACCCTCTCCTACACTCTCTCGCGCCACATGCTCCGGTTGCTACAAGGGCGAGGATAAGCGCACGAGCGCACAGCTGTTGCTATGGGAGAGGGAGTGAGGGCGGAGAGATAACACCTGCCGGCGCTGACACTGCCACAGACAATGCCGGATGCCTGACATAGCCCGACTACGCATTTAAAACTGCCGTATCGGCCTTCAGATAGGAAGTGACATAGACAGAAGTGGCGATACTGGCCTCGTCCATAGAGCCGCATATTACTGCCACGAGGACAACAGGTTACCGACATCGGGTATGAATGATTATACCTATAATTCATAAGCTTGCAGTGAAAGACAGCAAGGGCTCAGGACAAATAGTACTAAACAAAGACCATGACTAAGGTACATAGTCCTGTCCTGTCATTTGTTCTGTTCTCATTCAAGCGCAAGTGAAATATAATGTAGTACCAAAAAGCCTGCTGTCGCAAAGTTTACTTCAATGATGATATACCTTGTGCTCCGGCAGGCTCGTCTTCGAGCAGGCGCCGGGCGGCCACGAGCTCTCCCCGTGCTCGTCCGGTGGCGTCACGGTGACGTCCCCGCGTGAGGGCCGAGGCGTCGGCGGGCGGCCGACGACGGTCTTCAGGCTGAGAGGATCCACCTCCGGGTCCAGCTCTGTGGGAATGACCCGCAGCTTATTTCCGTCGAACGACACTGACCGGGACCGGCGGCCCGGATGGTGTTCGTGCATGGCCATCGGACGCTGCAGCAAAACATTGTAGCTCTATACCACTGTGAACGATTTCGCTGCCTAACCCCAAGGAAACAACAGCAAAGCGCATGCGCCGACACGGTGCGTCCTATACCCAGAAGAAACTTATTTTACAAAAAAAGGGTGTTCAGATTTTTAATTACCACGGGAAGCCGCAACATTTGAGTTCAGAACCTTTCTTTCTGCTATATGACCAACAGAAGGCCTCTAAGATTTCTTATTATCAATTATTGCAACACATAAAAGCTAATAAACTGCCCATCGCATATGAGCCACAAGCGCAAGCTCATTATCCACTTCGTAAGACACTTATTCAAACCACGCCGACAAAAACCCATTGTGGCAGACAGCACATTAGTTATTAAATCTCGGCATTGCTAAATTGCCCAGAACTTACTGATCTTAATACACTTACTAAGAGTTTGTTTAAATCATTGTTAATTGAACACCAAATTAAATTTAGCTAACTGCCTTCTAATACCTCTGATTTTTTCAAAGTAAGCTTTACTGGAGCGCTACTGATGTTAGTGATGTATAACTGAATCAGAGAATGTGTTCAAATTTTGCATATATGGTATTGCTTCGTGTCATTCGCTGTTATATTTTGTTATATTGTAAGATGGCAATGTACCAGATGCCTTTATTCTACAAATAATCTGTTCGCTGCAGCCAAATTTGTGAACGGAGCAGGAGCCGCTGTCAAGCCTCGGTGCCTTTGACTTTTGCCACCTTTCTGTAATGTTACAGAAGAAATAAAGCTTTATTGTTATTAAGTGTCGCGACAACGCCACCTCTTTTTCTCTTGAATATACTTCCCAGTGATAACAAATACTTCAACTGACCACATGATACTTTGCAGGTGACGTTATAGACACAGCCTCTTAAAAATAGAAAGAAGATTTGTCGCGTACCAGTAAGTTACCTGCTCAACACCAATATCACCACGCTTGCTCGGAGAGGACTTGTCATAAACGAGAAAACGCGCTAAAAGAAAATGTGGGTGGCGACGCCTCATTCAAGTTTCCGCGCCAGTAGCCACGACGTAACGGATTTTGCTGCTGTATACTATGGCCTACGTAATTTTTAATCGGTGAAAACAATGATCGATCGGTAAAAACTGGGAGCCTGAGATTTATGGTATCATGCTTCGGAAAATTTTATCGGGTGGCGCCATTGGTGGGCGCGGGGAGCCACAGCTTACCCCAAAAAGCCACAGTTTTGCCGCAAGGGCGAAGCAATCAACGCAATAGGAACAAATTGGAAGGTCGCGTGCAGAATGGCAAGCAGATCTAAACGTGTCCCACGTTTCTCACCCACAAATGACGCACAAAACGTACTCACAAGTAAAGATTAACGCGAATAAGTGGCTCAGTTGTTACTTCGCTGTGTCTGAAAAGCGCGCCCTTTTCACAACCGGAGGTTGTGCACCGATTGCAGTGACAAGAAAGAAAAATAATCCAGAAAAAGAGTCCTACACACGGATTCGAACTCGGGACCTCTGAAATGTGAGTGCGAAGCGTTAGCCGCTGAGCCACGATGGGTCCCCTTTTTGAACGTTCAAACCAAGCTATTTATATCTACCACTTAGCACTGATGATAGGCATCTCGGGGGAATTATCGCGTTTTCAGCATTACCAGTAAGATGGCGCAATGAGCACGCGTCGCTACATCACGCTGTGCCGCGTGCTCTAATCTCCCACGCGTACTTTGCCCCACTTAGAGGAGGGGAGTGACCCCCCTCACGCTCCCTTATATCGCGGTGGGAAAGAGGGAGTATCGTATGTTTTGGCCGCCTCGGGCTTTTCCTGGAACGATTCTGTTGTTATCAGGCGCACGAAGGTCGCTGCATTCATTGCTGTCTCCGTTTGCAAAAGCGCGCGCTTTTCAGACACACTTATATAACAACTGAGACGCTTATTCACGTGCATCTGTACATGTGACTACGTTTCGTGCGTCATTTGTGCGTGAGAAACGCAGGGCATGTTCCGATTGCTCTCCATTCTGCGCGTGACCTTCCCATTCGTTGTTATCGTGTTTATTGCTTCGCCTTTGCAGAAAAGCCGTGACTTTTTTTTAATAGGGGGATCCGCGGATGCTTTGAGCACACCCCCCCCCACCCTCCCGAAAAAAAGAAAAGCATTCTTGGCTTGAGCAGCCAAAACTACCTTGAGACCAACCGATAACCTGGCAAGAGGAGTGGCACAATAGTCTTCGCCGGGTGCCAGTCGGGGTATTGTGCGCGCCCCGCAACTGTTCTCTGACGCCAACAATACTTGCTTGACATCTGCAACGTCATGAGGGAGTCCCCTGGCTACGTTAAACCATTGAGTATTGACTCTAGGCATCAAACCCCAGAAAATGTCGATTGCATCAGAATACTCGGGTGACCACGCAGCCTTATTTTAAAACCTAATTAAATAAAGTCTTATAGGCAATGCTCGTCACTAATAATTCATCGTAAGTGCCCCCACATGGAAGACTTCCACACAAGATAAGCATCGCAAGTTTCCAATTTTGGTGTCAGGGTTTTTTTTTAGCATACTGGTTCTGCAACATGGGAGACGTGATGACAGCAAAGCATACACATAGTCACGTTTTGGTTAACGTTTATAATAATATTTGGGGTTTTCCGTCCCATAACGATGATATGATTATGAGATACGGTGTAGTGAGGGCTCCGGAAAATTTGAACATCTCGTATTCTTCAATGGCAATCCAGAGGGCCCAAGAAAGGGCGGAACATCACGGTGTCCCAGCCCCGACTTGGACGCGGCCAGCGGCTTCCGCGGATCCCCGATAGGGGTTCCCGCGAAAGCTCCTCAGGATCAAAAAGTTCATTGTCTGTCTGTCTGTCTGTCTGTCTGTCTGTCTGTCTGTCTGTCTGTCTGTCTGTCTGTCTGTCTGTCTGTCTGTCTGTCTGTCTGTCTGTCTGTCTGGTATTCTTCAACATGCCCTGACATTATACAGTATATGGGCATCTACCATTTCTCTTTCGTCGAAATACGACCGCCGCTGCCGGCATTGAGCCCGCGACTTTCTGGTCACCAGCTGAGTACCCTAATCACTGCTCCACCCCGGCGGACACTTTAGCTAACGTTTTTTAGTGTGACAAATGACTCCGCTAGAATGTTTCTTGCTGTTTGCATGAGTTACCATCAAATAGTGAAAGACCTTGCATGCCGTGTGTTTATAACACTAACGTAAATGGCATATACCACAAACCTCACGCCCATCCATGTTGTCACTTCAACGTGGCAGTTTCAGTGACGTCAGTGGAAGCCACTTAATTGCTGTATCACTTATCTGGTATCAGCCTATGACATAGCGTGGTATACGACGTCGTGGCCCAGAAGCGTGCCGACAGAAGGACACTCTATGGAGTCCAACATTTGTGCCCGTCGCGACCCGACATATATTCCTCGGAACGGGAATCGACTTTCAAAGAGTCACGAGGGCACGTGCAGTGATGCGAAAGTTGGCCGAGGACTCATTATTCGGACCCCACATGGAAGTCGTGGCACTCCAGTGCAAACCTCTTGGTCAGTACACTCTACTGACGCGTCTCTCCTCCGACACGACCATGCATAATAAGCCGTTGTATTCGAATGATAGGCTCACGTGCGTGTTAGATCGCTTTGTGGGTGCAGCAAGGAGAAGTTTATTGACTTCCAACCAAGGATAAAGTACATGACAAAAACATCGAGCTTCACGACTACAAATGGTGCATGTACAATCAGGAAAGCACCACTACCGAGGTACAATGTATGTGGGGGAACGTACCCCTCTATTTACTGTACAGCGCGTGGTGCTCCAGCAGGCTTAATCATGCATGGTGGTAGGTCTTCTCAACACGCGGTTGGAACAAGTAGTGAATTAGCGCTGTACAACTCTAGTTATTATTTCTTTTTGTCGCCTGAAACAATGCTGCTTTCGTACACGGTAAGTGCATGCCCGGAAGTATAAAAGAGGCCTTGAGGCTGGGGGAGGGGCAGGGGGGGTACAAGGGAGTGGGGGGGGGGGTCTTGTCTCCCCCCAAATAAGGCATTAGCAACAATCTGCGCGTAAAAAACTGACTGAAAGCGCCAATCAATGAAGAAGGTGCAGCTCGTATTAAGCGAGCCACAGCGCCAACCACGGTATGAGAGGACAGAGACAGACCACCAAGCGCTGACTCATGACCTATCTTTCTGTGTCCTGTAGTCCTTTGGTTGGTGCCGTTTGTAATTTTCTTACGCACATGTTACATTTAACCGACCCAGATAAGCACTCGAAACGTTATCTGGGCTGGTTGGTTTTTAAGTTGTTCTTTTTTTTTAATTTACACCATCTTCCACTAAACCATGAGTAGCATCCGAAGCATCGCATTGGTCGACTTAATGTTCCGTTTATCGCGTGCACTTTGCCCGACGTAAATGCGTCCTTGCAAGTGGAGCACACCATGAACTCATTGGGGTTTCTGTTGCTGTCACTGCCCCACTGTGGTGGCCTAGTGGCTAAGGTACTCGGCTGCTGACCCGCATGCAGGTCACGGGATCGAATCCCGGCTGCGTTATAGGCCCGTGTTGTAGGCCCGTGTGCTCAGATTTGGGTGCACGTTAAACAATCCCAGGTGGTCGAAATTTCCGGATCCCTCCACTACGGCGTCTCTCATAAATATATGGTAGTTTTGGGACGTTAAACCCCACATATCAATCAATCTGTTGCTGTTACTCGTCCCGAACTCTTGTTGGAGCACGCCGCACGGATAATCGCCTTGCCACGTGGGAGCCCGTAGGTTCATAGCACGTCCGCGAAATCTCGGTTCTCAACGCCATCACATGATTGCTGAGAGAGTGTTAAGGGAGAGCCCACAGCGTCTTACGCAACCCGTTACACAGGCCATAACACACTAACACTTGAGCGCGTTTGGGCAACGCTTGGGACAGCTGATGCGCATGCGCAGTAAGGATCGTTACGCACATCGGATTGAACTCCGCCCCATAAGCTGCTTCGCATTCAAAAAAGTCACAGCTTTGCCGCAAAGGTGAAGCAATGAAAGCGATAGCAACAAATGGGAAGGTCACGCGCAGAATGGCAAGCAGATCGAAACCTGCCCCGCCGTGGTGGTCTAGTGGCTAAGGTACTCGGCTGCTGACCCACAGATTGTGGGATCGAATCCCGACTGCGGCGGCTGCATTACAAATGGAGGCGGAAATCCTGTAGGCCCGTGTGCTCAGATTTGGGTGCACGTTAAAGAGCCCCAGTTGGTCGAAATCTCCGGAGCCTTCTACTACGGCGTTTCTCATAATTATAAGTGACTTTGGGACGTTAAACCCCACATATCAATCAATCACACCGAAACATGCCCCGCGTTTTTCACGCACAAATGTTGCACGAGACGTACTCAGAGGTACAGATGAACGCGAATAAGCGCCTCAATTGTTACTTCGCTGCGTCTGAAAAGCGCGCCCTTTCGCAAATGGAGACTGTGCAATGATTGCAGGAATTTTTGTGCGCCCGGTAACTAAAACAGAATCGTTCCAGGGAAAGCCCGAGGCCAGCCAAAACTTACGTTCCTCCCCACCGCGAGAAAAGGGTGCACGAGGAAGCACCCAATCTCCTCCTCTCCGCGTGCCAAAGTACGCGTGGGAGATGAGAGGGCGCGCCGTCGCGTTGTGACGATGTGGCGATGAGCGCTCATTGCACCATCTCGCTGGTAATGCTGAAAACACGATAGTTCCCCCCGAGATGCCCGTCAACAGCAGTAAGTGGTAGATATAAATAGCTTGCCGTTTGTATGTTGAAAGAGGTGCTCCTCTGTGGCTCAGTGGTTAACGCCCCTCATTCACGATGCCGAGGTCCCACACTTGATTCGGCCTGCCGGAGTCTTTTTCTCGATTACTTTTCTTTCTTGCGATTACATATATTTAGATACGTATACATATACGGTGAGTGACGCCGATGCGGGTGGCAAAATCTAGCCGAGTGTGTCCATATTGCAACATTCATATCTATTGATAATATAGGTGGCGACGCGCGTGTGTGCCTGACGAGGAAGACGAAGAGTTGTCTCCGCTGGATCGCTGGTGAACCGGTTACGCCATTACCGCTGGTTTTGAATATATCTAGTCCCCAGCCTCGTCGTTGCGGCGTCTCTTCTTTTCCGTAACATATTTGGTGGAGGTGGAACGTTCCCCGTCTTCACCACGAAGCTTCGCATTGGCCGTACCGTTCAGTCTCCGGCCATGGCTACCAATGACAACAGCCCGTCAGCGTCTCCATCTGTAGCTCCAGCCACTACATACCTGACGATGCGCACCCCCCGTGATCTCGGTACATTCTCCGCACAACCTGGGCTTGACATTGACTACTGGCTCCGTATGTACGAGCGTGTTAGCCAGACACACCGATGGGACCCTACCATGATGCTCGCCAACGTAATATTTTACTTGGACGGCCCCCCATGGGTCTGGTTCGACGCCCATGAGACCAAGCGCACCAGCTGAGATACCTTCAAGGAGTGACTACGCGACACCTTTGGGGACCCGTCCGGTCGCCAAATGGAAGCGCGAAAAGAACTCGCCACTCGTGTGCAGTCCTCAACAGAGTCGTATGTCTCGTACATACAGGACGTGCTCACGTTGTGCCGAAAAGTCGACGAGCAAATGACAGAGTGACAAGGTGGGTCACATACTCAAGGGCATCGCGGACGACGCCTTCAATTTGCTCGTCCACACTAACGTCACGACCGTAGATATGACTATCAAGGAATGCCGCCGCTTCCAAATGGCCAAAAGCCGCCGTGTTCTGCCTCAATTTACGCGGCTACCAAACATGGCTGTCACACCCACCTGCATCGATCTCGGTGCCGCACCACCCATGCAGGACAGCGTGACACGAATAGTTCGGCGGGAGCTTGAGGCGCCAAGTCCGGCACCACTTCCTCCACATCCGCTCGACCATGGCACTACACAAACTCCTCCGGCGGTCTCCGTTATTCAAGCCGTCGTGAGGCAGGAAATTGTAAAGCTCGGTTTTCCTGTGGCCTGCTCTGTCTCCCGACCCGTCTCCAGACCGATGACAACAAATGCACCACGCCATGACTTACATTTTATTCCGCGATCCCGCAATTCAGTGGAATAGAAAACTGCAGACGACAAGCCGATCTGCTTCCGCTGCCACCGAGTTCACCATATCTCCCGCTACTGCCGCAGCACTTGGACGCCTTCAAACTGGAGCCCATTTTCCTCTACTCGACCATACGAGGACTTCCGTCGGTATTCGCCCAGTCGTGTGTACCCTTCTTCCGACGTCCCTAACAGCCGCTCCACTGCTCGTGCGTCGTCACCTCAACGCCGCCGTTCTCCATCGCCCCAACCACGCCGCTATCTGTCGCCGGTCAACTATGGATCCACTCGGACGGAAAACTAGATCATGCAGCTCCGGGAGGTAGTGCTCCATCACTTGCGACTGATCCAAATCCTCCGTTGACGCTCCCCACTAATACGAACATAATTGAGGTGTATGTGGACGGTATTTCTTTGACGGCGTTAGTGGATACCGGAGCTCAAGTGTCCATAATGAGTGCTCATCTGTGTCGCCTGCTCAAAAAAGTCCTCACGCCTGCAGCAACTAAAGCCCTCCGTGTCGCTAATGGTGGAACTGTGGCCATAACTGGAATGTGTACCGCTCGTGCTATAGTATTGCCAGCCGCCATGTCCCCGTTTTATTTACGGTGCTTTAAAATTGCCCGCACGAACTAATCTTCGGCATGGACTTCCTATCGACGCATTCTACCCTGACAGATTGTGCTGCCGGTACTCTCTGCCTAGAACTTCCTCTTCGCCCGGATTCTCACCCTGAACTGCCGAACAGCCTGTGCACCAACGACTTCTTCCGGATACCGCCTAAAGCTCTCACATTCGTCGAATTGGCAACACCCTCTCCCGTGCTCGACGGTGATTATATCGTGACGCCGATTACTGATGTTCTCCTGGTGCGTGACATTACTGTCCCACACTCCGTCGTAAGCATGGCCTCTAACCGAACATATTTACCTGTTATCAACTTCGGTTTCATAGAACCTGTGCTACCCCGAGGAATTTCGGTCGCCACGCTAAGGCCCTTAATTGACGACCGCGTTATCTGTTTTACGGCAGGCGTATGCCCCGAGCACCCACATAACTCGCAGGATGTCACGTGCCTCGATGCAACCTTACGCTCCACGATCGCCCCGGACCTCAAACCTGAGGAAGTTAACCGCGCTATGTCGCCTTCTGGCTTCATACCACGACATATTCGACATCGACAGCCGTCCACTCGGCCAGACTTCACTCGTCAAGCAGCGCCTTAATACAGGTGATTCTCATCCCATTCATCGGCGACCATGCCGGGTGTCTGCCACCGAGCGTAAAGTAATTCAACAAGAAGTCACCAAGATGTTAGCCAAAGGAATTATTGAACCTTCTTGAAGCTTTTAGGCGTCCCCCGTTGAGCTCGTTAAAAAGAAAGATGGCACGTGGCGCTTCTGCGTGGATTACCGTCATCTGAATAGAATCACGAAAAAGGACGTTTACCCTTTACTCCGCATCGATGACACTCTCGATTGTCTCCATGACGCCCGATACTTTTCTACAATAGACCTACGTTCCGGCTACTGGCAGATTTCTGTCCACGAAAAAGACCAAGAGAAGACTGCATTTGTAACTCCAGACGGCCTATATCAGTTCAAGGTTATGCCGTTTGAGCTATGCAACGCCCCAGCCACGTTCGAGCGCATGATGGACTCTCTGCTACAAGGGTTTAAATGGTCAACATGTCTTTGTTATCTCGACGATGTCGTTGTATATTCCCCAACATTTGAGACCCACCTTCAGCGTTTGTCAGCTATTCTCGACATATTCTGCACTACAGGCTGTTATGCCAGCGAGTCCTCGTCAAACGACCGTGCCTCTGAAAAAGGCAATCTGGGTCAGGGCCAGCCCGCAGTCTGCCTGGCGCGATCACCTCGACGGCGTGAACACGCGCGGCGCTCCTCTGGCCCACGTGCAGTGAGTCAGTTGCGCACGTGACAGCGAGCCGGCGTCCTCGTGTCAGGTGGTCTGACGCATGGCGCGGCGGCCCCATTGGCGGAATCTGCCCGGACGACCAGCGGCGCTTCTGATTGGACTTTTTGGTTGGACCCGGTGCAAATAAAAGAAGCCCTGCGGCGCGTCGCGATCGGCGGTCCTATGAGAGAGGAGGCCCCGTGTCGGAAAGCCGACATGTGTGTGAGTCGGCGGTCTTAGGCGAAAAGCTGACCTATGTGTTAGAGAGAAGAGCTCGGCTCTTCGAGTCTCTGTCGGCCCCAGTGCCGAAATTGTAACGCCTCTGTAAATATGCTGTACATAAACCTTGTTTAACTCACCGTCGTCTCGTCCGCTCGTCTTATCAGCTCTGCGCAGAAGCAGTCGCGAGCTGATAAACATACGCTACCAAACGGCTGGTGACCTTCCCGGCGGAGTTGAAAGCAGTGGCGCCTCCGGGGCCGAGTTGGCGTCGCCGTCTTTCGCAACAGTGGTGACTTCGGCGGGATCGGTCCGCCTACGCAACAGTGGTGGCAGCGGTGGGATCGGCCGGCGTCAGCGACATCGATGCGGTGAGTGCCTGATGTTTTCCCCTCAGTTCACCAGACTGCTCTAGCTCAGGTTGTAGTAGTTTAGAGAAGGGCTGTGTGAAGCATTAGAGTGAGCTTTGATCGTTTCAAGCAAAGTCGAAGTGCTTTGAAACCAAAGTTAATGCGGAGGGGGTAAACACGGGAGAGTGAAAAATTGCTTGCGCGTCTTGCTAGTTGACTTATAGTGGGTACGGCAAGTAAATTGTTAACAGGGGCAAACAGAAAGAGGCTAGTGTGAACGATGGAGAACCTTAAAGTGAAGGAACTCATCGAAATTTGTGAGGAACTCGGCATTACTTTGGGCCGTGCGAAACGAAAGCAAGCGATCCTTGAGATCATGAAGGATGAGGGAGTGTCGGCTGAGGAAGTCGATGAGGCCTGGGTGGATATTAAAGCACGCCGTGAGGAGGCTGAAAGGCGAGAAGTAGAAGCTCGCGAAGAAGCTGAAAGGCGCGAAGCTCGCGAAGAAGCTGAAAGGCGCGAAGCTCGCGAACGTGAAGAAGCTGAAAGGCGCGAAGCTCGCGAAGAAGCTGAAAGGCGCGAAGCTCGCGAACGGGAACAAGCTGAAAAGCGCGAAGCTCGCGAAGAAGCTGAAAGGCGCGAACGTCGCGAGGAGGCCGAGAGACAGGAGCGCCTTGAGATGAAACGAATAGAATTGGCAATCCTATAGTGTTCGCAGGCGCCTAGCGCAGCTTCTCCGACGATGCAGGTCAGCGGTATTAGAATTCGGGATCAACTGCCACCGTTCGTAGTAGGCGAGGACATGGCGAAGTACCTCGTCAAGTTTGAACACGTCTGTGAGCGAAATGCTTTGGAGCAGTCTCTTTGGGCGCGGAACCTGCTAGCTCTTCTTCCCGGCGAAGTGTCCGACGCGATAACTTGCTTGTCGAGGGAAGCGTTTGAGAGCTATGACGAGGTTAAGGAAGTGCTCTTGAGACGTTATAAGTTGTCACCCGAGGCTTTCAGGCAAAGGTTCCGGTATGCTGAAAAGGGGAATGAGTCACACGTTGACTTCGCGTTTCGTCTTAAAGCCGATTTGATTGAATGGCTCAAGGGCTAAGGTGTTTATGACGACCGCGATAAAGTGGTGGAATGCGTTGCATTGGAGCAATTCTACCGCTGCATCGAGGAGGATGTCAAACTTTGGCTGCAGGACAGACTTGGGGAAGTACAGTTAAATAAGGCAGCTGAGTTAGCTGAGGAGTATTATGCTCGCCGAAAGTTGCATAGCAGGGCAGTGCGCGTTGAAAAGGATGAAAGGAAAGATGGCTTTTCAAGGAAACCTGATCAACGGAAACCCGTTCCGCACCGTAATTTCAAAAAGGACCCGTCTCTTACGAAGGACAGTGTAGGGGAAGGGCAAACAGAAGCGGTGAAATCGAGTGAGGTTTCTACCACACAGGCATTTGAATCGGAAAACAGACGGAAGCCGCTAATCTGCTACAACTGTAAAAAGGAAGGGCACATCGCTAGAAACTGTCAGGAAAAGTTTGCCTTCGCAACGATCCGAGAATCAGAAAAAAACATTCGGTTGTTGGAGCCGTATCTCCAAGAAATTAGGGTCAATGAGAAAACGTGCCGAGCACTTAGAGACTCAGCGGCAACCATGGACGTTGTCCATTCTTCATTGGTGTCTCCGGATGACTTCACAGGAGAATGCGCGTGGATCAGGCAAGTCGCCGAGGAGCAGAGTGTTCGCTTACCAATCGCCACGGTTGTCATTGAAGGCCCGTTCGGTAAGCTTCGCACCGAAGCGGCTGTGTCTGCCGCGCTGAACGATCGTTTTCCTTATCTTTTCTCCAACAACTCGGAGCAGCTTCTCAAAGAGCAGGGCAAATCGTTCTTCCCCAACTTTGCGTGCATGGCCCTCACGCGATCGCAAGCGCGAAAGCTATCGCGGCAGCTTGATCTGGTTCCAGGCGGTGAACTCTCAAGTGACCTTGTCGGCGGGTCGACGGAACCCCAGAAAGGAAAGTTTCCGCATGAGTCATGTGAGCAGTCACGCGAGCGGCTTGTCGCCGACACGACCAGCGCGGTTTCCGGAGAAAGGGGAGACGACATGGCGCCATTGAATCAGAGCGAGAGGGCTGCAACGCTCTCGCCTGTAGCGGAAAGTTGGAGCGAGCTGCCGAGAGTTGATCGAGAGACGCTCATTCGAGAGCAGCGTGAGGATCTCTCGATTGAAGCGCTAGCGGAAAGCCAAATTGAAGCGCCAGTGGAAAGCCAGAAAAACGCGGCAAAAGTGCTGTCAAAGGAGCACTACGAGAAATCGGGGAAGAAGCGCGCTTTTGAAGTTGATAATCAGGTAACGCTGCTGCAGCCGTCCAAGAGTAACACGCTTGAGGTTGATTGGGAAGGGCCCGCAAAAGTAGTATCGAAGCTTTCTGATACCAATTGTGAAGAGAAATTAGGAAGGCGGCCGAACAAAATTTATCACAGTAACTTGAAAGCAGTCGTAAATTTACTCTTAAGTGCTTCAGAGGAAGAGGAAGCAGAAATTTTTAGTTCTAGTGAGGTAATCGAAAGGAGATCGAAAGTAATCTGGGAGCAGATAAACCTAGAGCCTAGCTTAAGTGAAGGAGGACCTGAGAAAGAGGACCTGAGAAAGATTGGTCCCGAGTTTGAAGACGTGTTTTCGGACTGCCCCGGAAACATGAGGGTGATCGAACACGATATCGAGCTAAGCGGTGAGGAGTCAATCCGTAGCAAGCCGTATCGTTGTTCCCCTGTGCAACGTCGAAAGTGTGAGCCGCTCTTGGTGCCGCATAGGTATCGTCGCCTAAAAGTGGCCGGTTACTGAAGTGGAGCATGTTGCTCCACAGCGCAACTTTGACGTTCGCTAAAAAAAAAAGGAAAGGTAAACGCTAATGCAGGTGCATTGAGCAGTGCGTTCCAGCTAGTAACTTCTCAACCTTTCGGTTTCTGGCTGGCGATTCGGGGCAAAATTTTGACCTCATCACGACCTGGGCTGAGCGCTCTCGTTCAGAGTGATCTCAAGGGGCCAACTTTATGTGGTATTCTAATTCGTTGCGTTGTTGTAATTGTGAAAAATTCAAGTTCTTACTTTAAGAGTCTTGTGTCCCACATGTGCCTCTTGATGTAGAGGGAACAAAATTCCGATAGACACGTAGATAGGTATATGTTGTACTATACTTTGTCTGGTGTTCTGTCGGGTGACCGAAGGCACTTGCGTGTGTCGTGTGTTGTCTGTTGTCGATCCGTTCTTGGCAAGTTGCAGAACCATCGACAAGTGCTGAAACCGAAGATGGTCAGAAGAGACGAGTGAAGCTGGTCAGCAAGTTGTGGCGACAAGCCAGTGGGGCTGGGATCCGTCGTCAAAATGGGATGTGTTCCCGGAACAGTCTGGAGCTGTAGTCTCCCCATGGCCCTGGAGGCGAACCTGGAGGGACCTGGCGAACGAGCGCACCTGACATCCGAGCCCCGTGGAAGCAGCTCGTCTTTCCGGTGCATTGTCTGGCGGCGGGGGTGCTGTTATGCCAGCGAGTCCTCGTCAAACGACCGTGCCTCTGAAAAAGGCAATCTGGGTCAGGGCCAGCCCGCAGTCTGCCTGGCGCGATCACCTCGACGGCGTGAACACGCGCGGCGCTCCTCTGGCCCACGTGCAGTGAGTCAGTTGCGCACGTGACAGCGAGCCGGCGTCCTCGTGTCAGGTGGTCTGACGCATGGCGCGGCGGCCCCATTGGCGGAATCTGCCCGGACGACCAGCGGCGCTTCTGATTGGACTTTTTGGTTGGACCCGGTGCAAATAAAAGAAGCCCTGCGGCGCGTCGCGATCGGCGGTCCTATGAGAGAGGAGGCCCCGTGTCGGAAAGCCGACATGTGTGTGAGTCGGCGGTCTTAGGCGAAAAGCTGACCTATGTGTTAGAGAGAAGAGCTCGGCTCTTCGAGTCTCTGTCGGCCCCAGTGCCGAAATTGTAACGCCTCTGTAAATATGCTGTACATAAACCTTGTTTAACTCACCGTCGTCTCGTCCGCTCGTCTTATCAGCTCTGCGCAGAAGCAGTCGCGAGCTGATAAACATACGCTACCAAACGGCTGGTGACCTTCCCGGCGGAGTTGAAAGCAGTGGCGCCTCCGGGGCCGTGTTGGCGTCGCCGTCTTTCGCAACAGTGGTGACTTCGGCGGGATCGGTCCGCCTACGCAACAAGGCCTTCAATTGAACTAGTCGAAGTGCCGCTTCGGATGCCGGCAAATTACATTGTTGGGCCACCTTGTCGACGCCTCTGGTGTGCAGCCAGACCCCGAGAATATGCGTGCAGTCACCATTTTCCTGTACCCCAGCCAGCCAAAGACGTCCGGAGTTTTGTAGGACTTTGCTCCTGTTTTTAGAAGGTTTGTGAAAGATTTCGCAACCATCGCTCGACCCCTCACAGAGCTTCTGAAGACGTCACATTTACATGCGGTACCGACCAAGCTGCTGCTTTTTTTCACCTAATAAAGCTACTGACGACTCTGCTCATATTGGCTCACTTTGACCCATTCTATCCGACGGAAGTTCAAACCGATGCTAGTGATCACGGAATCGGAGCCGTGTTAGCCCAACGCCAACGGGGACACGACCGAGTTGTCGCCTATGCTAGCCGCCTCCTCACAGCTGCTGAGCGCAACTATTCTATTACGGAGCGTGAATGTCTTGCTCTTGTTTGGGCAGTCTCAAAGTTCCGCCCATATTTATATGGCATTAATTTCTCTGTGATAACTGACCATCATGCGCGATGTTGGCTTACGTCACTGAAGGATCCTACTGGCCGGCTCGGGCGCTGGGCTCTGCGACTCCAACAGTATACCTACACGGTGACGTACAAGTCCAGACGCCTACATCAGGACGCAGACTGCCTGTCCCGCTACCCGGTCGCTGAGTCGAGCACTATGCCTGACACCGACACCGAGCCTTGCGTCTTTTCCCTTTCGCAAATGACATGCATCGGTGACGAGCAGTGCCATGATGCGTCCTTGCATGCTATCGTTGAGCGCCTCGAATCACCATCTTCTAGTCAGTCCCATCGCTCATTCGTGCTCCACGATGGTGTATCACATCGCCAAAATTTTGAGCCGAATGAACCGGCTCTACTGCTTGTCATTCCGTAATACCTTCGCTCGGAAGTTCTAAATGAACTTCATGACCTTCCGACTGCTGGTCACCTTGGTATGTCACGCACTTATGACCGAATACGCCGACGCTTCTTTTGGCCAGGGCTTGCACGCTCAGTCAGAAGATACGTTGCAGCTTGTCAGAAATGTCAGCGCCGCAAAACACTATCGACACTACCCACCGGACGCCTTCAACCATTTGATAGTATGTCAGAACCGTTCTTCGGCGTTGGCTTGGACCTACTTGGCCCTTTCTCCTTGTCTTCCTCGGGTAACAAGTGGGTAACCGGGGCCACCAACTACGCCACGTGTTATGCCATCACACGAGCTTTCCCAACAAGCTGCGCCACAGATGTCGCCGACTTCCTCCTCAAGGACGTGATTTTGCAACACGGAGCTCACGGTAGCTACTTACAGACCGTGGCCACACCTTTTTGTCGAAGATCATAGCCGACATCTTGCAGTCCTGTAAAACGAGACACAAGCTGACTACGTCATACCACGCGCAAACCAATGGACTCACGGAGCGTCTAAATCGAACTCTTACAGACATGCTCGCTAAGTATGTTTCTACCAACCACACCGACTGGGATCTCGCGTTGCCGTACGTCACATTTGCCTACAATTCTTCGCGCCATGACACTGCCGGTTACTCTCCATTTTTTCTGCTGTTTTGCCGAGAACCAACATTACCTCTAGACACCGTCATACCGTCCCCTGGAGTACTGACTAGTGAATATGCCATGGACGCTATCACTCGATCGGGCCACTCACGCACGCGAAATCACCCGTACTCGCCTTCTGACCTTCCAAGAAAAGCAACGGTGCTTGTATGACCAACGACACCGCGACGTACACTTTCCGCCCGGTTATTTGGTTCTGCTCTGGTCTCCGACCCGTCAAGTTGGCTTGCCAGAAAAACTGCTCACTCGCTACACAGGCACATACCTAGTCGTTCGTGTGGTTACTCCAGTCATCATCATCATCAGCCTGACTACGTCCACTGCAGGACAAAGGCATTTCCCATGTTCCGCCAGTTAACCCGGTCCTTTGCTTGCTGGTGCCAATTTATACCCGCAAACTTCTTAATCTCATTTTCCCACCTAACCTTCAATCTCCCCCTAACCCGCTTGCCTTCTCTGGGAATTCAGTTTGTTACTCTTAATGACCAGTGGTTATCCAGTCTACGCGCTACATGCCCGGTCTATGTTCATTTTCTCTTCTTGATTTCAACTATGATATCCTTAACCCCCGTTTGTTCCCTAATCCACTCTGCTCTCTTCTTGTCTCTTAAGGTTACACCTACCATTTTTCTTTCCATTGCTCGCTGCGTCGTCCTCAGTTTAAGCTTAACCTTTTTTGTAAGTCTCCAGGTTTCTGCTCCGTAGCTAAGTACCGGCAAGATAAAGCTGTTATATACCTTCCCCTTGAGGGATAGTGACAATCTACCTGTCATAATTTGAGAGTGCTTGCCAAATGTGCTCCACCCCATTCTTATTCTTCTAGTTACTTCAATCTCGTGGTTCGGCTCCGTGATTATTACCTGCCCTAAGTAGGTTACTCCTGTAACATATGAAATTCGTCCTGTCAGCCCGTCGCCTTCATGTGCCCAACAGGCTACCGATATTGTACATGTTGCGCGATTGAAGCCCTACAATTCTCCTAGTGACGTTGACATTTAGATGCGCCGAGACGGCGCTTGTGCCGCCGGGGTTATGCTACATGCATGTGTATTGATATTCTAGGGGGCGACGCGCGTGTGTCTGACGAGGAAGACGAAGAGTTGCCTCCTCTCGATCGCTGGTGAACCGGTTACGCCATTACCGCTGGTTTTGAATATATATATGTAATCCCCTGCCTCCTCGTTACGGCGTCTCTTCTTTTCCGTAACAATATAATTGCTATCTCAATAAAAAACAACTCTCAGTCAAGTGAACATAATGGTGACAAAATTATTTTCCACGGATCACTGGCATACGCTCTCTGGTATTGGCCTAGCAGACTACGCGTGAGTGCCTTGATCAAGTAGCCGCGAACGACCCATGCCTTTGAAATGAGCTGGGGACCCAGAACGACAAATGCTTCACAATTCTCGTTTGCAAGTTTTCATTACACTTTAAACATTGTGAATACAGCCGCAAACTGAACCGTATAGCAGCTTCGAATGTAGCAGTGGCCTTCATTTGCGTGAGAGACGACGTGACTGACAGTGGTTCCACTCTGGTGGCGGCGTCTGGCGGCTAACTGAACTGAAACTGACCGACGACTGATGGTTGTAAACAAGTGGGCAGAACTCGGCAGCCGCTGTTGTCGGCCGACCAATGGTGGCACAAAGTGGGGCCCTGATTGGCAATCAATATCGCTGCTTATTATTTGGCTAAGTCGTTCAGCCAACGGTCGGCACGCTTTTGTCCGGGAAATTGTCTTCACCCGATGCTTGGGCGAGCAAACATGGTCCATTGTTGCGTCATGCTTTGCTACCTACCACACCAGCCATATTTCACATTGCATGATGTCTGTGGGTGAAATTTTGTTTTTCTACACCATGCGCATTATTTGTGGGTTAGCGTAAAGGTTTTGTCTGAGGGTTCAGCTTCGGCTGCCACTAAAATGCACAAAATTATTTGTGCAATATTATTTAATAAACTGTGTACCACTTACCATCTACAAGGTTGGAATATACGGCCTTTGGACTGTGTTGGCAGTGAAAGGTCGGCCCGTGTGAGGCTACTAACCAAAATCGCCCTCGGCCAAAACTTGATGACCAAGCTTGGGTCATGAACGGCTAGGTCAGCCATGCTTGTTGGGCCAGCAGAGAGCCAAGGTTTTTTTCAGTGGGGAAAAGCCGCTCTAACGCCGATGGCCGCTTCACATAGCACTCCGTTCCTTCACCCTGGCACCGAAAAAATGCGCTGCCCTAGTTGAAGAATTACTGAAATGATGGTTACAGTGTACTAGAACCTTATGTTCCGAGGGGCCCGTCTGGAAGCCGGCGTTGGGAGGCCGCGAGCTCACCCGGCTTTCCTCGGGCGTCGTCACAGAGACGTCTGTGCGGGAAGGCCTAGGCGTCGGCGGACGGCCCACGACCGTCTTCAGCTTGAGCGGGTCCACCTCCGGGTCCAAGTCGGTAGTGATGACGCACTGCTTGCCGTCATCGAACGACACCGAGCGGCACTGCCGGCCTGGATGGGGCTCGTGCATGGCCATATCGGAGTCCTGCAGCATGATGTAACGCTGCCATTTCGAACAGTAGTGTGGCTTAACCACATACGTCAAGTCATGCCACAATGTCAAACATCAGAGACAATCCTGATTGTCGTCAGCCCTTTTCCTTGAGAATATATACCTCCTAGTGATCACAAATATTTAAAAAAAAACTGCGTGACAGCTTGAGCGTGGTGTCATTTAGTGTCAAGGACGCCTCATAAAAAGAAAAAAATGACATTTCTCTTATGAGTACATTACTCTCTCTCAACTCCAATATCACCACGTGTGCCACGAGAAGACGCTTCTTAAGCGAGAAAACGAAAATGCGTGAAAGTAAACGCGGGTGCCGGTGCAACCTAGATTTCCTAGCACCAGTAGCCATGACATAATTAATAGTTATCGGTGCCATCTACTACCAACTTTTTAATCTGTGAAAACAAAGGGCGTTGCCTCTCGAGAGAGGCAGAAACTTTGCATACGAAGTTAAGAAAAATTTTGTCAGGGGCTGTGGCTGCGAAGATGGAGGGAGCAACAGCCCTCCCTTCTTTGCCCCGCCCCCCTATAAGAGCGAACGCATATAAATCAAGCCATAAGCTCGCCGCCCTCCCCCCCCCCCCTGCTGGCAGAAGGAACTCACTTGTCCTGAGTGTCTGCCCCACCCCATCGCAGTAAAAAAAAAAAACTGGCCCTGCTCTTGAATTCCAATGAGGGCGAAAATACGAGGAGAAAAGAAAACATGAATCCATAACGTTACCCGTGGAGATTCCGGCGCTGGACTTAAAAATGAAACGTTTAACTTCAATTTCATCTCTATTAATGAACCTAACATGATAAAATGAGTGACATTGAATTTCGCAGAACATAGCTTATGTATCTAAACCGATTCACTGTGTCTCTTTAGTCTCCTTTTAACGTGCTGGTACTGCAACGTCTCAATGGAATAAGTATCAACATGTCACTGAATAATGAAGGGCCTTAAGCGCAATAAGCCTATAACACTAACTTATGTGTACCATAAATTTCACGTTCATCCATGTTGGCTCTCCAACACGACAGTTTCAGGGACGTTTGCGGAAGCCACATATATAGCTTCACTCATCTGACATCAGACATTTTACATATCGCTGTATACGATAAAGTGACCTATATAGGCCCCGAGAGAAGGACGCTCCATGGAGTCCGACATCCGTGCCAGTCGTGATCGCACGCGCCCATTGACGATCCGAACGGGAGTCAACCAGTGAAGTATTGCGAGAGTTCCTACAGTGATGCGACAGTTGGTGGAGGACGCTTCATAATGGCACTCCGCTGAAATTTTGGCACTCCTGTGCCGGCCTCGTGGTCCTACGCGTCTTTTATCCACCATGAATATTCATAATAGGACGTTATATTCAAGTGTGTACGTGTCTATTCTCTCGGCAGTCGCCTCCCATTGGCTCTCATGTCACGTGAGTGACTGCCGGGAGAAATTTTTTGTATTATACTCCCGGCAACCGGAAGAACTTAACCTAACCTAACGTAACTAAGCCTAACCTAAAGCGCGCTAGGCCACGTCTGTCCAGTCTGACCCGTAGCAGCCAGTTTTTTCTCCTCTCCCCCCGACAGTTAGTCACGTGACAAATGAGAGCCAATGGGAGGGGACATCTGGGAGACAATTTTTATTAACAATTATCCCGGCTGCCGGCAGAATAGACGCTGCCTATATTCAAGTGGTATAGGCTCACGCGCCAGGCACAACGCGTTGCGTGGTGGCGGGTTGTATAGCAAACCAGCAACAGCGCGAACCACAGAAGGAGCGGGCAGATGTGGATCAAGCGATCTGTCCTGTGATTCACACCGTTCCTAATATTCTTGGTCAACATGTCCCGCCCAGCCCAAATAAGCACTATAGTTGCAGCTGCACTGTCTGGCTATGCCTGCAGTAGCTGTGCTATACTCTGCTACGATGACCGTGCCCCGTTCAACTCACGTCCAGTCGTGCGGCCGACGAAGTGGTTAATGAGTGGGGCTAGGCTTTCTCCTGTGGTCCGTGAGACAGCTGCATGCCGATAGTCATCGGCCGCCACTGGAGACATACGCCCCACCTCGTGGCGTAACCGACTCGCGCTCCGACCACCGACGACGATGACGCCGCGAGAGTGGGGAACATTATGGAGTCATGTATTACTATATAAAAGAATCAAACCGGCTACCATGCTAACCTCATAAGTACACACTCATTACTTATTTTCGTCTTTAGTCTATTTCGCATATTTTACTGTATTTTATTTATTTTGTATCCCACTGCCGCGCGATTCATGGCCGAACCCCCGTAGTGGGTTGAGCCATTCCTCTTGGGACCAACCAACCAACCAACCAACCAACTGGTGCCTAGTTCAAGGATGATGGAAGTTGCCATCATGAAATTTCATTGCCACGTTACATCCCTCAATTTTTATGTCCATATATCAGGTTTACTCAGTTGCCCTTTGTGTATTTTCTGCAACCAGGACGAAACAATTGGTCATTTTATTATCTTGTCGCCGATTCCATGCATTGAGGAAGAGTATACATAGCACCACCTCTTCGAAAACTGGCCCTCTTCTTTTTTTTCGTTTGGGGTTTCTGCTCTGGGGTACAGTCTCAGGGATGTTCTCTTGGCCGGTCAGGACCATATCACTGTGACTAAAAGAATCTTCTGCTGAATTCAGCGTGCATAACATTAATTGGTACGTCAATTATCAGCAACTAATTACAATAATTACCTAATGGACCTAATATTAACATAATACTGAAATTGTGGGAAGAATTCACCTCCTACCCGGCTAATCCCCTTCAATGGGATTGTGTCATGTGCGGAGGACAAGAACAATAAGAAGAAAGAGCATGTAATTGGATTTGCCTATACTAACCTTGGACTACCCAAAGCTTGCTTGGTCCCCCAAAGTGGGTGCATATCTGCCAATTATAAGGGTAAACATTTTTGAAATGGCGTTCATTTGTTCTAATGCATTCACTGCTTTCGAGTTTGTCTTCCAAGCCAAATTGTGGAATACTCATCACGTGCCCCTTACCAACCCGCGTCTCCCCTCAGCATAGCCCTCACTTCAAAGGTGTACCCTCTAAAGAAAATGCGAATAATGCCACTCAAGTGTCCTGTGAATGGGGTGAAATTTGGAATGTCCCATCTATTATGCGAATTGATGTTATTCTAAGCGTGCGCAGGGAAGGTGAATGTGGTGTACTTGTCTTTAGTGTGCAAAATGTTACAAAATGACGCTTTTGGATAAATGTTTCACGCACAGACATGTTGAACAGTCACATATGTTTTATATAACCAGTTGTTTACAGTTGCGTAAGTATGCCAACAGTACCGTAGATATTACCAACACCAGAAGCGGTAAGCTGATATGATAGCGCTTGTACCTGAGAGGATGGTAAGTGCTACCTATAGGTTAACTTTAGCGGGTGGCGCTCAACTAAAGTTGACGTTAATCCGACATGGCGTCTATATCACAGACATCTGCATGTAATGTTTACAAAGTTAGACAGCCAGCATTGCAACCATGATTGACGTTTCACCAACATTACGTCTGCATGGTTTGTTTTAGCAAAGCAGTTTTGAGGCGTGGCGTGGCTTTTTGATTGCCACTCAGAACGCATGGGTTCGATTTAAAATAAGCACTCCCCTTGTACAAAGAAACATAAACATATTTTGACGTTTCAACGCCCCTACGGGTCCCTTCTTCACAATGAAGAAGATGCAAGAGTCTATTTATGTGTTTGGTCGCGTAGAACGCGCATGTGTATCTCGGGGAGATAACCCCGTGTCCAGTTAATCGCGTTTTGGTTGTTTGCATGTGCAGAGGTTCTAAATGTAGCCGTGTCAACTGGTACTTCTCTGTTGCAATCATTTTAGTGAAATCTGAGCTGATTATCTGGTTAGCCTTCAAGTGATGATCCGTTAAGGCGTTCAAGGCATCTTTCTGAGGGTGCTGAATCCTCCTTCTGAAATTTTCAGTTTTACCAATGTAGCATCCACGTGTCAGAACTTTATTTTATAAAACAAGCCCTGACAGGTGGATTTTGAGAATTTGAAAAACACACACCAGGTGTTGGCTAGCGTAGCTGTGACAGCAGTTGAAACTTCGCAGAGAAGCTCACATGAATGGGAATCCCGCTTACAGCACACGGTAGAAGAAATATCTTTACACCGTGTTTCAGCCAGAGTCGAAGTCAACGGAATGCGATATCTATTCATATGGCCGAGCTCTTTCTATGTGTGATGGCTCTTCTTCCTTCCTCAATTTTTTTCCCTTTGACAACTCAAGCTCAAATGAAAGCATGTCCCCAAACGAACGTGTGAACCGGTGGTCACACGCAACCTATTCCATCATGTCAGCGCTGAAAGCGAGTATCTTTTCTCCTACTGGGTGCTTGTAAGTCCGGGTAATGTGTATTGAGCAATAAATGCACTCTCTTTAAGTGTAAAGCACGCTACCTCGGTGCTCTGGAGGTATGCAAAGCGACCAGTCAAAGTTAAAAATGCATTAAAAATATCCGTAGTTGAAACACAACCAAATGTTCGCGGGTTTCGCTTTTTTTTTCTTGGTTCGACACTCCGATTGGATGATAAGTTTGTCGTCAATTATGACGTCAAAGAGAGTCCAATATGATGACAAATGACCTTTAGTCATACAAGATAAATTCACTCTTTTGCAAATACGTTTCAAATCTGGTCGGCAATTAGACAGAAGGCACCACGCACAAGAAACAGCGACAGAGAAGTTTTATTTCAGTTTTGTTTACAGTCGGCATCCTGTTTCCGGTACGCCATCTTTATCGAGAAGGAAGCGCAACAAGTCCCAAGGCAAGTCGCAAGGCAGGGCACGTCGGAATATCCCTGTATAAAAGGTACACTCCTCGTTAATTCCCGCGACCCATCTCGCCTTGTTAACTATGTTTAATGCAGGCAATTCTCGTAGAATCATTGCGTACGTTGGTAACCGAAGAACGCAGCAAGCGCTTGTACTAACAAGCTGCGCGAAGGCGACGCGCCCAGCTACTGCGGGTGCTGGCGTTCGTGTTTTCAAGTTTCTCCTGCTTCTTGTTTTGCTGGCGATTACGATTAAGAGGCCCGGCAGACGCCGCACGTGCACCCACTCTGAAACGAGTTTCAATCGGTTACAGTTTCGTCTTGGTCGCGATCATCGGCGACTTCGTGGTGACAATTGGCCGCGTCGCGCAATGCCTGACATACGATCGTGACAGGAGGTGACAGCGGCTATTCGCTTTTAAAGGTTTTCTTTTGGCTTCGGGCTTACGTGAGCCATCGTTACGGGAGTCGCCGCAGGAAACGAACGTTCCGCATGAAGAACGTGCTGAAACTTCAAGCGCGCCGCCCGTACGATACCGCGTGCCGCGCCCATGTCGTTGGATCTCGTTCACCGTAAGTGCGCGATGCATTCATTCCTGATTTTATTTGACGCTTAAGCAATGATTCTACGGGGTGTTATTAGTATTCGATCGCGTATATTAAGGACGCTCGTCGCACGAGCTCGTTCGAGTGCGCTTGAGTCGATTGCTGTTGCGCTACAATCTTCAGCACGTTTAACCGTAATGCTTCTTCGTTTATTATGCCCCAAGATTATACGCCAGGTAGAATTCATTGTCAGCTGGTGGAGGCTATTGAAAGTCACCCCGCGAATCAATAGTCAGAATTGTTTTACAATAAACCTGTCAAATTTACGTGATTTCACTCCAGCGTGTCCGACATTTAGAGCTAGTCGAAATGGTGAGATGATGCTTAGTGCCTGATTTGAAGAGTCATGATGTTTAAAAAGAACTAGGGCTTTTTTATTGTTCATTTCTTCAGCAAAAAAAAAAAAAAGACGAATCGACTGCTGAAAATTATATGGCACAAATTAACTATTCTCCGCAAGCACAAACTGTTACCTGAAAATAGCCCTTTTATCATTAATAGGCCATAGCATTACCGTTACGTCGAAAACGGCTGACACTGTATAGTAAAGCGTAGTTCAGTTACTCTGAAAGTCAGTAGGGAGCTTTCAAATGGGACATGCAAAGCTCTACATTATCATTTTTTGGCCCCGTGCATGCATCCTACGCTAACCGCTTGCAGACTTACATGAAGTGACGGAAATAGCGAGCGATTGTTGTGTGTGTGTGGACATGTACACATTCTGAAAGGGATATCATGCCTAACCCGTTTGAGTGGCTTAATGTTGCAATTTTTTTGTTTCCTTCCGTCACTGTATGAGCCACATCTTTACGTTGAAAGTAAAGTTCAATCTCGCTAGAATGAGTGATAATGTTTAGTTTTTTATGGAAGCCCGTCTGGTCGGAAAGTAAAATTATAGCATAAAAGGACATGGACCATGAAAGAAAGCACGAAAAAAGATGTTTTGTCTCCCTGACTAAAGTCTCGTTCACCATGAAAGCCAGGACATGTGAAGCGATGTTTATGAGGTCTTTAAAATGTGACGCAAGCAGCTGTTGTAGATAGGAAAGAGTGTTCCATTATTTCCGTTTAGAGTGTTATCCGTCATTTGAATCAGCATGGATTCTAAATGGTGTCTTACAGAAAGTTTTTTCTTGCTATTTTTCGAAGATTGTCACATTATCAAAATTATTTTGGTGGCTCAAGTTTTCCACATGCTTGGCCGAGGCATTCGTAGACACTTTTTTCTTGTTGATGTCATGGACATGCAATTTGACCCGCTGTTCAAAATATCTTGTCTCGCCAATATATACATAATCGCAGTCTTTACATGGGATCCGATAAACTACGCTAGGAAACTTTTTTTTTTTTTTGAAGCTCGCCTTACACATTTACCAGCCAATGATGCAATCTCTGTGTAGGAACATGGGCTACTAGAATGCCTGTACCATTTATAAGGCACATGTTGTGGCCCTGTGCATGCTTCCAAAGGAATATGCATAGAGACATGTATGGAAAGTCAAGAAAGAAAGAAAAAACAAAAAAGAAAACTCCGGCGTGCGAAATCGAACGTGGGATGTCTGCATTGTTAATGCAAGGTCTTATTTGCTTCAGTAAACAAATGTGCTTTCTAATGTATGTATCCCATGGTGAAATGAAGAATGACACCATTTTTTCAATATATTTGGGGTGGGCTCGAAACAGTCGGCATGTGGTTTTAATAGGACTATATTCAATGGGCAAGTTGGACGTGATAAGTGGGGGATATCTAGAAGGGAATTCGCACGTCCAAGATGGTGTGTAAAGCAACAAACTTGAGCAACATGACAAGGCATTCAAAAGAGCATTGAAAAGGCAAAATTTTTAGAGAGTATTCCAACATTTCGGTGCCTTCGCACTGTTAATCGTGACCAACTCTTCAACATTGTTAAGTTAGCTTGCTGAAGCGATTTATTGGGTATGTTTGTGAGACAATTTTAAAAAAGAACTAAAAGCTGCTGAACCAAATTGTGGCCTGTCAGCATTTGTGTATCTCATAAAGTCTCTCCTCTGTCTTAGTCCTGCGCCTTTCTGGTTTCCATTTTGGCAAACCAAAGGTAAAGCAAGCGAGATCTGACTGACAATCCGTGTGATGCTTATGCTTGTGCAGATGTCAAACTTGCAGCAGCAGCGAAAGATAGTGGAGCAGTTGCGCAGAGAGGCTGGCCTCAAGCGCATGGAGGTGTCTGCGGCCGTTGAAGACCTCAAGGTGCGTCTCAACTCGTTGAAATAAAAAATTATGTTACTTAAGAGCGTGTAATGAAACCTAACCGACAAAGAAGCCAAGGAAAGTATAAAGGACGTTACTTGTAGCCTTTAGTTTAAATGCAATAATTATGAACAAGTGTAAAAAAGTAAAAGTGGTGAAAAATACAATGTGCTGCTAGTAGGGCCCGACCAAATGAGCTTTGGTTAATGCATCCGAACCTCTATCAATTGAGATATGGTGGCGGTTACCCTCCCGTATAATTTGTTGGCTGTTTATGTGTATGTAAACAATTCCCTCTCTATCATCGTAGGTTGTGAGGGAAAAATCAAGAGAGATGTAAAAGAAAAAATCAACAATAAAAATCATCAGTTTGAGAGTTGAACTCAAGCTTTATCCGTGGAAACCATGATATGTAGGGTTTAACATCCCAAAACCACCATATGATTATGAAAGACGCCGTAGTGGAGGGCTCCGGAAATTTTGACCACCTGGGGTTCTTTAACGTGCACCCAAATCTGAGCACACGGGCCTACAACATTTGCACCTCCACGGAATCCCTGGAAACCAGGCGTTCAACCACAGAGCCACACTGTTGCTTTAACTGCCTCAGAATAAAAAAGTTATATGAATGCCATATCACGCGAAGAGACTCTTTAGTAAATGCAGTTTTGCATGGCAGAAGCATAGAATCATGCCAGCATCAAAAGATGTGAATTTCACGACACTTGTGTTTTGAAGGCCCACCCATTGCAAAGCGCTTGGACATATTTCATCACTATCAGCAGCAGCAAAAGCATTAACAAAGCGAGCAGATGCTTGTTTCTTACGCGTGTTCCTTACGGACACGTGTTAGGCCCTCTGCTGGTTCGCAAAAACAAGATTTATGGCATAGTGAGCACTTCACGACTGTACTTGCAATAGGCCTTTGAGGATAGTTCGAAACGGCCAATGTGCACAGACTCTTGTTTCCTTGGCAGTACGGTTGAGGCATGCACCAAAAACCAAAGCCAGGCTAGAAATTGAGTAGATGATGTGATTGGGGCCAGATTACACTGTCATGCTATACTTTGTTGAAGGCAAAGCTCAAATGTCATTCAAGTTATTTCTTTAAGTAAACAAGAACTTGTCCAAGGATACATGTTTCTTTACTTATTGCTGGTTTTGGATGCTTAATTCTTACATTTATTAATGTGTATGAAACTCCGTCTTTAGGCATCACCTACACGTTTTCCTTAGGAATGCAGTGCATCATATACAAGTGCATGGGAAATGTCAGACTTAATATTTCACTTTGTTTTCGAAGTGTTGTTAAGCTTTTTGTATTTTTTTTTCCAGCCTATTGGCGTAACACAGCATGTGATTTTTATTGCGAGCTCGCAGCTAACCAGTTATCTCTTGCATACAACTTGAAGGCATTAAGTCTGCCACAATGAGGCCCTCATTATGATTGAAGGAAAAAAGTGGTAATTTAAGCGTTCATTTTTCTTTCTTAGTCTCAATACAAATGAGAAATAACAGACAACGATGCCAAGGAAAGTGTAGGGGATGTTATTCAAAGTAATTGCTATATGAATGTCAAGAAAAAATTGTAGACGAAAAGATAACTCGCCGTTGCCACGGAACAAACCTATGATCTTTGAATAATGTGTCACAATGAGGTCAGACAAATGCGTTTAGTGTCATTACTTTTAAAACGCATGACAGTGAATCCCATATGAAATATGTGCCGAAATGAGCAGTTTGTGTATCGTAGTGCTGATTTTTGACAAGATGAAGTTTTTGTGAAAAGCCAGTCAAGTGCTGTTAGGGTTATGAAGTGAAGAAGATGGGATGATGGAAAAGGGGAATTTATTATCTATATGCCTAAATAACCAGATGGTTATATTGTATTTAACTAAATTGTTTACTTTAAGTACATAATATGCAGAGAGTAATTATTTGTAAATTTTATTGTGCGAGCAAGAAGTTGCTATTTCAATTGCTTTGTTTTGAACAGTTTTGTTCTGAATGACAGTTTTAAAGGCATACAGCCACAAAAACTTTGATGGGGCACTTTTTTTACTTCAATATGTTGCTGAAGGTGTTAGTCACTACATAGCACACAGCCTCTAGCAATGCGAGACAGATAATTTAATTATGGTCTGTTTATTACCAAGAAGTTTCAGTTTTGGGAAACTCCAAGAACGATAAGCTGCTTTGTTCAACTAAAGTGGCATTGCATGAAAAAGGACACGAAACTGTGATGCACTTCCGCACTGCCAGCAATGTCTGATTGCATTTTTTCGCATGCAGCATCTGCAGCACATTGTGGCTTCTGCCATCGTCTTTATTGTTAGCCAGTGGCAAGACTTTCTTCGAGGCTTTCACAGGTTCACCGTGGACATTGATCCACGAACAGCTGCGTAATATTAGCCTGCTGGCTCAAATTGCGAAAAAGCACTATGTGACCATGATATCAGGATTTAGCTGGCCATCTCGGAGCTCGGCCACTGTGATGATATCGTGAAAGCTGTGGGACACCTTCAGCTTACTTTAAATTATGTACACGTCTCAAGGTCCCAAGTGTATCGCTGAATGTTCAAAACTTAACTTCAAAATTCATATTATTAACCAACTTGTTTGTTTTGTTGCACTCCTCATGTGAAACTCTGTGTGCAGGGTTCTTGAGGTATTTTCAATAAATACATAAATTTTCAAGGTTACATACGCTGTTGAGATTCTGCAGATGATATGCACATGTCCACGGAAAGTGAACTCGCTGGCTATCTTGGCCACAAAATTTCGTGTCAGTATCCCTTTAACACCGATGCATCCAGTGTTGCGCAGCATCTTTTTAACAATACCGTTTCTCAAAGTTTGCTTTCCTCCTTTCTTCCTCTTCTTTTCTGCAGAAATACATCCAGGACCACGAGAGTGACGACTACCTGCTCGTGGGCTTCCACTCACAGAAGGCGAATCCGTTCCGGGAGAAGAGCTCGTGCAGCCTGCTCTAATTCCTCTCTCTCCTCTTCATGCCACTCCCTCGACCATCCTCTCCACACACCACCTCCTGCCGCAAGTCGTCTCAGAACCCAGCGTCCAATGCACAAATACAGCCCACTTCTCACAAACCTGCCTGTGCCTGTCTCGCCACTCATTTCAACTCCAAAGAGAACAAGAAAGAAACACTATTTCTCTCTTCCCTTTCCACATACCCAAAACACCACTCTTGCCTTGAGAGAGCAATCAGCGCACTCTGAAAATGAGTGGCATACTTGGGGTGTCTGTCAACAATTGTCATCTATGTAGTAAAATATCTCTATAATTATCTGCGTATGAAAGTATCTCTATCGTTATCTACGTGAGAAAGCAGTAAATGCACAGCTATCGAGAAAAACGCAAGCACGCCAGATAATTGATTATTGGTGTGCCGCAGAAAAATGCCCCAAATGCACCCTTTCTTAAGTACTGGGTTCTAAACAAGCGAGAGGTTAAACAAACCAAGCTTTTGTTGAGCCAACATGGTCAAAATACAAAAACGTAACTTCAAATCTGTGATGAAGCACAAATATAGTAAGGTTTAGGTAGGTTTCTGGCTAAAACAAATTTTTAATGGAAGTTTTACCTCTGCTTTTCCTCGTTGTATCAGTGAATGTGTAATCACAAAATTTGTTGGCAATCGAGTTGTCATGTGATCATTTATTAGTTTAAACTACATTAATGTTGCATTAGGTGTTGCTTCAAAGAAACCCGAAAGAAACATATTAAGCGGATCTATTGTGAGAAAATTGCACATTAGCTGATTTGCATATCTCTGTTGTGTGGGTAAATTTCATTGTAAGGTCATTGCTGCTGCTCCTCACTTTGGCTTGGCCCACAGTTAGGCAGCCATGACACCCAATTAAGGGGCAATGACATCCAATTTTCCATCATAACCTGTGTTATGTAGGTTAATCCATGTGCGTTCACAAACAGGCTGGCAAAATTTTAGCACATTTGGTCGAGTGCCTAATTTATAATCGAATATTTTTTTTATAAACACGCGGGCTATTTGAGTGTCCTGCTGCACTGTTGCACTCGCTAGGCATGGCGCAATAAGCGACTAGTTGTGCTACTGTTTGCAGTCCAGCGAATGATATTGTTCCGTGGTCAGCTGCACGTGAAAACAAGCTAACTTGGATTTTCCCAGCTTGGCAAATTAAACGATTCGCAGAGGCTGGAACTTAGAAACTGTTGGCTCTTCTCCTTCCAGCTTGTGACGTCACACACGTCGTGGCAAAATGGCAGTCGCCAGCGGTGGGCGGATTTCACTGCTGTTGAATTATATGACTTGTCATGCCCTGAAACATTCTTTTACGACACGCTTTTCATATCTTTATGGCCATAATAGACCCTCTACTAGCAGTCTTTGCTGAAAACCATGAATAGTTGGGTGACCGTGTCATTGCCCCTTTAAGAAAATTCCTTTTGGAACTTTGCTTCGGATCCTATTAGCGAGTTATTCAATATTGACATGAGAGGCGCCGTAGAAAAAAAGATGTGGCGTTTTTCAGATTTTGGCCATTTCTGATGCCCAGTACTCACTATGGAAATACCAGGCAAGACAGCGGCTCGTAGTGTTAATAGGAAGACAAATCGTCTTGTTGAAACGTCAGGTGCTGGAGCATTTTTTGTACGACAATGTCTCATTTGTGCGTGCTACGAATGACAAATTCATTATCACACGAACCTAATTTGGGTTTTATCAAGTACACACTCACACAGACAAGAACTTGTCCAGTCCAAAAGCACTTGTTTTTTGGGGAAGTTGGTGCTTAGACTGCTTAGGAGTGCTTTCCTGTAGCACAAGATACATTTCCTGAAAAGTAAAACAAAAAAGAGAAGAAAATTAAGTGCTAGTTTTGTCTCTCTTCTATTCCCCTTTTCATGAAATGTATTTTCATGGCTATAAGGTACAGTTACAAGGTACAGTGTGGCCTGTCCCCCTTGTGGGTATAGGCCAAGATCTTCTAGGTGACAAAAAATAAATGTATTTTGCATAACGTGCAAGTACTAAGCAAATTTGTCTAGTGTCAACCTTGATTGACCAATGTTCAGGAGTGCTTTTTAAAAAAAAAAAAAACATCTGGGAACTAAATACCTGCATAACATTCATTCAAGGGGCGCATTGGTTTGCTCTGTAGGCAGTATAACTTAGAGCACTGTTGCCTTGGCGATGGCATTCCTTATTGCTGGTTGCTTTAGGGAGTGCACTAAACTGTTAAACCTGTGACAGTTTGAAAAAATTACACTTTGTTTATTACCACTGGGGCATAAAATATTTCGTCATAAATTGAAATGCATTGCATCTTCACACCAGAAATGTGGCAATCATAGGTATGTCTTGGCAAGTTAAAGGCCTGATAAGTCACTGATGCCATTGATGAACTTTCATTGCAATTTGTTCGCACTTCAGTGCTTCTAAATGTTACCTGTGAGCATTCTTACATCAGTAAGAATGCTCACAGGTAACATTTAGAACATGGTGATGCACTATGCATTGGCCACAGTGCATCACCAGTATGCACTATGGCCAATGCATAGGCACATACAGTTTCTGCTATGCATGTAGTGTGCGTAAAAGCCCTCATGAGTAGCGCAACGAGACAGAACAACAGGAACAAACGAGCACAAATACCGACTTGCTCAACTGTGGACTTTCACGTAGTGTGCCTTGTCAAAATGGCTGATTCGGCAAGTTGGTGATTCACAATAGTTGAACTGCGAGTACGTAACTTTAACAAGAACTTAGAAAGACGAGGACTTGCTCTTGTTTCCCCAAATCCCTTTTTAAGTTACATGCTTCTATTTCATGGATCATGTATAGTGGACGTTTGTATGGGTGTATATTTTCTGGTAGCCTATTGTGGTTTAATTTTTTTATTTGGTGCAGTGCTCACACTGTTAAAAATGAGGGTTTAAGAAATACACAGGATAGTGCTTGTTTGTCCTGCGCATTTCTCAGTCTTCATATTGGTCTTCATGAGCACTGTACCAACCAAAATGTGAGTGCATATATGTTGCGGCTTCACCTGGTTGGCCTTGTCGTGCAGAGGCGTTTTTAAACAATTAAAGTTTACTGTGCACCGAATAGATGCGAAAGAGGACAATAAAATGACTTTACTGGATGTAAGTACGCGATTGGGACAAACAGTTGCACTTCTTTTTTGAGAAGAAACAGTGGTTGCTTCGTTACAAGGTAATTTCGTTGATGTGAAAGAGAGCAGTGCTGGCATAAACAAGTGTGCAGAGGATTGAATCCTCACTCAAAATTTGTTCACACCACTATACACTGACATGGAGGTAAATATGCTACCCCATCAGCACCCTCCCCCGATCGCTAAAGAAATCACGGCTGCGACTCCTTATAGATGGATCTTGAAATGAATTTTTATTTCATAATTTACAGTTGCGGACATACTAGTACTGGACAGGACAATCGCATTTCGCGGGTGCTTTTCTGCGGGACACGTCAGCCCTACGAGGGGCGCACTGTTCCGAAACCAGTACTAAATGCACATTTGCGCAGCATCGTCAATTTGAAAATAACGCTCAGTAAACATGGACATATTGGGCGTTCCCGAGTGACTCGTGTCATTGTGTCAATACTCTAGCGTTCAAAAAACAAGAATTACATGCAAAGAACAGCTTTCACTATCATCACCGTAGTTCGCGTAGCTGGCGGTCTGGCGCTAGCCAACGCCCCTCATTCAATCAGGTACCGACCGCTAGCGAAGTGTTGGTGCGTTATCAGGCGCGGCAAGATCGTCTCTAATCGTCGCTCAATAAGCACGTGCATTTCGCCATTGAAGCCACCCGATCGACTCTCTTCCGTCCGCGGTTCGGTCATCCCTGGACACTGCTCGGGCATGGCGGGAACGGCGAAAGCCATCAAAGTGAGTGTGCGACGTAATGCCCGCGGCATATGCCGAGCGATCGTCGATGATCTTTGCAGGTCGGCATCATCGGAGGTAGTGGTCTCGACAACCCGGACCTCTTGGAAAACCGTCAGGAGCACAAAGTGACCACGCCATTCGGAGAGGTACGGCTACAATCAACTACGTGCGATCGTGCTTTGCGTCGTGGCAACACAACAGTTGCTCGCGTCTGCATGATATTGATGATATACCATGACAGCACGCGGCATTTTCGATCGCGATCGAGCCCAGTCCAGATTACGAATCTTCGTTGGTTACTATCCAGTGCTTGCGCTGAGAATTAGCTAATCGCAATCGAGAAATGAACCAGGTCGTGCTGGATTGTGATATGGAATCTCCTGAACACAAACAGCAGGAGTGAGAAGTATAGACAACAAAAAGGTAGTTTGAACGTATTTCTATCAAGAGCTTAATGTAAGTGAAATAATAAAATTTTAAAAAACTGAAGAAAAGCAAGATAATATTGCTGTCATCATTCATAGAAGCAAACAACATATTAATTTCATTTGCTTAATATGCTTGCTTGAGATGTCATGTCGAAAGCTCCATTCTCGTTTAACCACAACGCTGCTTCTCTAAACATGCATTTTATTATTTCTTTTATGCCATGTTATGTAGCTTTTAAGTTTCCACCTACAATGGCACCAAACAAAATGAGTTTCAACTGTTTGCAGAAACATATGATGATTCCTAGCTCTAGGGATGCAAATATCCTTCAATTCGACCGATAGATCAGGTATTTAGATACTGGCAAAAGCAGAAATACGAGGCCAAAATGCTGACGAGTGCAATTGGTATTAGGTGTGTTGTTGTGTCTAGCTTCAATAAATCCCCCGCCTGTGTTGCACTGTAAAGTTAGTAGAACACTTGCACAGTGTCAAATGTAAGACCAGTGCTCTTGGTTTAGTGGCTGGCTGTAGCATTATGCTTGCAAGGGCAATGTACATCACAATTTTTATTCCTGTTAATGGCAACAGTGTTATCAAATGGACCATGCATTCTAAACTACTAGTGCACCGAGCCATGAGCACAGACTACAGAACTGCGGTAGTTAGTCAACTTTGATAAACCATTGTAGCACCTACTGAAAGATCAAATGTTGCTTCAAACCGTTACACTTCATCAAGTTTGTATTCATTCATTGAGTTCATAACAGAAAAAAAAGACTCTCTTACTTTCCTAGTTATTTTTCCTTTAGTAGGGAGTATTCTGATAGCGTTCGAAAAGCATTGCGTATGCTATGCATTGTGGTCGCTGCCACTGCGCATGTGTCATAACACTTACCGCCGGTAGTGTTTGCGGTCAGCTCCCAAGAAATCAGAATAGCATGCTGCCTGCAAAGCCCCTTCACGGTGATCTCGAAGAGATCGCGCGTCGCGGCAGACAACATTATTTGAAAACTTATATGGCGGCCATACGCAAACGCTATACCCGCTAACTCAGTCTATACTATTCGAAAACTCCCTAGTGTGTGTATTCAGTCCTGTGCACGAATAAAGCAAGTTGGTCGTTTTTCAATTCCAGGCTGACCCATACTTCATTATGCTTACATGTGCTGTGCAAATCATCATGATGGAGACGCCTGAATGGTGTATTAATTCTGGTGTTCCTTACCGTGCAACTGCAACAGGCTGCATGCAAACAATGTTTTTTACAATCAGCCTCCCATTTGAAATGAGCAGGATTGCAGCAGCATGCTGTAAGCACCGATTGTTGTTGAATGTGCAGTTCAGTCTATTAGTAAAGAGAACACTGAGATGTGCACCTCTTGCATAACTAATGCCCTAACTATATGTACCTGTGTAAGTTTCAACTCATCTCCAGACTGCAACAATGTGTTGAAAGGGGTTGGAACGGCTAGCCTTATCTGCCACAACAGTGGTCATCTTCTGCTCTTGTGACGGAGTCAAATCTGGACATGCCCTGCATGATGATGTTCCTTTTAATAGTGAACCCTTTTGTGTGTCATGTCCCCTATTTCTCGCGTAAATTCACACCGCTTTGCTCAATTAATGCGGTAACTGAAGCAAATTCACATGACTAATGGATTGTCTTGCAGCCCTCTGATGTTCTTATAAGCGGACGGATTGGTGATGTCAGCTGTGTGCTGTTGGCAAGGTGAGGTCCTTCACTATGATATACCATTGACTCTCTTAGAGAACGAGGAACAAAGACATATGACCACACAGTGTGCTCTCACCTCCTGTGTAATATTTGGGCCCATTGTTACGGTGTAAATGTACCAACTAGCGTTGATGAAACCCTTGTTGAACTTGAGTTTATGTTATGTGTAAAGCGTAAACGTGTAACAGCAGCACCGGGAAAGGAGAACACGTGGGCAAGTGCTTGTTTGTTCCTTGAGATATGTTTGTTCCATTCACTTGAACTTTCTTTCTTGCAATTAGTTGTTATGAGCATTCACTACTATTATACGCTTGCACAATCGTTCAAAATGTAAACTATTCTGACAGAGTAATGAAGGTTTTAGTTCATAGCGAAGAATTTTTTTGTGTCCGAGTGTTCCACTCAATTTCTCGTCTCTATTCTCATGCTTCAAGATATCAACGCAATAGTTTATTTGCCAGCATGTATTGGCATCTTCTTTGCACCACTTGTGCTTCCTCAACTGCACTCAACAACATCTACTCGTGCAGTAACCAGCTCAAACTGAAAAATGTATTGTTTGAAAATTCTCTTTACATAAATTTGCAATAAGAACTAAATTACTCTAAATGGAATGAAATGAATCCTCTTTTTAGAGGGCTTTTTTATTGTTCGGTTTTTTCTCGACATGTCATAATACCACAGTGTGTCACCTTGCAGGCGTCGGCAGAACGGAATCACCATATTTTGATCCGTTGAAGTGTCGATTGATTTGCCCTCTCATTGTAGTTAGCTAGCCTCATGGTAGCACTAAGCCCTAAATGAGTGTATATTAAGGTTTTTCACTTAAAAAGAGCACGACGGTGACTATCAGAGGTGATGCATTTTACGTGGAATTAAAGATAGCACAAATAACTTGACACATTAAACAAAAGACACTACTAAGGGCAAGCACCATGTACTTTGCAGTTGTCCTACATGCACTTTGTAGTGAATGCATCAAACTACATATTTGCACTATCTATAGCTCTAAGTATGTGAATAATTTTTATCTAGGTTTTAAATGTCTTCTTGCTATATTGTTTATTTAGTTAGTCAAAACGTAATGAAGAATCGTAAGCTCTGCCCACAGAGCCACAGTGCATCTGCCCATCACATCTGAAATACAGTTGTGTAGGCTGGCTTACATTAGGACTGCGAGTACTTTTTATCGGCAAGTGTAAATGCTATGCACATAGATAATTAATGGCTTGTTGCTGCGACCTAAATAAATTACGTTTTGCTCAGTGGCGATGGCAGAATACCTGATTGAATCTAGCAGTTCGCTTGAATTTCCGCCTTAAAACCACTGGCACACACCTGAATCTGTGTGAGAAAACTGACTATGAATTCTTGGGGAAATGCTTGATGTCACGAAAATGAGCTAGTGCTACTGAATTGAGCCTTTAAGCAAGTTCTCTGTGGGAGGGGCAAAGCGATGGCTGTGGGTTGGAACTGAGTGAATGGATTTTCAATGAATGAACAGGATTTTTTTCCTTATGTCGGAACTGACTACACTCAAACCTCAATATAATGAACCAGGATATAACGAAATATTGGTTATAACAAAGTAAATGAAGAATAATCTTTCAATAGATACAGTTTTAGAAATTTGCTTTATAACGAATCTTCAGGTATAACGAACTTAATGTGTAAGATGAAAGTTTGTTATAATGAGGTTTGAGTGTGTCATTATGTTTTTCCATGCTGAACTCCCTCAATCGTACGCAGGCACGGCCGCCAGCACTCGGTGATGCCGTCCAAAGTTAACTACCGGGCCAACATCTGGGCGCTCAAGAAAATAGGCTGTACGCACGTCATTGCCACGACCGCCTGCGGCTCCCTGAATGATCGTGTGAAGCCAGGCCACATTGTTCTTCTCGACCAGTTTCTAGACAGGTATGCATTATGATGACAGCACTCGAAGAGCATGAAATGGCAAAACTTGCGCCTCAAATTGCCGCACATTTTCTGTGACATGAGCAGGTAGATCATGCTTTCACACACTTTTATTTTCGGTCAGAAGGAACTGCACCTTCCATGACTTGCTAACCAAAAGCCAGAGGTGTCAGTTTGGTGGAACAACCTTATAATTGCTGGTCACCTTAATAAAATACAATACATGCCAATCAGAGGAATGCAAATTATTTTAAAATGTACAAATTCTGGCAAACACATGATGTGGTTCACGCTATCAACATTTCTAAATGCGAGTGATTAGTAAAGAATGACCTTTTAACATTGCACAAATTTTGTTTAAAGAACTAGTGAAAATGTCTGCAATAGCATTCTTGCCATTGAAACATTGTTGCATGTTTTTGTTTTTGTTGATTGTAAAAGGGAAAGTTTTAAAGAGTTGTTTATGCGCGGCTTGTACAGAAACGCTTGCTTCTTGTCGGTGAGCCCTGTGCAATATGTGCTGTATGTATATTTGGGGGGGGGGGGGGGCACCATCGTTTTTGCTGGTGCGCAACTCGGGTGGCCAGGACGTCCTCAACTGTCTAATCAGCTTTTCCTTTTCCTAGTCTCTTGTAATAATTTTTTATATTGTTACAAATAAAACGAATGCGTGAAAGGATGGTTGAATGAATGATTACCTGTGCTATGTAATGATCAATGTGCTTCGGTAAGCTTCACTGCAACATAACCATCTAATGTGGTGAAGCATGCTAGCAATGTAATTGACCCTTTTGAAGACAAGCTGAGCTCCTTCACACGGTTTGTACAGCTCCTATTGAAGGTGAGCTTGGCTCGTCCAATATTTATAATAATAATATTCGGGGTTTAAGGTCCCAAAATCACGATTTGATTACGAGACGCCGTAGTGAAGGGCTTTGAAAATTTCGACCACTTGGTATTCTTTGACGTGCACCTAAAGCTAAGTACTCGGGCCTCAAACATTTTTGCCTCCATCGATAATGCAGCCGCCCCAGCCGGGATTTGATTCCATGATCTTTGAGTTAGCCGTCGAACGCCAGAACCACTAGACCACTACGGCGGGGCTGGCTCATTCATCCAAGCTTAAAGAAGCGTTTATAAGCACTGGAATCAGGCTGCTTTGATCTAGTTTGATTAGTTGTTTTTGGCCTGAACAGATGGGGCTGAAAGGAATATTAAAACACGCTCAAAGCATGCATCTTGGTCGAAAAATGACTCTATTCTGGCAGCCGGAATTTGCAGATGCAGTCCTCTACTGAGCAACGCGTGCATGCTGGCAGAAACACTGTTTGGAAACAAAAAAAGAGGAGGTTTTGTAGAGCGACAAATTTCGATTCTCCTGCAAATGTGGTAGCGACTCCACAGAGCCGGATATTGTTTTTTCTAAATCCTCTGATTTGCACGACGACCACTTCTCAATTTATTGGCATTAAAATGGGGATGGATGTAAACAAACCCCAACAGGTGCATTTGAGGCTTTCTTTCTCAGCCTGCCTTGTTCTTTATTTTTTATTTTGAAATAGACATTTTCTGTACTGTAGGCAGGAAAAGTTACGACAATTTGTGACGTCATCACGAAGTCACACAAGTTCTGGCATGATGCCATGCTAGAACTTGTGTGACTTCGTGATGACGTCACAAATTTCTGATATCTGTGATGTCATGGTGATGTCACGATGTGTTGACGATTTATTGCATCACTCGTCCCTGGCGCCGCATGGCGGTCATCGCAGAATGTCAAATTTCCTATTTGATGAGGCGACTAAGGCTTTTGCCTTAATATTTCTTTTCTATCTTGCAAATAAACTTCGTTTGAATAGTCTCCTTAGTTGTTTCCCCACACCTAGAATCAAGTAGGCCAATAAAAAAAGGTGTACTTTTCTGTTGTTTTTGGTAAAAAAAACTGTAAAGATACGGTTAAGTAACAGCAGTGCAGGAAACCTCCAAGACCCCTTTTTTATTATATTCAATTGCTGATACATCTAACTCTTTTATGATCTCCTTCAGATTGTACAGGTATGCAACAATTCAAGAGTAATTTGTGATGGATGTGGTTGGGGGGCGACTTGTGCAGAACGACCAAGCGGTCAACGACCTTCTACGACGGTGAGAAGGACTCCCCGAAGGGCGTCTGCCACATACCAGCTGCAACACCTTTCCACGAGGGTCTTCGCCAGGTTTGTTAGCATTAGCAGTGTTGCCGTAGTGTAAAAAAAACCTACAAATTTGTGCAAAGCCTATTACATTTATATTCGAATAACTGCAATAGGTACACATCTTGTGTTGTTTTGTCAGAAGCGTGCGAATTTGAACCATTTTAGACATGACCTATGAAGAACTGTCTGTAAATGCATTAAATTTATGCTATGTCATTTCGAGAGAATCAGTATTCAATTGCTATAAAAATAATAATATATTACATTACATTAATGTGTTTACATTACATTAATGTGTTTCACAGTACTTATTCATTTTTTTGCCAAATGTGACACGGCAGGTTAAATTTTTCATTGCTGATGTGAACTCTTCAGCTGAAAGTAGTATTTCCAAGAAAAATTGTTGAAATTGTTTTGCAAGTTGACCATAAAGTGACGGAAAATTGATATTTGTTGCTACATTTACAAGGCCGAGTAACTCAGACAAATTCTAAAATGAAAGGTTATACTACTGTAAAAAATTATCTGTGTCTGTGTTGTTAGCAGACTCACAGAAGTAGGTGCGCAAAGTGGTGTAAAGTAGGAACTTGGAGAAAGAAAAGTCACCTTTGCAATCTAGTCGGCACTGTCTAGCCGCGCATGACTTTGAAACGTCGCTTGCTCCCCAACATCCGAGTCTGAACTTGTAACTCCTCGTGTGACGGGCTGGTATCCAATGAACCGGATTCCGATCCGGCTGTCTCGCGGCACCTCCTCCGAATGGCCACTAGACTAACTTGCCGCAGAAAAACTACTGCGCACTTCCATAGCACAAGCAAACTGCACAGGTGCGTGCAACAAAGCAATCATTTATGAAAAGGAAGCCCATCTAGCAACTCAGTCAGTTTATTCTAAGACTGCCATGGGTAAACCACAGAAATTGAAGACGACACCAGATAAACAGTGTGCATACAATGCTGTTTGCAAGGAAGAAATTCGTTTTGCTGAAAATGTTTGTTGAACCAATCATAGTCTACCACAATGACCAGAAGGGGATAACTCCAGAATAATAAAGCATATTTCCCCATCAGCACGTGCAGTTTTGATACAACTTTACCCCAGATTCACATTCATAGGGTGGGATTCCGGCCAATTTTTAAAAAAGTCGCATTGAAAACAACTTCAACACGCTTGTAGTTGCATCCACTGCCTCGGCCATTTCAGGTTCTGGTCAAGACCATGCGAGCCATGAAGATCGAGTTCCACGACGCAGGCACTGTGGTGACCATCGAGGGCCCACGCTTCTCAACCCGCTTCGAGAGCTGCCTCTTCCGCTCCTGGCACTGTGACGTCATCAACATGACCACCGTGCCCGAGGTGCCGTGAACTTTTCGTCACTTTGCCACTGTTCTTTTGCAATGCAGCACCACTCTCGATGCTGGTGACGCCAGGAGTGCTAGCTCAAAAACGACTGTCATGTGAACTGAGTTAATGCTGGCAAGCTATGTCCTTGTAACCAAAGCTGGCACGTGGGTGCGCAATGCAGGTGGTGCTTGCCAAGGAAGCCGGCCTGCTGTATGCCTCTATTGCCCTGGTGACCGACTATGACAGCTGGCGACTGGACTTGCAGCATGTGAGCCATGTAGTAGTTCGTAACTGCCTGTTTTGCTGTGAACAGTCGTGGACAGCCAAACAATAAGACATGTGTTCGAGAGCAGCTGCATTGCAAGGTAGCTGTGAAGAGTACTGGCCAATATGAATGCTTTTAGAGCATTCTCAATTGCCAATACATTGCCTTCCATACATCGCCTTCCAATACATTTGCCCAATTTTAAATCAAACCATTTTTACATCTCAGTATCTCATTCTTAGCCCCAAAATGTCACAGTAAACACCTTACCACCGGACAGCCAAGCGTTAAACGACACAAAGTGATGACAGATTTCGAAATTTATACACTAGCTGATCCTAGCTGTTGGGGCTGTGAGTAGCAATTGTGAGTTTGGATCGAAGCGTGCAGCTGTGTTTGTGCGGGCTCTGCTACATCGCCGTCTAATTGCAATCGCTAGTGGTACTAATGGTAATCAATGCAATAATTCAAATATTATGAGTTGCAGGGGAAACAGACCCGACATATCCTTGTAACCTAGCATGTATGAACAAGCTTTTATCTTTCAATGCTGCAATCAAATGGGTATTTTCCCATCTAAGGCTCTGTTCTGCTGTGTCAGGATGCAGCTTGCATACCACTCTGTAACAACATTTTAGCACAAGAACAATGAGGGTGACGTCACTTGTGCCTTGTCATTTTGCTTCCCTTGCGTTAAACAGTTATTTGCATGCATGCGCACCAATTAGCCTGTTCATGCATTGTGCATATAACTTGTAGTTTTGGCAATGCTGCAAGTTACTTGCAAAATGGATTTTAATTGGAGTGGGCAAATTTGGCCACTTCAAATATTCAAACATTACAGTAATTGAATTTGCTTTGACTCTTATGTAGATTGTCTAGATTATCTATCTAGATTATCTAGATTGTCTAGATTGTTCAAAATTTGGAAGTATTCGAAAATAATGAACTTATGAATATTAATGCACACATAAACCCTTGTGAATGGGGCTTCACCTGCAGTCTACGTGTGCTGTGCTGTGAGTAGACTCTCAGTAAACGGAACCTGAAGGGACCAGGAAAATATGTTCCATTTAACAGGAGTTCCGTTTATTGTGAGGTGAACATAGATGCAGAATACAAGCCTGAAACCAGGGTTAGCAAAGGCAATGGTTCCGTTTAAGCAGAGTTCCGTTTACTGAGAGCCTACTGTGCTTATCCAGAGAAATTCACTCTGCTGTGAAGCCTCACTTCAATATTAATTAGATGTATGCATTATGTTCCATTCAATTATCATATTTCTCATTTAAAAGTGTGTTATATGGGCTTAGATGTGCTTAAGTAGCATCTAAAATGGAATGTATTGTACCAGTTATCACTTATACCTAACTGCTTTACAAATCTTGTTACTATTCAGGGTTGCTTCCTCTTCAAACCTAAAGAGTGCCATTCACTCATGGCTAGTTTCAATTCCTAAATATATTATGCAAGTTAGTTGGGTCATGATGAAAATGATCACTTTTCTTAATAATATGCAATACATACTACTTGAACTATTCAACTTGGGAGTTATGAGACCACATCACTATTCGCTTCCAACCTCAAACTTACTATTCGCCCGTCTCTAAATCTTAACCCTCTGCGACAAGGCGTGTTAATTTGCAGACATGACTTCCTTTAGCCATTTTTGTGCACTGTTGGTGACAAAGAGGGCACAAACACTGAGCTAATGGTAAATGAGGCATTTTCACTCCCTAAATTCGTTATGTTTTAGTTGAAATATCTTGCTACACACGATCGCTTTGGTGAAGGCAGATGTTTTGGAAAGGAACTTCAAAATATTTTTTTCTTTACAGTTTTAGAAATGCTCGCTACCAGATAACTGTCGCATGTAATTTTAGTGGGTTATGTAAATTTCAGGCATTTTAGTAGGTAGTCAACCATAAGAAGCTTCACAGAGAGACTATGCAGGAGGTCACTGGGTCACATGGGGTAGACCAAAAATGCTGTGCCTTGTGGCCATGCGCAGGTGGACGTGACAGCGGTGCTAGAGACGATGAAGTGCAACAGTGCTGTAGCCCTAAAAGTCCTGCGTGCTGCGCTGCCCAAAATTGCAGCCATTGACTGGAGTGATGCCATAAAGGAGGCACAGGTGTGTTTGTGTGTGTGCATCCCAATTAGTGATGGTGCATTTTAGGGGTCACGTTTGAGTGCTCTTGCAGCGCCCTATACATTCTGCTGATAAAAGCGGTGCTAGAAATGAGAAAATGAAAAATAAATGCCCTCGGGCATTCAAGAAAAAAAGCTTTGCTGGTAAACAAATGTTATAAATGAAGCACACGCATTGTAAATTGTGATGCTTCTCAACTGGTATAAAGAGCTTGTGCTGAAGGCACATATAGCAGATGAGCAGTAGGCAATTCACGATTTCTTTAAAAGGTCTGATCAGTAACAAATGGCCAATAAACTCGTAGACCTTACACCTCTGCCTTTTGTTCATTGGGTGCAGTTAGGGTTTAAAAACACTTTTAAAAAATTCAAATGTGCCCATAATCATACATCTGAGATTTTCTGATAATTCCAACAAAATTCAGAGGTTCCTTTGAGTTTGAATTAACGATAGTCAACTGTATTGTTGCAGTTAGTTGGGTCAGGACAAATGTGCCCTTTTTTTTTTTTTTCGTAATAAGTGATACTGTATCCTATTCGAAATCAATTCAAAAGTATTTCATCAAAATCACTGTTCGCTTCGAACCTAAAGGTCGCTATGCACAAAAGCCTAGTCAGGACTATGTATACTATACAGTGCTCGCTGACTGAAAGAATTCCAATTGAAATTGAACACAGAGGAAATGAAAGTATGCGTCTTGCTTAGCCATAGATTGTCGTTCAATTTGTGAGCACTGTACATGCAGCTGTTCATATGTGCAGATGGTCTGTTGTGTGCAATAGGAGCGAGAACAAGTGAGCATATGGCATGTAACCCTAAATATAGTGTGATTATGGCTGCTGTTAGCACTCTAACAATGGCAGCTGGTGTCATGTAAATCAACTGCTCACTATGACAAGGCATCACAGTGTTATTTCTGTAGCTCTGCGCAAGATACCGCGGTTAATCTGTTTTTTCCGTTCACTTCTTTTTGTGTCACACAAAATGCAGGAAAACGAGAATAATAAAGAGACCACTGCTCCTTGCTATGCAGGTGGGCTACTACAGACACTATAGTATCAATGGGTTGTCAGAGTGCTGCTTATTCTGTTGCGTTTTTGGCAGCACAAGCGTCAATCGAATTGAGGTTTGAGACTGCTTGCCATGCACGTGTTCCCATTCGTTTTGTTCATGACAGTACACTAGACAGAATATGTCCTCAAAGCTCTTTCTTTATGCGCAGAAATGACGTAAAAGTCACGTGTCAGCCTTGCATGTAAAAGGTCTGCGATCCGAATCCCGGTGCCGTGCAATTCCTCCCATGATTTTAAGAAATTCCCGTGTTGATGCAATTCTACAGAGATACTTCAGAAACTATAGCACACTAACGAACATGAGGCAAGATGAAGACAGAACAATCGCTTTATCTCGTCAACATCTTGTCTTGTAATTAATATATGGGGTTTAACGTCCCAAAACCACCATACGACTATGAGAGATGCAGTAGTGGAGAGCTCCGGAAATTTCGACCACCTTGGTTTTTTTTAACCTTGTCTTGTGTTAGTACACTATGATTACTGAAGTACGAGGTGGTGTGGCACACTACCAGCATGCCAAACATCCTTCCTTCTGAAGTTCCATAACGTAGCCTGGGATGCAAACTTGTACTGGTGACCACACACAGCCGGCAATGCACTCCCTCACAAATATGGCCAAATTCTGTATAGATTGCTATAAATTTTTTGCCATTATGTAGCCATGATGCACTGCAACGTTTGAAGACTTGATTCCCAGCTATCACTGCATTTTTGTATGTAATGAAATGCAAGAAATGGCTGCACATTGTCAAAATTAAGAGTGTCACAATTGCATCACGGTTTTAACACAGTTTACTTTTGACGTTTCATTAGCTTCATTGTCTGATGGCCTCAGAAGCAGGCTGCAGCAGCGTGTACAACTTAAATAGCAAAAATTCAACAAAAAAATAACGAACGATACGTTCCAGTTACCAAAAACATGCCTGCACAACATGGCACTGAAATTATGTACTGTAGTGGACAAATTAAACGAAAAACAAAGAATCTCGTAATTGTCTATAAGTATGAACTTGGGAACACAATATCACGGTGGTGATCATGCAGTTGTAAAAAGGGCCCTTCACTCTGTGTGCAAGGCAAAATTGTGTCAACAAAAACTAAAGAATGCGAGTTAGCCCTACCTTTTTCCTATTATAATTGTCCATGACTGTACTTGCCATTTGCAGTGCATTATAAAGCAGTAGCATTTGTGGCGATATCCTTGTCCGCTGCCTTGTTTTCACTTGCATGCACTGTATCTCTCTCTTGCAGGAAGAGGCCGATCGGGCGGTGATGAAGTGAAGCGGGAAGACTTGATTCGCTGTTCATATTTATATATATATATCTTTTTTGGTTATTGCGCGACACACAACAATGCTAATCTGTACACTGCTAGACAAATAAAACAGATGGAATGTGGGACCCAAAGCCGGAGGAGTGGCCTCCCCTGTTCTTAGAGCCGCACGTGCGTGTCTGCCATGTCAATGCAGATCTTGAAGTACACGTACGGGTAGTACTCCTGCTGACCCATATTCAGGCCTGGAATTTCCTGCACGTGAGCAACAAAAGACATTGTTCTCATAACGTTGACTGAGTTCCTAAGTACACAACCTCAAGCATGCCTACAATGAAATATAAAAACTCTAAAAGCTCGCTAATTCAGATTTTACTACCAAAAATTGTCAGAATTAACTGAATGCTGAATTGTTGAAAATATAGAAAAGCCAATAAATACTGTCTATTACATCAATGTGCTTTTTTTCTTGAGGAATGCGCAAATCCAGTAATCATTTCGCATAAGAGCAGTCCAAAAGGCGCAATTATCATCTGAGACTTCGTTCACCATGTAAACGCGGCTTAAGACCTGTGCGTCTCAATCCAAAATGTGCTCTGAACCCATACTTCAGTGTATACCAACAATGCGACTGTGGATAGAAATCGTGCCTTTATGAGTGTCTATGGCCGTTTCCACTGACCCCAAATGTCATTTTTGTTCCTTTGTGTTGCACATTTGCAGCGCTTCTCACTTGGCGTGCTCCAAACATCGCCCGAATAAACTGCCCTGCTGCCGAATATGACCGAATTATCGAGAGTTTTATGCCATTAATGCACGTACTGGCCAGTACCAGAGAGCAACTATCAAATGATTCTAAATTAATGAGTGTTGAATTAATGAGCCCTTTCTGTACTGCTAAGCACATTTAAAACTGTGGAATATGTTTTTAAAAATGTGCCTTGTTATGTGTAAAACGGATATGACAGTTATTTGATGTACAACTTGCATTGCATGGAAGCATAAGGGGCCATGTCCAGCTGGAATCAATAACTTTTGTTCGAGTGAGTTTTGAACATTCCTATTTCATTCTGCTGCTAATGGATTCGATTCCAGATTATGATGTCTAATCTACTAGGTACTTTCTCAGTTTAAGTCTTGCTCGCAACTGTACTAATAAAAAACTGCATATTTGAAATTTACACGTCCCAGGCGTGACTGCAGATTAATCATTCACACGGCACACAACGCCAATTCAGATCGCTCTGCAGCCACCACTCAACACAACAGGAGAGAACATTGGCACCTCCCGCTAAAAAAATTTTAAACAAGATTTATAGCTCCTTTGTTGCACAAATCACTCCTTGGATGGCCGACGTACAGTCACGTGATGCACAGTCTGTGAGCTTGTGTTGTCATTTTGTTCATTGGGTGAAACAAGTCCACCCAGTACCTGCCAGTCTGTGCATTGGTAATTACTCAGGTGTTGGTATGAGGACGTACCAAAAACATTTGGCTTGTGCGAAACATTTGGCATGTTCGAACGAATAATTCAGTATTCGCATTTGCTTCAAATAAAATTTAAACTACTGAAAATTTCAAATTATTCGAGACGAACGAATAGGTAGGTGCAGACAAGTCTGCATGTAACACTTTGTAAAGCTGGTTTCACTGCAGTAGAGGTGCTAAGCCATAAAAGCACTTATTTAGGTGTATAATAGCTCTCGTGTAACTCTCTGCAAAAGTTCAGTGATGGAAGTGCTGCTCCGATTGCTCCATACTGCTCCAAAAGATAAATGCTGCTTCTAACAGTAATTTTTTTTAGTACTACCTGCTCCAAACCTGCTCCGAAATGACACTGAGAGGATTAAAATGACAAAATTTTAGAGTTTGACCAACTCGTAAGTCTTAAAGAAACTGAGAAGAATCTGTGTACTATCATCCCAGTGTGCTACTAGTGTGCAGCATTATCGGCTCTAATCTCGTTTGTGCGACAAGAATGGGCATATTGAGCATATAGCTCATATGGCTGTGTTTTTTTGTCTTCTTATTTCCAGGTAGACATGCAGGCTAGTCTGGCGAAATGTGAAAATGAGCAGGATTGCTTTTATCTTATACCAATTATCTACTGCTTATTTGGCAACAGTTGTGCGGGACTATGATTACTTCTAAAATGTAGAGCTCAGCTTTCTGCTTTTATTTGATATCTGCCACAAATACTAGCATTTTAAATAGTAGCTCATTTCACAGCACATTTTTGACTACCTGCCATTGTTTGCTTCATAAAATTTATATTGATTGTTGTCTGCTGAATATATTTCATAAGAAATATTAATATTTACAATTTGCTTCAACAATGCACTGAGCTCTAATCAGTGCATGGCAAATTTCATATCTGCCCCTAAAACACCAGTAACTGCTCTAAACTACCTTCATTTTTTCTGCTCCAAAAACACTTATGGCTGCTCCAAAGCAGTACTTTTCCTGCTCTATAGTATGCTCTAAGAAGTAAAAAAACACTTCCATCACTGAAAGTGGTTTCACTGCACTGAAGTGCGGTTGAGCTGTGAAAACACGTAACTAAGAGAAACCTGCACCACCACAGGACCCCACTTTAACATTAAATGAAGATGAAGGTATTACCCTCACATCGATTCACTCTTTTTTTTTTTCAGTTCAAAAGCTTGTTACGCTAACATATGCTCAAAGTATAGGAAATTTTAAAATGTAACATATTTTACAGGCTATCACTTGCAAAAAAAAAATCAAGTCATTAAAAGTCCCACAAGTCACCAAAAGATTTGACCAAAAGTCAAATCAAGTTGCTATTCAACGTTGCCTTTACTTCCTTTGCTGCAAAAAAAAAAGGCATTTGCACAGGCCTTTCTTCAATTAAAAAAAAATATTGTGCATGTTATGACAAATATGAGCTTTTTTTTTCATAATATGAGATATACATATTATTCGAATACGAGTCAAAATTATTCAACAAAATTCACCATTCACTATTCACACAAGCCTATTAAACATTGTTATGACGAAATAGGCTATAACGAAATAATAGATATCACGAGCAAACCATATTCCCCTGGAAAGTCTCTTTAGAAAGCAATTTACTTAACACCTCAGCTAAATAAGGTAAACTTTGCCTGTTGGGATAAAAAAACCAATTTCGTTAAGAAATAGAATTTTGTGTTAATTTCACAACAGTGTACAACACAGACTTGAGGCGGCACGCAATGCAAGGACTGTACTGAGTAGTTCAAAACTCGCAGCGTCCGCATCCTCTAGGAATCAGAGTTATTCCATCATAGGAGTTTTGAAACTCCCCATAGGCTCCATGAATCGAAATCCGGACAGGCCATTGGCCCAGATGTCAGGAGTGAGCGAGTGAGCAGATTGTCACGCCACCTTGTGATCAGCGCACCAACTATTAAACAAATTTCGTGTTTTGCATTGCCACTCCCAGATGGCGTGACAATGTGCTAATTCCTAGAATGCCTCGATGCCCCCCCCCCCCCCCCCCAAAGTGCTGCCACCTTTTGTACTGCTCCACCCGCCATTGTAGTGCCTGCAGCGTCTTCTCCAAGCTGTAGAGCTCACGTGCCGGCTTTCTTCGGCATGTTTTGCCTGGATGTTAAGTTCCTCAGGGCTACAACCACTCGCGTTAAGCTAGTAGGCCACTACGCGTCGTAGCGAAACCTGCGTGCAGCGGTAGTGATAATGGCGGCCGCCGCAGATGTCTTCACTCTGAGCAGAGAAGCGGGCATCGAAGCACTCTACTAATTCCCGCAAGATCGGCCAGGTGTGTGTCTAGGTTTTGGAACGCAGTTTCGCAACTGGTATCATTGAATAACTCTGCTGGCAGTGCACACAATGTCGGACAGCATGCCATGCGTACGTTGCTGAACCCGTGCAGCCATTCCCTCCCTCTTCTGACTGCAGATAGCATGCTACTTCATCCCCCCCGAGGATGACGCAGATAGCGTGATCATTGTGCTCGCAGCCTTGCGAGCAATCATTCGCATTAGGAAGATTATTCAACGCCCTATTACAAACATCTTTGCAGCTAAGCATGTTTGACATATCCATGTTGTCATTTTGAACTGCTAAAAGTAGGTGCATGACTTTTCCTTTTTGTCTTAAAAATGCAGTTATTTAGTTGTGTACCACCGTTTGGCGAGATGCTATTTCAGCTGTTATTTCTTTTGGGGCAAATACAGTGCATAATATATGCACAAAGTGCCTGCCGCAGCTATAACAAAACATTGGTTATTGGGAGTAAACATTGGGAGTAAACCGCGGAGCCCCTTCAAGTTTGCTGCGAAGAGAATTAATTGTACTGCAAACTGAAAAAAATGGAAGCATCCTCTCTATTTTTAACTTAAGTTGAGTTTTCGCACTTGCTCACAGTACAATACCAATCCATGAACACTCACGTCGACGGGCCCCTGGGCGATGCTGGTGTCGAGGTGACTGTACAGCTGGTTCAACACCTCGCGCAGTCGCTTGGCCGTCTTCTTCTGCGGCTGCAGCAGCATTCCCTGGAAGTTCACCGGCAGCCCGTACCTGAAACAGAAAATGCGGCACTCACAAGTCGAGCGTGGAAGAAGCACACACATAAACATCAAGTCCGTGCAACTTATTGAACCTAACTCCGTTTGCCTAGTTCATGGAAATCTGCAACAGATTTTCAATGCATCAGTGTGTTCACTGATGCAACCGTTCCACAAGCACAGTAAAAGCAAGGTAATTTAACCCTTGGAAAACCGGACAATTTGGATGTGTTTTCCAGTTCCAGCCAATGCCTACAATGTTTAGAGGAATCAAGCTCTCGTTAGTTTGGTCATAATTGGCCACAACCCAGTTAATTTGTAGGATGCCGGGCATATAGTGTTGCAAAGTAAGTGGTGCAAAAGAGTGAAGACAACATTTCCGAACAACTTGAACAAAACAATGCAGACCTGTCACAGTCATCACAGTGAACTGCACAGTAATTTTTGGACAACCAGAACGCTCCATGCCTAGTTGCGTTTACCTCCGTGTACGACACCTTGTTGGCTGAAAGTGGTCGAAAAGATGTATAGTCGCCATCTACAATCGTATTGTTGGCATTCGTGGCTTCAGCGGCAGATTACTTTCTATTACCAGCGCAACCAATGTGTCAACACATGCGCTCTTGGTGGTGGCGATAGTAATTAGGAAAAGGCGCACCCTGTCTCAGACTAGTTGGGACGTGCAAGTCTTGCATCAAAGTCACATCGTCAAAGAAGTCACGGCGTGACAAAAATTGTAGCTTTTGCGTTGCTCATATGCAAAACAAGTGCTGGATTTACGTATCCATCAAGTAAATGAAAGTGCATTGATGTAATAAACATCTGTTTCTTGTTTTCTTGATACTTTCAATAATTTGAAATTGGCTTCATTCTGAAATTGGCTTCAACATTTTTTCCTGTCCCATGAAGCCCAAACTGATGAGCTTTTCCTGAATCATGCTCATATGTAAAGCATATTTTCATCAGAATGTATGGGCCTAATTAAGCAGAGACTGATCTGATTAGCTTCCTGGTCATTTCGCAGGAAAGCTGAGCAGTGGCTTGATTGCATCTCGGTAAAATTCACTTATCTCTGCACAGTACAGTATGCAATGTATGCACACTTCGTTCCTATTGGAGAGCAAGCAATTAGTCGCCAAAACTGCACAGTTTCCCATGGCTTTCTTAATCACGAAATCTCTAGTACCAGTTCTGCAGCTTTCAATTTGTCATCAACAATAAATGTCAATAGCAGCGCCGTTTGCTCTTTGCATTGCGAGCACAGTTGATTTTTCACACTGGTCTCCGTGGTGCCTCTGCACTTCATCTGTAACCGAATTTCTAACTACATCTGTGAGAAATTACAGGTGACTCCCGTCAACACGAAGTTCATAGGAACCGCAAGAAAATTCTAGTTAAACGAACTTCCAGTTAAGCTAATCGCACAAGAAACTGCACTTTTATTGCTTCAAACCCGACGGTTCTCAAAGGAAACAGTCTTTTATCGCTTCTTGCCGAACGTGGCTGCCGATAGTAAGTTTTCCAAGCACTACACATGTTGAAGTGTTTTTTCAGCATTGCCTTCAACAAAACATAAAAACCGCAGCGCAAGAGCAAGACCCACAGCAACATCGGTAGTCCTCGGTCGCGGTTTGTTTCTACGTCGTCGTCCACTAGCCGAACCATTAGCACAATTCATCTGTTCGTTAGCTGACCGCATGTATCGACGTTGCTGTTTATGGCAAGGAATTTTCAAAACGGACGTCACTAAAAACGGCCCCAACACTATTGTCATCGAGTTCACCTCTTCACGCTTGATGCAATTCAAGAATGAGTTAAGACATAACGCTGTACTTTTGTGCAATATCTTGCTTGGCAGTCAACTTCTTTCAAGACTTTCGACTTTCGTTGCCAGGTCCAGCATTCGGTAGGAGCCACCATTTGCCATTGTCAAATGTCATCACCACAACGCTCCAAATCAGTAGTGGAAACACATGCAGAATCAATTCACAGTGCATTGGCGGGCTAGTTAGTTTATCATGCTATGTTTGAACAGCACAACTGGACGCGGATGGAGCCGAACACGCAAACACACACAACACTGTGTGTGCGTTTTGAGCATTCTTTTCTGCCTGCGTCCAGTCGCGCTTTTCTAACTTCAACCAGACTTCAAACCAGCGCCACTGAAGCAGTCGACACATCACAATGAAAGACTTAGTTAGCCGATGTGATCAATGCGATGCACCAGCGCTGACTAAACAAGATGGCTGCTTCATGAACCGTGGCACTGCGAGCAGTGGCGATGGCGACAACAGTGCAGTCCGACAGCCATTTGGCGGTCTTGGCACATAAAACACTCTCAATTTTATTGAAAAATTACAGTCCTCTTGAGGCTCTTGACTGAAAAAAAAAATTTATGGGACCACTTGTTGACTTCTAATTAACCAAAAATTCCAATTAAGCAACTTGTAATTATCAGGAGCTGACTGTACTTCAATTCAGCAAGCCAAAGTAAACCAAACTCGGTTAAACCAACCTTCAGATATTAGAAGCAATATGTAAACACATTGGTCCCAGTGCCCGAAAGCTTGGTTTAGCAGAGTTTATCTTCATAGGAGTACACTACAAGTACTCTTATCGAGTGCAGGCAGTCATCAAATTTGGCGACTGAACGTGCGACACTCTTTTAGTTAAAACGTGTCACTTAGTGGTCATGACAGCAAAGGCAGAGGCATGTGGAGCTCAGTTACCTCAGAACAGACTCGACAAAGAGTCGCAGGGCCTTCACGTGGATCCAGGCAGTGAAGGCTTCGCTGAAGTTGACTTTCAGCCAACGTATCAGAAGCCCCTGTCAAAAAAGAGAATGAAAAAAAAGGTTCACTCATGCTTGAATGAAGACAGATTGCAAAATCATGCAGCACTGGACTAGTTGGTATACCCAAACCTCATTACAACAAGGCTGCATTGTACCAAAAAATAAGTTCCTTACATCCGAAAACTCGTTATAAAAATTCCTAACATGTATCTATTGCAAGACTATTTTTCATTTCGCTATAACTGATATTTCGTTATATTGAGGTGTGAGTGTACATCGGGAAGCACAGGAACTGAAGTGCTACATGCTGACGCCAAGTTGTTCTAAGCCGTCTTTCTGAAATTAATTCTCATTTTTCTGCACCATTCCCACGCCGGCTGAAACTCGAGCTGCATGCGAAGACTGAGAAGTAACCCAAGTGAAGCAAAGTAATCCTGGCAAATGTGGCAGATAAGTATCGAAAGCCAGCTGAACTCACTCATAATGAATGCAATTTTCGCAAAAACTGCTCTTCCTGTAGTGAAGAGGAATGCCCACTACTGCAGCGACATCGACTCGTTGGCGCGAGGCACGAGCTAAGACTGCCTGGTTGCTGCTGCGACGCTGCCCATACATCCGGCTAGCTCTTGCTGCTTTTGTACCGATGCTGATACCGCTTGTGACCTTGCATTTACATTATATTTCGGTGGAGAGTGCTGCAGCCTTCCCCAGTCCTGGAACTGCGTAGCCGAAAGCTGCCGTCCGTCATGCCTGACGTCATGCTGTCTTCACACCCCCACCGGCTTCGCTACGCAGGAGCTGTCCCGGTGCCCAGCTCTTGCGAGAACCCGACATCTTCAGCGGCACCGACGAGAAAGACGTTGAGGATTGCCTGGAATCTTATGAACGAGCCAGCACTACCAACAAATGGGACGATCCCACAAAGCTTCGTACCGTGATGTTTTATTTAACGGATGTTGCCAAGCTGTGGTACAGAAACGATTAGGCGGATATCCCCACTTGGACCACCTTCAAAACCTGCATCGCAGATCTTTTTGGACGCCCTGGTGTGCGCTAACTTCGCGCAGAACAACGCCTACGAGGCCGGTCCCAACAATCTGGTGAGATATTCACCAGCTACATAGAGGACATCCTCGATCTCTGCCGGCGTGTCAACCCATCGATGGCAGAAACTGACAAGGTGCGACATATCATGAAAGGCATTTCAAACGACGCCTTTCAAATGCTGCTCTCCAAGAACCCTGTCACTGTCTCTGAGGTCATCGAGTTGTCTCAAGTTTCGACGAGCTGCGACGACAGCGTCTTCTCACGCGACGCCCTGATGTCCCGGATGACACCCTCTCAAGCTTGACCACCACATCTGACCTTCAGTCGCTGCTATCGCAGATCAAGGAGTTTGTTCGTGCTGAGGTCGCTCGTCAGCTATCGCTGCTATCAACAGCCGGCCAACCACCGTCACCTCTGCCAGCAAACATTCGTCAGGTCATCCAAGAGCAAGTTTGCACGGCTCTGCCATCTGCCCGTGACGCTTCCCGTTGCCAACCCTTGTTGCCTGTGCCTAGATAAATGCACCTCAAAGCTATGCTGAAGCGGCCGCTCGACCACCTCTTCAGACTTTCACATCACTGTCATCAGCCATGCCGCTGCGACCCACTCCTCAGTTCGCTCAGCCAAGGTCCGTCTAGAGTAGTGGACAATGACGTACACTCGACAATCAGCCAATATGCTTTGCCTGTGGCCTACCTGGCCCCATAGCGCGATACTGCCGTCGGCGCGTCCCTGTCTACCACCAGAGCTTCTAACTTGCCCCTTATGTACCACCGTGCCCTTCGATTACAGTGGATGCCCGCCCTCCCCCCGACCAGATGTCATCGTACGCCGACCACCGCCCTCCTGTTAACCGCCGCTCGCCATCACCTCGACGCCGCTCGCTATCGCCGATGCGTCGTCGTCCTTCATCGCCGGAGCGGGAAAACTAATTGCCGCAGTTCCAGAGGCAGGAACTGCGTCGCCAGCGAAAAGACCAAGGCCTCTCACTTTACCAACGAATGTTCTGGACGTACATGTGGACGGGGTCGCTGCACTCGCTCTTGTCGACACTGGTGCTGCAGTTTCAGTGATAAGTGCTAGACTCTGCCGCTTGCTCAAAAAAGTTATGATGCCACTAGCAAGTATATCACTTCGTACAGCCAGCACAGATCACGTCACACCGGCCGCTGCCTGTACTGCTCGCATTGCGATTTATAGCCTCATTTATGTCGTTGAATTGCTAGTGTTGGATTCCTGCTCCCATGACCTCATTTTGGGTTGGGATTTTCTCTCCGCTAATAAGGCAGTCATCGACTGCTCTCGCGCTGAGGTGGCATTTGAAGTGTTTGACGGCGCTCCATTATATGATGCTCATGAAACCGGGGACAAACTATTTGTTGCTGAAGACGTCATCATACCGCCGCACTCTTTTGCCCTTACCATGGTGTCTTGCAACTCTCTCGGCGAGTCTAGTGCCCTTTTCACACCATCTGCTCTTTTCGTTCGTCGCAAGTGTTCGCCGCTACCTTATTCCCTTCTAGAACTTCATGACGGCGTCAGCAGACTGCTCATCTCGAACCTGTTGTCATGTCCTGTAACACTACTTCGGGGTGAGTGCGTCGGGCGTGTTTACAGTCTCGACCCTTCTGCAATTATCGACATGCCGACTGGTCCTTCCGCCGAACACGAAGTCGCCGGAGTGACCTGTGCCTCTTTGCCGCAGACTACTAGGCCGGACGTACTGAGCAGCTCCATCGCCGACACGTTAACCATTTTGCAACGTGCTCAGCTTCTACGACTGCTGAACAAATTCCGTTATTCCTTCAACTGCCAGCATACTCCCCTCGGCCGTGCGTCAACCGTGTGTCACCGCATCAACACGGGTACCAATGCGCCATTGCGTCAAAGACCCTATCGCGTGTCCGCAGTCGAGCGCCAGGTTATCGATGACCAAGTAGCTGACATCCTTAAGCGTGGCGTCATCCAGCCTTCGAACAGCCCCTGGGCATCTCCAGTCGTTCTCGTTAAGAAGAAGGACGGGTCAATTCGCTTCTGTGTTGACTACCGTCGTCTTAACAAAATAACTCGAAAGGATGTTTACCCCTCAGTACCGAGAATCGATGATGCCCTTGACTGCCTCCAAGGTGCGGAGTTCTTCTCTTCTATTGACTTACGGAGTGGCTACTGGCAAGTCCATCTAACCCTTGAAGATCAACCTAAGACGGCCTTTGTCACACCTGATGGCCTTTACGAATTCTGTGTCATGCCTTTTGGTATTTGCAACGCGCCCGCAACAATCAAGCGGATGATGGACAATCTTTTGCGTGGCCTGAAGTGGAAAAGATGCCTGTGCTACTTGGATGAGGTGGTAATAGTTTCACCGGATTTTTCAACTCATCTTCGCAAGCTAGATAGAGTACTGCAGTGCCTAACTGACGCCGGCCTTCAGCTCAACCTGAAGAAATGCCGCTTCGGCGCAAGTGAGCTCACCATCCTCGGTCATGTTGTATCTAAAGAGGGTATTCTTCCTGACACCACGAAGCTTTGGGCAGTTGCAGAGTTCCCTAAACCTGCGTCTCTGAAGGATCTGCGCAGCTTTTTTGGCCTCTGCTCGTATTTCCGCCGCTTTATTCGGAATGTCGCTGTGATCACCGCCCCCTTGACTGAACTTCTACGTAGTGACTCGAAAAGTTACGCTTGGTCACCCGCCTGTGACGATGCTTTCGAAAAGTTGCGCCACCTGTTAACCTCGCCGCCAGTCTTGCGTCATTTCGACCCGACTGCCCCGACGGAGGTACACACCGATGCCAGCGGTGTTGGACTTGGCGCCGTGCTCACGCAGTGCAAATCGGGATTCCAGAAGTACGTAGTCGCATACGCAAGCCGTACCTTCACCAAAGCGGAGAAGAACTATTCTGTGACAGAGAAGGAGTGTCTGGAAATTATATGAGCCTTAGGTAAATTTAGACCGTACCTATATGGTCGCCCTTTCGACGTAGTCACCGATTACCATGCGCTTTGTTGGTTATCCACGTTGAAGGACCCCTCCAGCCGTTTAGCTCGCTGGGCTTTGCGGTTGCAAGAGTTCGACATGCGTGTTGTCTACAGGTCTGGCCGACCTCACACTGATGCCGACGCTCTATCACGCTCACCTATGTCCTCCGAAAGCTCTGCATGTTTATCTGCCGTGGACGAAATGGTTGCGTTCCCAGAAAACTGTGACATGGCATCTGAGCAACGCAAGGATGACTGGATCAGTTCTCTTCTGCGATTCCTTTCAGATCCGTCGACTTCTCCATTTTCTCGAACGTTGCGCCGTCAAGCGCTTCACTTTGAGGTCCGCGATGGCCTCCTTTATCGCAGAAATTACAAGTATGACGGCCGAAAGTGGTTACTGGTCATACCTCGCCATCTTCGTGCTGCAATATGTTCAGCTTTCCACGCTGACCCTCAGTGCGCACATGTGGGCATCTTCAAAACATACACTCGGCTTTCCTCCCGGTTTTATTGGCGAGGCATGTACACCTTTTTGCGCAAGTGCATTCAGTCATTCCCGCAGTGCCAATGACGGAAAGCTCTGCCTCATCATACCTCTGGTCCGATCCAGCCAATCCCTTGCCCAGCCAGGCCTTTTGACCGCATTGGGATCGATCTGTACGGGCCTCTTCAATTCACGGCTTCCAGAAACCGTTGGATTGTTGTTGCTGTCGACTATTTGACGCGATACGCAGAAACAGCCGCTTTGCCTGCTGCCACGGCACGCGACGTATCTTCTTTTCTCCTGCGGCACTTCATTCTCCATCACCTCGCACCGCGTGAACTTCTCAGCGACAGAGGACGTGTATTCCTCTCTGAAGTCGTCAACGCACTCCTTGCCGAATGCCGTATCATTCACCGGACTACCACCGCCTACCATCCGCAGACGAATGGATTGATGGAAAGGTTCAACCGTACCCTAGGGGATATGATAGCAAAGTATGTTGCCTCAGACCACTCTGACTGGGACCTCATTCTGCCTTTTGTGACATACGCCTACAATACTGCTCCACAGGCGACTACGGGCTTTTCACCATTTTTCCTGTTATATGGCCGAGACCCTTCCACCACACTAGATACCATTCTGCCCTACCACCCCGATTCCTCCGAGTCTACGCCCATCTCTGAAGCTGCCCGCTACACCGAGGAACGCCGTAAGCTCGCCCAGTCGTTCACAACCATCGACCGATGAGACCAGCCATACAGTAACTTTGTTCCGGACACTCTTGTGTGGCTTTGGGTTCCCGCTGTGCCTAGAGGCTTTTTTTCGAAGTTTTTTTCAAAATACCAGGGACCCTACCGCATTGTCCCGCAGACTTCACCAGTTAACTACATCGTCAAACCCGCTACGCCATCCACAGACCAGCGCTTTCGGGGACGTGAAACCGTTCACGTACAGCGGCTGAAACCTTATTACGATCCGCTCGTACTCTGTTCACCGTGAGTCGCCAGGATGGCTCCTTTTCCGACGGAGGACGAAGTGTAGTGAAGAGGAATGCCCACTACTGCAGCGACATCGACACGTTGGCGCGAGGCATGAGCTAAGACTGCCTGGTTGCTGCTGCGACGCTGCCCGTACATCCGCCTAGCTCTTGCTGCTTTTGTACCGACGCTGATACCGCTTGTGACCTTGCACTTACATTATATTCCTTACAAAAACAAATACGTATTTACCAAAACCTGCCACTTGCGTGAAGGCTTGCTCTTGTTTTACGAATCTCCAAACTACTTGAGCTATTCACCGTGATAATTACTATTTGGCCTGACATTGCTTGAAGCCACAACATTACTCGCTGTCAACCTCACCTAAGCTTGTAAACATAACACAACCCAGCCCATCCTAACCTAATCATGCCAGCACGACCCACGCAAAGGCAATACAGCCAGCCATCAGCAACATACATGAAAGTACTGGAGATGGCATTCTAAACAAGCCGAATCCTCGCACGAGCACTCGAGCCACACTTTCACTCAAATTGAACCCCAACTTTCACACTGTACCTAACTGGGGCCTTGGAGCTGTAATAATAATAAATGAAATAATTTTTGCCCCCAAGCGCCAGTTGCAGACTGTAGAAGCTGGAACTACTATAGTCAAATAAATTGACGAAGGCTCATGAAGACAACTTTGCTCAAAGTGGCTGTACACTCTTTAGTCAACTACCTGTCCAATATTGGCCTTGTCGGAAGGCTTTCATGATATAATAATTCACATCAGAAAATCATAACTTAGCTGACATTCTAATTGTAAATAATTTTATCACATTCCTTGCAAATTTCATGTATTTGTTTACATTCTAATCACTCTTCTCCTCTATCTCTTATGAAATCCTTTATTCTCATTCTTATAGAGAGTAGCATGCCAGCGGTATATAGAAGCCAGCAAAAAGTTTTTTTTCTCTCCATCTCTATGCTAAAGGAAAAAATTTTTGTGCGGCACCAACTCCACCACCATAAATTGTTAATATTCGTTCTGCATGCTGAAAAACGTGCAAAAGCAGAGCCACTCACGTATTGCTTCTTCTTGTCGCTCTCCAGTTTAGCGATCTCGTTCTTGCCAGCCAGCAGCGCATTCTCATCGTACACGAATTCGCGAACCACAAACCTGCACGACACGAGAAGGTGTTACATGCAGAAGCCTGTGGACCGCCGGCACGATTTTCATGACGAGGCGCAAGTGCATTTCACTCGGTCTCAAAGAAACGGCAAGACACAAGAAGCTACAGTAGAAAACCAACAGGCACTAGAGCCAGTCAAAGAAGAGCAGAAATTAATTTCGAAGAGGAATGCGGGAGAACAAGGAAGTCTAAGTAACTGCATTGAAAAGTGTGTGGAATGATTCTTTCGCAGTTGAATTGTAATTGTTTTGTAACTGTTGTAGGTCCCACTTAAAAGCACCGCGAAAAGGCATCGTTAGGAATACAGAAACAACAGCTTTTGTTTGCCTTCGTGAAAAGTTCTGCGCTTGACACTTCCCCCTGAAAATTCATACGTCACACTGATGACATGCGGGCCAACCGTTGTTTTGTGGTGAAGGCTAGCAGTTGAGCGTGAGGCGTTTCCCTTTCTGTCTAACTTGACACATCACTGGAGGGTTCATATCTTTGAGGAAACAAAGATTATTAGACTCAAACCTCTTCATAAAGTTGCATCTTACGTGAAAATAAGTTCGTTATCCAAAAATTCGCTATAAAGGTATACTCTTAACACTATAGATTGCAAGACTATTCTTTATTTACTCCGTTATAACCAATATTTTGTTATATCTGGGTTTGTTATAACGAGGCTTTATTTCTTATTTTTATCATTATCAGGCAAAGATACGTAACAAAAAAAAAAGAGCTAAATATAGATGTCTCACGCCAACGTCACTGACACTGCCACGTTGGAGCACCAGCACGAAGGACATGTTCAACATTTCAAACTAATGTTATGAAAACAAATAAGCTGGTTCTTTTGTAATTTGTGCACAGACGTGTTCCTTCCACATCCTTATGACATCAAAGCAGGTTCGGCGCAACCCGTCAGTCATCAAGGCTGCCATCTTGGAGGGCCAGCATGTTCCCAGGCCACGTCCACGGAGGCGCGTGCGAGCTATCTATTGCATGAAGATACACCTGTGCGAGTGAGTCTTGGGGAGTGCTGGGCCGGACGGAACTCACTTGTTTTCTCGGCAGTGAAGCTTGAACTCATCCACCACCTTGTAGAAGAGCGTGACAGTGAACAAGCCGTGCTCGTTGTCCTCAAACACCAACCTGCAAATTTATCGAACGTCGTTTCATACAAGTGCATGACACATAAAGAGCACAGGCAAATCACATGATAACAACATTCATAGGCCAAGCGTCACCTGCCCGCTCTTCCCCTCCTGTGCTCAAAAGCTGAGAAGAGCATTAAGGAGACGCAAAAAAGAAAAATGATTTTCCTCGCATTAAGTCGATCGATTAATTTATATGTGGTGTTTAACGTCCCAAAACTCCCACATGATTACGAGACGCTGTAGTAGGGGGCTCCGGAAATTTTGACCACCTGGGGTTCATTAACATGCACCCAAATCTGAGCACACGGGCCTACAGCATTTCTGCCTCCATCGAAAATGCAGCCGCCGCAGCCAGAATTCTGTCCACGACCTGGGTGTCAGCAGCCGAGTACATTAGCCACTAGACCTCTGCGGCGGAGCTTCTCTATCAAGTACATCACCGTATCACACCCAAACATCACTATAACAAAGTTGCATATAACACGAAAGTAAATTTGTAATATCCAAATATTTGTTATAGAGGTATATTCCTAAGACTACATTATGAGACAATTCTTCATTAAGTTTTCATTATATCTGGATTCGTTATATCCACATTTGGGTGTATATTACCAAAACTACCATGCTTGCAGCGAGAAGACAGTGAGGGGGAAAAAACTCAAAAAAGAAGTGACGGTGGCGACACCACCACAGAGGTGCATATTCCAAAAGTGCAAAAAGATTCGTTTGTACACAGCACATGATTATAAAACAGCATGAAAAACCACACCACACAAAAAAACATTGCGTTCCTATGTGTCCTGTGGTTTTTCGCGATGTTTTATGACCAACCACCTCAGAAGTTCCTGGACCAGCTGCCATGATGTCATAGATTTTATCATGTACATAGTGCCTAATCAGTTAAAATAAAGCACATAGTCTTCTAAGGGAGCCAGCAAATCAGCATACCAAGTTAGGCGAAATTTTGCCGAATGAATGCGCCCAAAATCACGAAATAGCACTTTGAAATCTGCGACATCACCTGTGAACATTTTGAGAGTCCTTTGAATATGCACCCCATACTGCCAGTTGCTGCCGGAAAACACTGCTCTGCCTCAACGGGCACTGTGTCACACACAAGCAATTTGAAAAATGCATTCACAAGAACCACATGCAAATCAACACCATTAAAAAAGGCACCAGGAGAAAGAAGCTTCAGTTATTGGCTCAGTGTTTCTCAGTGGCGGTAGCAAAATTTTGTTATGCTTTGTTAAACCAAAGTAAAAAAAAAATACAAGGTGTTTGGTGGAAGAAGTTAAACTAAAATAATTCATTTAGAGTGAATTTACTTACCATATTTACTTGAATATAATGTGAGTTTCTTTACAGATTTCTGCCACCTGAATCGGACCTTTGTGCTACAGTCCAACACCGAAGTTACCGAAACTTAAGTTGTCTGAAAAAGTGCAACGATCCACAGAATTCTGTTCTGTTTTATTTTTTTCTTCCTAGATTCAATGAAAGGTCACTTCTTGTGTTACCATAGTGGTTGTATTACAATAAAGTGAATATAGCACATTGAAGTTGGAATCTATTCAAGAAGTTGGAAGAGTCACTTACTGGGACGAATATGGCACCACCATGTCGGAGAGCTTCTCGTACTTGGAATACCAGTCCTTGTACAGAATTCTGGACAGCACCCGAGAGGAGAGGTGAGAAGTCTCAACAAAGCAATGGCACGGCACAGAAAGCAGTCGAAAGACCTCTTTCAATTACTCAGCCCGAATATACAAACAAAACTTTGTTTATTCAACCTTCTGGTGATGAGCATACCTTTGTACAAAGACAAAGAATGTAGAAAAAAAATCAACTGTGATCTCTAATAAAAAACTTAAATGATAATAAAACTAGTCCACACACAAAAACTTGCTACAGCGTAGAAGAATGCTACCGTGAATTATGCGTAAAGCTTCCTGAGCTCAGCCTGGATAACAGTGCTCTGATGTCCCCCTAAACATGTTAGAAAATTCCCCTCATTCTCACCCTTGAAAGGTAGTCGAGTATTCCTAGGTCAGGGGTAAAACAAGATGAGAAAATGTATGCGTTTGCCACAATTTAGATAGCATTAGTTGCACATAAACAACAATCATCACTATAATTATAAGTGCGTGAATTAACTGTTCACACGTAAAAAGCCCGTCCTTGGAAGAAGCTGTCAAATATTTCGTTCAGCCTTCCCCAGGTTCAGCAGAAAAGCTGGTGCAAATGCAGGGTTTACAAGCGCCAAGCACGCCTTACCCCTTTTGTGCATGGAGTGTTTTCTGAAGGAGTCATAACTATTTCAGAAGGAATCGTAACTCATAGCACTATTATAGCCTCCTGGTATGCTATAACAGTGGTACATAAGCTTACTATTTAGTGAACTTCTACCAAATTATCTTTTGATAATAATAATAGTTGAGGTTTAATGTTCCAAAACCATGATTTGATTATAAGGAATGCCATACCGGAGCGCTTCGGAAATTCTGACATCCTGGGTTCCTTAACTGCACCTTAATCTAAGCACATGGGCCTCAGTATTTTTGCCTTTATCGAAAATGCAGCCACTACAGCCAAGATTCGATTCCGCGACCTTCCAGTACGGCCCTGCCAAGAGCTCATGTTCTTTTATTGGGCACGTCCCAATTTGAGTTTAATTTTACCAGCTGTGAGGTTTTGGTGGCTTATCAACTTATCAATATTAATGGGTGTCTTTGAATTTCACTGTTATCAAAATATGACCGCTATAATCAGTAATCAAACCCAGATGTTCGCAGCTCAGCAGCAAAATGCCACAGCTGTAAGCCAAGGCAGCAGGTCCTCTGGCCCCGCGATTTACAGATCATTGGTAGTGACAAGGCACATATACCACAAGCTGAATATGATGATAATATCTCAGGCCTTATGTCCCGAAACCAAGATATGATTACGAGAGACGTTGCAGTGCAGGGCTCCAGTAATGGCGACCGTCTGGTGATCTTTAACATGCACTGACATCGCACAGTACACGGGCCTCTGCCATTTCGCCTACATCAAGATGTGACCGCCAGTGCCGGAATCAAATCCGCGACCTTTGGGTCAGCAACCGGGCACCTTAGAAACTGATCCACCGAGGCGGACACTACAAGCTGGAGCCTTTTGACACTCACTTGGGCACCACGACTAGAAGGGTGGTCAGGTATTCGGAGCCAAGCACAAAGTGATCCTTGCACACCAGGTCTGCGAGGCTGCGAACCAGCAAGCTGCCCCTGCGATGGCAAAAGGCCACCAGCAAAAAAGTTATTCTGGTGCAATACGGTGACATGCATTGAGGACAAATAACATATAGCTGGGCATGGGGAGTCAACCACTGTTTATGTAAAATGGGACTTAGGTTGATTACGATGCAGCGAGAAATGGAAAGGAAAATCATAGGTGTAACCCTAAGGGACAAGAAGAGAGCAGAGTGTATCAGGGAACAAACGGGGGTTAAGAATATTATAGTTGAAATCAAGAATAAGAAATGGTCATGGGCAGGGCATGTAGTGCAAAGGCAAGATAATTCCTGGTCATTAAGGATCAGAGACTGAATTCCAAGAGCAGGTAAGTGGGTGAGGGGGAGACAAAGTTAGGTAGGCAGATGAGATTAGGGAGTTTGCGGCTATAGAGTGGCAGCAGCAAGCACAAGACCGAGTTGACCGGCAGAACATGGGAGAGGCCTTTGTATGGCGGTAGGCGTAGTCAGGCTGATGATGATCATGCAAGAAGGCAGTTAGCTAAAAGACAGGTGTTGCAAAAATACATTTTCAGACTGCCCCTCTTCTGCAAAAAACAAAAATAGTTATGCATCGATCTGCAAGGGGGCAACACTATCACCCCGCCATTTTGAAGGTATATTCGTACACGCCGTCCAGCCCATAAAGTTTTCTAAAAATGACTAGAAGGGACCGTGGCGCTGCAATCATCAAGCCACCATGGGAATGATGGTAGTACACAAATATGCCTAGTCTCCATGCTTGCAGATTTCAGCACTTGTGGCTTTATTTATTGCTGCGCTTTGACTTTGTTTCAAATAAAAAAACAGACTATTGTGAACTGCGAGACCGGATTTGAATTGGAGAGTCTAAAAGGTTAAGGTGTTGGAATGCAGCTGCGCAACTTTTGACGATTGTCGTCTCGTGACAAGCGGCTCCAAGCCGCGCGAGGCCATGCAGAGCCTAAAGTACAAAAATTAGACCAATGTGTGTACTACCCATCATTCCCATGCTCGCTTAAGTGCTGCGCACTGCAGCTTCTATGGACACTAGTGCCAGAGTTCCCTCTAGAGTACTTATAGGAAACTCTATGGTCTAGCTGTCCATACTTTGGGGTATAGGAGAAGTTCCAGAGGCTTCTAGACGTCCGAATTTCTGTATGGATCTCGGACACAGCATGTGCAGCATGCTTTTTTTGTGTGCGGCAAGTGCATGGACATCCAATATGGCGACCCCGATTCAAGAAATCCTTGCGAATGACGTCAAGCACATATCCCCCTATAAGCAAATATTGAAGTGCTTCAATTATTCAAATATATTCAAGATTACTTCTGACACGAATTCAAATTATTCAAAATGATTAAACAGACATGCATTTGACCGCACATAACCACCCTGTAAAAGTGGCTCTACTGCAGCATGAGACCGTTATGCCATGAAACTAAATGTAAAAGGGGAAATCCTCATTACCGAGAAGCCACACTTTGAGGTTAATATAAATAGTACCTTTGCCTTGATCAATTGTTTCTCCAGTTTAAAAGCTTGTTATACAGGCTTATATGCACTTAATATAGTCAATTTGATAATGTAGCATATTTTGCTACTTCTAACTTTGGCACAACTGCTATTCAAATATTATTACTATTCAAGCTTCGTTTCCCTACACTTTGTGAACAACAAAAGAAACTGACATTCACACATGCCTCGTATTAGGCCGCTGTGATAGCTCAGTGGTTAGAGCATCGAACGTGTTATTCGAACGTACACACATGCCTCGTACTAATTTTCAAAAATATTGTGTCAGTTAGTTGGGCTGTTACAAAAAGTCTCATTGTTTCATAGACTATTTTATATATACTGTTTATTAAACTGTTTGATTCAATATTATTTCACCACAGCACTATCTCCCTTGAACCTCAAATTTTATACTTGCTTATCGCTTAAAAAAAAAAAAATCCTGTACAGCTTTCTTATGAGGATCAGCTTAAAGTATGTCCTAAAAATTTCAGTTCTAATAAAACAATGCTTTCTAATTGCTCATATGCAAACCCAAATGGTGCAATATTCATGCAGCTAATGCATATTAGACATCCTAATGTCACTTTTGAATTCGATTTCATGTTGAATTTAGGCATCAAAACTCGCAATGCCTTGCTTGGTTAAATAGAATGCCACAGCCAAGTGAAACACCACAGCCAACTTCCTGAATGCAGCATTAAATGAACTGACAATGACTCTTTCAAAGATGCCTCTCTGGCATAACGGTGTTAAGGAAGCATGTGCGAATAGTGAATTTTATCTTCGCAGTGAATTTGAAGCAGCTAGTGATACTGGTCTAATAATTTCAAATTGAATTCGAAAAGTATATATCACATGTCGTAAAGAAAGTGGGCATGTTTGGGATGACCTAAGTTGCACAATATATATATATATATATATATATATATATATATATATATATATATATATTGTACAGAAGAGGAAGTACTCCGGCGCAGAGGCAGCAGCATCGAGTGTGCAGCAGCGGCTCGAGCTCGGAAATTGCGGCTGGTGCATCGCCTTCCGAGCCTTCCAAGCATAAACCTTTCTGCTTAATAAATCTCCTTTATAATTGGTGGAGGTGCGGGGTACCGTCCCTTACACCTTCCCGCTACCATCCTGGAACTCCGTTCTCGACGGCTACCTTCTGCTATGCCGGACGCCGATCAGCAGACGCTTCCATCTCTTCCGGCCACCTGTCCAGGCAGTGTTCCTCAGCGGGAGCCTCCAATCTTCAGTGGAACAGATGACAACGACGTTGAAGATTGGCTCTCGACTTTCGAACGGGTGAGCGCTTTAAACAGATGGACGGACGCGGACAAGTTGACACGCGTGTCGTTCTAGCTCGCGGGTGTAGCCAGCCTTTGGCTTAGAAACCACGAGGCAGACGTCCGAACGTGGCCGCAATTTAAAACGTCGATTGTATCAGTCTTCGATCGACCTGCCGTCCGAAAACTTCGTGCCGAGCAACGTTTACGCACACGCGCACGAAAAACGGGTGAAACCTTCACAAGTTACATAGAAGACGTCGTCGATTTGTGCAGACGCGTGAACGCCGAAATGACGGAAGCTGAAAAATGTAAGCACATCCTCAAAGGGATTGACGACGACGCTTTTCAAATGCTCTTGGCGAAAAGCCCGACCACTATTAACGACGTAATTAGCCTCTGCCAAAGCTACGATGAATTGCGGAAGCGGCGAGCTCTGACAAGACGTCCTACAGCGCACGATTTGGCATCGCTGTCTAGTGTGATCAGTGGTCATGACCACGCGTCACTAATAGCCGAAATAAAAGCATTTGTCCGCGAGGAAGTTGCACGACAGCTTTCCTTGGTGCCTTTCACACCAGAAGCTACCGCAACTTTACCAACGTCTCTACGTGAAGTCATTCAAGGAGAGGTCGCCGAGGCCTTACCAGCTGCTCGCGAGCCTAATCTTGTGGCTGCTCCTCTCACCTACGCCGTGGCTGCAGCCATGCCAACTTGCACGGTGCCTGCGCCTCCGTTCCAGCCTCGCGCGAGCTATCCCCCAGCTCCAGTTCACTGGACCAGCACTAACACCGCCAACCCGTGGCGCACCCTCGATAATCGCCCGATATGTTACGCTTGTCGATACCCCGGACACGTTGCCAGGTATTGCCGCCGCCGGACGCATATCACCAATGAAAACCGCCGTGAGCCTTTCTTCCCGCTTGACTTCAACGCGCGATACGGTTCCTCCACTCTAATGCCTGCCCGCTACCAGGACGACCACTGCCCTCGGTCGGGACGTCTTCGCTCGCCCTCTCCACGCCACCGCTCGCCTTCTCCTATGCGTCGACGGCCCGCACCTAACGAAGAAGAAAACTAGACGACGCAGTTCCTGAGGCAAGAACTGCACAAGTTTCGGTTTGCCCAAGTCCTCATTTGTCACCTACCAATGTTATTGATGTGTTCGTCGAAAATATCCCTACTGTCGCTCTTGTAGATACCGGCGCAGCTGTTTCTGTTATGGATGCTGGATTTTGTCGCTGCATTCGTAAGGTTACGACGCCCTTCTCCGGATTATCGCTTCGCACAGCCAGTGCTCAACCTGTTCAACCGACCACAGTATGTACAGCCCGCGTGACAATTCAGGACGTTCTGTATACGATAGAGTTCGTGGTTCTTTCATCATGCTCCCATAATATTATTTTGGGATGGGACTTTTTGTCGCGTCATAATGCCGTAATCGACTGTGCTAGGGCTGAGGTTGAATTTTGCTCACTGGATGACCAAGCGTCCGTCGACACCCAGTCTGCCGCTAAACTTGTCGTTAGCGATGACACCTACATCCCTCCATGCTCTTTTGCGTTCGTGCCAGTTTCATGCAGCGCCATATCCGACGGCACGGTCTTCTTCACACCATCTCCAATATTCGTCGCCGGAAGAGCCCTCCCCCTGCCTTTTGCTGCTCTCGATCTTGTAGAAGGCTCAACCACAATGCCAATTTATAATCATGAGCCGTCGTCTTTATCCCTACTTTGTCACGAGTGCCTTGGCCACGTCGAGACAATCAGTTCTTCCAGAATTATATTCGTCCACGATGAGGTGCCTTCTACCTCCGTCTGTGAACTGGCTGTCGTCTCAGTGCATGACTCAACGTCGGCAAACATATTTCAACCATTCATCGCTGCAGATTTGACATCTTCGCAGCGTTCACAACTCCTCACCATTCTTGAGAGCTACCGCCATTCTTTCGACGTTGAACAAACATCTTTCGGCCGTGCCTTAGCAGTAGAACACCACATCGACACTGGGTCCCACTCACCGCTGCGACAACGACCATACCGCATGTCCGCTACAGAACGCCGCGTCATTGCTGACCAAGTAGACGACATGCTTCGCAGAGGCGTTATTCGACCTTCACAGAGCCCATGGGCGTCTCCGGTGGTTCTCGTCAAAAAGAAAGACGGTTATATTCGTTTCTGTGTCGATTTCCGGCGATTGAACAAGATCACGCTGAAGGATGTCTATCCACTATCGCGCATTGACGATGCTTTGGACAGTTTGCAGGGTGCCGAGTTCTTTTCCTCCTTAGACTTGCAGTCAGGCTACTGGCAGGTGCCTATGGCGGAGGCCGATCGCCCCAAAACCGCTTTTGTCACGCCAGACGGCTTATATGAATTCACCGTCATGCCCTTCGGACTTTGCAATGCACCTGCAACGTTCGAACGAATGGTGGACAACATCCTGCGCGGACTAAAATGGAAGATATGCTTGTGTTACCTCGATGATATCGTGGTCTTCGCCCCTAACTTTGACACACACTTACGTCGCCTTCAGCACGTCCTTACTTGCTTAACTAACGCCGGTTTGCAATTAAATTTTAAAAAATGTCGATTTGCCATGCGTCAACTGAACATTTTGGGCCACGTTGCTTCCAAGGAAGGCATCCTCCCGGATCCCGAGAAATTGCGAGCTGTTACGGCGTTTCCTAAACCTGCCACCATCAAAGAACTTCGAAGTTTCATCGGCTTGTGTTCGTATTTCTGGCGATTCGTCCGAAACTTCGCGTCTATTATATCACCTCTCACGCAACTTCTCAGCAGCTGTAAAGACCTCTTATCGTGGTCCCCTGCCTGTGACGAGGCTTTCACCACCTTGCGACGGCTTCTCACAACGCCACCCATTCTACGCCATTTCGATCCTGAAGCTCCAACTGAAATCTACACCAACGCCAGTGGTGTAGGCCTGGGTGCTGTGCTCGCACAGCGTAAACCGGAACATCAGGAATACGTCGTGGCATACGCTAGTTGCACACTTACCAAGGCTAAGAGCAACTACAGCGTCACAGAAAAGGAGTGCTTGGCCATTGTGTGGGCCCTTGGAAAGTTTCGCCCGTATCTATATGGTCGTTCTTTTGACGCCGTGACCGACCACCACGCGCTGTGCTGGCTTTCGACGTTAAAAGACCCATCTGGCCGCCTCGCTCGCTGGGTGTTGAAAATTCAAGATTACGACATACGCGTGGTTTATCGGTCAGGACGGAAGCATGCTGACGCCGACGCCCTTTCCCGTTCCCCCCTGTCCCAGAATGCCACAGCTGACTCCGCTTGCGATTCCACATTGTCATCGCTTGACTTTGACCCCATTGCTATCGAACAACGCAATGACCCGTGGACTGCGTCTCTCCTCAATCATCTCTCCGACACTTCTGAACTCCCAAAGACGCGAACGCTTCGGCGCCAAGTTCCACACTTCTCGATACGTGACACGCTTCTCTATCGACGCAACTACGCACCAGAGGGACGCAAGTGGCTGCTCGTCGTTCCACGAACCCTGAGGTCGCAGATTTGTTCCTCTTTCCACGCTGACCCACAATGTGGCCACGCAGGAATCTTCAAGACCTACGAAAGGCTTCGACATCGCTACTACTGGCGTGGTATGTATACCTTCGTCCGCAACTTCGTCCGCTCTTGTGCCGAATGTCAGCGCCGAAAATCTCCACCACACGTCTCTGCCGGTGAACTGCAGCCTTTACCATGCCCTTCCCGACCCTTCGAACGGGTTGGAATAGATATTTATAGGCCACTTCCATTGACTCCGACTGGCAACAGGTGGATAATAGTTGCTATCGACCACCTAACGCGCTATGCTGAGACCGCTGCTCTTCAAACGGCTACAGCACAGGAGGTTGCCACCTTCCTACTGGGTCATTTTGTGTTGCGTCATGGAGGCCCTCAAGAACTCCTCAGTGACCCCGGCCGCGCCTTCTTGTCCGAGGTCATTGAAAAATTGCTCGCTGAGTGTGCTACTGTACATCGCACATGTACCGCTTACCACCCTCAAACCAATGGGGCTACCGAGCGCTTTAATCGTACTCTCGGTGACATGCTATCTATGTATGTGACGCCTGACCACTCTAACTGGGACTTAGTCCTCCCATTCATTACATACGCCTATAATACGGCAACGCAAGCGACAACAGGCTTCTCCCCTTTTTACCTCCTCTACGGCCGTCACCCCTCCCACACCATTGACACCATTTTGCCCTATCGACCGGACGCCTCCGAGTGCCTACCGATCTTGGACGCCGCCAGACACGCAGAAGAATGCCGCCAGTTAGCTCGTCGCTTTACCTGCGATGACCAAAACAGGCAAAAAGCAATTCGTGATGCCCAGACCTCAACTCCCGTTTTTCTTCCGGGTGCTCTTGTATTCTGTCAGTGCCGCATCGCACACCTGTGCTCTCTTCTAAACTTCTGCCAAAGTTCGATGGGCCATATCGTATTCTTGAACAAACTTCGCCAGTAAACTACCTCATTGAGCCTCTTACGCCACCATCAGACTTGCGACGTCGCAACCGCGAGGTTGTACACGTCCAGAGGCTCAAGCAGTACCACGGTTCAACGCCGCCTGCACAGGACTAAGTCGCCAGGATGGCTCCTTTTTTTTTTCTCCGTGGGGCCATTGTAAAGAAGAGGAAGTACTCCGGCGCAGAGGCAGCAGCATCGAGTGTGCAGCAGCGGCTCGAGCTCGGAAATTGCGGCTGGTGCATCGTCTTCCGAGCCTTCCAAGCATCAACCTTTCTGCTTAATAAATCTCCTTTATAATATATATATGTTGTGAGTGCACAAAGGAAGTACAAGAAACTGAATGTAGTGAAGGATTCCATCTATGAAAACGCGGACTGTGCAAACACTTGAAGGCTGAATAGGGACTCCATCTGCGCAACGAAGGGGAGGACCATCGTAGGGCGTCCTAACTTTCTTCAAGCGGGTACAAAAGTCTGCACGAATTACGGAAAGTGATGCGCCTGTGTCCACCAGTGCCTCTGTCTGTATACCTTCAACATACACCAATAAAACATTCGATGGGCGGTCCAGAGGAGTTTGACGCAGTTCGAAAGATGCAGCTTTCCCTCCCGAAGCTGCACTGTTCAATTTTCCAGTTGGCGGTCGAGAATTGAAGTAGAAGGTCGGAGAGGAGAAGAGGAACGCCGCATCGGTGAAGGTGAGCGACGACGTGAGAACCGGGAACTGCCAACTGGGTCAAAGTTCTGCGGAGACGGCGACCGACGTGTGCTGTTCGGATACAGCCGACGATAGGGTGGGCCAGTTGCGTAGAAGTCGTCCCGTTCAAGGTTATCGTAGCTTCCTCGTTCGTCTTGCTGACGGCGTCGGCAAAACCTTGAAATATGACCACGGATGCCGCAATAGAAGCAAGTCGGTCGCGAACTGCGCCAGGCATTGTAAGGCTGGGAAGATGGTCGCGGTGCGAGTGAGTTGAGCGAACCATGCACTTCGGGCGCTGGTAGCTGCATTGGGCTTTGCTGGGGTGCAGGTTTCCTAGCAGCAACCTGAGCATACGTTGGCATGGCCACAGGATATGAGCTCGGGACAGGTGTGACAGTCATCGAGGCCAGGCTCTGGTGGGGCGCAGGCGTCGTTGCAGCAACGTGAGCATAACTGGGCATGGGATGTGAACTCGGAGCTGGTGTACTAGTCATCAAGGCCAGTTCCTCCCTCACGACGTCCCGTAAACTAGTAGCAGGTGGCGTCGTTCGAATGTCAAGGTGGCGAGGTGAAGCCTGTGCATAAAGTTCTTCGCGGATGATACAGCGGATCAGTGCACGCAGCTCTTTTGTATCATGACTTGAGCTCAGATCAGACATATCAGGTTGTACCCGAGTGGTCTGAAGCTCCTCAAGGCGCTGACAGGTAGCGACAACATCGGCTACGGTTTGGAGATTTTGCACCACAAGCGCGTTAAAAGCGACAGTCGCAATTCCTTTTAGCAGGTGACACACACGGTCGTTTTCCGCCATATCGTTGTCGATGCGGCGGCAAAGGGCGAGAACATCTTCGATGTAAGAAGTGTAAGACTCGCCAGGGCGTTGAACACGTGCACCAAGCCTCTTTTTGGCGATATCCGAGCGCACTGACGGGTTGGCAAAAATTTGGCGGAGCTGACGTGTAAAGGCGGGCCATGTCGGAAAATCTGTGGCGTGGTTGAAAAACCACGTTTTTGCGACGCCGCTCAAGTAGAATGCCACGTGGGTGAGTTTTGCAGGCTCATCCCAGTTGTTGATAACACTCACACAGTCATACTCCTCGAGCCAGTCTTCAACGTCCTCACCCGGAAGTCCTGCGAACAGCGGAGGATCCTTTTGAGGGCTGGTGACCAGGTGAGAAGGGTTTCTTGGCGGTGGGAGCGGTGGCGAAGCTGGCACGCTGGACTGGGCGGCTTGCGACATTACTGGACCCAGGTCGTTTAAGCGGCGGCCTGAACGGAGCTCCAGGGATGTATTCTAGAAGACGCTGGGGTGTCCGAGAACGCGAGAGGACGCAGGAACCGGGCAGCACTCTCCACCACTTGTAAGATGGCGTCGAGTACACTCAAGACTCTCCTTTATTGACCCGAGTATGAGCCCCACAACCTAAACTTGACTGGTGATGATGAGTATGTACCGATGAAAAGATGGGACGCATAAATAATGCTCACAATATATATATATATATTTAGGACTGACATAAGGTCCCTGCAAATTACATTATTTTCGGTTCAGAGGATGTGGGAACAACTTTAAATAGCAGCAGGATTTTACTTTTGGTAAAATGCAAGTGATACCCTGTAAAGAATGTGAAATTTTACTATCTAATATACTAATTAGACCATATAAGCCGGCATAACAAGCTTTTAAACATCAAAAATGATGAATCGATATCGGAGTAACATGTTGATTTAACCTTAAAGTGAGACTTTGCGACAATGCAAACTTTCAATTAGGTGTTTTCATGGCATTGCACTCTTTCCCTGCGGTGAAACCATCTTTACAAAAACGTGCAAATTATTATATTTTTGAGAAGACATTTTCACGGCTTAACACTACTCTAATGCAGTAAAAAAAAGCTTTACGGGGCTTACGCGCAGATTAATATACAGCTATTCATTCGTTTCGAATATTTCAACATTTTCACTAACTTAAATACGAATCGAAGAAAATTGCAATACTCCGATGTTCGATCAAATATCCAAAGCATTTGAGTATTCGCACAGCGTAGTGGTAAGAACTCACGTAGACTTGCGTTCGATGGACTGCAGCTGCGTCTTGAGATTGTTGTAGGCGGCCGACTTGCTCTTGAGGTCCGCATCAATCTGGCCAACTTGCTACAACAAGACGCACAAATTTGTTGCACGTAACTTTTGCAAGCACTCAAACCTCATTATAACACAATTGCATATTACACGAAAATAAGTTGGTTATACCCAAACATTCGAATAAAGGTTTATTTTTAACACCATGTCTATTAAAAGACTATTTTTCATTTACTTTGTTATAACCAATGTTATGTTATATTCAGGTTCGTTAAATCGAGGTTTGAGTGTTTAACTGATTTCCCGTTAACTAGACAGTTAGCAACAAAGTTCTCATACAAAAAAAATACCAGAACTTGCTTCTTTTACTAAGAATGGATCAATGAAATTAATTTGCATCTAGCACTGCCACTATCAATCATTATCAATCTTTTCAATGAGCACTCTACTCACTTTTCGAATGCAACATTGTTTTTTTATTAGTTAGCTTTATTGTATTCGTCACTGCGTGAGGCGTATGATTGTCATTTCAGAAATCAAGAAAACTTGAAAGTTTTAAAGACGATAGTCTTTCTTGGGGACCTTCGATGAAAAAATTTTGGTTTGTCTGTCTGTCTGTACATTTGTCTGTTTGTCCGCCCCAACAATACTTCAAACAGCATTAAACGGCCAACCCCACATGCAGCGCCCACCAATATTGCTCAAGGTTTAGCGTTCATAGTTGTGGGATTGTCAAATAAAAAGTAATTATTGCGCATATCTGAGGCACCACAACAACGCTTCGATGTTTTGCATGTCTGCCTTTATACTAGAAAAGGCACACACAAGTAACTCTAAGGAATGTAGCGTTTAATCGCGCTGCGCTGACAGTGCAACGCGATGCTCAAAAAGGTGTTTCCAACGCTTTGCTACGACATCACGGTAGTGGCACCTGCCCGTCGCTTTGCATTCTACACCTTATCACCTCCGAGACTGGCGCGCATCTTTCTCCATGGGCTGCACACCTTTGTTTTCGAAGATAACTGCCAGATGGCACTCGTGTCTAACGTGCCTCGATGCACTCATTCGCCTCAGCTACATGCCCGAGGCACTCTAACGAAGCGCCTGCAGAATACCATTCACCGATTTTCTTGCGCAGAACATCAAATAAACGTTTTGTTTACTCTCTCCAGGCGCAAGACTATCGTCTTTCGACGACATTTATGGTGTAACATGCAGATTTGGAACCAATTTTTTCTCCCAATGTTATCGATTTGTAGAATTTTGTGTACAATTTGTTTTTAAAAGATCTGATATTGAACTGTCCTTGTTTGAGCTTAATACTTTTTATTTTTCATTGTACTTCTACTTTTTTTTTCTCTTACTGTATTTTGCCTGCATTGTGATGGCATCCTTTACTCCTCTGTAAACCCTTTATGTAATGCCTACAAGGCCTGTAGGTTATCCAAATAATTAAATAAGAAAGATTACTTCAAAACAGGGGCATAGCCACGTTAGGATTGAACCCCCCCCCCCAGAAAATTTCAGTAATACTGCAGGCTTCCCCATTTTCATTAAGCTGTGGCCTCGGAAGGTGCGCAAAAGTTTTTCGGCAACTTTCTTGGTAATAAAAGAAAAACACATTTCAGGCTGCATTTCCTGGATAAAAAATAGCATTTTTTTTTTTTTAATGTCCCATTACGACAGCATGAATTTAGCAGAGGAGAGAAATGCTGCTTGTATGACTGGGCCATGTTGGGCCACTTGGAACAGACCCCTCATTTTCTTACATTAGGCAGGCGAAAAACACCCTTCAATATATTTTTTTTTTCATTTGCGATGTGAGCAACTCCGTTACAGCTCGTATCTAATGAAACCATACCCACAAATTCTCATGCTGGTTTAAACAAAGCTACTGCTAGCAGTATTATTGCACACTAGCACGAAAGTTATCCTTGGTAATATTTACAGCAATCTTGGCCATGGCAGCCACATTTAAGAGGATGCACAATGCTAGAGTACCGTATACTGAGATTCAGGTGCACATCAAAGAACACAGTGTGGTTGAAAATTCAACGAGCCCTCCACTACGGCAACTCTCATAATAATGTCGTAGTTTTGGGTCACGAAACGTTTGATATTATCACTAACATGCAAGCACGTCTCTGTAGAAACGAGATTAAGTGGTCCTGCACCTTTTCTTTTTACTTGCACAGAAAAATCTACTGTGCACTGGTTTCAGACAGTCCTTGTATTCCTTTGTATGGCACCGCAATTGCTGGCATAGTGGACTGTATTTCATGTTTTTTGCTGTGTGAATCAACACGTTCTTGCTAAATGCTACCTATACTGCTGTATAGTCTGCTCACTATTTTTTTCTACCTTTTGTTTCATATATCTATTGCACGACCCAACCCTACCCAATGTCTGGCATTGAGACTGGCAGTATTTTCTTAAGTGAATAAATAAAAAAAATAATCTATGAGTCGCCGTACCTTGCTGATGATGTCGGTGATGCTCCGGAGGGACTGCTTGATGGGGTACTTCGCCATGTCCCACTGGAAGCGTGTGATGTATGCCTCCAACTCCACTGCGCAATGAAGGGGTCGGGTATCGATGCAGAGGCTCAAATTTATGATTGAGGAAGCTAGGGGGCACTAGGAAAAAGCCGCACTTTATTTCGGCATGGTGTATTCTAAACCAACACTGACATTATAACTTAGGTCCTCTATATGCACATCGTAGACCAATCAAGCTGCATGAAAATAACAACCCAACAATGTATTGTCCAGTGTTTATCGCCTTTCTCTTGTGCATTTTCAAGCAATGAACCATTTTGTAACTCCACCAAATTATCAAGTTGTTCTTACAGCTCTGTTTAAGCGATACGTATCTGAACCTATACCTATCGATTGTGCAGTCTCGCAGTTTCCACTAGCTTGAATTTATGCCATCACTACACCTGGAAGGCTTTTTTTCTTTTTTACATTAAAACAAATTTTAATGCAAACTATGCCATCTGCTAAGTTAAAATGGATAGGGGGGTGACCTTCATCAAGCTGTTTATGCCACTTTGAGTCGTCTTTACTTCTATTTTGTTAAAAACAAAATGAAGCGGTGCCCTGTCTCGCTTCAACTGCATAAGCTGGCCGTTGCGCCAACTGACATCTTGGTAGGTGTCAAATGCAACAGAAGCAACTAAAATGATTACGTTATGCCGACAGGGGTCTCATTTGCACGTCGTAATAGTGCAACTGTAATAAACACGTGGGCATTAAACGAACAAAACTCACATCCGTTAGCCTGTAAGTTGTCGGCCAACTTGTCCCTTTGGTCGTCCAGCACATCACCAAGGTAGCTGGCAACTTTCCGAGTGACCCTGAAACCAGCGGATCACTCGTTTTTAAGCTGACAAATCGACATGCCACACTTTTTATTCATATTCATTAATGCTGTGTGTGCTCCCCCGGTTTTCCGAAGCACACTTCGTAATGCGGCTCTTTTAGATCTCTGGCACTTGCAATAGATAAAGTAGTGCTGTCAAGCCCAGCTATACTGAACCTGGAGCGGTTTACATATACAGTCAAACCCACTGATAATGATAATGGTTTTAACAATGTATCAGTTACAACAATGAGAAGCAGCTGCGCCGACAAAATTTAAATGTTCCGTATGGTGAAATAACTTGCTTACTAGAACGCCCGCATGCCGCATTATCGGTTACAACGTTGAATTCTGAGAGTGAGGTGTCCGTGCCACAAAGTAATGAGACGTCAAATTCTTGAAGAGAAAGTAATAAACAAGCAACTCAAGCTGGTGAGCACACCCCTCATCCCCGCACTGATTGCATGCCCCTTCAAATTCCCAGCATGCTGCACAACACAGCAATGAGGGCAGTGTGTCGAAGCCGACTTCCAAAATCTGCGACGGTGCAGTAGCAATTTTCGTTACTGGTTTCGATTGCATAATTTTAGTAAAAGTTTAGACTTGTGAAAAGTTGAGACTAATATAAAAACTTAAACTTTTATATGCAATGACTCTATAGGGCTCATGGTGGTGCCGTGAATGCGTCCCAAAAATCTGCCATCCTTGTCATTGATGTCTGTTGGCACATCCCATCTTATATAACACTCAAACCACATAACAAAGTTGCATCTTACACGAAAACAAGCTTGTTGTATTCAAAAATTCATTATAGCAGTATATTCCTAACACCATATCTACTGCAAGACAACTGTTCATTTCCTTTGCTATAACCAATATATGTTATGTCCAGGTTTGAGAAATAGTTTTTCTCTCAACAGCTTGCCATACACCTAGTTTGCTTTTATTCGTGCAACCCGCTATAGCAATCATCGATTCTAACAATAAAATTTTTGTGGCACTTGAGTAGTGTTGTAAGTGGGTTCAACTGTATCAGCTGTGATTTATAGTAAAGGCACCCTGATTGTATTTCTTGCAAAAAAAAATAGTGCTTGGACCAAAACTGCAACTTCTCAATTATTCAATTCAGTAAGCAAACAGCATGGTTACCACAGCTATTGTTACAACTCTTGAGGTACTATAATTAAAAGAAATAAGTCTTGCATTTGTTTCTAGCATATCAAGCTTCCAACCCCGGTGAAAGAGAGGTCAGCTTTTTGCAAGTTTAGCTAGACTAGTCAACATTCGTTGTCATCGATCCAGCACAGTGCATTTTTAAGTAAACTATTGGTTTCATTCATTTGTGTATGATTCATTATCTTTTCGTTAATTTATAGTGTCTCTCGTTTCAGCTCGATGCTTTCAGGTGGTTAGCCAGGGTTTATTGGCCAGCTGCTTGCTCGTAATAAGGTCATGTGCTATGTAACACCAGCTGGCAAGTGTGTTCCAGGCTCGGCCTATTATTCACAAGCAGCGTTGGCTAACATTAGGAGGTTCACGTGCACATTAACACCCGATAAAACAGACGCGAGGCGAACAATCCTTGTAACTCGATTGCACGCACTACTTGAAGGTTGCAGGTTCACTCCCTTCATTCGAATTTCTTTAGGTATATATGTCATAAGTACTACACTGCAGTTGAATGACTATACTAATATTGTCCCCTACATATTTCTTGGCTTGTTTTTATATTGGCTTTATCAGATTATATCTAATGAAAGAGAAAGAAGCATGCCCAGTGGATCTATTCCTGTTTCTTCATTTTGAAGCGGCGCATATTCCAAGAAAGAACTGTGCTCTGCCAGTAACTGCTGTTCGGGCAGACTGCTAGCTCACCCTTCCACGTAGGTGTCAAGCTTGCCGAGGTCGTCCGAGAGGCCCACCAGCTGATCAAGCGTGCCTACCTGCAAAGTGAGGCAGCATTTAAAGCATTGTTCAAGCTCCTTCCAAGAAATCGGCAGCGAGTACATACTCTGCATGCTACTATAAGAATAAACAGGACACAAATCCAGTTAAAGCTTCATTATAACAATGCTGAAGGGGGAGAAGAATTCATTTCTAAATAACAACAAAGTTATATCTTTCATAATTGCAGTTCACTACGATACAAGTGTGATGAGGTGTAAAACATTAAATGCCTAATTACCTGGAAATAAATTCGTTGGAAGAGTGCGCTGTTGCTTGTCTTGTCTCTATAATGCGTGTTCTTGCTACGACATGGTACGGTGTTCAAAATTCGCGCTATATTTACTGCAAAGCGGCCATAGTTTGACGAGCAAGATACTTTTGGAAGCAGGACGCGCACGAGTAACAAATAGACCTTTCATCTTTATTCACGCTTATCGCAACGAATAGCCACTGCGACGCTTCTGATCGATGCTCGCTTGTGCGGTTGACGACGTTAATGCATGCGTAAACGTCAGTTTTCTGATCGCTCTTCAGTTAGATCGAACGTGTACGTGTTCGTAAACAACAGGCACAAGGTGAAAAAGCCACTCACCTTAAGATCGGGCAGGTGAAACTTGTAATTGGTGGACAAATTGTTTTGCTTGGCCGTAACACTGCAGAGCTTCTCCCATGTCTGCTGGCAGGTCTTCTCGCCCGGAGCCGAAATGAGCCAGAATTCGGACATGGTGGCAGTGCCTTGGCCAGCGACGACGAGAAATGCCTCCTTTAGTGTGTAGAAGAAAGCACAAGATGCTACAGTGCAAGAGCTTTTACAAATAAAAAACGTTTTAGTCACGGTGCGAGGCGACGTCAGTGCGAGCGAGCTCACGTAGGGCAATGTTATAGCTGCCCCGCGACCAAAACTCCGCGGCAAGTCGGGCTTCGCGACTAAAGGTAAGCCCAATTTGCCGGTCAGCAGAGCGAGGAGTCGTAGTTTTTCACCCTCTCGTTTCACTACATTCGAAACGAACTACGCGCGGCGGCGAGTTTCGCTAGTTTCGCCCAGGGAGGTGTGCCGCATAACGGAACTCACTGGGAAGGTTCCAACGGCACCTTGCACGCGCAAGCTGTGGCACGAAGCTTGCTAGCCTAGCGATGGCGTCAAGACGTCGCGGATCGAAGGTTCTCGTCTCTGAGGTTGAAAGCCTCGCTGTGGTACGTACCCGAGGTAAAGGGTTTCCTGCGGTAGAACTACCGCAGCAGCCGAGCTCCCGGGTTTAGCGTTTGTCAGATCCCGTGACTGCAAAGAATGGCCCCGGAAAAAGCTGCACAGTGTTGCCAGCGAACCGAAAGCGAAACTCGCGCCACCGCGTCCGGTGCGCAGATCGTGCGGAGATCGTCCGGGCTCGTGCGGCATAGGATACAGTGGAAATGATCGAGTTTCATACAACATACAATATTGTTGTATGAAACTTTATGGTGGAAATTAACGCGGCTTCTACGTACCAGTGGTACAGTTGCAATTTAGAGCCGCGTTACAGCTTCTAAAGCGTTTCAAATGTGTTAAATGTTTCGTTTTTTTTTTTTGTCTGAACAACTGCGTGTCCATGGTTCAGACCGTGGACTAGAATCCATCCACGCGATTGTCAAATTAACTTGCCCTTAACATTAACCGCTAAAAATGAAAAGAAAGCAATAAAACTGGTGCAGATTGCGCTCGTGGCACAAAGTAATTGGCACAACAAACCAGTAGTTAATTAACTATATAGTAGACGTAAGACAGTGCAGTAAATATTGGGATGATTCCCCTTCTACTTAGCCAATCCCCGCCAAAGGGTATGTGCCATGTGCCGAAGTCAAGAAGAAGGTTGCAAGCAACAGCAGTGCCAATTCGCCTTCCTTAATTAATTAACATATCTCCTTATTTTAAATAACTTTAACTCTGTCCATGTTTGGGATGCGAGAAAGCGGCAATGTATTTCACTTTTTTTTTCCTTTTTCTTGGTCGCCTCCTCTGGCGGCGCGTCTTTAATTACCCGCCCGCTTCCAGCGGCTCTCCGTTGCCCCTTTTTTCTTCTTGTCTGTCGCCTGCCTCGTTAGTATGTTTGTTTCCTTTTTTATTTTATTTTTTGTTTTCGTTTTGGGAGCTTACAAACTGTGATGGTGGCCCTTTGCTACGGGAACTTGTATCATTTCGCTTAGATCCTCCGAAGAAGGCTGGTCCACCACCCGAATCTATTAGGATTAAATAAGTAAATTATTGTTTTGTTTCCTATATTGCTCTATTCTCAAGGTTTGTAATTTTTATTACGGTAACCAGAAAAACTACGTTCATATATATATATATATATATATATATATATATATATATATATACATATATATATATATATATATATATATATATATATATATGTGTGTGTGTGTGTGTGTGTGTGTGTGTGTGTGTGTGTGTGTGTGTGTGTGTGTGTGTGTGTGTGTGCAAGCACACTAACGCACGCACGGACATGCATAAAACCTATATAGCTGACCCATTTACGCACACACACCCCGAAAAAAAATGTCGGGCTGGGCAACATATTCGGTAGTTGTACACCAAACCCCGAAAGACAGCATGCATCCTTGACGGCTTGCATTATGCCGAAACAATGACGCTGTAAGACCCCAAACGTGCGCTGCATCTCAAATAAAATTTTATTCGAAGGCTGATGCACGCACATACAAGGTGGCCAACCTAGTCACGTGACACGTACACCATAGCATCTGCGCAGTAGATTAATCTAACTAAAGATACCCCTAGTCATGACAAAGAGATAGATACTCGAATATCCATAAAGCCGAAAAAAATAAAGGAAAGCGGGAACATACATGACGCTTCAAACAGTATTGCGGTAGGGTTATCCAGGTAGCGAACTTTTTGTTCACTAAGGGCTGTTGCTGACGCAACCTTCCCCCTACTTTTCAATGCCACAGTTCCCATCACTTCCCACTGATTTTTTTTTTCTGGGTGGCTAAACGAGCAATTATTTCATCTGTCCTAGCTCGGTTGTCACATTCCCTACGATGAGCTGACAAGTTCAAACCGCCAGAACTCGTTAACGAGGGTAACATTGACGGACCGCCCATTTTGTACTAGATAACCTCCTCCCCCGTATGATCACGGAACTCTTACAACGCATGCTTTACAACGAAGCTATATCTTTTTTTTTTTTTCATCTGGACAAAACGTGCAGGTGTCCCAAAAGTAAAACGGAGCACTGTGGCCCAACTACACAAAACTGCATTCCAGCGCGCACATTAGAAGTGTTATTTATTTATAAACGGAAATGATAGCATAGTGTCCTGGCGCATTTCCGTTTGTAAGACCACTCCACAGCAGGAGTTGCGACGTTTTGTTTTGCGAGAGATTATTTTAAAGGAGTGAGACACGACACGGGAAAAATACAGCAGATCCCGCGTAGGGAATCGATGTTAGGTGAATATGGGAGAGGCCCGTGTTATGTGCGATGTCAGTGCACCAGATGGTCAAACTTTCCGGAGCCCTCCCCTACGGCGTCTCTCATAATCGTATCTTGGTTTCGGGACGTAAAGCCCCACATATTATTATTATTATTATTATTATTATTATTATTATTATTATTATTATTATTATTATTATTATTATTATTATTATTATTATTATTATTATTATTATTATTATTATTCGATGTTAGGCGAAGCATGCGGGTGGAAGTTGACTGTGTTGTAATTTTTGTACTGAGTGAAGAGTCACGATATGGGCGCTAAAGATACGTAAAAATGCACGCATAAACGTTTGTTAAACAGCCTCACATGTTTTACATAATCATGTTTTTTTTTTACAGCTGCGTGACGATGTCAACAGCAATATTGATATGAGCACCACCAGAAGCGTTAAGCTGATACAGTGAAGCGCTGGCGCTCGCGAGGGTAGTCCTGGACACTTCCACATAAATAAACTTGAGCAGATGGCAACTACAGTTGACGTTAACCCGATGTGACGGCTGTATCATAAGCCGGAGAACATATGTAATGTTTATAAAATTGGATAGCCGGCACTGCAAAACCCATTTACGTTTCACGAACATAACGGTATATTTGAAAAGTATTTCCGAGACCTGGTGTGGCTCTGTGGTAGAATACTTGATTGTCACACGGAATTCCGGTGATCGATTCCTGCTGTGACTCAGACATTTATTCTTTGCATTCGTCGGGTAACGCAGCCAATGTCAGATATTTCTGAACGCTCACGTGTTGAAATTATCTATGTCTTTTCTTGCCGTTCTTGGGTAGATATAAACTGTCAATCACCTGTGGCACACACCCGTCCGCGGGTATGTGCCACACGTCTGGCGGAAGGGGTTTAGCGATCGATGTACGCGATGGAATTGCTACATTGTAGATAGATAGATAGATAGATAGATAGATAGATAGATAGATAGATAGATAGATAGATAGATAGATAGATAGATAGATAGATAGATAGATAGATAGATAGATAGATAGATAGATAGATAGATAGATAGATAGATAGATAGATAGATAGATAGATAGATAGATAGATAGATAGATAGATAGATAGATAGATAGATAGATAGATAGATAGGTGCTCAAAGTGCCTACATGTTTCTGCCTCCATCGGAAATGCAGCCGCCGCAGCCGGGATTCGATCCCACGACCTGCGGGTCAGCAGCCGAGTACCTTAGACACTAGACCACTGCAGCGGGGCGCAAAGAAATACTTCGCATTTAAAGTACATTAATTTGCAGCAGACCGCTTTTATTACTCTGAATTAAGGGCAATTTTGCTGAAAGAAGTTGCGAACGTCTTTCCGTAAGGCAGACCTTACGTGAAGGGCTTTAGGGTGCTCCTGTGGCAGGGGATGACCACTTAGTTTAACATTCCAACTTGTTTGCTATGGCATTCACTGTGTTGCCCTTGCGGCGCAACTGTTTTTTTTTTTTTTTATTTTGTCTAACCCATGTAATTTGTTCATGGCCGATCTCCCCGTGTGGGTATGAGCTATATCTAAGGCGTCATCATCATCAGCTCCAGCGCCTGAACCCACGAGGCGGCTGACAGCCACACAATAACGATCAAGTCTCAAGTGTGGCCCCCTTATGGGTATGAGCCATGGTTTCTTCTAGGCGACAAACAAAAAAAAAACGATCAAGAAGAAAGCAGCTCAACTCGAGGAACAAAGATGGCGAAGATCGGATCAACGATGACCATTCCGGAAACAATCAGCAAGACGGGGGCGTTATTAATGAGCAACAGGCCGCCGTCGACTCAACTCTATGCCAGCGGGAGAAACATCGAGACGACCGACGAGCTCTCCTCCACCGTGTTCGTCGACGTGAACGCCCACCTCCGACTTCCATTAGTCTTCGTCAACATGCTCGTCATGCTGCTAGGCCTACTGGGCTTCTGGAGCTCCCTGTACGCCCTCGTGACGGACTCCTCGGTGCCGCCCGGAGCGCCCTCGCGCAACTTCGTCGTGGTTCTCTTTCAAAGACCCGAGATTCCCGCGTTCTTCATCTCCACAGTGGTGTTCTCCATCGCCGCGGTCGGCTTTCTGGGCGCCCTGCGCGAGAATGTCACCCTGCTCACCGCCTACGTGCACTTGCTCACCGTGTTGGCCATTCTGCAGGCCCTAGCCTCGGTGCTCGTCTTCTACTTGCCCTCGTGGGCTCGCACCTACGTGGCGCAGTCCGTGTCGCAAGACATGATCGCGGCATACCGCGACGACGTCAATCTGCAGAGCTTCGTCGACTGGATGCAAGTGGAGTACCGCTGCTGTGGCATCAGCACCGAGGGCTTCCGCGACTGGAACCACAATCCGTACTTCGCCTGCAACAAGACCAACGACAGCCGCGAGCGCTGCGCCGTGCCCCCCTCATGCTGTCGCCAAAACGAGACGTCCGACGCTGCCGGTCGGCTGCCGAACGTCATGTGCGCCAGGAACGTGTTGCAGGTGAGGTTGCGCTGCTCTGGCGCCCCAGCTGCTCGTTATACAACTTCAGAACTCCGCGGCATTTCGTCCTCAAAGGTGAATGCCCATTAGCCTGCACTAATGGGCGTGTACTCCAGAATGATATGATGAGCAGGAGTACCGGTGACCCCGCCTTTGGAAAACATCGGTGATCGAATCAGTGCGGGATCATTTCTTTAGCCTTGGGGGCAACTGGATGCTACGCTTTGGTCGTTTGGGCAGGGCGTCTATAAACTTATTAAAGGGGCCCTGCAACACTTTTCAAGTAGCTATAGAATGGATTCTCTAAAGGAGGTGGTAGCTTCACTAATTCACAGGCGCAAAACATTTAGCAATCCATATTGAACGAGATTTGTCGCACGCTCTTGTCTAGTCTCGACGAAAGCGCTGGAGGCTGAGCAGGGGGATGGCTCAGGGGAAGAAGATACGTCACGCGCACATCATGACTTTGAGCACTTTTTTTTGCGTGTGCTATTCTAGTACACTATAGCCGTGGTCCCTCAAGGGCGAAACAAAAATTTCGGGGGGGGGGGGGGGGCACGTGCTCAGTGTGCTACTTCCTGGCTACGCCCCTGTGTAGACCCTAGTAGCCGTCGTGAAAATCACAGAGACTTCCGCGGAAACTTCAGGATGGTGCATACTGCCACGCGCATTCTATTTTTGGCGCGTTTTATCGCTTACCAAGCATTTTCACCCAGTAAGCACATGGAGGAAGGACGGAGTGTTTCCTTCCTCCATGAGTAAGCTGTTTTTGGTATCGTGTCCCTTTACGCTGATTTCCCGATTTCCCACGCTGGGTGTCTTTGCGTCAGGTGTCGGACCAGGTTGCCTGGGCACGCATCTACACGCGCAGCTGCTCGGACGCCCTGTTCTCCCGGATGCAGGACCGCGTGATGCCCGCCTCCATGATAATGCTCGGACTGTGCCTGGTCACGCTGTTGCTTGCGTCGCTGGCCATCGGCACGCGCGAGCAGGTGCTCATGCTGGATGCCATCTACGGCATTTACTACAGGTCGGAGCACGCATGCGTCACTTCCGCCATTTGCTGGCGTTTCATACTAACATGCATAGACGTGCACAAGGGGGCAGGGGGGCGAGAGGGGGTGCAAAGCCAGCTCCATACGCTTCTGCTGACATGTCATTATTGTTAGCAGTATACCCTGTGGGTTCTCGAAATGGACAGAGCGCCAGGCCCTTGGAGTGAACGGACGCAGTATACACGGTCGGAACTAACCAAACAACACACATTTAACTATATTTAGAACGACGATATCGCCAGCCAAATTAATAAATATTGTGATCAACACGTACGCAAAGACAACCTTACACAGTATTACACAACACTCACAAACATAACAAACACAAGGGCGCAACAAGGCAGCTTCGCCAACGCTTGGCTCACCACAATTCCACGGCAGACGGCCCGCGGTGCCGTAATCCGCGGGCCCACGCGAGAGACAACAGTTCGCGCCAACCGCCACACACCAAAGAGGACCACTCATCTCTCGTGCCATGTCTCGTGCTATGGTGGCTATGGTGGTGGCCTTCTAGCCACCATACTCGTGCGCCGCCAGTCAGGCTTTCCGCCAGGCGACACCGCTGGCGCTGCACACTATGATGGTGGTAGTGGTGATAAACGCTCGCGACCACAATGCTACCTGCCGCTCGGTAGTTGGGAACGCAGGTGGTTTTATTGGGAAGTTGCATCTTTTCAACGGAGTGCTGTTGTGAGCCCCTCTGGGCTGTTGACACTATATATAAAGGCTTTTAGTATGTTTAGCGATCACGTTGAGGAAAATGCGGTACGGTATGACCCGTATGACTGATCCTACTTTCTCGCTCGTGCTGCACCGCTCCCAGTAGAATTGCCGCTGACTTGCGAGTGAAATTCTCCAAAGGACGAGTGAAAAGTTGCCAAAAGTCGCCATTTTTCTTCGAATTTCGCCAAGAAAGTCACCACTCTACATATGTGGGGCTAGTCTAGTTATAAAAACCACAGTACCATTCATAACCCCTCAATTATATCGACGGTTTTCAATGCGCGCAGTTGCATTAGCCGCTTCATCACGGGAGCACAGGGAAAGAGCATGCAAGCTCAAGCAGCATTCTTGAATGCCAAACAAAAGTTAGTGGTTGTATCAGCCAATGGCTGATACACTGGCTGTGACGAGTGACTTTAAGCTTCTGGTGTCATTTGCCGAGAGAAGAGACACCAATTTTTTAACTGACTCCGAGAATTCATTGCGAATTCAGGCCGACACCGAATTCAGGCCGCGTGCTGCGCTGTAATATTTGGCTCGCATGTTCTCGGGAGCCTCGACTACTGACTGGCAGCGTTTTCTGACCATGCTCAAAAAGTCTTGCAGGGCCCCTTTAAAGGGGCACCAAAGAGAAATACATTTTCTTTTCCTGCTTTTGTATATTATACACTAAAGTTGCACGGAGAGAAATCATCGAAAGATGGTGTCAGGTCTTTTCCACACATTTATTCAGTTGTAAGATACCTGTACCGTCGTGGTTCAAGGTGCAATGTTAGTATTATTGTTAAGATCGGCCTCCCTGGCCTGGCTCCGCTTGGGTGCGTGCGCTGATTTCTTCGAAGTCAGCGCTCCCAGAAATGCGCCAAGAGCGACGACAACATGAAAGTCCTTCTTCGAATTATCCAGGGCCGTCGGTGCCCCTCGTAAAACTCTTTGGACACGCCTGACCCTCTGACGGATTAGGTAGATCTGTTGGCCGTCGAGGTGGCTTGCTTTGTACGTCAAGTTGCCCCGGACAATGAGTCAAGTGTCTGATATATGTGGTCCTGTGCATTTCCCACGTTCTCCGTGGTATATTCATGCCGCCTTTTGCACAAACCGTGGTCTGCATGGCGCCGCACACTCATCACTGCAACGGACAACAGAGTTGATTTACACGTAGGACTCAACATCTTCGCGCTGTGCTGTGTTGTGCACATCGTGCAGTGTTTTCTCCCTTGCCATGGGACGAACTGCGCTTGCCGCTTCCCTCTTTCCTTGGTTGGAAAGGAGACGGTGTTTCACCTTCCCCTTTTGGGTGCGGAGATGAAGATGGCATTTTCATTAGACTTTCCTGGCCTCCATTGTTTTTCCCCGCAGGGAATCCTGGGAATACCAGGGCATAAGAGCGCTGTGACGCTCCCGACAAGCTCCCAGAATCTCCCACCAAACTTCTATCGGGAGCTTCCATGATGCTACCCCCATCTTGTAGTAACACACTATCTGTAAATAATGCAAATAAAAGTTACTGGTAACAGCTCCGGGCTCCTCGACGTCTCCCCGAGACTGGCTGACTACGGTCCTATGGGCAGACCCCCGACTACATCACTATGTACGTTTTTCACGATAATGTTATAGCCAAGTGTCTCTGATACGTTTAATTGAAACTCCATCAAAGTTATATTGCATTCCACGCCGGACAAGTCGGAGCACGTGTGGGTGGGAAGCAGAAGGTGAGAGGACAAAACAAGCGACGTAGATGGCAATTTTGGTCGGCACGTCATCGAAATGGATTACATTGAACCTCAGTGGCATACACTCATTGGCGTAGTGCGCAGGGTTTCCCAAGAGTGGGGGGGGGGGATTTCTGCACGAAACCCCCGCCCTTTGGTCTAGAACGAAAGGAAATAGACAACATGCTTCAAAATAAATGAAACAAATGATGCGACGGCTTGCTTCTCACAGTGGACTGCTTCCTGGCTTTCCAGGAGTAAAGACAGTGGGTTAACAGTTTTTGTTTCATGCGGAACCAGGGGCCCAGGGGCTCTATATATGACCGCCATTGGTGCCAAAAATTTACGTTCCCGTAACCCTGCTGTAATAACGGGACAGGTCCGACTGTAAAGCAACAGAACGAGCGTGCGCAGGGGTCCTCTACTGGGGTGGGGGGGAGGGGGAGAGGTTTGTCGCAGCACCCCCCTCCCTAACATGTCAATGTATACGGATCTGGCATCGCCCCCCCCCCCGCCCCTTCCCCTCTAGCCATCTGACCCCCCTCCCATCCCCCCCGTGCGTACGCCATGATACGGAGCAAGCTTTGCGCCTTCCTTGACCGGTGGTCGCCCTCGATCACCCACCCCGGCGTTCTCGTGTGCACACCTACGCATATATATAATTCCAATTGATTTTTTGGCATGCTTTTGCTGTCTGTCCTCTGCCGTCGATGCACAGCAGCGCAGTCACAGCTCGTATTTCAATCGACGTTGCTTTCGACGCAGGCGCCTTGAAGAAGGTCAGGCACGCATGGAGGCCCGAGACACAACCGGACTCCGTATGGCCGAGACGCGGCGCGCGAGACGCAAGCAAGAGCAGTCCAGTAGAAGTAACTTTTGGTAACTGCTCGGCGGCGACAATAAATGACGTTACGCCACTACGCCGCAAAGGATTTGCCCTGCGCCTTCCATATATAGGCTTGTTCTGCGACGTATATACACGGCGACGGCTGAAGTGGTTTGAACTGTAGTTCGAAGATGTGTGTGCAGTGAAATGACAATAAATTGATTTGACGGTTTTAGTTGGACAGCGTTTCTCAGTGAAAAAAAATTGAGGCGCTTTCCGTGTATTAACGTCTTAAGTTGGTCTGGTTGGTACATATACTAATTTTGAATGAGCAGTACACAATGAGCGTCACTAGCAGAACACAAAGCACCGTTAGGCCCAGCCTTCTAAAGTGTAAATAAGGTGTCGCCGGCGTGAACTGATCATTATCCACCTCATACATTTTCGCTGAACAAATCAGACTATGAAGTGCGGCATTTCTATGACGTTTAAACAAGGATAAAGCAGCAGTAAGTGCAAGACATTTTTTTTTTTCCGATTTCAATTCACGCGCTTCTTGAGCACTAGCGCCACATCTAACCTGATCCAAAAAACAATCGTTAATATATTTTTTCATCTTAAAGTCAACCTAAAACTGTTTTGACGCCTAAGTAAGCAAAAATGTTTCTGTTAGAATAGTTTTTAGTTTTAATTTCTCATTTCTTTACAATTTTTTATTATTAGAGTATGGTCAACTTTTACTTCGACCGACAAAAGCGTCGCCAAGGTTGTTGCTGCTCTGACAGCACACCATCAACAGTGATTCTGTTGGACGCAGGTGGTTGTGTTCTCTTCTTGTAGGTGTTCTTCGGCGTTAGATTCACCGTCCTACGACAAATACCTCTGCCATCACTGTTCCAACCTCTCTACGGTTTCAATCTCGGTGTGGTTTTACTGCGCAAGCATGTGAATGTACGCGAGGGTCATGGCACGGCCCTAAGGTGGGCTTAGCCGCACAACACCAGGAGCGAAAGCGAAACGCCGATTGCGCTCCGCTCTTCTCGCGCGCGATCCCGAAAGATGGCGAATTCAGACATCGGCGTTGGGAAAAGCATCGCCGTGCTTGCCATTGTGGTTGGTTGCTTCACTGTTCTCTGGCCCAAAGTATTTTATCCAATGATGCAGGCAGCCTTCTCCATAACGTTTTCATCACAGGAGGCGCAGGACGGTGAGTGGTCCAGTGGCTGACTTATCTTTTCCATAGAGGCTCTAAGGTGCTTAAAAGTGTTGAGTACTACTTACTTCGACTTGACACGAAAGTCCGCTCAATTTAATCGAAGAGATTAAGGTGCGGGCGTAATATTTGCATCTCGTCGCGTACCAATATGCTCTTTTTTTTTTCTTGGCATGCACTGGTCGGAAAACATGTGACGATCACAAAGTTCTGGCCTGTTTCTGACTTCAGGATAACTTACCAGCAACAAATTGAGTATTGGCTTGAATTGTGAGTTTCAACATCGAGACATAGAGCCATGCAGCACTTATTTTGCGCAGCCACCAAATGAAGTATTGGTCAATGGAACGGAATGAAAAAAAAAAAAACCTATTTCATTAGTCAATTGAAATTAAGTTTTTCTAAAACACAACGACAGATTCCCTAGCAAAACGTCTGGTGTCCCACTTTAAGATATGTGGGATGTGGTTGTCTCTGCTGTCTATCAAAAGTAACTATATTTCTGGCTGGGGTCTCCATTATTTAAGTTGAACTGTAGAGGCCAAGCACACAACACTTTTCTAAAGCGTACATGTATAATCTATAAACCCACTGCCTGGTTGGCAAGAAGATTGGAAAATAATTTGTCTCGTTTCTCTTGAACATTCACTGAGCTGTTTGTCAACTAGCACAGCAAGGCAGGGCCTTTTCTGAATGAAAGCTGAAGAGTCTGCTCACAGCTGTGATGAAAATCATGCCAGTGGTGACAACGAAGAAGTGCCCAGGCACCCTGCACAAGAGATGGCCTTTTTGGCTGTAGCAGTTCATTTCATCGCATTGTTGCTCAAGCGTGTACTTGATTGAAGCATGCTCATACCTAATTTCTCTCATAAAAGTGTAGCCTTTTACACCATTGCATTGGAATCTCTCGGGCATAGATTTTCAGGCTGGCAGAAAGCTTGCTTTGCTTGTATGCATATCGGATTAACTTTCTGTGAGTGGTATTTCTGTCATTGCCTAATAGTGCAAATTTAGTTTGGTATTGTCACAACAATTATGGAACAGTAGGTGCTTCAAAACTGTGGTATGATGTGTGATCACTCTTAGACCCTTTCCAAGCATGGAGTGTAAGTTCAGGAGTTCAGACAGAGTTACTGTTACAAATGCAACTGAAACAATAGAGCAAGGCGTTGAAATAGTAAGGACTATCAATGTTTAAACATAAGATCTTAATTTATGCATTTATTGTCTGTATATACCATCAGGTGACTTATTTGACATTATGGCTCATAATGCAGCAAGTGGAAGTACCAATATATCACACCTTGTGCAAACACCACTGGCATTGAACATGAAAGAGGGAAAAATGAAATAGTTCAGTATACATCAGTAATTCAGATAATTGAAACACCGGATCTTGCATTGTACTTGCATAAACACCTTGACAAGTGCTTATGTGCAGTAGTGCACGGTAAACTGCATGCCTGGAAGTGCCCCGATGTCTGGCTATATTCCTCGATATAATCTTGTAAAATGACTTCAACTTTGGTGTGACGCTTTGTGCGCTTTGGAATTAATTTCACGCAGGCCTAATCCCAGGCCGAGGGGCCCAATCACGAATGCACGAAGCCATGGGCCAGGCTCGACCTCACAATCCTGAGTATGCCAGGGGCCGTGTGAGTAGCACTTTCGTATTGTGCAGGTGTCACCTGTGCTCCTTGTTACATAGGAGACTTCCACTTGCCCTGAAGGCAATTCAGAGTTTCAGCATTTCCAGTTAATAAACTTCTTACTATTTTATAGATTATATACAGGATACAAGACTTATGAACGGTAATACCAAAGCTCGTGGTGGCATCTTGCGACACATTGTCGAACTGCAGTGTGTTTAAAGAACTTTTATGTCTGTTGAGGCTTCTTATAGAAAGGTAGTCATTAAAGAAAAAGAGCCCATCTAGATGATTATGTTCTAACCAATTAACCTTTTTGGTAATCAGTTAACAAAGACAAATTACTGTACTATGTGCTTTGTGTGCTTTCTAGTTACATTCTATGTCATGAGACATGGCCGTAAGTCGCTACCAGCATTTTTTCTGTCGTGCACAGCTCCAGTAACGAAACGCTTTACAAATGGTAATAAATTATCGAAGATACAATACGTTCTTTGTGAATGCTTACAAAGCTGCTCAGGTTCCAAAGTTGCGAGTCTTTATGAATGAACCTTCATGCCTTGCAGCTTGAGACACAGTTCTGTAAATATGATGTGGGATGTCAGGTAAAAGGACAGGACACTTTTTGACATTCAGTACCAAACTTGCAGCCATTGAGAAAAAAATATAATCATCAGGTGCAGTCATTCTAATGCTGCAACTCAAGACTTTCGTGAAAAGTCTCAATAGTTTTCGGGTTTTTTATTGCCAGATTCCTCCGAATGCGCTTATTGATGTAATTGGAAAAACCCTCTTGCATCTGTGGCAGCCGTTCCCGCATCCGTCGATGCGCCAGCCCCCTCGACAGGCCGCCAAGACCGGTGGAACCATGAACCTGGTGATGCCGCTGTACACAATTGGAGTGGTCGTCTTTTTCCTTTACACCGTGCTCAAGGTGAGTCTTCTGTTAGACTCGAAAGCATGAAATAGTGCTTGATATTGCACATTTGTTTGATACACTTGCATACAGCAAAGGCTGAGTGTGGGTTTCCGATGAAATGTTTTGAAAAGAATCCAATGAGGAGTAATTATGCTGTGCTATTGGATTACAATTATGCAATTGAAATGCACCACTTTTACTTTGCCAAGAGTCCCGGTAACTGGTATACTACACAAAATTAAGTGCTGGGTAGCAGTGCTGCTTTGAATTTCCTACACTTGTTTGTTTGGACACCATGGATGTCATTAACTTCTGGAGAGGGTTTAAAGTTACAGCGCAAACACACAAGATGTCCAACGAAGAAACGACATTACTTGTGCAGCGCTTGTGTGTGCTGTATTCATGGGGCGTCTTTTGTATTGGCGTTGTAACTGTAGCATCAGGGTTATGCACCCACAAGGCTCAAATGAAGTTTTTTTGAGAGGGAAGCTGAAGACTTTTCTAGTCAACTAGTTCCCAGTGACAAAGTGCCACATTGCTTTATTTAAACAAACCATTCAATCACCATAGTGAGTATGCACAGAGGACCTTTTAGAGAGAAAGCTGTTATGAGATCTCAACACGGGTCAGGTGCGGCGCTGTAGTTGACCGCCGCCGCCAGAGTTCGTAACCACTATTGCACGCAATAAGAAAACAAAAACTGAGTAAATAAAAAACACTAAGGACACAATGGTATTCGTACCCGGATCTCCTGTGTGCCAGCCCAGTATCCAAGTAACCACTGATATCCGATGGGCATACGACGGGACGTACATTTCGGATACACTCGACATCTATCAAATGTCCACGAATGTACACTGTACGTCTGATGAACGTAGATCAGATGTACAAAGGTAACAAATTTGTACGTTCGCTCGACATCCCTTTAGGACAGCCAACATTGACATTGACAGGCACTTTAAAGTATATATATATATATAATGTTTTTGTGTATATGGCTAGTGCATATCAAGAAAAACCTTTCATGTGAAGAATAACGTACCCCCATAGCTTACTCGGAGGCCCATCTTTTTTCTGCGGGAGATTTTCTGCTGCAAATGAATTCTCAAAAAAAAAAAAAAAAATGGAGACCAAGCGGGCTTTTAAGAACAATAGAACCTTTATTATCAACATGTAGCAAGGCTAAGAAGCACATAACTCACAGTCCACAGCTGCGATTGTGAAAGGGTGTACATAGTCTTACATGCTTTCAGTGTTCAGTGCCCTTCCACTTTCAAGTGTGATGACTTCTTAGGCGGCAAATTGCTTCTTTATGGGTTTATTAAATTATGTTATTAGCAACAAACCCAACTTGCGCGTGTTTATGGCAATGTTATTCTAGTAACCATGTACAATATGTACATACAGACCAGTACAGGAGAAAAACTAATGGGTGTAGCTCATGCTTTTAAAGAAGATGTACAGGCACTGACCACGTGCTTGTCTCAAAATCTGTTATTAGTAAGATGCGAGCAAATGAAGAGCTGGAAACATGCCACTTATTAGCAGGGCTTATACAAATGATGGAAAATAGTTAACGCATGATAAGAACAGATAGATTTCTGTTATGAGACGTAAAGACAGATGTTTAACACGTGGCCTTATCTGTATCGTGCAAGTGAGCGGGGTTGCTGCTGCTTGCTGCGGTAATCTGGGCTCGTGCCGCGTTTCAGTGTTTTTTGTAGAAAAGTCATCCTTTAACTTCACATGTTGCTGTTGATGTCCACATGGGTGCACTTGAAAAAAAAAATCTGCCTTCTTCGTTCGCAGACCGGTGCTCCTTCCCTCGGTGTACATCACTGGTCAAGCAGGTTTCGGGACAATGACATGCGTTTTCTCCCAACACATCCAGAGGGGCATGGCTAGCATGACGTGTGCATTCAAGGAATCTGAGCAACTGCGGTGCAACACTTGTTGAGAAGTTTCGAGGTTGGCGCATGAAAGTTTGCCTACATGATGACTGCTATGACGTGCTTGATCTGCATATTCGTCAGTTCACGTGCGATAATAATAACACTAAATACATTCTTTCTTATGGCATACAATACACATATTGATTCAACCAGACTGTTTTGCCTCAAGAAGCAAAATTATTTGGCATCCTGGGAGCGATTGCGTGTGCCCAAATTTGAATGAATTTTACAAGATTGTCACCCAGAATTTTGCAGATCTATATATATTTTCACTGCATACATTTTACAATAATTGATGAGCGAATGCACATATCCTTGGCGTGTCCTTATATGGACAGCTAGTGAACGCTCAAAACTTAATCTGGTCGGACATCCAGTTTGGACGTTCAGAAAACAGCTACACGGGGCATGAAATTTTAAAGTACGTCCATTGGCTATCAGTATTGGATATTCAAATGGCTTGGCATTTGTATTCATAATGAACAGCTAGCGGATATCTCTGGTTACTTGGGTATTTTACCATTTACAGTCAAACCTCGTTATAACAAAGTTGAAGGGGGAGTCGTAATTACTTCGTTATAACCATTAGTTCGTTATAGCCAATATCCATTTCTACCGACAATTAGCCAGCAAGAGAGAATGTACTCACCACCGAATATCACAGCAGCCCGCCGCGCAGAGAAAAACGGCCGTCGGAAGGCAAAAAACTAGCAAAATAATAAAGAACAATGCACTTTATTTCCGCCAAGTTCAGCACACCAGCTGGCAGATCACTTCGAAGAAAAATAGTCCTTGATAGACTTTTGCCGACTCTTCTTCAAGCGGATGACTGCTCTTTCAGCGGCAGCCGCTATTTCAAGTCCGTCCTCACCGTCATCATGAGCACCAAAGAAGCGGCGCAGCAGGTCTGTCGCATCCAGCGCTTGCGCGGGCGTCGGTACGTCGGGTTCGTTAGGCTCCGGGGTGTCAACACATTCGTCACTGTCATCATTATGCACCCCCGTCACCGCGCGCACAATTTCCGCATCTGACAACTCTTCGGTTGTCACCGCGTCAGCATCTTCACCGACGTACGTGCAGAAAGTGTCGCAGTCAGGCACAACGCCGGCGTCAAGGAGAGCGTCCCACGATGTCTGGGCCTGGTCGCCCGCGGCACCCTCACTGGCGACATCACCGAGATCTTCGCTGGGCTCTCCGCTGCTGACGCCAAATGAGGCATGCCGGAAGCAGTTGGCGATCGTGCTTGCCGTGACGGCAATCCAGGCAGCTTGTAACATCTCGATCGCCATGTACAGGTCGATCGTTGTCTCGCGCTTCATGCTCATATTGAGCAAAATGCGGTCGATGACACGCTTGCGGTAGCCCGACTTAAAGTTCATGATCACCCCTTGATCGAGGGGTTGCACAACCGCAGTAGTGTTAGCCGGCAAAAAGCACAGCTCAATGTTTTTTAACACAACGGTAGTGTGGTGGGCCGCGCAGTTATCCAGGACGAGGCATATCTTGCGGTTCTGCTTGCCCAGCCGCTCGTCCCACTCACGCAGCCATTGTGCAAAGATCTCTCTCGTCATCCAGGCCTTGTGGTTGGCCACATAACTCACTTGGAGTTTCCGCTTTCCTTTGAAGCATCGTGGTGATGCACTTTTGCCGATCACGAGGGCCGGCACCTTTTCGGACCCGTCCATATTCGCACAAAGGAGCACGGTCACACGGACCTTGCTCTGTTTACCGCCCTGGCAGCGGTCACCTTTGAGGGCCAAGGTTTTTTGCGGCAACATCTGATAGAACAGGGCAGTCTCATCTGCGTTGAACAAATCCCTGGGGGCTGTATTTTTCGAGTAGCTGCCCAATGTTCTTCTTGATCCACGCCACTGCAGCTTCGCGGTCCACAGATAGCGATTCCCCGCTGACAGCCCTGCCGACGATGTCGTGGCGCTCCTTGAAGCGCTGCAGCCAGCCGTCACTCGCCACAAAATCATCGTGCCCCATGATGCACGCGAAGTTCCTTGCCTTCTGCTGCAGAAGTGCCCCGCTCACAGGAGTGCCGCTTGCTCTGATTTCTAAAAACCAGTTGAACACCGCCTTCTCGACAGCTTCGAAGGCGGGGGCTCGCAGCTTCATTCGGTCGCCTTTGACGCCACGTGCGACAGCGTCGGCAATAGCTTCCCTCTTGCTTAAGATCGTTGACAGCGTGCTCAACGATACGCCGAAATCTACGGCCACTTTTTTTTTCTTGACGCCGGACTCGACAGCTCTCAACATTGCAGACTTCTGCTCAATTGTGATGATTTTGCGCTTACGTTTGCCGTTGTCCATGTCTAGCGGCGGAGGGGTGTTGCTCTTCCACAGCGAACGACAAGGAACCAAGCACAAAGCCAACAAAGCCGCAATCTCCGCCGACCCAGCGTGGAGCTGAGGGAAGGAGGAGGTCAGATTCGCGGGCGGGTCAACGAGTTCCACAGGAGAAAGGAGGTCGGCTGACGCGCACGTTCGCGCGAGTTGCTGCGCGGGCGAGTCCATTAGTTCCTGAGGAAAGGGGAGGCAGGGCGACGTGCACCCACGCGCGTGTTGGCAGGCGGCGCAAGGCGCGAGTTTTGAATTACCGCTGCCGTGATGGGACGTGAACCGGCGCGCGCTATAAGATATTGAATTCACGTATACCAAAATTATCAGTAAATGCTCGTTGTGGTCAAAGAATGGTTCGTTATATCCATTGTGAGGAAATTTTCGCTTCGTTAAAACGAGGTTTTAAATACATGGGCGTCTATGGGAATTTCAAGGGGACTTACAATTGCTTCGTTATATCCATTAGTTCGTTATATCCCGCTTCGTTATAACGAGATTCTACTGTAGACATGCCGATGCTTGGTACTCATTTGCTAACTGGTCTTAGGCAGGCTTGATGTGGGAAAAGGAATTGAGTTGATATGAGTAATAAAGCGTTTGAGAACAGCAAAGGAACAACCAGGCATCAAACAATGTAAATTGCATAACGATTCGGTCCTCCAACGCTCATATCCATTACAAAAGCTTGTTCTTGATTCTCTATTAACTGTGGTGCATACCCACTTCAGGCGTAATTCTTGATCCTCATCAGCCACCGAGTGCAACTCAAAATTCGCTCAAAATTTGTTGCAAGTGTTGAGCGGATACCATGCTTCTCTGAAGAATGACGAAGGGTAGCATAGTGAATGCCGACCTACTACACAACATTCTGATTATTTATGGCATAGTGGGTACCGAAGAAGTGCACTTCTAGCAGTTATTCAGAGAGTTTTTAGAAAAGGTTCTGAAAGGCCACTCTTCTAGCTTTCGCTGTGACTGTGCTGCGTATTCCACGCAGGCCTGACAGTTTTTATTAGAAATGTCTTCCGAGCATGGGAGGAGGGCTTTGCACCTCGCATGTATAATGTATGGCTGCAGTGAAATACTGCTTCACATAACATTCCAGAAAACTGTAATTCTTAGACCTTTAAGACGTAGTCTCTGTTGCACATAGAGTTTTTATACATACTCGTGGTGAAGGTTTATAGTTGAAGTCAGCACCAGCTTTTGTCTTCTCTCATCAGTTCATTCTTTCCGTGTCCCAAAGCTACGCCGCTGGTTAAAACTTGAATGCCTTTCAATTCTTTTCGGTTTCAGTTGGTGTGCAAGAAGCCCCCTCCTCAAGCAGCACAGGATGGTGGGAACCAAGAGCCATGGTCCTGTCCCGACCCAAGAGGCACCAACGGCTTTGGCTCACCGGGTCACGGGGTCCATCCGGGTGACTCTTCAAGACAGAATCCCATGGGTGAGTTGTTGCATGAAGAAGCACCACCACAGGAAACACTGTCTGCAAAACAATGGGGAAAAATAAAGAAGAAGAAAAGAGAGGAAAGGCACCTACATGTAGATGGCAAATGAAAGTAATCCTGGACCAAGAGAAACATTTGTGTGTAGTGTGATAGGCCGAGTTAGTTGAGAAGCTTCATGAGAAGCCAAAAATCACCTTTGTACCTAACAGGAATTCAACAGCAGTGAGTCAAGGCACATAATAGTAATAATAATTGTCGTTTAACGTCTCAATACCAGGGTACGATTATGAGAGACGTCATTGTGGAGGCTTCCGAAAATTGCGACCACCCAATGTTCTTTAATGTGCACCTCGCTGGGCTGGCCTGAAGCAATTTGACTTTCATTGGAAGTGCAACCACCGTGGCTGGTATTGGATCCCGTGACTTGCGGGTCAGCAAACGAGCATCCTAACCACTAGACCACTGCAATGGATAAGGCAAAACACTGCCAATACTGGACCAGGTACATGTTGGAAAGAAAGAGAAAACAATAATGATCGGTGCATTGAGTGCGAGTAAGACAGTACAGATGAATTTCCATGGTGCACTCAGTTCAAGCTGCACAAAAACCAAACTATGTTGCTGTATTGCTCCTCCGAGTAGAATGGTACTGCTGGGTTACCTGTTGAGCCTTATGACTGAGATGTATCAATGAGCTGCATCACTGATTAGGCAGTGCCACCGAGTGGTATCGCCAAGCTGTGTCACAAAGCTGTAGCACTACTGAGCTGCACCAATTGGCTCTACAAGTTGGGTGTTATCACTTAGATGCATGTCACTGATCTGCATTACTAGGCTGTATCACTGAGCTCTATTACTAAGCTCTGGCAGTAAACTGTGTCATAGAGCTGTATTACTGATATTTATCGCTGAGTTGTGTCATGGAGCTTTTCTTGCCCTTTTGCCCCGCTCTATACACTTTGAAATACTTGTTGCTGGGCCTGTCGGTACAGCATTATCAGGGTAAATTTTAGACGCCTAAACACCGCATGAACGAAGGAGCACAGGGAAAGAGCATCAACTCGCAATAGATTTATTTGCACTTAAACAGCAGAAAGTATATATATGCCATACCACACATGCGCAAACATCACTGCCTCGTATTGCCACTGCATGTCAAAACACGAGGTCATTGGAAAGGCATATCAGTCCAGCAGTGAAGAGCGAATTTGGAACTCGGACATCTGCAAATCGACTGATGTGTATCTTATACACAAGTCACTTTTTTTTTTAAAATCAAAAACGCCTCCATTATTTCTTTGGCCAGAGCAAGAACAAAAACGATTGGAAACCTCGCCTCACACGAGCAGGAATGGCAGTGTGCAGGCAAATGTGCTGCCAAATTATTTTGAAGTGACAGTTCATCTTCGCTAACCCTGAAGTTCAAATGCTGACGTGAACTCAGTTAGGGAACATGAGCTGCCACTTCGAAATAATGTGGTAGCAGGTTTTCCTGCACACTACTATTCCTACCTGTGTGAGGTAAGGTTTTCAAGCAGTTCGGTTCTTTCCAAAAGCTCAGATGCTCTGGCCTAAAAAATAATGGAGGCATCTTGGATAAAAAAGAAAGGTGGCTTGTGTGTAAGTGGCACATCAGAATTTTGCGCACATCTGAGTTCCAATTTCAATCTTTGTACTGGACTGATGTGCCTTTTCGATGACCTCGTGTTTTGGCTAATGGTGATGAGGCAGTACTGTTTGCACATGTGTCGGGCGACATACATATTTTTTTTCCGATTCGCCTGCAAATAAATGCGTTGCAAGTTCATGCTTTTTCCCTGTGCTTCTTTGTTATTCTTGTGGTATTTAATTAGGTGTCTAGACTTTCTCCTCTATAAAATTTGTGCTAGATTGTTGTGGATGCGCAGGAAAGCAATAAAACTTGCCCATTGCTGATGACGTGGCAACATGCACATCGCCTGCGTGCATCAACACTATTATTGCACACACCCTTGCAGGTGAAGTGGAAGAGCTGAAGCGGCGCCTGGCGCAGACGGAAGCCTTGTTAAAGCAGCTGCTCATTCGACAGTCGGGTGGGGCCCAGTCGGCGAGCACCAACACCAACATGAGCCATTCCATTAACCTGCTTGTCCGTGAGCTCTCCAAGGGAGCTCCGCAGACACCTTCGCGGGAGAGGGTTAGTAAGGACGTCGGTGATGAGCTTGATGCCTGAGCAAGCTTCTTTAGCGCGACTGCAGAATGGACATTAAGCAGTGCTGCAAAGAAACACAGCAGACACAATGTGCCAATTGTGAAGGCAACTGTCGGTAGCACAATGCTTATACTGAAAGCTCCATCTGCAATAGCTATTTGAACAAACCACATCAACAATGATGTGGAGTAGTTGAACAGAGAATGTTGCTGGAGCGAACATTTGGCAGAAAGACTCGCCTTCATCAGGGTAGCATATAATCTTGGATGACTCGGTTACTGCCCTGGCAGTGACAAGCCTTCTTATCAAGAGATAGGCTCTAGCGACCTTCGCTGTTCAAAAATCTGTCACCTCTATTTTCTATCTTTCCTGAGATTATGCCACTAAACTATGCCTGAGAGGAGCACAAGTCGTGCAGCTGTTTCATAAATGCGTGTAGGACAGTCTTCCTGTTCAAAGGCAGTACAGTCAATGCAAATCCTGCTGGAACATTTAGAGATCATTATTTAGCCTTCTACACTGTAAGAGGTGTTCTTGTTGATGTTTTTCTCCCTCCTGCCTTTCTGTGCATGCACACACAGCACGAAGGCTTGCGGCGGCGGCGGCCCACACACCAAGCATCAGAGGATGAACCCGCTTGCCCCTGTGGCGCACCCCTGAGCAGCGAGTCTTGCCAGGGCAGCTCGCAACCGGACTCCTGCTCAGAAGGAACAGCCGAGAGCGGGGACGAGGCATCACTACCCCCGGAGAGGGCGACCGTTGCCTACTGAGTGCCCCGAGGCACAGAAAGGCCTGCTCACAACTTGATATGAAGCGAGGAAAAATCCAGTGCCAGCGAGGCCAGACCAAGCAGCTACAACCACTTTCTAAACAGAAAAGAGACACTGACCGGTCCAAACAAAACGCTTATGACGCTTCAGCTTTTAGTGCGGAAGCCTTGTTCACAATATGAATGCATTACCAGAAGCAGATTGTTTTATTAAGTGGAGGTTTAGCAGAGCACGCCATAATAAGTGACCACAAGATTGATTCAAACAACGCGACAATCGTTGCAGCAGAAAAAATGACAGCATCACGGATACATCTGGAATCAATTATTGTGCCGACCTCTCCCACACAGTGAATGGTAATGATGGGAGTCTCAACCTAAATGCTCTTTGAGGCGATTACTCGAGCCCATTGGGGTGATGCAATCATTGGAAACAAGGCTTTTGCGCTGGAAGCCAAATTATCATGAACGTTTTCTTTGGATTAGTTGGTGTCGCTTTTTTGCTCAGAATGTGCCTTCCCAGCCAGACAGGATTCCGTCACGATTTCGACTTCACGCACATACCATGGCCTAGTGAGTGGCTCTAACTCAAATGTTTCAATCTGTCATGTGCACGCACACTTACACGCACACTTACAAACACGCACACTTACAAACACACACGGTAAGGCTTATCAACCGCCCCTTTGCCTAAAAAAATTTCTGGATTTGCCCCTGAAGCATGTGATTTTGTAGAATCGGGGTCGTTCAGAACGGTGCTACAAGGCTTCAGAGCCCTTATTTGCTAGGGTTGCCACCTGTTTGGTTTAGGCCCGCTCACCCAGTTTTTTAAATAGCAGGCCAGTTGCTGGTTCGCTCCAGCGGCCATTGGCCATTTCTTTATGTCATAATATCATAATTTATTTACTTTCTCGGGCTTCTAATAAGCATCAGTTCAACAACTTCGATTGTAAGTATTGATCGTCAATCACCAGAACGCTCACCACATTAATCAACCTCTTTTTAAGATCCCTTCAAATAGAACGATCATTGGAAAATAGCAAATATATATAATATATGAATGTCTAATATATTTAAGGCATATTCACTGTATACATTGTAAAGTTTGTTTGTGATGCCACTGGCCTGTTATATTAAGGCAAAGAAAAAACAGATTTTAAAGACAAACTTTTAAGTCAGTGAATTCAGGGCGATAAATGAAGGGTCATTCTAATCAGGGGTATCTTTATCCCAGCAATTATACTGGTTGTCCAGCTCAAGTGATCAGTGTGCTGTTTTTGTTTGTACACTAGGAGTTTGCTCAAGGAAAGAAATGTTGCATAAAATGGCACTGCATGTTTAATATTTGACACAGCATCTATCGTTCAACAGTAGTTGAAGATCCTGTTAACCCCTTGCTTCAAAGAGCCATTTTTTTTATTGTAACAAGGTGGCAACCCTACCATCCACACCACTCGGATTTACACTAAAAAAATCAGTGAAGGGCGCCAAAAGAGCCCCAATTCAGACAGGTTTGCATCAATTATGGTCAAGTAGAGCGACAATGCAGAAAAGAGACCAAAAAGATAGGATTGACAGTTAATTTGTCCATTTGTTTTGTTCATCCTGTCCTATGGGCTGTCACTTCATTTATTCATGCAAGCAGTTGAGCCCATGTTTGGCTGTTTCAGAAAGTGTCCAAGTATGCTGTGAAAAACTTGTATCTAGTGGCAGTTTCATTTTAAAGAACCAGTACGGTGCAATGATCACTGCAAAATTTGATATCAAGAATATGTGTATAAGGAACTGTAGATAACTGCTGCATGCAAAGTTTTCCTGCGACTGCTTGGAGCCACGAATGTGAGGTCCAAGCTATATTGGCTGTAGTAAAGCAAATTTTTGTTTGCACATGGTTGTTTGTCAACATACTCCAATTCGCAGATGGGTTAAATTTAGGCACGTGTAAATAGTGAATTTTAGGTTCAAAGGGAACTTGAAGAGAATAGTAATTTTGGTCAAACAATTTTCAATCAAATTTGAATTGTATATATCACTTGTCATAAAAAATGGGCACACTTGTCATGAGCTAACTAACCTGCACAATATGTATTTTTAAAATTGAAATGAGGCCCGTGCAAATGCCATTTTTTTTTTGGTTCAGTGGAAGTGGGAACAACTTTGAATAGCACCAGCATTTGATTTTTGGTAGAATGCAAGTGATAACCTGCAAAATACTGTTACGGGTAACTTATTTAATAAATTAAATACGATGCACCGTGCTCGGCGAACAAGATGACGACAGTTCATCAACAACCAGCCACCAGCGTCGTCTTTCTCTTTCTTGCAGCCAGGCTGTGCCGGCTGTTGTGTATCATAACCCCCCCGTCGGTAGAAGCACCGTCTCGGTGCTTGAGCAACTCGAATGCGGTAGAAGGAGGGTGATAAGGCTTGAGTCGAGCTATGTGCACGATGTCACTCGAAAGTGACGATGATGACGTTGAATCGGCTGGAACGATCTCGTATGTAACGTCAGTCACCTGGCGAACGACACGGTATGGTCCAGTGTAGCGTGACAGCAATTTTTCAGAAAGCCCTACACGCCGAGTGGGGACCAGAGGAGGACAAGGGATCCCGGTGAAAAGTGCACGTTTCGATGATGGGAATCATAGAGCTGTCTTTGGTGCTCCTGTGAGGCCTGCAGGCGGCTGCGGGCGAGTTGGCGTGCGTGGTCGGCTCGCGCGATGGCTTCGCCGGCATACTCGGTGACCGAGGGCAGCAAGGCGTCAAATGGTAGGGCGGGTTCTCGGCCGTATAGTAGAATGGTGAATAGCCGGCAGTTTCGTGACGTGAGGAATTATATGCGAATGTCACAAATGGCAAATGAATATCCCAGTCCTGGTGGTCGGCCGCTACGTATTTAGAAAGCATGTCGGTTATGGTGCGGTTGAGGCGCTCTGTAAGACCGTTCGTTTGCAGATGGTACGAAGTGGCAAACTTGTGCTTGGCAGAGCAAGAGCGCAGGATTTCATCAACGACAGCTGATAGGAAGGTCCAGCCCCGGTCAGTGAGAAGTTGGCGTGGAGCTCCGTGTACTAAAATAATATCATGTACCAGAAAGTCCGCCACATCGGTTGCGCAACTCGTCGGAAGTGCTCGTGTGATAGCGTACCGTGTCGCATAGTCAGTGGCGACAGCGATCCATTTGTTGCCTGAGCTGGAGATCGGGAATGGGCCAAGCAGGTCGAGGCCAACTCGAAAAAAAGGTTCGATGGGAATGTCGATCGGCTGTAGGAATCCAGCTGGTAGGGAAGATGACTTTTTGCGGCGCTGGCAGGGCTCACAAGCGGCGATGTAGCGACGACGTACACGGTCGTATGTGCGAGAGACGCCCAAGTGGCCCACCAAAGGAGCGTCATGAAGTTGGTTGAGAACAGTCGCACGAAGATGTGCTGGTATGACGGGGAGCAAGTCATGGCCATATGGATCGAAGTTACGGCGATACAGGATGCCGTCTTTTACCAACAACATTTGTAGAGATGCGTCGCGAAGCATTGACTCAAGCTTGTCAATGATGGTTTGCAGGAAAGCATCCCGGCGTTGTTCGTGGCCAAGGTTGAGTAGCTGCGTCACAGACAGAAGGTCAGGAAAGGTGTCAGTATGGGCAGCCTCTTCCACAGGGTAGCGTGATAAACAATCCGCATCTTGATGTGACCGCCCTGTTTTGTACGATACGGTGAACGTGTATTCTTGTAATCGTAGGGACCAACGAGCGAGGCGTCCTGTGGGATCCTTGAGTGAGGCCAACCAGCAGAGCGCGTGGTGGTCGGTGACTACCCGGAATGGACGCCTGTATAAGTATGGGCGAAACTTGGCGACTGCCCACACAAGAGCGAGACACTCACGCTCCGTGATTAAATAGTTGCGCTCGGCTGTAGATAGCAGGCGGCTTGCATATGCTACAACGCGGTCATGTCCGCGTTGGTGTTGCAATAGCATTGCCCCGATGCCATGCCCACTAGCGTCAGTGCGAACCTCGGTTGGAGCTGATGGATCGAAATGAGCTGTAAGGAGCGGTGTTGTAAGGAGCGTCGTGAGCTGGGAAAAAGATGAGTCTTAATCAGCGCCCCAGAAAAACGTGGTGTCCTTTTTCAGGAGGTTTGTGAGTGGGTGTGCAATGATCGCGAAGTCCTTAACAAACCGTTGAAAGTAGGAGCACAAGCCCACAAAACTGCGAACGTCCTTTGTTGACTTCGGAATAGGTAAGTCCGTGACGGCGCGAATTTTCTCGGGATCCGGGCGGACTCCTGCGGCATCGATGATGTGGCCAAGTACGGTTATTTGACGACGAGCAAAATGGCATTTCGACGAGTTCAGTTGAAGTTCGGCTCGACGAAAAACTTCAAGAATCGCCGATAAACGCTTGAGATGGGAGTCGAATGTGGGCGAGAAAACGATAACGTCGTCTAAATAAAATAAGCAGGTTGATCATTTAAACCCTTGGAGCAATGAATCCATCATTCTTTCGAATGTGGCCGGCGCATTACAGAGACCAAAGGGCATAAGTTTGAAGTGGTAAAGCCCGTCAGGAGGGACGAATGCGGTCTTCTCACGGTCCATCTCGTCCACGGCGATCTGCCAATAGCCAGATCGAAGGTCGATAGTGGAAAAATACGCAGCAGTGTAAAGGCAGTCTAAGGCATCGCCGATTCTAGGCAACGGGTGAACATCTTTCTTCGTAATTTTGTTGAGATGCCTATAATCTACACAAAAGCGCCATGTTCCATCCTTTTTTCTGATCAGGACGACAGGAGAAGCCCAGGGGCTACATGAGAGCTCGATTATGTCTTTTGCAAGCATCTTTTCGACTTCCTGTTGTATGACTGTGCTCTCGGACGCGGAAACACGGTATGGGCGTCGGTGAATGGGACTCGCGTCACCAGTATTGATGCGATGAGTAACAACACTTGTTCGGCTTAAAGCCGTGCTGGCGAAGTCGAAAATGTCACTATAGGACTCCAGGACGTGACGAAGGGCTTCCGCTTAATCAGGAGCGAGGTCTGATGGTACCATGTGGTCAACGTCGACGCCCGATGAACTTGATAGAGTTGGTTCATGGTCTGAGGTGCAGCAATCATTCACTCTGAAGGGTTCAACCGTATGGTCTTGTAGAGCAGTAATTTCGGCCAGGGAGATACCTTGTGCAAGAATTTGGGCAGTGAGGGCAAAATTTACAATAGGAAGGCATGTGCGGTTTTCAACGATTGTCAAAATGGTGTGCGGAACAGCAAAGCCATGCGTAAGCATCACGGCATGAATTGGTGTTACCATGTAATCCCGTCAGGTACAGGCGGTGTAGAGAAGAGGTTGATATGTGTGACACATTTAGGCGGAAGGCGTGCAAAATCAATGCAGCAAAGGCGACTTTGGGGTGGGTTGGTCAGATCAGAAAGTAGAGGCATTTCAATGTCAGACAGCCGGCTGAACAATCTATAAGGGCCGAATGAGCGGTTAAAAAATCCATGCCTAGAATTACTTCATGAGGGCAATTTTCTATAACGGTGAAAAGAATAGCAGTGCTTCTATCGGTGATAGTCACACGGGCAGAGCACATGCCAATAATCGTGGCAGTTTCCTCGTCGGCGACTCGAACGGCTCGGTTCAAGGTAGGTGTGATAACTTTCTTTAGGCGGCGACGAAGAGCAGCACTCATTATGGACACATGCGCGCCGGTATCGATCAACGCGCGCACAGGTACATTGTCTAAAGTAACGTTCAACAGATTCCGGGTGGTCGGTAATGTTGCACGAGGATTTCTTGCAGAGGTCGTCGTCAATGCAGCTTCACTTCCAGAAGCTGCACTGCCTAGTTTTCCGGTCGGGGGCGCTGCGAATAGGTCGGAGAGGCAGGACGGCGTTGTGGGGGCGAACGAGGTGAGCGGGCGTAGGATGGTGAGCGGATGGTGAGCGGGCGTAGCGAGGTCTCGTCGGAGGTGCGGCAGAATCAGAGGATGTGGTCGGCATAGGGGAATCAAAACCAAATGTCGAGGACGACTGGTGGACAGAAGTGGCCTGGGTAAGAGGCCCATAGTGTGCCGGCGGAGCCCAGTGATTGCGGCAGTGGCGAGCAATATAACCGAAACGTCGGCAGTTGAAGCATATGGGCTTGTCGTCCAGTGTACGCCATTCGGACAAATTGCGCTGTCGAGAGTAGTTGGAACGAAATCGAGGAGCGGAGGGACGACAATAAAAAGGCTCGGCAGAGTAGACTGGTTTAATGGGGTGTAGGCCGACGTTCTATAATTCTTGACAAACGACGGCTTGTATCAGTTAGATAGTGGTCGGTGAAGAATTGGAAATGGACTAGCTACTGGTTGGGCTGCCTCGACCTTGCGACGAATGATGCGGGTGAGGTTGTCACATCGGGGAACTGGGCGGACGGCGTCATCACAAGAGGAAGTAGCAGCTGTGTTCGGCAGGCGCGTGATGCCGTGAGTGACGCGGCGGGCTTTAGCCTGTTCTAGACGGCGGCATTCTATCAGGATCGTGTCGATGCTCGTGACATTATTAAAAACCAGCAGGTTGAAGGCATCGTCAGCAATCCCTTTGAGGACGTGATTAACTTTTTTTTCTTCTGACATGCGCTGGTCGACCTTGCTACAAAGCGCCAAGACACCAAGAATGTATGAGACGTGCGATTCAGTGGACGTCTGGGTGCGAGTGGCGAGAGTCTTCTTGGCAGCGAGCTGATGACCAGATGAATCGCCGAAGAGATCAGGGATTTTCGATTTGAAAAGATCCCAGCTTGTGATTTCGGCTTCGTTGGTTTCGAACCATGTCCACGGCGTGCCATCGAGGTAGAACACAACATTGACGAGCATGAGCGTGGGATCTCAGCGGTGGGTAGCACTGACTCGCTCGTATCGGTGCAGCCAAGAGTCAACGTCGATGGTACCGTCAGCGGAGAAAGTTCCAGGATCCCGCAGGGGTGGCAGGGTGACGTAGGTTGTCGACTCGGGTTGAGAGACCGGTGGGGATGAGGCACTGTCAGTTGAAGTAGCCGAAGAGTCCCCGGTGTGCAACCGCTGCGCGTCTCCATTTAGGTACGGGAGTCGTCCACCTCCACCAATAATGTTACGGGTATCTTATTTAATAAATTGAATACGATGCACCGTGCTCGGCGAACAAGATGGCGACAGTTCATCAACAACCAGCCACCAACGCCGTCTTCCTCTTTCTTGCAGCCAGGCTGTGCCGGCTGTTGTGTATCAATATGCTACGCTTCGATATTTACCATACTTAAAGCATATAGGTTTGTATAACATACAAGTAAGAAATGATGAATCAATGTGAAGATGGTGTGTTCATTTAACCTTGAAGTGGAGCTTGGCGGCAATGCGAATGTTCAATAATTAGATGTTTTCATGGCTTAGCGCCTCTTTACCGTGCAGTAAAATCACTTTTACAGGAAGTTACACGCGAAATAATGTACATTTGAATAGGTGCTTTCACAGCTTAGCACTCCCTCATTGCAGTGAAATTACTGTTACGAGGGTTACACGCAGATTAATACACACCTATTCGTTCTTTTTTAATACTTCGAAATTATTTTAAATTCGAATCGAAGTGAATTCGAATACTGTGATATCCGTTCGAATATGGAAACTATTCAAATATTCGCACAAGCTTAGTTAAATGCCTTCCGAAGTAAATTTATGTGGAATGTCTCGGGTTGTTCCAAAACGTGTCATACACGGTCTCGACTGTGGATTTATTGGCACTAATTTTCACATGTCCCGTTTAAAAAAAGTTGTTTGTAGCAAGCGAAAGTTCACGGAGATACGAGTGCATAGTATCGAAATCTAACTGGACCACTTTTCCTGAGCCATCGTTGGGCTCTTCAGTGTTTTGTTAACATCGCTATCATTATCACACTCATTATCTTTATTGTGCCCGTAATGCTTTTGAGGTAAGACACGACTCAAAAACAATCGGTGAAGGTTCGCAGTTCAGCCGTGATTTCTGTATTGGAGTAGTTATGCCACTTTAGTTTGGCAACAGCAGTATCAGTTTGAACTTGCATTTATGAAATTTAAAGCAACAGGACGCTTAGAGAAATTCAGGCGTTCATTTCTATCCTTGGTATTTTGTTTTGTGTCTATTTTTAGTCCACCATTATGATTTAAAGCTTATAGTGTTTTACATGGGCGAAAGATCCTTCTATTAAAAATATACAGGTTATTATTATTCCGTTCAGCCACTTTCTCACTTCATCGAGATTGCCCATTAACAGTAAACAGGCTAATGTTCATAGAAATATTGGAAGTTTGGGCATTTCTGTGTAGTTTCCCAAGTGAAGAAAGTAACATCTATTTAGTCGGTCAGTTAGTTTCGTCATATAAATGTCACTTGGGCTACAATGCACTATGCAATGATAGGTATTTTATTTAGGCAAGTATGTTACTACACACGTTCGATGCGACATGATAGTCTGACCAGTTCAAATACATTAGCGAGTACCTCTCAGTGCCAAACAAAATGTCGCATTCACCTGTCGCATTTCACCGTGCTTTCTCCTCTCAACGTCAAATGATTATCCCTACAGTACGCTCTACTCGTGAGCTAGTCATTTGACCCGAAATTCTTATTTATGTCTGGGTTATTTATCTATCGCTATTTGTTGTAATGCTATGCTGCACACTATTAGAGGTGGAAGAGTAGCACGAAGGTTCGCTTGAATGAACGCCAGGGCATCTGTTGTCGCAAAAGATGTCTACATAACTGTAATATTAGGCATATACAAAACACTGCACAGCTCAGTGCAAAAGAAATCAACTAGGGCGTGTATCTTTTATCAGTTTGTTCGGAGATTATGTAGGAGCTGTCCTTTGTTTAGCGAAACTCGGCAATCGCTGATTGCTTTACAGTGAAACAGTTGGGTGAAAACAAGGAGCTTGTGAAAAGCACTTTTGTCTCTGCTTGACCATAAGCAAGTGTGAAACTGAACAGGAAAGGTAACCAGACACGTCAATGTTGATTGGAATTCGCCAATGGTGCGAGAAATACGAGACAGATAGGAACGAAGAAGCACACTTGCAGATAAATTTTCAATTAAGGTAATTGATTCTCTCACACAAAACAGTTGTGATGTGACTCTGAAAGTGCGTGAACAAGGCCTTCATAGATGGCAGCTTACAACTTGCAGCGATTGAAATTCGTAGTGTGGCCGGGCGAGTTGTTGTGTAATCTTGCGATTGGGGCGCACATGTGAATGCATTGCTTATTTGGTCCATCCTGTGTCGTCACCTGAAAACATGCGCAAGCACATTAGCCGCGTGTTGACCTACAGCCCTACACTAATGGTGCCAGATCCTCAGCAGGCTGTCGTTACTAACGTGTGCTTGTCCGTGTGCCAGTGATATGGCTTCTCCGGATGCGTGTGTGTGTTTTTGACTTGGTCAACGGCAACTGAGGTGCTTGTGGCGCATGTTAAACTGACCTGGAAATCTGCACTCTCCGTGAGTGTGTTGGAAAACGCTATAATCTGTTGTGCGCTGCGGTTGCGAGAACAGCCTGATAGCAGAGATTGAATGTATTCTCTGATTATATTCTCTCAAATGCAGTTTACTACAGAAATCACTGGCAGCGTAATCTTGAAGATACTTTTATTGGCAATATACAGCGGACTCTCAGTGAAGGGAAATCTGTTAAACGAAACTGCTGCTTAAATGGAACAACTTCCTCTGATATGATTGGTTTCAATTCGAATTCTGCAACCTGCTTCACCTCTCGGTAAACTAATATTCTGTTCATTGGAACACATTTTTCCTGGTCCCTTCCGGTTCCCTTCAATCAGAGTCTACTGTAGTACAATTTAAAACAATCATTTGGTACATTCCTCACTTGTAAAAACAATGCTGTATTCATCTAGTCATTTTCTTCATGGTTTATTGTTTTGTGCTGTATTTTGTGAGCTGGGTAAAAGTAGCTTATTGGGTTGTCTATTTGTTTCATGCTTGTGACTTCAAAAGTGGTTTGCTTATCACATCGTCTCTTTCCAAATTTACAAGCACTCATGTCTGCTTAGCAAATCGAGGCTGTTAGAAAAGGCTCTTAAAATTTTACGCTTGAGGAAAAGCTTCCTGTGAGTGGAAGAAAAAAAGCAAATCGCAAGAACTTTGCGTCTACTGGCCTTGGAAATCGCGAGCGTATATGGAGCTAAAAGAAAGCCATGCAATGTTTTTAAGCACCATCATTTAACTGTGCACGTGTGTGTCCATTGAAAATTGTTACAGTTTTCTTGAAAGTCGTCAATCTGCAATGTCGGGAAGCTGTTTCAAGCCTTAAGGATGGAGTTAAGTTAGATCTACGTTTGCTACCTATCAACGTTCCCGATTGAATGCCAGAACTCTCTTTATTGACTCTCTTTATTGTTGGAAACTCGTGTGGTTTTGAGCACTTCAGCCGGGAGATGGGGTATTGCTGTGTTTGCATAAATTGCAAACGAGCGCCCACTTCTTGTCTACACCGAGGAGTGACGTGCATTGCACTAATCAAAGGCAATGTAGATGACAAGACAGTGACACGTCACTTATCGCAATCATTCCAAGCTGAATGTCTACTCATACACTTGCTCAGCTCAAGGTGTCACCTGCGAAGCCACAGTTTGATTTAATTTTAAGATGCTGTATAGGTAGCACAATTTTTAATTTAATTGTTAATTCCTGAATTGGGCTACATTCTTTAAAAGCTAGTCTCTGAGCTACCATCACTATTGCGATTACTATCAAATGTAGCAAGCAGCCTGTACATAAACATTGACTTTTGGGTGTAGCTAAGAACCTGATGAACTTTACTTGTAAGAGATTCAGCGTTACAATATTTTGGATTTGTTTATTGCTTGGATTTTCTTTGTTAGGAACTTTCTCCAGGTGTTCCTCATCACTGCCTTCCTAGTCAAAATATTTTCACTTTCGTGTTATGGTCGACGAAATGGCTAGATAAGTACAGTTCCTACTTTTTTTTTTATGCATGTGGTACTTCCTGTTTGAGCTTTTTTTAGTGCCTTCATTGCTTTTGTCAATTTTACTTCAGTGATATACCAAGATATTTTACGTTTGTGAAGTGCAAATGTTCATTTCAAGTTTCAGTGCAAGCATATACACCTGTTGGAGGACACTTGTGCTCGGTATTCGTTGAGAGTTGTTTACATACCATGGCTCAATCAAAGCACCATTAATAAAGTGAACACCGAAATTAAACTTGCATTATTTCATTGTCTTTCTTAGCGTATATGTACGGGATGTTCAAAATTGAGCTTCATGACCTTTTCAGAACCCAGCACTGAAAGGTATTTAAAAACCGCCTTCGCAAATAAGTTACGTATCCAGGGGGACAAAAAGTGAAACAATAATTATCGCTGTAAGCCACCCAATTAACTAAAATTAAATAATTAACCTTAAGGTGACTGCACCAAGCAGGCATGTTTGTATTGAAAAGCTGGAGTCAGTAGTGTTTTTACTCAGTTCCACTAGGAAGAATTCTTCTAGCATATGCCTGGCCTTTTAGATCTTCCTCCCGCTGCCAAGTTTAGTAGCTGTTTTTGCGATTGCACATGCAAGGCGGTCAGCAGTGCCGCAAAGCTTCTCCATGATTCTCTGGGGCAGTTGCGTGCGGTATTTATTCTGACAAACCGAAGGCATAGACAAAGATGATATCAGTTACTTTGCTACCTGCTGGACGTATCAAGCAATGACTGCTCGTCACATGAGGGAGGAAATTTAACCCATCCTCTCAGCCTTGCAAGCTTAATCGTGCAAACAGCAATTGAACTTTCTGGGAGCATGTCTCGATGCACAGACTTGCTAGAATTCTTCCAAGTGGAACTGTGTACAAACTCGGCTGCTTTAGCCAGGGGCGCAGGCAGAAATTTTCTTTCTCAATTTGCAGTTTGGGCCGGCCGGGCAGATGTGATTGAGTGTCATTTTAGGCTCAGTATGCCATGACAAAAAAATTTTAGGGAAGGAGGGTGGGAATCTGTCTAGTGTGTCACCTCTTGGCTATGCCGCTGTCTCCAACTTTTTAATACCAACACGCCTGCTTGCAGCAGTAACTAAAAAGTTGATTATTTTATCCTAGTTAATGGAGTGACTGACAATGATGAACACTTTCTCTCTCTCTGTCTGAATATTCTGTTAACAACTCTGTGCAGTTGTTAAACACATCATAGAAGCTCTCCCACCAAAACATTGTAATAAATTAGAGCTGTGCAAATATCTTGCAAATATTTCTTGTATATTTTTCAGACAGTTCGAAGCAAAATTGTGTGAAGAAAATGTTGGAGAGGATTTCTAAGCATATTCTTACAAGAAATAGCAACTTTAATCTTCATTTTTTGATACGTTGATGAAGTGCTGGTGCGGTGGTATTTATTAGTTGTCTTATCAAGAATGGGGCAATGCAGAGACTGAATTGCATTAGTACATAACTTGATGCAACTTAAGTGTTGCGATAACACTTCGCACGGGAAAGGCAAATATGCTGCTGCAGTTGCAAATGCATCAACTAAAAAAAAATGCTGGTTCTAACGTGGAGATGATAGACGAGAGAGGGGTGGAAGCTCAATGAATGCCATAAAATAGAATGCCAAAGATGTTTAGCATCTAAAACTTCCTCAGCGGAGAAAGTGCAGCCCAATCATTGTGGCGGACAAGGTTGTGCTCCCTTTAAGTGAGGAGTCCTAAATATGGCTTGTGGACATCCCTATCCAAGACGATTTCAAGTTTTGGATGCTAAACATCTTTGGCATCCTATTTTATGGCATTCATTGAGCTTCCACCTCTCTCTCGTCTATCATCTCCATGTTATAACCAGCATTTTTTTTTAGTTGATGCATTTGCAACTGCAGCAGAGCATAAAAGGCAGCTTGGCTGCAAACACGAGAATGTAGTGAGGTGAAGCAAGTTCAAGATCTGAAGGAGTCGCTTTCAATTGGCCGTTGATGCTTTCGTCTTTGGGAAGTCCCAATAGTTCAAATCGTATAAATTTCAGTGTGAATCAAATCGAATAGCAAACACTGCTTGAAAAATAATCGAAATTTTAAAAATCCGCACATCCCTAGAATAAATATAACGATTTATGTGCACCTTTTATGTGCACCTCGCACACTTTTTGCGTCAAGTCGAGATGCCTTTCATTATGTAAACTCAAGACCCAACTAGAGCCAGCAAAAGGAAAGCCTGTCACCCTTTTGTTTTCGCAGTGGCCTTGTCAATTGCTACTCTGAAATTACTTGTCTCTGGAACTGATACGAAACGTTGTGAATGCTGATATGTCATTTCTTTTAAACATTGAAGTCTGTACTTATTCTCACATTTTTTAAAATTTGCCCAAGATTTCCCACGGTGTGTGAGATGAGCCGATGCCTCTGTTACTGACCTGCCCAATAGTGTTCATCATTAGGCAGCACAAGTATCTTACAAGTACAGAAGCTTCAAGATCAACGGATGGCGTTCATTATTTGGGGATTCAAACGCAACATTTTTTTTTGTTTGACTGCTATGAGCAACTGATCATGATAGCCACGTCATGTGGCTGTGAATCTGGATGCTAATGTAGACTCTGATTCAAATGTGAGTCAAAACTGTGCCGACATGACACAAAATGTCGATGATGTAAAGAAAAGTGTGTGCATTGCGCAGCCCCAAGTCCTCGCATTCTGATCTGGGAGTACCGTACGGTGCAGTTCACTACTTAAATAAGAAGTGTAAGCGATTCCTTCATAGGAAAGTATGCAACATACAGCTTAGCAGTAAATGGTGTGTGAATGGCCTTTAAAAGTGTGCAGCACTGTACATATACCTTGCATGTCATCACTGAAATCTTGCTTTTTTTACGCACATATTTACATACCCATACCAGCGATGAAACTGGTATGGACTCCAAGCACCCGAACAAAGATAAATTAAGCGAACGGTGAAGTTCAGAAGGCGTTGGTCTCGTGTTCCAATATGGGGTGGTTTACAGCGACCACTAAACTTGCAATGTGTAATTCAATGAACTAGGGATAAATTTTATTTTTTCTGCATGTGGCAAATGTGCTTCACGCATTTTACTGCGTTTCAGCATGTTAAACGCCACAACAATCATTACTAAGGTTTTACTAGGCAAGATGACGGTAAGATTATGAGAAATGCTGCAGTGGAGGGCTACGGGAATTTTGACCATGTGGTGTTCTTTAGCATGCACCATCGTCACACTGTAAGCAGACCCCTAGGCTTCGATCGAAGTGCCACTGCTGCAACTGGAATCAAACCAAAAACATTTAGGTCAGCAGCTAAGCCTGTAATTACTGTACCACAACAGTGTACCACAAGCAAGTTAAAAGCATCTGACAACTCAAGAAGTGTGGAAAAAAATGCCTGGCCGCTCTTCTAGCGAAAGCTAGAAGAGCGGCCTTGTAGAGCCCTTTCAAACACCTTTCGGGTAACTGCTACAAGTTCACTGCTGGGTACCCAATACACCATAAATAATATTTGTGCAGTCGGCTAGCATTCACTATGCTAGCCATCCTTCTTTGGTGAAGCCAGGTATCTGCTACACACTTGTTGGGAATTTTGTGCAACCTTTTTTCTTATGCAGTGGCTAATGGTGAAGAATTATGCCTGAAGTGGGTATGCACCACAGTTATTATGTGATTAAGAACAAGTTATCCAATGGGTTGGAGCATTGGACGACCCACTCATTACGCAATTCGCATTGTGCAACGCCTGGCTGCTCCTTTAATGTTCTAAAACGCCTTATTATCCATATTAACGATTAATTTCCAGACATCAAGCCTGCTGTTACGCCTGGGAGTCCACACTGAACGTCAATGCCTCTGCAAAGGCAATCTGTGTCAAGACCAGTGCTCGAGCCCGCCTGACGCGATCAACTCAACGACGTCATCAAGCGGCGGCGCCGGTCTGTCACGCAATGCACAGCGAGCTCCCTCAGCCCACGAGCCCGATGAAGCAATCAGCGCCTTCCATTCCTGCGAGTCTTACGCAATGCGTGGCAACATCCCTCGTCCTTGGGTGCAACCACGTGCAGCGGCGGGTCCCCATTCTGACATCACGACCAGCGTCGCTTTTGGTTGGACGTTTGGTGACTCAAAATAACTACCCGGTGCCTATAAAAAAAGCCTTGCTTGCGCGTCTTGCTAGTAGACCTATGTGTCAGAGAAGCCTCTCGTCCGTTCGAGCCCTTCCGCTGTCAGCGCGCCCGGTGTCCTTGGCAGCGGCGAGTTTCGTGGCGCCCTTCGTAAGCTCGTCGCCGGTGCGCTTCGTAACAGAGAGAGAAGCCGACGGATGCGTGCGAGATAAGACATCTCGGCTCTTTGAATCCCTAAGCTGTCGACCCCAAAGCCGAATTGTAACGCCTCTATATGCTGTACATAAACCTTGCCTTAACTCACCGTAATCTCGTCCGCTCGTCTATCAGCTCTGCGCAGCAGTCACGAGCTGAATAACATACGCTACCAAATGGCTAGTGACCTTGGCGGCAGAGTTTGGAGCAGTGCCGCCTTCGGGACCGTGTTGGCATCTCGCCTTCGTAACACTGCCTAAGGCCAGTTTAGAAACTAGTTCCAAGCACTGGCGTGGCTAAGTGGTAGAATGCTGGGGTGGCACACTGCAGACCCGGGGTGGAGTTCCATTGTGTCATTGGTGTTTATTTACCCAGTTTTCGGGACAAAGCTCCTTAGGGTGTAGGTCTGTCCTTCCTCCGTTGTTGTCATACGTAGCCACCGGTGGCACATACTCGCTCTAGAGCGGGTTTGTGATCGGAGATGACGGTACTTGGAGTGTTCACTAGATGGATATACAGAAGGATGCATGGACGGACAAACAGACAGACTAGCAGACTGACAGACACATGTGCGGAGCGGGTATGTGCCACAGGGGATGCGAGATGGCGGTATACTTGAAATTTTCACTAGATGGACGCACGGACATACAGACTAGAAGACTGCGCGTGACCCATGTTCTGATCGCGTAACAGCTTTTGCTGTAAAACATTTTAATGTTTATAAATGTATTTTATTCTCAAAGAAAACACAGATTCCAGGCTTGTGTGCACGGCTTTCCTCCTTTTATTTACATGCTATTAAGTTTGAAGCTTTTGTATGTATATAGTGTGTAATATATGACACGTGGAAAAGTGCTAAATAAGTCTAGAACTCAACATGTTTGTGAAGCAGGTAACCGTAGGTAAAGAGAATAGGCAAACTAGTAGTCCTGTCATATGAAAAAAGGATACATACAGTTCATGTCTGGCCTCTTCACAGGTTACGTCATCCTTCAAAACACACTGCAATGCTACAATGTTGCATACAGTAATTATTTCTTTCAATTTCTTTTAATTGACAAAAGTTGCTGGCCACACACCAACACACATTTGAATAGCTTTGCTAGTCTTCAGTACACACACACAGCTCGTCGGTTTCTTTCGGAATTCTGTTCAAACTCACACACACTGGATTGCCAGCCACTAATTTGAAGGAACATATTTATAATTTGATAAAAAAGAAATGCTTCCTGAGTGCCACATTTGCTATGCTTTAGTAAAGCACTAGCTCAAAAGCAGCCCTGTAGTACACATACAAATACCACCAGCCGAGATCTCTCCATTAAAGAAAACTGCAGTACGTATCAGCGCCGACAAACAGGCACGACCAATTAACATGGGCAGCCCCCTTCCAATTAAGCTGAAGAGTTTCACACCTTTTTTCCGATTTGTCAGCGACATGATGCCGCTCCCCAGTGTTTTGTTCAGGAACCAAATGCAACTATCATTTCGAGAGATGTCGCTTAAGTAATCGAGGCACATTGAGCCCAACCTTGGCACAGGGCCGTATGGAAGAAAAATAAAGCAATCATGCCGCTTTGTGAACCAACACTACGGCTAGTAATCATATTGGTTGCGGCAGACAATAAGGAGATTAGAATACACGCATTAACTAAAAACTTCGCATGGCTCTTTCCAGCAATGGGCCAAGGAAGAAATGCTTGCTAACACGAAAGAGTTATGAACGACCTACAAGAACAATTCGCAAAGGTTTTCTTCTGAATTTGAGGGAACTATATTTCCCCACAACAGCTTTTCAAACTCGCTATTCCCCACCCATGATACTTACTTCTTGTTTACAATAAAAACCAACAATTGCAAAGCACAAACTTGGGCGGTTCAGTGCTGCTGTGTACGCCTCATGCAACACTCACCTACGAGTAAAATAGTGCAAACCTCGCGATTCAAGCTCAGTCATCACAGTACTCAGCAAACGCGACTTCTCGTGCCTGTCACACGTTAACTGTGATGTGCTGGTCTAACCACCGCAAATGTGCAATGTGACCACGGAGTTACAGCCTCCTAGTTCAGATGCCCATCAGAAGTAAGACCCCCTATCGTGAGACTGCCCAATACCCACATACTGTGGTGTTAGAATGCTCTAAACAGTACTGCCACACTTCTTTAACAAGGGCACTTGTAATGCACTATCGTGTTGGCTGTCTGCACCTTTCAAAGAGTCAAGGCTCAAAAACAGCTTCAAACAGTGGCGATGGCGAGAGTGAGTCACTCAGCAGGTCCATGCACTACCACAAGAGGCACTGTTGGCGAGGCACACAGCTATATACAACACACACTTATCCCAGGTGGCCGGGGAAGTAGCCGGGCGGCAGCCAAGAGGAGCCACACGCTGAAGTGACCAAGCCCGGTCAGCTGGGCTGCGGCACCACCTGAAGCAGACGCCCGTCGCTAGTCAGGAGGAGAATGGGCGTCTGCATAGTGTTTTGCACTGTGGCCTGCAACAACAACGAAGCAGCAGCATGCTGCGAATCGTCCGCAGGCGCTTGCGCCATGGGGATAAGCTGGCCAATCATGTCTTGCGACACGGCCGGCACCTCGGGTTGCTGCAGAACGACCTGCTGCTGCTGCTTCGGCGGGCTCTGTGGAACGACAAACACGAGTTGCTGCGACCCATTAGAGCCAATGAGTTGCTGATGCTGCTGGGACGATAAGAATGTGTCGCTCCTCGAAGTGTGCACGCCACTCGACGCCATGCCCACCGTGCCGTCCATGCTGGAGCTCATATTGTTTGAGGCGGAAGCTGCGTTGCGAGACTTGAAGATTTTCCGCGGTGCCGCAATAGGTGCTAGTGGCGGAATCTCTTTGACCTTCGTCGTTGAAGGTGTATTTGAATGTTTCCACCATGGCAGCCCGTGTTTCCGTGAGTTTGTTCCCTCACGCCGGCGATTCTGCAGTAATGCAGGCAAGGTAACACTTGGTTGCACAACAGGCGACGACACAGGAAGAGTCTGCATCAGCGATGTTGCCACTGGGATTTCCATGGTGGATGCAGTCACGGGACTTGTCTGCACCAGGGACGTCTCCTCGGCAGACGATGCCAGTGTCTGCACAAAGGACGACATGGCAGGGATGTTCATGGTGGACGTGCTCACTGGCAGCGTCTGCATGAGCGACTGCACCACAGGAACATTTTGCACGACTGGTGGAGCCATCTGGAGGTTTTGTATTACCGTCGAGGAAGCAGACATGTTTTGCATGCCCGATAGTGCACCAGTAAAATCTGGAGCTGGCATTGTCGTTGAATAGCTCGGCCCTACAGGTGGCACTGTTGGCAGCGGCAGCGACTGGAGGTTGTTACCGAGGCTGGCTTCATCAAGAGTTGTGTACTCTACATGTAACAAGATCTCCTGCCCGCTATTGTCCACCGCCGGCACCAGAACAGACTTCTGTGAGGAGCGCTGTTCTTGGTCTTGTTTGCAGATGTCCTCCATGATCATGTCAGAGGCCAGAGGGAAACTCTGGGTTTCCGGCACCAGAGTTTCCGGCACACTTTCCTGAACCACGGGAATGCTTGGCATCTCCTCTTTCTGCATTACAACTGGCTCCACATTACATATGTTCTGCATTACAGTTGGCTCTGCATTACTAATGTTTTGCATTACAGCTGGCTCCACATTTCGAATGTTCTGCATTACAACTGGATCCGCATTACAAATGTTCTGCATTACAGTTGGCTCTGCATTACTAATGTTTTGCATTACAGCTGGCTCTGCAGTATGAATGTTCTGCATTACAACTGGCTCTGCATTACAAATGTTCTGCATTGTGGCTGGCTCCGCATTACAAATGTTCTGCATTACAACTTGCTCTTGCACGACTGGAAGCACCGTAACAGGAGCAGCCTGGGTTGACTGAGGCGTGGATGGACGGCTGGGCTCCGTGAAAGTCGTGTAGCCCGCCTCGAGCAGCGAGCGCACCTTCGTCGGTCGTTTTGCCTGGTCGGCCTGCCTTTTGTGGTACTCTGTCGATCGTTTCGGATGATCGAGCTGCACCCTTGTGAACGGCCTGATCCACGTCGTGGAGCTAGGCGTCACGGTGGTCAATGTTGCAGATGTCGAATTTCTGGCCAGTATGTGGGGTATGGATACTTTTGCAACTGATTCTTTAGACACAGCAGGTATGGATCGCGCCAGAGTCGGAATGGGACTAACAGTCTGAGTGGAGACCTGGCAGCTCGTCACTCTGCTAGGTTGGCTAGGAGGATGGGCGACAGGCTGGCTAGATGGCTCGCTTGGGGCCGATTCTTCGTCAGAGTTGCTGAGCCCATTTGGCAGTGCCAGGGCAATCTTGCGCTTTCGTAGCACCCGCCAACCGCTGCTGTCCTTGCACTCTTCCTCCATTTCCACTCCCTCTTCATGATCGTCGGCATTGTCATTGTACTCCTCTTGACTCATGCTTTCGTCGGAAGAAGAGTCCTCTATGAGGCACTCGTCCTTGTAGTGCATCGTCCAAGAGTCCACGGCATCCTGTAAGTGGGAGGAAAATCTATTAAAGCCCAAACCACTACAAACTCCATCTGTGTCCCAGCCAAAAGAATGAACTTCGCAAACAAAAACAGCTAGCAAGGAGTACGAGTTATTACAAGAACCACATGAAAGCAAAGTTAACGCCTACAGTTGTGTATACGTATCTTGAAGGGGCCCTGCGACACTTTTCGGACAGCCTTATTTAACACAGGAACACGTGTAGTGATGGTTAGTTACACGAATGCAACAATAATTATAGAAATTGGTGCACGAAAAGGGAAGTTATGAGTTCTCAAAGTTCAAAACTCGGGCAGAAGACTATGATAAACGTTCTCTTTCACATTTTATTCACCTGCTAATATCAAAGACCGCTTCCGATCACAGAGCGCGTCTCAGAAAGACATACCCAGAATGTCACCTCATGGTGGCCTTAACACAATGCTATGCTACCGCTTTTTTTGACGGCACCGTTAGCATGGTTACTACAAACTACGTGTGTCAGGGAACAGACGCCCCAACGGTGAAACTGTGAAAGATGCACACATACAGAAACATGGTCTCTCCAATGCAACTCGCCACGTATTTACAGAAGGTTTTCAGGGCCCTAGATTGGGAAGACTTGGGAGATAAGAGTTAATAAAGAGTATCTCGGTAACCTGTGATTCGCTGATGACATTGCCTCGGTGAGTAACTCAGTGGGCAAATTACAGCTCATGATTAACTATACTGGACATGAAAAGCAGAAGAGTAGGCCTGAAAATTAATACGCATAAAATAAGGCAATGTGCAAAAGTCTGGGAAGAGAACAGAGATTGTGATAGGCGGTCAGACGCTGGAAATTGTAAAGGAATATGTCTACTTAGAACAGGTAGTAACCGCGGAGCAGAGTTATGAGAACGAAATAACTAGAATAACAAGGATATGGTCGAGCACATTCGGCAAACATTTTCAAATGAAGAGTGTTAGTCTACCACTACCTCTCAAAAGGAGAGTATGCAACAGCTGCGTCGTACCGGTATTTATTATGGAGCAAAAACCCGGAGGCTTACAAGGAGGGTTGAACTCAAATTGAGGACGATGCAGTAAGTGATGTAAAGGAAAATAATAGGTGTAATCTTAAGAGACAGGAAAAAAGCACAGTGGGTAAGGAAACAAATGGGGGTCACGGATATCATAATTAAAACCAAGAAGAATAAATGAACATGGGCCAGGCACGTAGTGCATAAGCAGCATGACCCCATGTCATTAAGAGTAATTGACTGAATTCAAAGAGAAGGCAAACAGGTTAGAGGGAGACAGAAAATGTCAGCAGAGGTCACAGGTATAACACGGCAACAGAAAGCACAAGAATGGGTTGTTTGGCAGAACATGGGAGAAACCTTTGCCCTGCAGTGGGCGCAGTCAGATTGATGATAATGAACTGTATACAGTTGAACCCCTCCATAAGAGAGATGCACTGGGCAGCCATTCATGTCTTTTATGTGAGGTGCCTTTTGTAAGCAGGGTAGCACGTATGAGTTTTCTAATGAACCTACACATTTCACTGTAGACATCCTGGTGTCTCTTATGCCCATTTGTCTCTTACATCAGTTTCTCTTATAAAGTGGTTCGACCTTACTACCGTGCTCCAAGGACAGCAACAAGGAGCTCGAAGGGCCCCAATAACTGACCTCGCTGCCATGGATGTCCTGGGTGTCCGGCTGGTGCCACTCGTGGTGGAGTCGGGTGCGCAGGGCCGCGTCCGTCTGTTGAAAGGCCGCCTCCTCCGTCTCCCACTCCGACAGCAAGATTCGTAGCTGGTCCAGCAGTGGACGCTCCACACCCTCCTCGACTTTTGCTGCCTCAGCACTTCCCTGCAGGGTAGTGCATTTGCATACAAATTCAAGGTGGAGTGAAACATTAAAAGAGAGTTTTAAGTTTGCCTGTGCAGCAGTGGTTGTAAAGGCTATGGCTATTCTATAAAATTTGCAAAGTATTTCGAATGTAGATGCAGGTTGTATTAAAGCTCAAAATTGGATTCTAATTGTGCTTAGCATATATTATTTGTTTTTATTTCAATTCTTCTACATATGTCCTTTTTTTATATAATATCTGCTATCTATGGATCATTGCAGTTTTGAAAAAAAAAAGGGTAGCTACTAACACTAACAGAAGAGGAACCAAGAATTCTGAGCGTACAACAAAAGGTAATTTTTTTTAACTGCCACTTACAGTTTTTTTTTTTCATAAAGTAAATAAATACAAATGCACCTAGGTTTCAAATATTAGTACCCGCTATACAAATGCCACTAATTAACACATGCAAAAAATTTTGTTCCCTTTAGTTTATGAGAAAAAGGTACACAAATACCATGACTTGTTTTGAGAAAAACACGAATATAATGTAAAGATATGTACCTATGTCCTATCAACGTTTTAAAAAAAAAAGGCCACACATTCTTTTTGAAACCTTCAGTGCCAAACTGTGATACATTTTCTGAAAACTAATGCAATTCTCTATCAAGTGATTGCAAAATCCTGAAGCAGTATGCTTATATGAATATTCAACCACTTCGAATACTCAAGCACATATTACACTATATGAATTTGCTTAGATTCGAATTTGAATTGTTGGAAATTTCGAAGTATTTGAAATGAATAGATGTGGCACCCTCGGTTTGAACTCACGTTTTTTCGTAGTACTGCACCCCTCCACTGCAGTGAAACCACATGTAAAGGTGGTTTAACAATTATTTATTATTTCAAATAGCTTGAAGTCTCAAATAATTTAAATTCACGTCGAGGCACATTTGAATGCTATAATAGTCAGTCGAATATTCTAAGTGCTCAAACATTTGCACATGCCTAGCTTCAATGCTATTTTTCTGCAGCCCCTACTTGAGACCTCTCTCGTGTCTCATGCGTGCTAAACTTACCTTTCTAGTAGTTGGCCTATTCTCCTCAGTGGCGCCCTCCTTACTATCATTGCTGTTGCTGCTGCAATTGCTCTCCGCCAGGGAAGCGATTAAAATCCGCAAGTCAGCCACACTGGTCACCACAGTCTCGAAATCGGGCGGCACTTTCTCTTCCTTTTCTTCCTCAGCCTCGACTTTTGGTGTTGATTCCTCCTTGGGTGTCTGTTCCCCATTCGTGGCCGCTGGGTCCGCCTCCACTGTTTCCTCCGTGGATGCTAGTTTTCCCTCCTCAGACGCCGCCGTCGCTTCCGTGGGTTCTCGCTTCCCCTCAACGAGCTCTGGCTCTGCGGGTTTCGTATCCACGTCCGTATCGGCGGCCGCCTTCTTCTCTTCCTCTTCACACTCCTCTTTGACGGCCGCTGCTTTTGTCTGCAACGAGGAACGCAACAACTGGTGAGTGGGCCCAATCCCAGTCATGAATCTGAAGGTGGCCCTCGAAATGGCGACATGGATGCATTACCAGGCGTAAAAGATCAGCTGTAACACCTGCACTACCCAAAAACTTTCGCCGCTCCCGCTTTTTATCTCCAGTTCTTTAAGATAACCAACAGTGGTTCTTTTACCTCCTCCCACTTCTCTGCATACCCAAAAAGTTACATTTTCCCTCGCTCCTTTTCGTTTAGTGTTGTTACCTTTTTTTCTTTTTTTTGAGGACAGAGACTACACATACCCTTCCGGGCACATAGGCTCAGTTCCCTTTTTCAATTGATGAGTGGTGCAAAGATGGTAGAGGGAGCTAATCATGCGCAAAGGAAGGAAAGAAAATAGGAGGAAAAGAACGACAGGGAGGTTAACCAGCCTGTAGGCAGCCGGTTTGCTACCCTACGCATGGGAGGGGGATGGGGGAGATGAGATAGAGAGCAGAAACGGAAGAGAGATAAACACAGCACATTCGGCAGCACACGCGCGCACACTCAGTCATAGCTGTTACAGAAAGCAGTTTGCTACTACCTTGAAAAAGATGAAACCCTCCAGTGAAACATGGGCTCTAATGACATTCTGTGTTTGACGACACATCATCCCCATAGAGCGATAACGCATTTAAAAATCACACTAGCTTTGCGCTACGCGCAAGTGCACACGCGTGCTTCGCATGGCAATCGGTTGACAGCTTTCTGCCCACCTCAGCACAGTTCCCTCAGCCAAGATATAGAGGCGCCTCATTTCACTAACAACTGCTGGGGTTTAGCATTGTGAAACCGCCATATGATGTTATGAGAAACGTCGTAGTGGAGGGATCCTGAAATTTCCACCATCAGGGGTCCTTTAACGTGCACCTAATTCTAAGCACACAAGCCTTGAGCCTTTCTGCCTCCATCAAAAATGCAATCTCCACCGTTGGGACTGTTGTGAATCTATGCAACGACTCTGTAGTAAAAAAAATGCCCAAAATAAACTGATACGTCACCATTCTTGTGCTTATTAGGCTTGTGCAAATAGTGAATTTTAGGTTCAAAGCAACTTTAAAGATAATAGTGATTTTGGCCAAAGAATTTCGATGCGAACTTGAATAGTGTATATATCACCTTACAAAATAAGGACATGTTTTTCTCGACCAAACTAACCTGCACACTATTTTTTCAAAACTGAATCAAGGCCCGTGCAAATGCCATTTTTTTGCATCAAAGGAAACGGAAACAACTTTCAACAGTAGCTGGATTTCACTTTTGGTAGAATGCAAGTGATACTCTGAAATATGTTACGTCCTAAAATTTGTTATACTTAGAGCAAGGTCAATATAACGAGCTTTTAACTGAAAAAAGTGAATCGATGAGAGGGTAATATCTTCATTTAACCATGAAGTGTGGCTTTGCGACAGTGCATATTTCTCCCAAATATATGTTTTTACGGTTCAGCACTACTTCACGGCAGTGCAACCACTTTTACAGAAAGTTACATGCAAACTAATATACACTTAGATGGCTGCTTTCATGGCTTAGCACCCTTCACTGCAGTGAAACCACCTTTAAAAGTGTTACAAGTAGAATAATATGCACCTATTTGTTTCTGTCAAATAATTAGAAATATAAAATAATTTAAATTCTATTCGTAGCAAATTTGAAAACTGTATTATTCGTTGAATATTCAAAGCATTCCAATATCCACACAAGCCTTCTAACGACACGTACACTGCTCACGTCGAAAGCCAAGGTGCTCACCTTTTTGTGCCTAGAGGACCTCCTGGAACTACCCCTTTGTGGACGGCCTTTCTTCTTCAACTGAAACGAGCCACACGGCACAGATTAAACAATACGCACATGCAGTGTGAGCCTATGAGTAGTCACTTCGCAGCAAAAAGCTCAACAGGAAGCTCGTATATGGTAATACGCAGACACACATGCTGAGGTCATTGCTACATAAAACGGTACAGAAGAGAAACATCAGGGCACAGGTCATTTAGAGTTTGTGTTTCCTGTAATGATTAAAGATAATCTTACTTTCATACCAATGCCCAAATGACTCCAGATAAGAAAAACAGATTAGTCTTCTGTAAAACATCTTTACTTTGAAGCAGCACCGTCACATTTAAGTAGACACCACGTAATTTGACCTATCGCAAGTCTGATGCAGTTATGTGGCAAAGTACAGCACCGTGACATGAAAGGTGGCGCAGATCTGAGCTTCGTTATTCTTAAATCGGTGGAGCGGCATTTTTGTACGACTACAGTGCCCAACGAAACCTCGCTGTTTCGAATTGCATGGCTTGTTCCAGAAAAAATTGTACGCATTAGAATCGGAGAAACACTACAGCAGATTTGAACTCCAAAACCCACCCATGACCATATATACACTTAAACACATCTCGCACAAGCGGACTGCCTTTTAGAAAACTGTCGCATCATGTTGCCTCTCATATCTATGCGTCCTGAATAAGATAACGTGAGAACTTAGTACACTATGTGCAAATAATATGAAATTAGAAGTACACTAGGCACGGATCAAGACAGCGCACACATCACTATCCTCTCTCTTGGTTCACCTCACCTTTGCAATTGTGTAACACACAAGATTGGAAGTGGTGCCCACCCATGCAACCAGCCCCTACAACCTCTGCCTCACATCACATGCTGGTGGTTGACGAGAGAAGCAGTGCTTCGTTTTTTCGATCATCAAGATGATGCATTGCCAAGATGGTCTGACATGCACTCTCCCGTCCCGATCTTCCACTGTGCCACGTGCGTGCACCCTTCCCCCTTCGCTATGGTTCCTTTGAAATTTTGTAATCGTTTGCATAAGCACATCTTCGCAGTTTGCAGCTGCAACTTAAGTTCACGGCCCTTAGATTCAAGCTACGACACTTCTTGGTGACTTTAGATCGTATGCTTGTCAAACGATCTGAAGTCAACATGGGAAGCGTGTGGCATGCTTTCTGTGTAAAAGCTGTACAAATGTTTTCTGTATTTGCTAGCACATTTGCCTGAACGCGCAGCGCAGCACAGACGAGGGACAAAGAATTAGATGACACGAGCACTATGCCTCGTCTGTGCTATGCTGCATGTGCAATCAAGCATGTTCACATATAAACTCACCCAAACCATTGCATTAATCCAGCAGATGTTGCATCTTTTAAGTAAAATGTACGAAACAGGTTCCATCGTACAGGTAAGGCAATGAAACGTCACTAAAGGCAGGTTCACAAACAACAAACGCCCATGTACACACCTTATGCGACACTTTAGGCGTTGGCTGAGGTGGCGGGCTGGGCTCCCTCTCCGGCGTCGCAGGCGGCTGGGGTAGTAGGACGCGGTACACTCTGGGCTCTGCCATGCACGGGAAGTAGATGTAGCGCCGTCCGACACGGTCCTCGCCCAGGAACGCCTCGCGCAGCCGGTCAGCTTCCTGCTCCGCCATGTACTCTTGAACGCGCCGGTGCTGGCCCTGCATTGCCACATGGATCCACTTGTCTACAACGTGCGAGCCACACAGTCGTGCAACAGTTTTCATATACACTTAAACCTGTATATAATGAACCTGGATATAAAGAAGTAAATTAATCGTTTTTCAATAGATATAATGTTACAAATACACTGAGACCTCATTATAACAACATTGCATCTTAAATGAAAATATGTTCATTATATTCGAAAATTTGTTTAAAGTTATATTCGTAACACTACAGCTATTGCATGACTGTTCTTCATTTACTTCGCTATAACAGATATTTCGTTATATTCAGGTTCGTTATATCGAGGTATGAGTGTATACCTTCATAACAAATTTTTGGATCTAACAAACTCCATTTCGGTAATATCCAAGTACATTATAATGAAGTTTGAGTGTACCACTACGAAACGTAAATATTGCCATGTGCGCTGCTTCTATTTTTACGTGACTGGCCCACTGCCACATGCAGGTTGCGCCAGAATGTCTCCGAACAATCCCGATCTTTTTTAGAATGTTGAAATAAGCAGGTGCGCACTACACGAGCAACAGAGCTTATTTTAGAGCTACCGCAAGCACCAGAAACATGGCATTTTCTCACATATAACCTGCATCTGCGTATAACCCACACCCCTAACATTAGCACTACAAAATGAAGAAAAATGTGCATATAACTACTGCATGAAACCCACACCCCAACTTTTAAAGCACAATATTTTTGTAATTTTAGCCTGGGTTATATGCGAAAAAATGTGGTAACGCTGGAAGGTTTGCCACGTGATGCATAAAAACTGACATATTTCAACGACAGATTACAGACAACCAACGTTTGTGCTTGCCGCTATTGCTGCACCTTGAGTGTTACTAGGCACAAGTTCACCCACTAAAGCATTGCATCTTTACAGGCTGCTTTTTCCTTTCATCAACCTCACAACCATATGACAACACTACAAAGCAGTGATACTGTATTTACTCGCATAATAGGCGCACTTTTTTTTCAGAAAATCCGGCTCTAAGTTAGGGGTGCGCCAATTACGCGGGGTAAAATTTTCGAAAATTTTTTCAACTCGGTTCTCGCGTTTTAAATCTGCACACTTGTCAAGTAAAAGGCGACTTTATCGTTTACCAATTAATTCAGCATAAAACAAACATACCTACGTACCTTTTAACGAACAAGCGAGAGCCGTCAACTGCACACACGTAAAATTTATTTACACAGAAGTCGTAGCTGTTCCTCCTTTTGCCTATTCGGAGTCCGAGTCGGAGATCACACATTCATCCTCGGCGAGCGGGGATTGGTTTTCGGTGTCCGAATCATCCGCACCCCACAACATGTCATCCTCACTCGCATCCAGTGCGTTCGAGATACCCGTCTTCTTGAAGCTTTTCCTGACGACTTCGTCGGAGATCGCCTGCCACGCTTCCACGATCCAAGCGCACAGCATTTCCACAGGCGGCCTCTTAATCTTACCACCTGTGGTCAGCTGATGTTGTCCTCCAGCCATCCAGGTGGTGTACAGCCTTCGAACATTGTCCTTGAAAGGTTTATTCAAGGACACGTCGAAAGGCTGCAGTATCGATGTGAGGCCGCCCGGAATCACTGCCAGTTCTGTGCGCAGCTCCTTTAGCTCATCTCGTACGCGGTCTACTAGGTGCCCACGAAAACTGTCCAGGACAAGCATGGACAGCAACAACAGACCACCCGGCCGCCGACCCCAGACTGTTTTCACCCAATCCACCATGAGTTCCGCGCTCATCCAGCCTTTTTCCTGGACTCTGACGTAGATGCCTTGAGGGAATTTTGCCTTTGGGAGTGTCTTACGTTTAAAAATAACGTAAGGCGGTAGCTTACGCCCATCCGCTGTCACCGCCAGCATTACGGTGCATCGTTGTTTATCAGCGCCAGACGTTCTGACGATGACGCTCCGTGCACCTTTCTCTTCCACTGTCGTGTTCCACGGCATATCAAAGCAAAGGGAGGTCTGATCAGCGCTGCCGATCTGGGACAAAATGAAGTCTTTCTGCTGTCGGAGCTTTATAACAAAACTGTGGAAGTCCACCACTTTGTCCTCATATGCTGCGGGCAAGCGCTGGCACAAGGTGGTCCGCCTTCGCAGTGCGGGGCCATGGCGCTGCATGAAACGAGTTGTCCATCCGGAGCTGGCTTTGAACTCTTTTGCTTCGATGCCCTGCGCTCGGGCTATTCTGCGCGCCTCAGTTTGCACAATATCCAACGACACAGCACAGCCGTCTTGTCGTAGCTCCCGTATATGCCGGACCAGTTGCTCTTCGACGTTCGGATACCTGCCGGTCTTGGCACTGCGGAAAGCCCGTCGTGTCTTCTTCGTCGCCTTAAGTTTTTCTTCTTGGTCCCTCCAGTACCGAATACTGGTTTCTCCAAGGCCGAAATGCCTGCTTGCAGCCCGGTTGCCGTGCTCCAGCGCGTACTGCACTGCCTTCAGTTTAAACCCAGTCGTGTAGCTCGCGTACTTCCCCATGGTGGAACCAAAGTTCAATACACGACCACAACATACGCACACCGCTTGCAAAATGCTGTTTCTTTCTTTTTCTCTGATGGTAGTGATGGCGATCGAGCCCCCGGCGTTGTACACGTGACCTCCAAAAAGCGCGGCGATTTGGGGGGTATCAGTAATTGATGGAACAGCCGTTTTTTTTTTCGCTCATGGACGCTTTTTTTTTTTTTCAAGTTTTATTTCGACAAACACGTTGGTTAGGTCGTTGCACTTCGAATTTTTTTTATTTGCTCGTCGATTTGCCTTCTTTTTTTTCTTCAGGGTACGGGGACCGCGTTCCAACTGTACCGCTGGGGGGTAGAATCGTTTCTGATCACGGCCAAGTTCGGGGTGCGCCTATTATGCGCGGAATTAAAAAAACTCGAATTTTCCGCGACCAAACTAGGGGTGCGCCTATTATGCGAGTGCGCCGATTATGCGAGTAAATACGGTATTTGTTCTGCTATGCACTGCTGTGGCTGTGCACTGTATTGAAAGTTACACTGTCTAGCTACGAAGGATTAGTTTACCTAAACTCTGCAAGTTCCTTATCTTGTAACAGTAAGGGGCGCCCCGCCGCGGTGGTCTAGTGGCTAAGGTACTTGGCTGCTGACCCGCAGGTCGCGGGATCAAATCCCAGCTGTGGCGGCTGCACTTCTGATGGAGGCAGAAAAGTTGTAGGCCCGTGTGCTCAGATTTGGGTGCACGTTAAAGAACCCCAGGTGGTCCAAATTTCCAGAGCCCTCCACTACGGCGTCTCTCATAAACATTCGGTGGTTTTGGGACGTTAAACCACACATATCTATCAATTGTAACAGCAAGGTAGATTCACACTGCTGCAAGTGCCACAAACTGAAGAACCAAAGTAATCAATCTATGTCTGGCTGCTTGGTTGCTTTTACAAAATTAAAAATACGAACTTGAGTTCTACCTCTTGTAACTAGTGAGAAATTTCGAGCAAGCAGCCCTTTTAATGTCTCGTAAAATTGCAGTAGACTCTCAGTGAACTCAAATCTGTTAAATGAAACTGCTGCTTAAATGGAACAACTGCCTCCAACACCATTGCTTTTATACTTGGATTCTCCACCCCTGTTCATCTCGGTAAACAGAACTGTAAAACTGAACACATTTTCCTGGTCCCTTCAGGTTATGTTTAACGATAGACTATTGTAACAAACACTGGAAGAGTTGGTTGGAAATCATTACGGGATAAATGTATCACCCACAGAACAAAGAAAAAAAGCTTCTTTTGTTTGTCTACTTCTTTTCATTTATGCCCCATGCATGCAGAGATCATTCCGTGATGCACCCCCACAAGTTCACAGCTACTTTCAAATTTTTAGGCTGTCTTGGGAAAGACACTGTACAAAGGCACGACACTATGGTCCCTGTCTTGCGCATCATCGTCTCTTTACTGCGAACTTGCTTGGCCCCCGAGTCATTCCCCATGAACAAACGATCGGCCCCACCTCGTGCCCCTCAACACGGCAATGGGAGCAGAGAAACGGTGGGAGCTGACCAGCTTGTGGTCGCACAGGGCCTTGAGCAGCCACACCCTCTGCACCAGGTCCAGCTCGTGGAAGTCCTTGTTCTCCATGGGGTCTGTCTCGCCTGCGCAGTGACGAGGCCACATTTTCAGTCCTCGCACAGAACAGAACAGGTCAGCACCAGTATGTAAAAAAATTAAAGTGCCAGCACTCCAAAAGCATAAGAGGTTGACACCAGAGGTTACATAATATCCTGGAATACAGATGGTGCGCTGAAGGCGAAGCCAGTTGCTGCTACCTTGCCACAGGAATCGGCTAATGGCATATAAATGTCCACATGTACACTCAAACCTCATTAAAACAAAGTTGCATCTTACACAAAAAATAGCTTCATTATATCCGAAAATTGGTTATAACACTAAAGCAATAGCACGACTATTCCTTATTTACTTCATTATAACAGATATTTTTTATATCCAGGTTAAATCAAGATATGAGTGTACAGACGCGTCCACTGTTAAAAGCAACACCTACATGCACAGCATGTACAGCTGATGTCCGATTTCCTGGACCCTCAAAGGATCACGAAAACATCCGGAAAATCGGGCAGTCCGGAAAAACTAATGCAACTGAAAACACGCTTTCTTAATAGGTATTTTTGGCTGATGGAGAGAATCATGGCAGGAGAACAGGATTCTCATTGCGATTCAGCAAATGCATTGTTTAGGAGCTCTGAAAAGAGCTTTTTATATTTAGAAAAAAAAAACTAAAGAAAGAAAGAGAAAAAGTCTTATGTGGCCGGCGCTACTGCTTTTGTAAATACTTAGGTGGAGAGGGGGAGAGGGGGGACACAAAAGTCGCTTATTTTTGTTTGTACGGCCTTCCACTCGCCCGCGATGATGTCTGCCTTGACTTCAGCTAACGTCATGCTGTTTCTGTACACCGATGGTGAACCAGATCACAGTGTTAGTGCTCGCGTCAATTCCAAGCTCACTGGTTGTGTAGGCGCGGCCTCTTCTATCTCGGTGTCAGGATCGTCGAAAGTAATTTGAATGATTTCGTCATCGGTCTATTCTGCACACAGCTCAAGGTATTCGTCAGTATTGCCGAAGCCCTCAAAAGTCATCCCGGCTGTAATCGAAACACCGGCAGTGTGCAGATCGTCGAAGGCAATGTCCGCGGGTGGAAGTTCGTTGCACATGCTCTCCACTCCGGGCGAGACGGTCGTCTCGGCATTTGGTAGGAAGCTCGCATGGCAAAAACAGTTTCGTAAGGTCTGTTGCGTAACCGCCTTCCAGGAGTCTGCAAGCATGCCTACGGTAGACCATAGATCAACAGCGTAGCTTTTCCTGCTGTCGGACAGGAGCACAGGCTGCACAGCACCAGCTGGCTGTGGCATAGCTGTGGCCACAGGTTTGACTAAGCTACGGCTAGCAACGGATTGGTGTGCGCTGGATTGCAGCATTTGCGGTTTCGAGGGTACAGCAGCCATGGCACGGTGGGCTCGAGGGTACGAAAACAATCAAAATGGGGGCGTTGATAGTGATTTCGAGTCTGCGGTTAGCGATAAGAAGTCCGGAGAATCGGATGGCAAAAGCTATAAACTTCCCGAATATTAAACTCTTTAAATACATTGACTCTATGAGGAACTTGACGGGGCCACACATGAGTCCGGGAAATCAAGCATGTCTGGAATTTCGGGCGTCCGAGAAGTCAGACGTCGACTGTATACATTTCTCTATTTTACAGAAGCATAGTGGCTTTGATTTGCATAAGACTACTGGTGGTACAATGTTATGATTCTTAACAGATTAGTGACATGCACAAAAACTGCTTCATTAACCAGTAGCTACTATAGAGGCAGTGATATCGATGGCGTTTATTCGAGTGTTCCTTTAACAGTGAACCGTATTCTACACTGAACAAAAATTTTCTTTCTGCTTTGATTGTCTCTAACATGGTGAGTGTTACTGGACAAATATTGCGTGACATGTATACTAGCGTCGCTGGTTTTGGAATAAAACTTGAATGTCATGACAGCCTGTCTGGAACATTGTGATACAAGTAGTCAGTCGCTACTACGATGTTTAAGGCCAACATAACATCCTTTTGCTTTCCAATCAGTTCAGTTTATATGAGCAGTGCAAGAGTACTTGAACTATAATTGTTTGCTGGCTAGTTTTGCAAGCTCGCCAGGCTTTGGGTATAGGCAAGCGCTGGCTCTACCACAGCCAGCAGCATTCAGCAGGGGCTACCACTCCAGAAATTACAAAAAAAAACTATTTTAATCGACACGCAGCAGAATCAGAAATCAAGCATTGTGTCGGTCAATAGCAAGACAAGCCAATGACTCACCCATGATGATGAAAAACTGCTCTTCAAGACCGTGGGCCTCGAAAACCTGCAAAAACAGTTGTAAGTAAACAGCTACTGCTCACCAGCTCGAAGCACAGACATTCCAATTGGTCAAACCTGCGTAGCTTGAACGTATGATTGAACGCAATGGCGACCATTATCACCACCAGCTGTGCTCACACAAGGCCCAGCTTACCAAAAGTTTCAATGCACCAGACATGTAAGAACTGTTTACCCTCTCCGTCCTCATGCTGCCAAGTGTCTTAAATCTCTTTTAACTCAATAATGCTTGGGTTATGGAACTGTTGAACAAAATAAAAATTGTTTTCATTTACCAACTTTAAACAGTAACCTTTAAATGATTCTGCAGTTAAATTATCCAAAATGCAACTTTAATGCATACTTTCATGTATGTCATGAATTCTCCACATGCCACAAAAATGAAAACCTTGCAAAAAAAAAAAAAAAACGAATGTACTTCAGAACTTTGTGACATGTCATGCGCAAGCTCTTGGGTGCGTACACGCCCCGCCGCAGTGGTCTAGTGGCTAAGGTACTCAGCTGCTGACCCGCAGGTCGCGGGATCGAATCCCGGCTACGGCGGCTGCATTTCCCATGGAGGCGGAAATGTTGTAGGCCCGTGTGCTCAGATTTGGGTGCACGTTGAAGAACCCCAGGTGGTCGAAATTTCCGGAGCCCTCCACTACGGCTTCTCTCATAATCATATTGTGGTTTTAAAACTTTAAACCCCACATATCAATCAATAGATTGGGTGCGTACACACCAAATAGATAAAATTATTAAAGGTACAACTTACTTTGCCCAGGCAAGAAATAATGGAGAAGTGAGAGCTGTTTGCACATGCTTCATGCTCTCTGCCATCAGCTACAAAACAATTTGTTTTAGCGTGAAATACATTAGACAAGATAGAGCTAGGTCTTTCATGCTGGGAGTTACGTTCCATTCCTGGTGAGTACTTGACAGCCAGCAATAAAGGCGGCACGCATTTCATGAACCGCTTACTCGCAGATTTTGGTCTGTCCTAAATTCATGACACTCGGCAATAAAGGGTTAAGGGCGGAGCACCTCAGGGCGCTAGGCGTAACGCAGGAAAAACCGCATATAGCATAGCCATTTGAGCATGCGCTCTTGTTCTTTGAGTGCCATTGGAGATAGAAAGAAAAAGGAACAAAATAAAAATAGCACAGAACTGGAAAACAGTAAAAGCAAGAAAGTGAGAGGGAATGAAACTAAAAACTGAAGAGAAGCAAAGAAGGTTGCACAGCTCCGCACCTCCCTCGGGATCGGCATCGCTAGTGAAAGCTGCCTTAATTTTAGATCAAAAATAGTGACCGATCAGAACAATCTGCCAATAAATGTTGTTTTTTACGTCAAAGCTCCCTTCTATGACACCGCTCATTCACTTTTTCGTCAAGTGCAGCAAACGCAACCTGCAAGCATTTTGTGACTGGTTAACTCATGAATCAAATAAAGTTTCCTCCCGCTGATAATGCAAGATAAGCATTAACTGCTCATACCAGCAAACATTTTCCTGATGCAACAGTTTAATGCCACTAAATAGCACATGCATTTTTACATGAAAAGCTAAAAAAAAGCCATTGGTCGACGACATTCACCTTGAGAAAATTACGCTGACTCCCCATGTAGGTGCGGTACCAGTTTTGGAGGCGACACCTTAGCCGTTCGTTCCACACTCGATACGGCATAGGGTGCTGTAACAGGGTCCTGCAAACAAACATGGGCAACATTTCAGAATCAGCACCAAATGACCTGTTAGTTAGAACCATACAGAGAAAAGAAAGCTCAGCTATGAGCATACATCTTTCAAGAGACTGAATGAAGCAGCAGCAAGTAGGTGACTGTACTACACCAACACTTTTACCCGACTGGGTGAAATATTTGTAACCAGTCGAACCCACACATTATTTTATCCCTTGAGAATCTACAAGCAATTCAATTGCCAAAATTTGCTATCACAGAGATGATGTCCGCACTTCTGCATAGATTGTAAACACAGTAGCTTGTAAATATACATTGCATAGATCATAAGTTGCGTAGAATGACAATAAATAGATCACCTTTATTGTCATGCTTTCCTCTCATTTAGTTCTTAACAATGGAGCTGTTTAAGATCAATACCGTAATTACTCAAATCTAACGCGCACCTTTTTTCCGGTAAAGCGAGTTCATAAATCGCATGCGCGTTAGAATCGAGTACGAACAAAAAAATTACGGTCAATCTATTGCCATCGGCAAATCCAAAATGGCCGCCCCCTACCTGCGTCAGCATAGCGCGTCGGCCATTTCTGCCTATGTGTTTCCCATGTGCGGCACTTCGTACGTGTGCTAAGAAGTTCGTCATCTAGTAGTGCATTAGCATTGACAGCGTGGAAGGGCCGACTCCAAAAACTCGAGTGCACCACGATGCCGCTTTTAAAAGAAAAGTCATCGGGTGTGCAGAAACAGACGAAAATCGGGCCGCATCGCAGTCGTTCGGAGTTCCCGAAACGTGCGTGCGGGACCGGCGGAAACAAAAGCAGAAGATTGTCGACAGCAAAGCTTCACGCAAAGGCTTCAGTGAACCACAGCAGGGTCGGTTTCCGCAAATTAAAGAGCTGCTCGGCGAGTATGTGCTTGGGCAGCGAGCGGCACAGCGGCCCGTGACGACAGAACTGCTCCAAGTGTGGGCTATGCAATTAGTCTTAGAAAAAGGTCTAATGCGGAGCCAGTTTAAAGCGAGCAGGTGCTGGCTAACTAACTTTATGAAGAGGAAAGGCTTTTCCCTCCGAAGGGGAACATGCATATGCGAAAAAAAGTTTTGCGGAGGAGTACGATGAAAAGCTTCACAGTTTTCAGAGGCTCGTCCTAAACTTGCGGCGCAACAACGGCTACCTGCTTGCGCAAATCGGGAATGCCGATCAGACGCCTCTTTACTTTGACATGCCTGGCCCCACAACCGTCGAGAAGAAGGGGGCGATGCAAGTTCGCGTGCTGACATCGGTCCACGGTAAAACTACAGTGACGGCAATGCTCTGTTTCACATCAGATGGGCACAAGTTTCGCCTGTACCTCATATTTAAATGGAAGACGCTATCGAAAGGAGCCGTTTTTTCGAGTGGTGTGATCATGCGGGCGAGCGAGAAAAGTGGGTGCGCGTTGCAATCGATGTCTTACGTTTTTTTTTTTTTTTCGCGGTGGAAATCGGGAGCGCGTTACAATCGAGGGCGCAGTAGAATCGAGTAAATACGGTACTAGGCTGTGCAGAAGAACAAGAACTATCATCACCATGATTGACCGTACCTTCTGGAATGTCACTCGGCCAATGCGCTCTCTCTTCATCTTGTTAAGACTCGGTCAATTCAGGTTTACTTAATTAAGGCATAGCTAATTAAGATAATGTTAATTAGAGTCGTGATATCTATACTTAAGACTGAGCTACTTAATAACATACTGGCTAGTCATTCACCTCATGTGCCCACGACGTCACTTTGCCAAGCAATATAGTTCTACATTCCACATAGCAAAGCTCTGCAACGCCTCACCAAGCCTAGTAACAACTTAACTGAGCTTGAAGATGCCCACAGAAGTTAGGTCAGCCACAAGCTCCACTGTTATCTAGCCTAGCAACTTGCGCAAGCTACCCGTATTTTTTATAGTGCCTGCTTTGCGAAAGCATGCATTCACTGACTTGGGCCTTTGCTGTGGTGCAACCAGCAGGCAGGTCATGAGCAGAGACAGCAGGGAGCTTTTCTTGGGCATCAGCAACGAGCGCTCCACCTCTGCTATCGTCACGTCCGGAAGCTGCAGGGGCTCCTGGGACAACCGTAGGAACTGGCACAACTGGGGCACCTGCACATGTACCATCGTTCACGGACACAGGCACACTATTATCACCCTTATTTAATCTCAATGCGTCCAGTCTAGTCCCGAAATCCAATGTACAACGCACCCACAGACAATCTTCAATTGTCCACACACAGTGGCCACTCTTCTCTACAATCAAAATATCTGCTCTAGTAGCCTAGTGGTAATGGCGCTTGACTGCTGACCCATAGGCCATATGACCAAATCCCTGCCACGGCGGCTGCATTTCGATAGCTGATTTGTGGGGTTTAACGTCCCAAAACCTTTATATGATTATGAGAGACGCCGTAGTGGAGGGCTCCGGAAATTTAGACCACCTGTGGTTCTTTAACGTGCACCCAAATCTGAGCACACGGGCCTACAACATTTCCGCCTCCATCGGAAATGCAGCCGCCGCAGCCGGGATTCGAACCCGCGCCCTGCGGGTCAGCAGCCGAGTACCTTAGCCACTAGACCACCGCGGCGGGGCTGCATTTCGATGGCGGCAAAGTGCTAGAGGGCCGTGTGCTTAACCTGGTAATGCCCACTGTATCGTATTTGGTACATTGAATATAATACCTCAAAAAGCTACTAAAAAGTTACCATAGGCGTCAGGATAAGCAGCTATTGCATATTTGACATGTTATGAAGAAGGCACGGTGGCTTGCATAATATACAATAGTAATCATCATTATACAATAGTAATAATTTCTAATTGATACTAAATTATGCCTCAAACAAAATTGCATTATTATTTTTCTTCAAGTGAACTGTACAAGGAGAGTAAGAACAGTCGGTGTTTTCTCGTAGTTTTTCTGAAGGCATAACTATTCGTGGGCATGACAGGGTTAAATATAGGAGCATATTGAAGGAGCACTGACACGAATTTTCTATATATCCGGGCTGTTGCTCCAAACGAAAATTTCAGGTGCTGAAAACCTTGAAGAGGGTGTTCTAGTGCTTGGGAATGCATTAAATATATTTTTAATACTGCTACCCAAAAAAAGCATTCTCGCTTTTGGTATTTATGGGGCGACTTTCCAGCAATGTGTAACGTAAGTGTGATATCACGGGAAGTCTGTAACTTGCCACATACAGTTGAATCTCGATAATTTGTACTCTTCGAATTAAAAAAAGTTCGAATTAATGAAAGATAAATGAACAGAGGGTTCACCATACAGTGGCGCATGTGCATTGAGCTAACACACGAGGGGCAAGTTTCAGAAGTCCTAAATTTATTCACAAATCACAGGACATCCGTCATTAATTTAAGTAATCGGTGATGCACATCTACACATGTTTGCCTAGCAACGAGTCAATCAATTTCGCACGCAATTCGTAAAGCCTTTCTACTTCGGTTTCAGCATTCTCCTGGCAAAAGAAGTTACGCGCAGCAATGTCCAGCGCCGACACTCCAAAGACGCAACAAGAACTGCGTCTCCGCTGCTACCCTCTGCGCCGCAGCCAGAGCGTGGCCAGCACATGACCAGAAAGGAGGAGCGTCTCCACGTGGAGAGAAGCAGATCGGCATGTGAGAGAGAACCAACACTCCGCGACAGCTTTTATTTATTTTTTGCTCTCTTTGCACACGGCGTTGAAAGGAGAAGGGTCTCTTTGTGGCAGGGACAGGAAAGAGGGAAGCGTGGCACCGGCGCATCGCAGATCCGCATTAGAGAGAGAGAGTTAACACTCTGCGACAGATTTTCTTTCCCCCCCCCCCTCTCTCTGTCTCTTGGCACGCGACGTTGAAAGGAGGAGAGTCGTTAGGTGGCAGGGACGGAAAAGGAAGAAGCGTGGCACAAGCGCATCACAGATCGACATTTGAGAGAGAGCAAACATTCCGCTGCAGTCTTATCTTTCCTTTTCTCCTTTTCCTTCTTCACGCGCAGCATTGACGTGTTGGAAATGCCGTGGCGAGATCGGGCGTGGTGCTGAGAGCATTTTCGGAGTGCGGTAAGTTCAAATTAATTGTCGCAAGTGTTTGCGTGTTCGAATTACAGGGCATTTTCGCCCTTTAGATTACACATAGCTTTGATCGGACCACAGCGTCGGTTCGAATTAAGCATGCTCGAATTAATGAGATTCGACTGTACTAGCAACAGCTGTCAGTCTGCAGTATGTCACACGTGATGCATGTAAACAATGACAAGTGAACTCTTGTCCAGATTCTGAAAGCATTTCTGCGACTTAGGCTGCATGCCAGACGCAGATTTCGCAAGCCCACTGAACTGCATTGATTGATTTGTGGGGTCTAACGTCCCAAAACCACGATATGATTATGAGAGACGCCGCAGTGGAGGGCTCCGGAAATTTCGACCACCTGGGGCTCTTTAACGTGCACCCAAATCTGAGCACACGGCCCACTGAACTGCATTGACTTTTCCTGATAACATCCATTGCAATGGGGCTGGCTTGCACAAGCTGGGTGGCGAAAACTTTAAAATCAAAATAAAACATTATATGCATGTTGCCTGGCTCTGGTGCGTAGAGAGCATTGATAGTGCACGCCAAGAAAATGAAAATGCCCCTCTAAAGGGCCAGTAAACAACCCCGAGGTTTTCCAAAAATTGTTATAAAAAAAAATAAGTGTACTATTGCTTTGTGAACATGCTGCCGCAAGAATTTGGTGAATATGTGCTATATTAATAAGGAAGTTAGTTAAGGAACATTGGTTTCAACTGGTCTCAAATTTTAGCGCGGCCTCACCACTCTTCGCCCTTACAGCGAGGCGCTTTAATATTCGAAAAATGTGATCACCGCAATCTACCCTACGTGGATAGCGCTTGTCCCTGTCTTTCTGTCCGTGTCTAAGTAGTGCGCTCTCATTTTGAAACAGTCATGTATCACTATCTCGCCAACTAACCATATTGACAAACTACTCTACGAATTGCCAAGCTTGTTTGGGGGGTGTAAAAAAATGTCGGAGCCTGTCGACTAGCCCTTCAAGGGTGCCTCAGAATTGTGTGAATGTACTTCTGTAAAGAAGAGCCCTCCATTACAACAGCAATAATTATTTGTTCCAAACCTATCTGCTTTTACATTCTTTTTCTGCTGAAGCAATGCTACCTTTAACCCTGCACTGTTGACGCAAAAGACGGATCTTTAGTCAGCAAGCACACAGTCAAGTTTTAATATAATGAACACGGGCATAACAAATTATTGGTTGTAACAAAGTAAGCGAGGAATAGTTTTGCCATAAATACAGAGTTACGAATACCCATCTATAACGAATTTTCAAATATAACGAAGTATTTTTGTGGCGGATGTGACTGTTATAGCTTTAGTGTACACTCAAACTTCGATGTAATGCGCCCAGATATAACAAAATATCGGTTATGACGAAGTGAATGAGAAAAAGCTTTTGATAGATATCGTGTTAGCGATGTGCTTTTATAACCAATTTTTGGATACAACGACCTTATTTTGGTGTAAGATGTACCTTTGTTTTAATGATTTTTGAGTGTGTGACATAATTGGTCACCACTTGCCTCCCAGTGATGGGAAAGTTCGGCCAGTCCCGGGCCGAAGGTGCTGCTCTCCCAATCGATGACGGCCTGCTGGGCCACTTCCTTCTCGACCCGCCTCTCCTCACGCTGCTTGAGGCGCTCCTCTCGCGCCTGCGCCGCCTTCTCCGCTTTCACCAGCTGGAGCAGCGCCGAACTCTCGCCACCCGTGGGCAGCTGACTCGTGAGACGGGCTCGCCGACCCGCTGCAAGATGAGAAGTGTTTTAACTGCATCCAATACAGGCCACGTCTCTGAATGAATGTCTCCAAATAAAAACCTAGCTAAGTGAGTAACCGACATGCATTCGCACCGATGAGGTTTCCAGCCATGATAAGTTTGTCACAAGCTACCTATTGAAACAAACAAAAAAAGACAAGGTGCGTACTTTTGTATAAGTGCTCTTCTAACATAAGGCTAGCCAAACCATACTGGAATGCATTCATAAGAGGGTTGTTTGCTTTATTGAAAAGAAAAAAAGAAAAGGAATTAAATGTACACGGAAAGATTACCCTACTTCATCCCCCAATGCAATCAGGACTTGCTAATGCTGGCACTCCTAGCAAAACGAGCTAACCCAAACTCCCCGCATCAAGCACTGTGCAGCCATTTAGCAATGGCGCACAATGAAGGCGGGCCTACGCACACACCGTTACTTAAATCTCACGATACACGTCACAAATTTTCACATACAATAAATTAGTTTCTTGTATGATACTTTGCTGTTCAAGGAAAACAGGACACAGATTCAACATAAACTGGGGAACATGAATAGAATCCAGCAGAAAAAAAAAAATTGGTAGTGGCTGCTCCAAGTATTGAATCTCCCAAAAAGTTAGTTTAATGAAACAGCACACAAACATTCCTGTCAAGTTGAGTTCATCAAAAATAAATAAATCAATCAATTAAAATCTCACCTCTCTGAGCCCCAAGATCTCGGTTCTCCAACGTGGTGGCCTCTAGTGTCGTTTTTTCCCGTAGCTCTCTGCAAATGATGGACAGAAAAAGGCATTTACTCAAGAAGTTTACATTGCTAAATGCAGTGTAATGGTTAGCAGCATGGAGGAAAAGAAAAAGAAAGGAGGAAGTGTGACGCCACTTGGGCAGCCTTGGCAAGCCGTGCCGTTTTGAAGCCAGCATTGTCGGCCTAACAAGCGACCTTCTGCGCGAAATCCCGCCAGAAACGAGAGACTTGCTGGTACTTCGGAGTATCGCACCCGGTAGCGTTTGACCGAAACGCGCTGGTTCGGCGCAGACCGGCCGACTCACGCAAGAGGTTCGGAAACGGAACAGCACTGCATGCTCAGACATTTTGATTACGTGTCGGGCCGACCCCGTGGGCTTCACTCGTGTGACGTAATGCTCCCTCCATTCTTTTTGTTCCGCCATGATAAGCAGCACAACTCAGTTCTAGAACAATCTCGTCATGATCAACAAGCCTGCGTAATGACTTCCTGTGATTTTTACAGGCAATAGAGCTTGCACAACTAGCGCCACCTAGACGGTAGTGTAGCTGTGAGTAGCCAAGCCAAAACCTGGCTTAAACCCGCCATTTTCATTTTCGTGGCGAGTGTTGAGGTGGGAAGGAGGAAAAAAACATTTAATACTGTAAGTCATGTACAGGGAGAGTGGGCAACGGTCCTTGAGGGGCCGGTACATACAAACACTAGGTGGGCACTCCTTTACGGGAGCCCATTGACGTCCGCCGCGGCCCAGGCATGCTCAACCAAGGTCCGTTGAGCCGTCAGGTCAGAGCAGCCGAGCAGGGCTCGCTCCCAATCCTCCTGAGAAGAGTTGGGAATAAGGAAGCAAACGGGGTGCAAGTGATGTGGCAAGGAGGCGGCGATCCGACGGGGTATTCGAGAGCCTAGTATATTGATTTGTCTAGTGTGCCTCTCATAATTACTCAAAGGTATTCATCATACTCAGGCCCGAAAGGTGTTGGTTGGAAGTGTTCACCGGAATGTCGAGGGTCAACTTGTATGCTTTGCAGAGAATGACTTCTAGCACATTCTCATCAAACTTGCGCAGGTGGAGATATGGAGCCAAATACAGGACACGGCTTGTGACGAATGCGTGAGCCCGTCGCAAGACATCTTTGCATCCTAATCCCCTGCACTTGTTGGAAACCCGGCGGACCATGCGACCCACTTGGTTCCCCAGCTTGCACAATTTTTTCGTAATAACTTCCTGTGATATTTACCGGCAATAAAGCTTCTTTCCCAGAAGCACACGTCGCAAAAAAAGTGAAAATCGTTCAGACTCACTTAAGAAATATAGCTAGCCTTCGGGGGTCACTCAAACTCTCACCATGATTTTTCTCAACTGCACTTGCTCAGACTCAATCTCGCCAAAATATTACTCACCTGGACTCACTCAAACATTAAGTGACGACCCGACACGAGTCTGAGTGAGTCGACTTGTGAGTGAGTTTGCCAACCTTTGCTCAAATAGTGTTATGCTAAAAATTTACGCTAGGGCTTCCTCACAAAAGTGGCTGTGACACTGAGTGTGTTCCCACTTTTCTCATGCGAAAATAACTAGATTCTTTATACCCACAGCATCGCAGTAGGCAAAGACAGTCCCAAGAAATGTTGAAGAAACAGTACAGATGTATACAAGTTGCTTCTTGCTTTTGGAGGGGATCAATGCAGACCCTGAAGCAAAAGATGACTCTCTTACTTTTAACAGCAAAGCTTCTCTTGGTCGGGGCTTTCATGTTCGGGAACTGGCATAACTCTCACTTCGGTGGGTTTTACCCACAGAAAATGCGTAAACCCACTGTAGATATGTGCCACTTCATTCACCCATTACATTCAAATATACTGCATGCCACCAGCTTCTCTGCTTCATTAGTGTTCATCAATTGGAACTGGCTGAATTTTCGTCTTTCCAAAACATCATTAGCAAGGAGGCAATGACAGCAAGATACATCAGTGATGGCATCGGCTTAAGGCGGTTTGAATCTTCTGTAAATGGTGCCAGAGGATTGGTCTCATATCTGAGGACCATAAGCTGAGCATGAATTCCGTTACAACTGTAGGCACATACCCAGCTGCAACGACTGCAGAGTTATTGACAAAGATGTCGAATGGGATAAAGTTTGCCATGCCTGACCTCAAGGATGTGTACTGGCGATTGATTGTTGAACGAGGGGGAGTATGTAATGGTTAATGTACTAAAAGGTACGAGAGATTTCCTTTCGCAATCTTGCCTGTGCTGTCATCCTCTCGACGGGAGATGCAAAATCCTTCGATGTCTATGTCAACTCCTGCTGCAGTCTACTTTGACGGAATCCTGGTGGTAGGCACCAGTGGCAACAAGTATGCAGTCTCCCAAAGGTGTCCCGGCTAATGCACAAGACAGGTCTAATGCTCAGTTATGGAAAATGCCAATTTGTGGTATCCTCATTGGTATGTATCAAGATAACATCATTGATAACATGACAGTGGGCTGTATTGTGCCCTGTGTAAGGTTGAGGTAGTTTCATGCCTCTGCACATTCACATAGTAATGTTCAAAAGGAACCAAGTTTCCTTGGCTTGACAAATTAGCACAAGCTTAGCCTCTGTTTGTGACCCTCTAGCTGCGATATCCACCTATGCGCCAGCGGTGGACCTCTGCTTCGAAAACCAACCCTACCTTTAACTGAAACTAGAGCGTGATATGCTTTGTGTACAGAATTCCTGTCAAAATCAGAGAGCACATGTCACTTTACAATAGGCATCCCTTTTGCCGTACACCAAGCAGCCTGCTATAATCTTCAATACAAGTTACTTCGGCCTTCCTAGGTTTTAATTGCACACCACTCACAGCCTCGTCATTTCTCGTTATCACCTATGCATTGCTGCCCGCTGTCTTCCTCTGAGAAAAAAAAATCACAGCATATGCACGGAGTGAATGATGATGAGTGGGGCAAAGCATCCGTCAGCCCGACCATTCGTTCTTGCTTGCGTCTATCCGCGCGTCCGGCCGTGAGTCCGTCTATCCGTCCGTCCGTCTGCTAGTCTGTCTGTCCTTGCGTCCATCTAGTGAACACTCCAAGTACGTCATCTCGCATCCCCTGTGGCACATACTCGCTCTAAAGCGGGCATGTGCTACCAACTGCTACTACATACATCAGAGGATCTACAGACCCACGCCTTAAGAAGCTTCGTCTCTAAAAATTCAGCCAGATCTGCTCCAAAGAAAATGATGAAACAGCAAAGCTGGTGGCGTGCAATGGAGCTGAATGATATGGGAGAAGTGGAAGGAGCGGTAGTGGGAGCAGCGGTGAGAGTAGAGAGCAGTGGGAGTGGTGGCACATGTATGTAGAGGGATTGACCCGCTTTCTGTGGGTAAATCCCACTACAATCCACGCTGCTCACCGTACATGAAAACCTCAGTTAAGAACAGCTTTCCTGTTGAAATGAACTAAACACCATCAGTTCTCAGACCAAAACTGAGGTTGCATTGAACTGTCATGTTCTCATCCATCTGCTAACATGACTGTACTGTTCATTGACAGTGTCACTAAATATACCCTAGAGGACGCATCCTTTCAGCCCTTTGTTCCTTGTAGGAAGTGGAAATGCATCTATATGCCTGTCTCTTTGCAGGGCTACTACACTGTGAATTCAGTCTTCAGAGATGTGCACAGCCAAAGAGTGGATTCAAGACATCACGCAACATAGAGTTAGTCATCGTTTCTTCGTGTCCTTGAGAGATAAGTACAAGATGGTTCACCGTTTCAAACCACAAAGCTGTTACAGCGTGAGCACAAACAGAGGTCATGATTTATTCACTCTGAGAAGCCGTAATCAACACTGCTACTACTGCTGCATCTAAGCTCATTTTGCATGATGACACTGACATTCCCCATCACTTATGTATCACTGTGCTAGTCACTTGCACTGCTAGTGGTGATGCTACAGTAACCTTCACACTCTCTCGCATTTTTGTAGCTCCAAGAGGCTTTCACCTGCCAGTCACCACCCAATCGCTACTCTTTCCAGCCCACTCATCCTCGCCGATTCGCAGGCCTCACCATCTGTCCTGCTTTGAAATGAATTCATAGGCCACAACCAGTCCATCAGCTTGGTGCAAAGGGCCATGCCAGATTCAATTCACTCACCGTGCTTTCCTCTCCTGACAAGTCTGAAAAAGCATCCATTTTTCTCCCATGGCTGACAACCTCACTGCAAGATTTCAGATCTTGAAACTTGAATTTCTCTATGAATAAATACTCTTTCTTACCAACATTTAGATCGGAACTAATCTGTAAGAGCCGCTACATACATACATTACTAAACATAACTATCAATCAATCTACACGTTCAACAAGACACATTGTTGACTGGCACACTCCACGGCCGTCTACAAACTATGGGCCACAGGTGCCACAATATACAACCTTGTTATAGTTCTATAGATTATGGCAAAATAAAACAAATCTCAAATGCCTGCATACCAAATGCAGCTTCTCTGTGCACTTATCATTTCTCCTAGTCCCTTGGCTTCTATAAGCCTTCCTTGTGATGCGCATTTGCTGTGAAACACTGCAAGCAGAAACCACCCCCTGTGCCAAACACTGTATCATTTATCATCTCCTAAGTGCCGCACTATCAATGAACAAGTTGACGAGATCCTTCATCACAGCATAATCCAATGTTTCAATGAGCTTCCCCAATTACTTCAAAGGATCATTCTATTGAGTTTTGAGTTCGAAGACTTCATTATTTTTTTTACTTCAATCGTTTTATAGTTGACTTCTTCGAGCCTGAACAAGTGCCCCTTATTTTCGTGCTCAATCATTTTCATTCATCCTTTGACTTTTATCAGCCTCCATCGTGATGTGCATGCACTGTCAAACGCTCTATCAACACTAGCACACACCACCTGTTGCACCAAAAATAACACTGTGTATCATCTCCAATGCATCGTGTTTCTAATGACCTGATCAATGAGATGCTTTGTCACAGCACTGTCCTATGTAGACTTCCCCACTTATTTAATGAAGGATTGCTTGAATGGAGTTTGCATTGATCATCATCATCTTGTTGAATAATCACACTTTTTGATACACGGGGATAAATTAGAGATTATCAATTGAAAATGATGACACGAAAGAATGTACATCTTTGCCGGACACTCAAGAAAACTTGTCTTCTCACAAGGTGACGATTTCTGCACCTTAGATTTATAGTCAGCATATTGGTAAGTGTTGATGGTAGAGGTAAGTTGTGTGAAACTGTACTGAGCATGCCTGATAGCTTATACAAATTCATTCTTATCCTCTTTGGCCTGGGCAATGCGCACCCAACACTCGAAGGAATGATACGTAATTTATTGTGTGGTTTCAAGTGGAAAAGCATTACTTGGAGACAAGTTTCTTCTCGGTTTCGTTTTTTGCAGCTTCAGCGTGTTTTGACATGCTTGGCAGCTGCGAGTATACTATTAAATTAGAAAATGATCACTTTACCGCTGCCAACCAATGATTTTCATTTCAAAAGATGGTATTCTACCTGAACCCAGCAAAACATGTATGGTCGTTGAGCTCCTGATACCCCATCTCCGCAACTTTGTAGGATTGTGCTTGTACTTTCAATGCTTCATTTGTAACCTTGTGTCTGTCATATCAACAGGTATCACCTAGAACGCAGTTATTTGATGAAACGACTGACCTCTTATGGTCGCATAAATGCGATGATGCATTTAACACCCTGTGCAGTCTTCTGTTATTGCCTCTTATTCCATGTAATTATGACTGCAATGAGACTACAGAAGTGTTTACAAATGCCAGCAGTGTGGTACTGGGCACTGCATTTGCCCAGAAAAAAAAAAACTAAAAAAAATTGAGCCCACTAATTCTACTTTGAAGACTACTGTCCTCAAAGTAGAATGCTCAGCCATAATCAGATGCTTAGCGAATTCCGTCTTTACTGTAACACAGCCTGGCCCGTTTGAGGCTTATGACCTTTCTGACTGACCGGCCTGGTGAACGTTTCGCTTGAAAAAATTCAGCATGAAAATGGTGGACTATTCACGCTGCAAATATTTAGGTGCCAACTTTCCTCATTGGCCCAGCTAGCCTTTCTGCATTGAACAATGTGTTCTCGCCCAGAGATTAAAATACCCCTGCATACAAAAAGCCCATTAACCCTCAGTTCATTTCTCATGTCAACTGTCTTTCTGGCTTCCTTAGCAGCCCACACGTTCATTCACAAGCTTGCGACCACAGTTCACATTTGATGTTGTTTTTAACACCTACAGGCACCTGCACATTAAATATTGCTGGTGCGGCACGTGTTACCTCATCAAAAGGTCCTCAGCTCATTCCATTAGTGTCAGTGTATATAACTCTCTGAGCCTTCGGTTGGTGCCTTGCAACCCAATCTTCGCCCTGCCAAGCCATTTGAATTGGTGAGCACAAATTTCTGCGGACCACTGCTTAACGACTACAGCCACCAACTGATGAGTTAGTGCAGCAATCGATCTCAATCCTGTACGCTGAAACCATTGAACGACCAACAGCTGTGGCATGTGATATCGCACAATTCATTTATCATCATTTGGTTCGCGCACCACATTTAGGGAACCTTCAAGTGATGGAGGAGGTGCATTTTTATCGGAGGTTGTTGTAAGCTATCACGGTTGAGTGCAAAATGGTCCACTAGACAAGTGCTGTCTACTACCCACAGACTAATGGGCTCATAAACAACATCAATCGTATTCTGAGCAATACTAAATCCATGTACGGAACATACAATCTGAAAAGTGCCAGTGGTACGTGCAGTGAAACCCGTGGATGTTGGTGCATTGTTAGTGCATTTTCGAAGCACAATGAATGCCTTTGGCTGTCCACACCCTAATCTGTGGTTCACCTCAGTGCCCGTACTGCAATTCTGGCACACTTTCATATCAACGTGAAGTGACTCAGCTCTGCGCACTGTCATTTGCCAAGCACTTGACATGCAGTGCACTGTTGGCACTACGATGAGGCACACGATGGCTTGTTGGTGACTGGAAGCTGTTATCATGCTTCGGAACACTCTATCTTGCATGACAATTGAATAGCTTATTTCACCAATACCCACGGAAAGTGTTCCTCGTACCAGGAGCCAGATGATCCCACTGTCATGTTTCAATCTATAAATATTGATACGAAGTGTGACTACCAGGAAAAACGAGGGAAGTGCCGGTAGAGAATGAAAGCGACGTTGCTTCTTCGGTGATCACGGTCTCAGTGCCCATTAGAAATCACCTTAAGTTACCTCGCCATACGTAACAATATGCAGAATCTGAGCATACCAAGTGGACCTGCAACGTTGGCATGGTGGTTAAGGCGCTCCACTGCTGATCTGAGTAGCGGGATTGAATCCCAGCCGCCGTAGCCGAATTTTTGAAAGAGCCGAAAATGCTTGAGGCTCGTGAACGTTAAATAACCTCAGATGGTAGAAGTTTCTGGAGCCCTCCGTTGCAGTCTCTCTCATAATCATATTGTGGTCTGGGGTGCAATTCTAATAATTATTATCATACCAAGTGGAACCAATTTTTTCCACTCATAACAAAAGTCAACAATACTGCCACAGTAACCTTTTTTTTTTCACCCTATGGACACAATCACATGAATGGCAGAGAGGGCTGCACTAGGCTCCTAGACGATGCTCGGGAGAAAGAACTGCCATGTAATGCTGTCCATTTACACCTAAGGTGCGCTAACATTAGACATCTCCAGTCACTGATCCGAACAAGAGCATGTCATCTGCAAACGGGGATTGGTTGCACCAATCGGGTGCCACCTCACCAATTGAGCAGCCACTTGTCATACGATGAGCACACTTCCCGAAAGAAGCAGCTAGTAAAAAATTTAAGACATGTTGGTGCTGTGTCAATATGTATGCTGATTGATTGATATGTGGGGTTTAACGTCCCAAAACCACCATGCGATTATGAGAGACGCCGTAGTGGAGGGCTCCGGAAATTTCGACCACCTGGGGTTCTTTAACGTGCACCCAAATCTGAGCACACGGGCCTACAACATTTCCGCCTCCATCGGAAATGCAGCCGCCGCAGCCGGGATTCGAACCCGCGACCTGCGTCAATATGTATGCTGTTTTTCTTACTATTTGTTGTGGACATTAATAAGCTGCAAATTTGAACAAGGTGTCTAGCAACAAAACAATTTTCGTTCACATATTCTGTTGTCTACTATTGAAGCCAGCAGACGTCTGCGGCCTTGACGTTGATGTCGATCATCAGTTATCCTTACATTATTTGTCATCTTCCTCTATCTACAGCAATGATACTGAATCCTGCCTGACACCGCAAGCCAAAAGTCGGACTCCACTGGCTGACACAAGAAGTACGTCCCAATTAACGAGACAAAAATTTGTATCAAGGCCACATCCAGTGTATTGAGTGGGCTGACCACATAGCTACTGTATCTTCTAACGACTGCAAAACTTAGTTTAACACTTGACTGATATTGCGCTACCAATTAATTTGAAGAAGCTTCACACAAATTAGCAGAGCCCAAGAAACGATGCCCGGCACTCTATGAATTTGTTGGGTTTGAGAAGAAACGGAACAAGTGGTCATAATAATTGATAACGTATGCAGACCTTTCTGTAGGTGCACGCCTGTTAAAAGTCCTGTAGAGCAATGCCACACAAGACTGATCTTAAATTTAAGCACAGTTACCTGTGCAGGGCCAAAACCGTACGACAATAAACTTTGTGTTTAAGCAGTGCTCCCAGCGACCATTACCAATCTTCACTCCAGTGGCGCCGCAAGGGTGGATGATACCAGCTTGGACGTCACGACAAACCTGCAACCAAAATAACAACACGGCCGGCAGGCCCTCAACTCACCGGGGAAGAAGGGCCAGCTTCTGTTCGAGCACCGTTTCCAGCCTCAACGCCTTTTTGGTCAAGTGGTGCTGGGGTCCGTAGAAGCGGTAACAGTTCTCCAAGATGAGCCGTACGTCGCGCACGACTTCGGTGATGCCGGCGTACGACCGGGAGTCCAGGCCGGCGCGCACTCGGCTCAGACACATGGGCTGGCGCACGACGCGCAAGTACGCGGGCCGCTGCTCGATCTCCAGGGGATCGAGGAAAGGCGCGCTGTACTTCCGACACGCCGGAGAGTCGAGCCAGTCTACGAGGCGTCGCGCGGCTTGAAGTTCGGGGCTTTCGTACACCCGCCGCCGCTCTTCCTCGAGCAACATGCTGGGCGGCATCTGCATCGTGTAGCTGTGCTCGCCCGTGCAGTGGTCGGCGGACAGGACGTCGATCACGTCGTACTCGCTGCCCGAGTCGTCATCGTCGTACCGTTCCCCGTCGACGATCGCTCCGACGGCGCCTGGCTGTGGCGGCGGCGGCAGCAGCGAGCATTGGAACGACGTCGCGGCCGCATTCATCGCGTAGCCTCGGGTCAAGCAACGCGGGGGCCGACCGAAACACCGCCGACGGCGCGGCGGCTAGCGATGCCGCACGCGACGGCTCTGCGGCACGACTCGCAACTGACACCGACTCCTCTTGTCTCACCACCACCACGGGCCCGCTGAATCAATGGTCCCAACTGGAGGGGGGGTACACACACTAGTCCTGTCTCAACGAGGCTTGGCCCACGGAGGCCCAAGCGCACAATAGACGGGACCCCATGTCGACGTCGCGCACTTCCCAGCCGACCACGGTGGACGTGCCACTCGCTGCACAAGGATTCACTCCAGGGATGTCTCACGGCATCATCCACCACACAAGCACAGCTCTTGTACACACGCTAAAAAAAAATCTCTATCGATTTACTCGCAGCGTTTTCATACCCGAGCTTCCGGATCCGGATGCTAGTGAGTCGGATTCGAAGCCGTCGAAGCAGCCAACGCAATCCGATGTTTTTTTGTTTTTAATTTCTGCTAGAGCAATTTTCGCGAACAATTTCATCGACGCACCAAAATTTCCTTGGCGCACTATACTTGTTTTTATAAACGTGGACGTCATTGCAACAGCACGAAGAACAAAAAAAATAATTATCAAATTTTAATGGTTGTTAAACAGTAATCGGAACTTGTTTCCGTTTTCTCGTGGTGGCGACGATCGAGGTCGCGGTGTAGAATATGGCAGGAGCTACTCCTCAAAGTACAAATTACCAATGAGTTGATTATGCGTCTATTCGTTTGACGCGGCTATTTGTTCGGGCCCCCACGTTTATTGGAAGACGCCGCGTAAGTACACGCATCGTTTAACTCGACGCGGTTCGTTCTTCTTTCAATCTGCCGGCTCGGCGTAACTCGGAAAGGGGCCGGGCATTTAGGCCTAGCCTCAAGCTCGGCGGTGAGCGTGTGACGATATGCCGCCGCGGTGCCGATTACTCACGCCGTCGGCGGCCCCTTTTTTCTTTTTTTTTACCCTTCGAGCCGCCGACCGGCGGCGCCTATCGCTCGATCTGCCGAGCTGTGCTGCACGCCCGAGGAGCTCGAACACTGCGCTCGTCAGTGGTTCAGACCGCGACAGGAGACCCGTGCGACGATATGCGGTGCTGCCCGCAACGCCCATTCAACGGCTTGTTCGCTCACTGCGAGATCGCCCTGGGGCTCTGACGTCCTGGGCAGCATCGGAGCGTGGCGTCGCCGAAGCAGGTGTTTCTCTGCAAGCCCCTCCCTTCTATTGCAGGTAACGCGGCCCCGGCGGCAAACATGGGGAAGCTCCTGTCCAAAATTTTCGGGAACAAGGAAATGAGGATCCTCATGCTGGGCTTAGACGCCGCCGGAAAAACCAGTATCCTTTTTATCACCTCCATCTGTGTGCTAATCCTTGGCGCCGCGTCCATGTGTCCTTCGCCTTCTTCTTGAGCCGGTGTCGATGAAAGTCGGTGTGTGTACGCGACCTCGACGGACCGCTGCTTGCACGCCGGAAGCGGTTTGTTTTTGAGATCGTGCGCGAGTCCTTAAATGGTACAGTGTTTGCATTCCGATCGCGGAGGGTGTCGCTTCGGATTTGTAAGCTGCTATTAGAAGCTTCTCGCGTAAGAGGCGCTTTCGCTGCATAACGTGCTTGACACAGCTCGACGCTGAGAACATCGCTATTTGCATCTCTGACCTGTCTGAGCAGCTGACGCTCTGTAATTGCGCCGTCGTACTTCATCACGCCGAACCGTGCCTCGAAACAGTGTGACATTTAGTGAGCATAATGTCACTTTGGTGTGTGATCAGTGGAATCTAATGGCTTGTGTACTGCATTGTGGAATCGGTATGTTTCATAATCTGGCGCGCGTCGATCATTGTGTGCCATCCCCACCATGCATTGATATGCTAGCTAGGAACATTAGTAATCAAAATCGCTGCGGGAAAAATGACGACTATCGAATCGGACAATACGCAATGGAAGAGCTGAAGTACCTTGCTGTAGCGCCAAAGTCTAGTTGTCACTTTCATGCAAGTAACAAGTTAAAGGGCCGCTAAAGAGCAAAATGGTTTTGTTACATCAGTAAATTTCTCACTCGCAGTTCCAAAATCAAGCTTGCTGCAATAACAAACATGGTGAGGAAACTTCTGAAAAAAAGCCAGCTTGTAATGCCACATTGGAGCTGCCACGCCAAATTTAGCGAAGTTGCAGATTTAGACACTGTGTACTAGGTCGTACATGATTCCTAAATGCTATAGATGAAGATATTGTCCTCTGAGGGGGGCTTTAGTCTTGACATATTAAGTGTCAGAAAATTTCGTTGAGCCAATGTCAGCAAGTTACAAAAAGTGTACTTTGAAATTTGTGACGTGTTGATTTGCGTGCAGAATTTTAAAATTGAAATTTAGCCCTTGATTTTCTCCTCTACCAGGAAACCTATGGGGATAACATCATTCACCATTTTCAGGAATTTGCAAGGTGGCTTTCCTGCAAAGTTAATTTCCCACCAGAAGGTCTTGTTCACAGACTGCTTTTCTCACTCATTCTGTTCTTGCCTTCCCCCACCACCACTCCCTTCTTAACGAATGACGGGTGCCTTGTCCACCATGCGATCCGAGGGTTCGTACGAGGACCACACAGTAATTGTTGGGGAAAAAAGTTTCGTCGCACTCGCGCGCCTTCACTTGAATAGGAGTGGTAAAAGCACTGTAAGCGAGAAAAGCAGTCTGTGCCTGAGAGTTTGGGTTGGAAAACAACCTTGCAGGTTCGTCGATTGATAATGGAATTCTGAGAGTGCAGTTCTACTATCTAAACTGATTCGCGGGTTCACTTTAGTGTCCCTTTGATGTGATCATAGTGTGCATTGTGTATCGTTCCTTGACTCATTGCACGCACCGTAGCCATCTTGTACAAGTTGAAGCTCGGACAGTCGGTCACAACCATTCCAACGGTAGGCTTCAACGTTGAGACTGTCACCTACAAGAACGTCAAATTCAATGTCTGGGTGAGTGACACCCCTGTCGTGGTGAATTGTCCACGTACTCCAGTTTGCACGTGTTCAGATGGTGCGTGCCTGCCTTTTTGCATATTTCCGCTCAGCGAGGAACTCTCGGCTGTCCGCAGTTGGGCTTCCATTGTTCTTTCATTCGCATAAAAGCAAAAAGAAGAGCAGTTAATAGTGCATACTGTGAATTACTATATAGCAACATCTGGCAGAGTGCGTCGACATCGATTGAACATAGTTGAAAAAAAAAAAAAGTGAAAAGCGATTGTCTGCCTAACAGTAGAGTCATGACACGAAAAAAAGACTGCAAGAGTATCTGTGTAAAACTTGAATGCTATTTAGAAAAAATCTTGAAAGAGATTCTTTGAATCTCTTTCAAGAGAACCTTTGAAGCTTCGGACTTCATAATATTCGTCACCTTTGATCGAGAATTTGACTCTGGACATTGCTAGAATTGCTTTTTCCTTGTCTCCTTTCTGTGGAATCGGTGAAGTTTTCCTCAAATTGTTGCATCGCCATTGATTCATTGGTCACAAGTTTAAGGTTTATGAATCTTACACCACTGTACCAATCTTTATCACTCTAAATTAACCAGAAACTGATTACTAATTGCTCAGAAACTTCTTTGCAAGGCTCCGTACGAAATTGCTCTCATGGTAATTTTGTACTAAACTACATTGTGACTGGCATCAATCTGCACCTGCAAAACCAGCGGAGCGCGTTCATGGGAGGGGAAAACATTTGTTCCCTATAGTGGAATCTGGTTAATACGTTTTTGATGCGAACAGAATAATAAACGCACTATGCAAGACTTTTATTTAACAAAATGGCTAAACAAGAGAGAGGAGGGAAATATGGATACTTCTTCAGAAAATCACTTTTATTCAGCAATGTTTATGCCACACTTCCCTCTTTTCATCATTGGATGCCTTGGCCATGCATGGCAGCAATCATTCCGCCATGAATCCGATGCTGCTGTGAACTCAGTGGCTATGCAACGTGGTTTAAGCTAGTGTGCCTAAGAGTAAACTTGCGATATATATATATATATATATATATATATATATATATTGGTCAAGATCTACTTTCACAGTAGTATTATCCAATTCTGGGCAAAAATGTGGTTGCCTCAAAATGTATTATTTCGAAGGGACGTGTGCTGGGATTAAAAAAAAGCATAATAACAAAACAAATGTATTATGCAGGATCAAATTAGCCAGATTTAACTGTATATGAAACTTGTATTTTGCCTGTCTAAAATGGTATTCTGCCTTGCACTAACTCACCTGCATGGCTGTCATCTTCTGTGTATCACATTCATCCAGTGTTATAAGAAAAAAAATGACTGAGGATTCCAAGACAAGTGAAGCCAGTGTTTGTCTGTTTTCATCCAGCTCACGAAATTTTTCAGGTTTCGCATTTTTATTTCATCGTCGTGTTGATGCACGCATCTGTGCACTCTCTTCATCGGTGTTCACGTGTGATGTGTGCATGTACATCTCAGTACCTCACTTGTTCTTAAACCCGAGATTGAGAGTTGACCATGACGGTCACATTTACACACACTTGTACCTGTTCTATGCTTCTCATTCTCTTAGCGGTGGAGAGGCCCTAATGCAATGACGCCTGCCTACTTATGTGTAGGTTCACTTTGAAGAAACTCTGGGTGTTCAAAATGAATCCTGCCTCATGGTTCTAGCATGTCAAGCCCCAGAGTTTAATATTGTCAATTTCTCCTAATGGCTCCTGCCTGATTTTTCATGTGACGTTCTCTTTTGCAGACAAGCAATAGTGAAAGCTCGTCAATGCGAATTTCGCGGGGACTAGAAAAAGTGTTGGAATGAACCAAGCGGTGAATATCGAAAGTATCAAGAAAACAATGAAGAAATGTCTATTAATTACACCAATACATAATTCATCTTTAGAATATGTAAACTTAGTAATTACCTTTAATGAGGGCAGTGCAAAAGCCGCAACTTTCACAACTTGCAACTTTGTTCACACAGTGTATGCGGCAAGATTACTACGTCTTGACACTGTAATGCCCACTGTATCATATTTGACACATTGAATATGATACTTCAATACTGCTACTAAAAGCTACCATAGGTGTCATAAGCAGCTACTGCAGATTTGACATGTTATGAAAAAGGTAGTGACCTACATATTATTTCCAATTAGCACTAAATAACGTACGACTCAAACAAAATTTTATTCTTATTTTTCTTAAAATGAACTCTAGAAGAAGAGTAAAAATAGTGAGCGTTGTCTCACAATTTTTTTGAAGGCATAACTGTTGCTGGGCATTACAGGGTTAACCTGAAACATGCTCTGAATCCATGCCTTATTACGTACCAACAACTCGATTATGGATGGCAACTTCACCTTTCTAAAGACTGAAGGCCCACAGCCATATTTGATCTCTGCGAAATTGGTCTTCATTTTTTGTGTGTGTGTGTCACACGTCTACGGTACTTTGTGCTTGACATGCTCCAAGGAGCACCCGAACTGATTGGGTTGAGACCATATGTAACCGAATTAGCTAGAGTTTGATGCTATTAAACAGTACATACTCTGGAAGAAAAAGACCTGAGGGCACATCCAAATGAACTTATTTTCTTAATTAATGACTGTCAAATTAATATGAATTAATGTTAATAGTTGATGACTGGCATTCAATGCCTCATGAGATTTTTTTCGGCTGACAATTTTACTATATGGCTGGAAAGTTATCTACTTGGTGATTAGAGTGTTCAAATGTGTTATAAATTTCGTTGCTGTTTCGCAGACATGTGACCTCTGTTAGCGTATATATGCATGTTTTTTGCAGTTTTTATGTTTCTTTTTTTTCACATTTTTGCTGTTATGAATCACTTGATGTTTCTTATGCCCCTCTTGCCTGGACCGATATGCTGGTCTGCAGTATGTTTAAATAAATAAAACGAATTTCTATTGTGTAGTAAAACTAGCTGGAGCTCCCACAGCTGGCGAACGAGTACTCAACTGGACTTTCGGGGCACTCTACAGGAGCCGTGACTCGACAGTAGACGTTGTTGCTCTCTCGTCCTCAGGATGTTGGCGGTCAAGACAAGATTCGTCCCCTGTGGCGGCACTACTACACGGGCACGCAGGGACTAATCTTTGTGGTGGACTGTGCCGACCGAGACCGCATCGACGAGGCGCGCCAAGAGCTGCACAAGATCATCAACGACCGCGAGATGCGCGACGCCATCATCCTGGTCTTTGCCAACAAGCAAGACCTGCCCGACGGTGAGCGCCTCTTTAGTATTGACTGCACTGAAACCACGTCTTCTCACACACTCCAGTGACATTGAAGGGCCACTCACCAGGTTTGACAATTTTGAAGTGACAAGTGTAATGCGTAGATGGGGCATTCACGATCACGGCTGCCAAAACTTGCAATGCTGCGCGCTGTGGACATGGGTCAAATTTCAAGATGAACACTGCTTCTCCTTCCTTTCGCGGGCGCGCACCCAGAGAATGAGGGCTTGATGTGCACGTATGAATGGCCCAATGTACATGGCATTGCCATGACGTTAGTCCTCTACATAGACCACTGTGCTCTGACGTTGCCAACAGTGGCACGTGACATGGCAAAAATTATTTAACACGACATGCGTAATTTATGTTACTTGTAGCTTGAAGAGATTAATAAAACTGTAGGTAAATAATCGAGATGCAATAAGGGAATGTGTACATATTTCCCCCCCCCCCCTCCCCCCCGTGAATTGCAACAAGATGCAGGGCTAATGTGCCGGCGTTTCGCATGCGTCTGGTTCCTGTGGCCACCGCATCGAGCTGACGACAGCCATGGAAACGAAAGCAACGCTCCTGCTAGCTACTTTACTGGTGGAGTAGATGAGCACTAATTGTGCTCATCTACTCCATTGCATCTAAGCCAGCATTTCTAAACCAACGAGCAGAAACAGGCAGTAGACCACAATATAACGCTGGTCAAAAAAGAAAACCGCTTGCGTGCTTGGTAGTTGGGCTTGTTTGGGCACGTCATGCTTACTTGACCTCTTGGTCGGATGCCGTAGAGGGTAGGGAAGAGATTTGGCTTGTGAAGGCTACGCGGTAGAGCAACAAGCGTTTTGAGCTTGCCTCCTCTCATCTTCGTTTCGCGTTGCTTCAAAAAGCAGTTTTCTCAGCTCTTAATGAAGAGGTCGAAAAAAATTTTTGTTGCAAAATGCTCCTCATTGGACACTCAACAACTTCCAAAGTCTTACTAAAATTTGTTATGGGGCCTGGTGAGTGGCCCTTTAAAGGTAGCACTGTTGTAAAGCAGGGTTGCAATTTGTTTTTCACAGGCATCACAAAGATGTACCAGCCTAAAGTTTTGAAGTTGGAGCCATTTAAACAGGCTTGTTCCTCAGTGAAAATTGGTACTTATCAAGTATCACTGGAGTTCCACTTCGAAAATATTTAACTGTTTTCAAACTTCAAAAATATTTAACTCTCCTTGTTTCTTCCTTTTAGCTGTAATATGTAATGGCAGGCCAATCGTTTGTTCATAATGGGGTTAAGCCTTCCATTACCTTGCAGGTTGCCACACTTGTGATTTGCAATAGTAATTAATTGTGGCAGTGCACATCGCAACAAACATGACAGTGGTAAAGTATGTGCTAGTGTTCATCTATTATGTGTTTGTTGTCATTCTTTATACATCTGTTGCCACTTTTCATTGTATTTGTTGTTGACAGGCTTGTGTTGGTGCAATTTTTTTTTCCACATGCTTAGTGTTTGCTCTGGTTTATCCTTGGTAGATTTTTATCGAGAAAGGCAACTTACACCAAAGAGTGCCAAACACAGGGTTGCTGGTTGACTTTGTTATAAGCAATTACTAAACTATTACCCTTCAAAAAAGTACTATCCTACATAGGCTAGGTGCTCAAATGTGTGCACCAAGACAATATACTGAAAGCAAAAGGAGTGGTGCAAGTGATATTCAGAAAGTCGCATTTATTTTGAAACGCTTTGTGATTGCAACTGAGCCACGAGGCTGCAAAAATACACGGGCAGTTTTTCAGCAATGATATCATCGCCTGTTTTGTTGTCAGAATGCCACTATTATACTTGCCAACTCTCTCTAATTTTACGAATGCTAACTCAAATCTCCCTATAAGTGGCAGTCACAGCAAAGGAACTTCGTTTTTAGTTGTTGTTCTGTCACTTGCGTATACGTCAGCCTTTTCTGCTGCGAGTTGCGATGCTGTGGAAGTTCACTCGCCGCTACGCTTATAGTTTATTGTAACCATACCATAGAGTGCCACGCATCTTTGCGAAGGGTGCCTGCCGCGAGACCCGCTGACCACTGTATACCGAAAGTAGGCGATGGGAAAGGTATCACAACTTCATCTGTCTGCCTTGGCCTCTGCATATTGTATGCTAGGCCTACGTCCCTTGCCTCAGTTGTTTGTTACGAGGTTGTAGCGGTCGTGGTGGTTGTGTGTTCCCCCAGTTAAAAGACTGATGACGGTACCAAAAGTAAAGTAATAGTACTTGCAAGTGTTTCTGGACTCATACGCAACCGAGTTTCCGTGCTTTGTGATGTTGTGGAAAGGTGGCAAGTACGGATTCTGTACCACGTGCGCCTGTGATATAAGCATTTCGCTCGGCGGCAAGGCTGACACATCGCTTCACAGAAACATTGGAAGTTTTTTTCAAAAAGGCTGCCAAGACAGTGCGATCTGCGCAGAATGCCTATCCACAGGATTTCTTAGGAAACACAACTTGCCGCAAAGCGTAAGTGATCACGCAGGCCTGTTGTTTTGGAAAATGTTGCCAAAGTGCAAGGACGCGAAGTGGTACTTAAGAGAACAACTGCCATCATCTGGGGAAATGACTGCAGTTGCAGAAAACACTATGGTGGGGGCTCTGAAACGCCATGCTTTCACAATTGCAGTGAACGCAGGCAATGACAACGCGTCGCCATTGTCACGGTCTCAATTATGTCTTTTATGCCCCCCTCCCCCTCAGCGGCAGTCTCACGAATTTACATGCTGCTAGGTTGGCAGGTATGGATAGTGGTAGTAGTTGGTTCTGTTGCGCAAAGGTGGGCAAAATGCTTCGATACTGCCCAGCCCTGCTCTTGCGTCATTTTATGTTTTTTGCTAATGTTTTATGTCGCTCTTTATTTTCATGTAGCTGCATGTTTTTTCAATTTTGAGATTCAGGAGTGGTGTTGAAACCTCATTTCCTCTCAACATGAAGGACTTTATTTTAGTCTATATTCATGAGAAGCGCATATTATTGGCTATAAGTGTAATTGATTCCATTTGTTATGTATTTATGTTTTTAAGTCAAAGATCAGATGACGAGACAGGCTTTGTCAGTCGGTCCAATGTTCAACAATTGTCACCAAACAAAAAAAAATTCAGTCGCAACCCTGAAGTTGAGTTTTGTTGCTACATAACCAACTTGACCACTGCATATCGCCTCATCTCTGTTTTAACTTTTGAGAATTTTTATCAGACGTTATTTACTAGTGACTGCAGTTGTAGTTTCACCAGTGTGTGAAACTAACAGACTGATAGAATACTTCATAGCTGAAATACGTGATAGTGACCATTCGTTTTTGATCAGGTTGCTATGCTCGCGGACAACTTTTCGTCGCAATAAAGAGGAAGGTAGGAGGTGCAGCTATTGCACATGTACTTCTCCGCAAAGTAGTCCAGTACGGCTCGCTCTTCGAATGACGCCCGTGTTCGAATAATAACATTGCATACCACCTGCTTCATCTGCTTAGACAGTAGTTTAAGTGTGAAATTCGTTGCTTCTTCGGCGAGTCGTTGGAACAGCTGCAGAGTGACAAGCACTCCCTTATAGACGAAGACCCCATTTTGACTGTGAAATGCTCATAAAACATGTAGTGCTTTCACCCATGCAAAAACATGAAATGACACTGCCCTAAGACAAATATGAATTACTCCGTGGTGCGTGCTGTCGCTCTTTATAAACAGCATACCACAGAAAATAGTTCTATGATTTTTTTCGGCGGAAAACGCTCATGCAATTGTGGGGCTCTGTTGTTCAGTGGTGACACACGCCCACTTTGGTTACTTTCCTTCAATTCCAAGAAAAGTTGGTAAACACACACTCATCGTAAGGCAAGGCGCGCAAATACGGACACAAGGGAAGCGAAAAAGACAACACAGGCGTAGCGTCCGTGTTATCTTGTTCTCTCTTGTGTGTGCACGTTTGCACATCTTGTAAAAATACAGCACTTCGATGTCTAATGGTGTCTGAGAAAAGACTCGGAACTGAGTATCTATGTCAATGAGCGTGGTGTATCTTTACCGAAACATCATCTTCCCGTAATTCCATGATGCATGTGACTTCCCTACTGGCGGCGTGAGCATTTTTACAACATGCCTTGGCTGCTTTCATGATGAATCCGTAGCAGCTAGCTCAACCTTGAGTTCTTGTAAACAAATGGGATTGCAATCCGCAGCCATGAAGCCGCACGAGATCCAAGAGAAACTCGGGCTGACGAGGATCCGCGACCGAAATTGGTACGTGCAGCCAGCATGTGCCACGACGGGCGACGGACTCTTCGAGGGTCTCACGTGGCTCACGTCAAACCACAAGTCCTGAGGCCGACGGCATCGAAGACGGCATTGCAGAAAAAATTCCCGCCGCGTTGCCGTTGCCAGCGTCGCCATCGCCGCCACCGTCATCGCCATTCACCACCGGTGCGGTGCCAGGCAAGGAGGACGCCTGAGCGACAGGCAGGCTGGCTCTGCCGGAGGGGGGAGGGGCGGGCCGCCCGGGGTTCGCTCAACCTCTCCTCCAAGTCATCGTTGCCGTTTGCGGACCAGCCACGATGGGATCCTCGTTTTCCTAGTGCCGCTTTCTTTTTTTTTTTTCGCGCTCGTTTTTGTATACTGCCACTGTAAAGTTCAGTCGTCAAAAGAACAGGCAGGGTCTCGCCCCTTGCTGTTGTAGGGGGCTTGGAGATGTCTACGTGCCGGTACTGTTTGCCCCCATGAAGCTGCCTTGTCCCTTCTGTTGTTTTTTTCTCCTTGTTTCTTCCTTTTAGCTGTAATATATATGTGTGCAAGTGCTGTTGAGAACAGTGATGCTGCTGCAACAGTGGACACTAGTGCATATCTCTTTTTTTCCTTCAGTGGTGGAGGACGTGGGAGGACCTTGGTAGGGGCCCACACTGCTTTCTTTTAGAATGTTTGGGGCACGTGCTGGCGCTGCAACAGACTCTTGGAGGGGCTTTGGCGGGTGGGGAGACGAGAATGAAAGAAAAAATTGAGTGAACTCTCTTTTTGTCCCGCTTTGTCGTAGACTTGTGCGCTTGTTTTGGAGGGGCGTCTCGGCACGCAAATATGCATTCACCGCAGTTCTTTACTCCTTGAAAAGTCAGAACTTGACACTGAAGCACCACGACATGCCGTTATGCGCGACACGGAAACAGTGTCTTGAGGAAAGCATCTCTGGAAACATTGCGACGAAGTGCTCTTACCGCCAGCGGTGGTTGTAAAGGGGGGGGGGGGGGGGGGACTGGGATTTTCCGAGAACGATGTCGGGCCGGAGCTCAAAGTGGGGGATACTCTTGTGTCTGGTGGGGACCTTCTCAATCTTTTCCCCTAGACCCTGTCTCTACCTCCTCTCCGAACACGGGCCACTTTGTGCAGGCAGGGCGAGGGGGACCGGTTCCGTTTGTGCCTTTCTGGGTGCGCCACACGACGAAGCATAGACTTCCCCGCGAGGGATTCCAAGGAGAAAGGAATTCACAGACACGCGAGATGCAGCGACAGCTAGCAAGCAGACCACTACCACTCCCCTGCATTTAGTCCAGAAGGGTTGGGGGAAGGGGACACTGTGTCCTCCCCCACCGTCCTAGTGTCACCCAAGTTTTTGTGTCACACCGCTACCAGGCTTTTAGCAGGCAGGCTGCCTTTTTTGGTTTGTTTTTTATATTGTTGGGTTGTACATATCGGTTTTCAACCAGTGGGCAAATAAAACTTTGTTCCCGAGCTTCCAACAGCCTGTGCATGCCCCTCCCCCACGGCTTTTTGCAATAGAGGGCATGGCCAGGATAATGTAACGATTCTGTTCCCATAGTATTGTATTCCTTTGTTCACTTGGTCAGTTCAAGCAACACGACGATGTCCATGTTATTATCGACTGCTTGAAAAGTTAAAAGGAATCCTTACATTATTTTGGCCCATGTTTGAATGTGTGTTCAGCCAGCAGCACTGTCAACTGTGGCGTCTTAAAGAAGACTGCTTCCTGTCTGCATATTACAGCACCGTACATGCCTCAGCATCACTCACCACCTAGCATCGAACTCTTAAGTTAGGGCAGACCAACAAGTTGTCTGAAATTTGTTTTCTTTCCGGAAGCCCTAAATAATAAAAATGTCATATTTATTATCACTTTTGGCTATGTGACTGCGTAATTTGTGTGTGCACAATTATAGACTGATCATAAAAAGCTGCGAAGTGAACTCGTGTGCATCCGTTAGTAGAGCTCAGCCACAAAGTTTGAAGGGGCATCGGCGCTTAGATGAACACAAACTTAACAGCTCATCAGCACGGAATTCTCCAAAGTTGACCGCATCAGAAGAAATCACGACAGCAGATGCACAGAATCTCAAAGAGCATGTTCACCTTCATATTATTAGAAAGTGCTAACCTTCCCCCCAAAATTTTTTTGTTGGGATAGTGGGACGGTTTTTTTGTTGGGGAAGTCCTGCCAGCATTGATTGCAAGAATGACGAAAGACATTCTGAAACAAAAGTCTGAAAACAATTTTCAGCAGTATATTACAATTACCACCAATCCCCAGCTGCTGTTAACAGTTGGTGTGCCTGCCGTTCCTATGAGATGATGGCGTGCTGGCCAAATTGATCATTCCCAATCTGATGCCTCGGATATATTAAGATCTTGAATAACAAGTGTAGCCAAGCCACACTCCCTTTTTACTACACTCGATAAAGAGAGCAGAAAATAATTGACCAGACTTGAATCCAGTTGACCATCTTCATAAAGCAAAGTATTCCTTGTTACGATTGGGTGACGAACCATGTGAGTGTGCATATCATGTTTTCCATAACATTGCTATAAGTAAGAAGCAGCAATCATTCCCAAAAAATGAACATCCAAGTCAAACCAAAAGCAATCCTGAAAATTATCAGCTTACAATGAGGTTTTTGACAAAATGCTTCAATCAAGTAAACATTAGCAATGTACACAGGCTGCGCCTGTTGCGGATGAGCAGTTTGAGCTATGGTCTCCTGGAAGCATACAAACATTTGCGGTTTGGTTGCTTTCTGCCAGCTTGGTGGCAGTATGGAGTTTTCAGTCAATTGAATCGGGTAAGCATTGCCAAAGTAATGCTCTTTTATATCATTTTGTTAAGCAAGCTCTCGAAAATTTCTTTTGCCGTTGTATATTGTTAATAGCAGCACACTCCAGCATGTTCCAAAAGTTGAGAAAATGTCGCGACACCCTTATAGTGAAAAAAAAGTGTTTCATTGCATGTGCACAACTTAAGAACTCTATACACATCACACCTGACCACTGACGCAGTCTCATAATGCTGGCACATTGAACAGCGGTAACAAAATGTGAGCAACATGCTTCCAGCAGCGAGCATGTGGTGACCATGCGTGCAGAAGACCAGGCATCTCTGCTAACTTAGCTTCTTTGTTTCTACAGGTTGCCAAGTGCATGGCATTGATGGTGTGAATTGAAACAGTGTGTCCACAGCAAGTGGTTGCTTGTAAAGTCCTTATAAATGCTGTCTCAGTTAAGAAATGAGGGCAGCTTGCGCTGGTGTAAGACTGGACCAACAGCAGTGCTTGTGGCCAACCTAGGCTATTAGCAAGGTCTTGTTTTAAAAAACATATATATTGATGTGGTCGTAATGACCAAGATCATAGTTACAATGACCCCAATTAGATTTTTTAACAATAGCCTAATTAGTGCAATGAAATGTTATTAGTATAGCTTGGCTTAATTCGCTTGACAAAAAGCATGCAGGAGACTATAAGGGCTTGTGCACCTGTGACTGATATTGATACTTTCCTGTCAACTGCACAGGCAAAGCCACCAGGCATTTCTGCTCACTTTGGCGTCGTTTCCACAGTCTGCCAAGTGCATGGTGTTGATTATAGGGCCTCGCTGTACTCAGATTGGATGTGTGGCCGTGTCACGTGTTCACTTGCAATGCTCTTATGAATGCTGTCTCAGTCGAAAAATTTGGGCAGCTTGCTCTAGTTGCTCGAGATAGAACAGTGGAGCTTGTGGTTGGCCTGAGTTGTTGGCAAAGTCATCATTCATCTTAAGAGGTCTTTATTAGAGTAGCTGTAATTGGTGAGACCATAATTATCATTGTGCTAATTAATGTCTTAATTAGCATAGTGGTAATGACAGCTTAATTAGCTTGACTAAGCATGAAGTTTGATGTAAGAACATGCAGAAGAGGACTAAGGGCTTGCACACCTACCACTGATGATACTTGCTTGTCTACTCCATGGCATAATGAAAAGCTTAGACAATTTTTCTACCATTTGTAAATTACTCTTTTACATTTCCAAATACTCCATGCTTATTGCAAGAAGACTTTTGCATAAAAATTAAATACCGTTGGTGACGGCAGCTTGAAGTTCCTGCACCAAACGTCGTGAGGTCAACGATTTTGATGGCATGTATTTACTAAGCTCCTAATCAATAAAAATGAATTACGGTGATCTCTGAGCAGGCCATACTCTTAACGTATAATGCTTCATTAAATCTCGTTGAGCCAATGTTGTCAAAAGACAAAAGCGTTTGGACATCTATGACCATGCAAAAGGATATCAGCATGAAATTTTAAAATAGAATATTGGCCTTGACTTCCTCCTTTGTTAAACTTTTGATGGTAAAATTAACAACATTAGAGTTTTCATAGAGCACTGTCAATTTAAAGGGATTCGCTGTCTCTTAGGGGTCCCTTTTATAGCTCTGTTGTGTTGTTGTGAAAGAAAAATACCAAAGACACAGTAGCTTATGGTGTTAACTTATACTGAACCTACTTCACGACAGACATCTCAGCAAAAGATCAGCATTAGGCCTGACTAGCTAGTTTTTCTTGGGAGCCTGAAATCACTTGAAATAGGGAGGTGCAACACCACCCAGATTCTCACTAGCACAGGCTGTGCGTGTCAAAGATGCAGTGTTGACCAGTTGACAAATAGTGCCCTCGAGGCAGGAGCAGCTTCCTACTATGTTACCAACCCCTGCACAGCAATGTCCTCCATGCTTCACCGCCGTCTTCAAAAAAGGCTCAGCTAGCGTATTTGCTCGCACATTGTTTCCTAACAATGCTGATAAACATCCATCTTCACAGTAACAACATGGTAAGCCAATTCAGTTTATACCACATGTTGACAAAGTGAAGGATCCGCAGAAAACAAAAACAAGATCATGCGATCAGCTGGGATTCATCTTCAGACCACTGCAGATGCGTCTCCAGTGTCCAGTAGAAGCCTCTGGCAGGCCGTACGTGGCAACAGCTTCTAGAGGTGGGTTTAAAGCAATGTTATATGAGCCTTGCAATAAGCAATGACAATGAAACCTTGACCTGGATGCTTGATTGCCAAGGGGGGTGTGGGTGTAAACAATAAATTTGCCCACAGTAGAAGATAATCCAAAGCACTGGTTTTTCGTTCATTCTATCGTCTTTCTTATCAGGGTCACAGTTCTCGCGTGTCCTGTGCTAGCATGAAGGGTCTTGTTATGATGAGTGGTAGGTGAACGACTCCACAAAGAAGGAATCTACGATGCACGTGCAGTGGTCTCAAGTTGTACCTAATTAAGCTACTACGCACTGGGTTGCCTTGCAGCGACCAGGCTGCCTTTTTCTGAATCTGGCAGAAATGTGATCCGGCCGAGAAGGCCTCTTCGAAAGCCCTGGATAAAGTTGGCAGCTGCTGCCTCCTGGTTGGGGCGCAGGCTCCATCCTGGAACGAGAAACGATTTGGCTCAAGTCCACTTATCCGCACCTCGCAGAGCCGTCCATTGCCCCAGTGACGATTCCTGACCTGTTGTCACTTTCCGCATCAGGTCAATATCTCAATGTGACACAAAAATATGCTTTAGGTTGAAAACTAGGTAATTATTTCAAATAACCAGTGAAGTTTGTCCTCAGAAATATCGAAATTTTGTCACTAAAAGCACCAAGTAAGGTCACAATGGAGTACAATACTGTCATAATTATGTGGGAGTGGCCACTTGTTTGCAACTTCGTGATACGAGTTTCACTTGATATTCAAAAATATGGCATACAGGACAGAAAGAAACCTGTGGCAGCATTTGTCAACACCTTCTACTGCCTTAGTTAGAGGTGATGCATCACTACTGCCGTATTTTTCATGCGTTGGATAGCCACCACAAATATTCTCAACCAAGTACTTTACTTCAAAACAGGGGAATTCGTTGAAAAGCAACACTGGAGAGTTGACAGAGACAAAGGAGGCACGGTTGCACTACTGTTCTGTTGTTAAATGCTAGATTAAACTTGCTCCATCATGAGATAATGCATTTACGTTTGAATAACATAAAAACGTACACGTGTACATGCACATTCTTGTGCTAAAAAATGTGCCACATATGTTCAAACAATGCAATCCACCTCTGCACCTACGTGTCAAGTCTTTCACATTGCTCTAGAGTGCTCAGCAAGCGGAATATTTAAATATACGGTGACTTCTCTATCCTGAGAGTCATATCTGCTAAAAGTCTTTTTGCGCAGTGAATAATTGTTGTGCATAATGACAAGTGACATGTTTGTCTCCACATACCTTCGTAGGTGCGCACTTTGTTTAATACACGCATGTTGATTGCAGTCTTGTACAGGACAAGTCGAATGTCATCACATGGCCCATCTAGCCCCAAGTAGTCAACGTAACTGCAACAGAGCGAAAATAGCCAGACAACATGACAGCACTACTTTCTTATCCTATACAGAGTGGCTACACAGGCGTACAATCATTATTCCCTTAATTAGAACAGATATGAGGCATTGTACTACCAACTCAGATATCACCATTTTTTAATATGATGACCTTTCATATCTTTTCCATTCGTCTTAAGTAATGGAGCAGAAGATGTCCAAAAAAAAATTAACCAAGCCTCGACAACAATATTCACTAGCATGCATGAGGCGACGATTAACAAGAACAGCATTAGTCACATTTTCGTACATCGATGCAACTTCTTTTTAATTACCTTACCCCAAGATAGCAGGGAAAAACTGTACATATCTAAGTATGTTACAGAAATCTGATAACCAAGCCGCCTAAGAATCCATCCTAAAGCTGTAAAGGTATTTAGCTTTCAATAAAGTCCTGTGGTCTTTATGCTTTTGCAGTTGACTACACGTTAGTGTTTTCTATTAAAAAATAGTCAAGTTGACACACTTTGCCCGGGTCGTAGACAAGTTTTAAAGAGGCGTTCGCAGCATTGCAAACTTTGCTAACTCCAATGCATTTTGGACCATGCTGAGATAATGCTGTTTTCAAGTAGTATTGACAGTCCTGAAAAAGCTCGGGTGGTTCATTTTGCCCAGACACTCATCAAAAAGTTCAAGCAATAAACAGCGAGCTAAAACAGAAACCAAAACAAGGAGCTGCTCCGTCATCCATGGTGGGCATTGAACGAGATCTGCTACACCCCGCCACAGCTGGCCAGAGTGTAAACAGAGACGAAAAGCAAGTTGGCGATGTCACCCGACGCGGAATCAAGCTGTGCTAGCTCGTCTGAACTTACCAGTGACAAGTTCGACGATGATTGCAGCTACTATCTGAGCGCGAAAGCATCGCTTTTTGATTTCGACCCGCCGGCGCGTGAAGCATCTGACATGCCCCGAATTGCTGTCCTCTTTGCCCAATATTGTAAGAACCGATGTGAACGGCAACTAACACGCTGTATGCAGCTGACAGAACTGAACCGTTCTCGCGTTGTCGTCACTTCGTAGAAGTAAGTGCGCTGCATCCGTCAGCTGGGAAAGCCAGGGTTTTTAAAAAAAAGTAGTTCCTTACATCACATACACAGGGTGGCCTGCATCTACAAATGCGATTCCAGAATCAGCTACCTATTTAAAAAATTTTTTTATCAAAAACTAAATGACTTACGGTTGTATAATTTGGCACATATCACCACGGTACCAATGAAAACATGTGTTAAAAGTTTTAGTGAAATCGGTGCATATCAAAAGAATGCCGGAGTTCCCCTTAAATTAGCCCTTAGATGTGAGAATTGTCAGAACAAGCCACGTGATTCAGCTAGTTCAACGCACAGACGAAGTATTGAAGGCACTTCGCTAATCAATCAAACCACTGTGCCCACCTGTAATTGTGCTGCTGGTTGAGCCAATAAAGCAGGTAGTCAGCCATTAGCACGTTTCCAACCAGGTGGTCCAGCATACAGCCTGCGTACGAACACGTTGAGGGTCATGCTTTACACGTGCCAAAAGTCGTCAGCTGCAATGTTCACATGCTCATTGACCCCATTTAAACCCTGCCACATTTCTCCCTAATCAAGCCAAAGGAGAAACACCCAAAGATATAGTCTGAAACAGCATCACAGCTCCTTGTAATGAAGGTTTATTTGATATAAAAACATCTGTACTAATTTTGATGTGTTGCTATTGGCAAGAAACATTTATGTCTATATCAGGTGGCAACTATAGCCAAGGCAAAGAGGCCACAGAGCCTGAGCACAAGCAATAATATCAAGCTTGGCACTGGTGGCTATGATTCCTCAGCATTTGTCATCTTTACCACATACGTTGACACATTTTTACTACAGTTTGTTACAGCATCTGCATTTGTTACATCAACGTTCGTCTTCATTAGTTTTCCAGAAATGGACTGGCTATAGCAGAGAAAGGTTTGTATGAAGCTTTTTCTTTTTCTCAAATATTCGCGTTTGACCTGCTGTAGTAACTGGAGTGTTCTACTAATGACCGCAAGGTCATGTGTTCAGTTCCAGTCGTGACTGCCACATTGTGATTGGTGCAGAATGTGAAAACAATCACTTGCAGTGTCTTGGGTATACATTAAAGAATTCCAAGTGGAACACGTCTGTTTAATGTGGCTCATTTCTGTTTCAATTTTGTATAATGCATATCCTTCAGTAGTCACACATCAGCATGTAACCTGTCCAATAAAACAACGCTGATTGTCATTTTACATTGAACAGGGTGTACACAGAAGCATTTTGCCACACTGCTATGCACTCGCAGCGCACTCCCACTACACGAGAATAGTCAGTTGCTCGGACGACTGATGTTTGGAATAACACATTTATTCATGCAACAAACATGCCTGGACTAGGCCACTTGAATCTCCACCACATCGAAAGCACAGAAACCAGTTGAAGCTTTCTTTGGACAAGCCAGTTGTGCAACAATGCTCGCTGTACTTTCCTCAGTGGACCTACCTTCCTCGAGGCATGATGTAGTGTTCTACACAAACCGGCACAACACCGCCCCGACAACATGTCTCTCTTCTCCCTACTTCTGCTTCAACCAATAAAGAGCAGAACGCTGTCACTACTTCAGGTGCATACCACATTCACCACCCTCTGCAGTGGGCTATACTCGGGATACAACAGAAGAAAAAAAAAAGCAGTTTTTTGCTATCAAAGGACCTTCAAGCCAATGGCATCGCCGTGTCATCAAGAAATTGTGCCAAACCGCCTTCACGCTGCGCTCATGAAGTAATCGAAGAGCGTGTTTTTCTATGCTGATGGACCTCAACCAAATGGCCACCTCCGCTGTTCGTGACATCCACCAGCGCTTTCAGTGAGACCGCGCTCTCACAAGCTGACTTTAAACCATGAACTCTTTCGTGTGTTTTATCCTAACAGGAAAATAAAAGAAATTGTACTAAAATGTTATCTCCGCTCAAAGTAAGGGCTTCTAGAGGAACTACTTTTTGGCGCAAAAGCACTCATAGAACTGAGGGGAACAGCACAAAAAACAGAACAGCAAAATATTGAACACACGACACAAGCGCTGACTAAAAAACATTATCTATTTTTCCAGGAGGGCGAGTGAAGGCTCACTGACGCACATGTTTCCTTTTGTCTTGATATTCTTACGCTGAAGCGGCAACATGTGAAGCGTGGAAGAAGAGAACGAAGTGGTTTGTTTGGGAAGCAGCTCGGTGCGGCTAGCCTTCGCCATTCGCTCTTCAATAAATACGCCCCATCGTAACAGTTTTGGTGAGAGGTGCTGGGTACGATAACGGCGCCCCCGACGAATGGCGACTTATCGACGGCTGAGGTGCAATACGCGGAGCTTTGCCGAAGCCGGCGACTTGCTGGTCTGCCACCTGCGATGGCGTCTCACGACAACAATGACAACGGGCCACCTGCTTCCCGCATTCCATGGCAGCCCTACATCCAGCCTCCATCCTTCGCTAGACAAGCTGCAGAAGATGTCGACTTGTGACTCAGCTCCTACCAACGGGCGAGTCAGTTTAATGGCTGGGATGCCACCGACCAGCTCAACAGTGTGGGACTCTTTCTCAAAGGAACCGCATCTGTATTGTCTGAAAACCACGAAGCCCGAGGACGTGGCAGAAGTTCCTCGATGAAATCAAGTTGTGCTTTGGGGATCCGGCAGCGAAGAAGAAGCATGCCGAGCAAACTCATATGCAACGAGCACAAGTCTCCGGAAAAACCTGCACGACGTATATCGAGGAGGTCCTCAAGTTGTGCAAGGCACTGGACCCCTGGATGACAGAAGAGGACAAGGTTGGTCATCTTCTAAAAGGGATCGCGGAGGATGTTTACCAGTTCCTCACCGCAAAAGAAAGTTTGGAGCGTGTAAATGACATTATCAAGCACTGCCGTACGTTTGAAGCGCTGAAAGCGCGGCGAATTACACCAAAGTATGGCTATCTGCCTAACGTCACTGATGTCGCCAGTGTCAACGTGCATCCAACTCCATCAGATCTGGCGTTTATGATTCGCCAAGTAGTGCGCGAAAAGCTCGACCTACACGAGGGGGCTTCTCGGCAGGCACCTACTGTCCGAGAACCCTTTTCCCCCTGTGACTTAAGCGCTACGACTATCAACGCCGCCTCCCTTGATGCCTACAACTATACGCCTCGTCCTCGAGGGCCAAGCCAAACTATGCGTCCGTACTACCCATTGGATGACGAATACGTGCGCAGACCACCTACCGGTTATCAAGCATGGAAAGGCCGGGCCGTTCATCCTTCTGCTGACCTCCCACAGCGCACCCCGCGAACGTCCCATAAGCTTTCACTGGCATCCGCGGTCACGTCGCCCGATTCTGCCCCCATCACCGTTGCACGGCAGCACCGCCCTATAGGCGACCACGCGCTTTCTACGGGCGCAGCAATCAGCACGTTAACAAGACACTCTGGCCCTCAGACTCTGACAGCAGGCCAAACCATCGGGGGAATCATCGCAGTGACTCAACAGCGTCTGTGCGGAGCTTGGCGCCACCACGTTCACGCTACCGAAGATCCTCATCTCCTCGACGACATCCCACTTCACAGCCGCCGGGAAACTAGGCGGCGCGACCAATGGAGGTGAGGCCGCCAGTCATCTTCAGCTACACGCCGCTTCGCCTCCACCAGTGACTATGCGTCATAACAAGATTTGTGTTTTTGTGCACAATGTTACGACGACAGCTTTAGCGGACACGGGAGCAAGTGTCTCTGTTATGAACATGAATTTCAAAACCCAATTAGTTCATAAGGTGATGTTCAAGTGGGATAATGCGAGCACATTTCGTGCTGTGAGTTGAGAATTACTACAACCTCTTGGTGTGTGTACTGCGAACGTCTACATCTCTAATAACGTCTTTCAAGCCGAATTCACAGTGCTCGCTAAATCAACGCATAATGTGATTCTGGGTCTAGATTTCCTGCAACTGTGCGGTGCCACTCTTGATTGTGGTGCCGGCAAGCTTTTTGTCTCTCCTTTTCTTGCCGACCAACCTGCTGTTTGTTCGCACACCCTCGCCGTCTGTGAAGATTCCATCGTACCACCCCGTTTGTTATCCAGCGTTCAGGTTACTGTCGCTAGTGCGGAAAATGATGCATTCGACCCTGTTGTTGAGCCGACGACATCAATCGTCGCAAAGAAGGGTATGCTCATGCCTTGCTGTATTGTCTCTGTGGCCTGTGGCACAAGTACATTGTGGGTGTCAAATTTGTCTAACCAGTCTGTTGTGCTTCCAAGTGGTATGCGACTTGCCTCATTTGAAGCGGATACAAGCCTTAATAATGTTATGAATAACTTGTTTAATGATCTATTTACAGCGCATAGAACTCGACGAGCAAGATGGCGTCAGTCCAGCCTCAAACCAAAACTCACTTCGTCCTTCTCTTTCATGCAGCCCTGTTTAGCGGCTGTTACGTACCATAACGCCCGGCGGTAGAAGCACCGTCCCGGTGCTTCTACCGCCGATGATGTTGAAGATGTCGATGATGTTGAAATCTACGCAGATGATGTAGAAAGGGAGTAATAGGGCCTTAGCCGAGCCACGTGAACGGTGTCGCTCGGAGCTGACGATGACTTTGTTGGATCGGTTGGAACAATCTCGTACACTTGTGACGTCTGTCACTTGGCGAACGATACGGAATGGTCCAGTGTAGGGCGACAACAGTTCTTCAGACAGTCCCACACGCCGAGTAGGTGACCGGAAGAGCACGGGAGAACCAGGGGAAAAGTGCACACATACCGCACCCTGTGTTTCTGTCTTTCCTGCGTTGGGCATGTCCTGAAGCCACGTTTCGAAAGCTCGCTCAGTAGAATTGTTGCCAAGGCACTGAGTAGTTCAGTCGGGTAGACAGACAGAAAATTTCAGTCATCCCTTACATACACGGTGTGAGCCACACACTCAAGAGGATTGTTGGCAAGCCAGGCGTGAAACTTGTTTGCTCGGCTCCTCGTAACCTCGGCCGCCTTCGCAAGAAAGTGAACGATGACAATCCCAAGGAGCATGCGTGCATCCAGAAACACAGGACGCAGTATGTTGAGTGTGTGACCAACATAGTGTACGACATTCCGTTGTCCTGTGGTCTGTCCTATACTGGACACACTGGTGGCTGTTTGAAAGACCGCCTGAGGGAGCACGCAAATAATCTCAGGACTTCAACAAGCAGCATTTTGGGAGCCCATTGCTCCTTGTGTGGCTGCGTCCCACTCTTTCGTGCACGCAAGATACTCTCAAGTTATCGTAACAAGACAGAGTGCGAAATTAACGAGGCTTTTCATATAGAGACAAAAGGGAACATGTGCGTCAGCGAGCCTTCACTCGCCCTTTTGGAAAAAGAGATAATGTTTTTGTGTCAGCACTTGTGTCGTCTGTTCAATCTTTCTCCGTCCCGTTTTTTGCGCTGTTCCACTCAGTATCATGTACCAACTGGCCCTTCAAAAAACCCTTCTGCACTCGTGGAAGCATGGGTCCAAGCGCTTCTTGTAGGTGCAAAGCAGCCAGTCGCGACATCACGGTGACACGGCAACGCTTTCGGCTGAAGCAAGGTCTTTTCACGGTAAAAAGACGCTTTTTTCTTTATTTTTATATGAGTACGGTGGCCACGGTGTTTGACTGCTCACCCAAAGGCCACAAGATCGAATCCCGGCCGCCATGGCCACATTTTGATATAAGCAAAGTGCTAGTCTCTCGTGTGCTCATCTTTATGTGCTTGTTAAAGAGACCAGATGGCGGGCATTTGCAAAGCCCTGTACTACGGATTCCCTCATAATTAGATCCTGCTTTCGGGACATAAAGCCCCACTATTATTAACAAGTGTTCACCCTTCCATCAACAATGCCAAGGCAGGCGAGTGTATTTCGATACATCACGTGTGTAAGTCGCTACTGTTCTTCCCCATAGAATGCTTCCTTACTAAGGAAATACCGACACAATATTATTGCTTAGTGAAATTTTGTTTAGTTAAATTAAGGGGAAGTACCTGAGAATCCTGAAAAGAAAGAAAAGGTAGTGCAACAATACTGCAACGTCCCTTTACCACGTAATTCCAAGCATGGCTGTATGGATCGTATGCTCCGTATACACCAGGAGTTCCAGTTTTTCAATAGCAAAAGAAAAGCTTAGTTCGGAATTTCTATGCGAATGAAGGGAATATCTGAGGTTGAAACTTTCTCACAATGTATTTCGTAACCGAACAGGTCTGGTGCCGTCACGATACTCTTGTAAACTGGATTATGTTTCGCAGCGACTAGATCATGCCAACTAGATAAAGGAAATAAGCTACCGGACTGATGCATCTAAAATGTCATTTTTTTCCAGGACGATAAGCCAGTGGAATAGGTAGTCTCCTGAAGTAACAGAAATTACTTCACGTGAAGTATTTTCAAGTTCACTGCTGGGTATTCAGCATTGCACTCGCACGGTTGTGTGAGGACAAAACTTTAACCTGCTTTATGTTGTGTACATCCCATGTATCATTTCGTCAGTTAACAATGAATTGCGTTTACTACAATGTTGATGTTGTTGGAATCCGCATTTCTCTATTGTAATATTGTATTCTCTCCCTCCCCATCTGTAATACCATTAGATGCTGTGGGTACCAGTATGATAAATAAATAAATTATTTTTCAAATTATGATCTAACTAAAATCTCTGAAAAAAAGAAACCAATGATGGTATTCAAACACCTTGATACTTCACTAGATTATTTAGCATGTTCTCAAGCTTGGCAATATCTTTTTTAGGGTGTTGAAGCCCACGTCTTTGATTTCAATATGGTTGGAAGAAGAAAAAAAACATGCCGCTACGACTTATACGCAAGGTGCTGCCAAAAAGTTGTGGTGAAGGGTCATGTAGAAAAGGGTGCTCAAGTTCCATTAACGCAAAACCTGGGGAGTTGCAGATCATGCAGTGTGTGCCGGTGTTTGCCACAGCAAAACCTTTACTCTCTACTGCTTTACTTGCCACCGGTTCACTAATGCACCATCAGTTTGTGAATACGTTTCAAGAAGCGGCATTTCAGATAGATAACTTTACTGTAGAGATCCACATTTGTGTCTCTGGTTTTAAATAAGAGATTTGAGCGCCTTGGTAAGTTTGGTCAGGAATTCTGACACCACTGCTAAGACAAACATAATGTTTTAGGCAGTAACGACGAACCTTTAACTCGGGATATGCATAGGGCGAAACGGTGGCAAATAGTGGGACTTACCCCCCCCCCCCCCTTTTTTTTGCGGTGCATACCTATTTATGATAGACTGTGATAACAACCTGACATGCCGACGAGCCGAGACCCTAAGGTGCTTTACCCCTAAATTAGCAGATGAAAAGGTGTTGTAGTTTACGAAGCACGTGTGCACAGTCCAAGAGGTGGCTTGTTTTGATGTGGCCCAACGAACGGTGTAACTCTTAAGGGACAAGTGAGCAGAGTGTATCAGAGAACAAACGGGTGTTAAGGACATCATAGTCAAAATTAAGAAGAAATGGTCATGGGCAGGGCACGTAGCGCGAAGGCAAGATAACCACTGGTAATTGAGTATCATAGACTAAATTCCAAGAGAAGGCAAGCATGTGAGGGGGCGACAGAAAGTTTGGTGGGCAGATGAGATTAGGAAGTTTGCCGCTATAAAGTGGCAGCAGCAAGCACAGAACTGAGTTGACCGGGGGAAGATGGGAGAGGCATTTGTCCTGCAGTGAGCATATTCAGGCAGGTGATGATGATAACTGAACGGCTGCACCACTATCCCATCATCTATTTGCGACCAACAGCATCCCAATTTCATTCGCCTAAGACGACTTGAAGGGGCTCGAAGACACAAAGAAGCTTTCTCTTCTCGGTTCATGTATTTGCTCTATTCCTCTCTCCTCCTAAGGTTTTCTGCATCTAACGTGTTTTTGCACGGCCTACAGGGTCAAAGGCATTGCAAGCTTTCTTCACTTCACTAGTTTAGCACTGCCTTCATGATCGGCCCACTTTAGACCAAGCGACGATTTCATGTGATGACATCACAAACTGGCTTGTAGCATAGCGCAGAGAAAAATTTAGAACCAAGACGACCACAGGCACTAACTTTCAACCTCGGCATTTCTCCTGTATTGCACTCAAACCTCGATATGTAACAAACCTAAATATAACGAATTATTGGTTATGACAAAGCAAGACATAATAAATTATTGGTTATAACGAAGTAAATGAAGAATATCTGTCATAGATACAGTGCTACAAATATATGTTTATAATGAATTTTTGGACTTAACGAAATGTTTTTGGAGCAGGTGTGACTTCGTTATAATTAAGTCTGATTACATATCTCTTTCCTTATTTGTCTTTACACTATGGTACAAGCCAGTTCACGATCAACCAACAAACCCACATTGCAACCAGGCAGACAACAAAAATTTTGGTGACTTGTCACGGCACGATCAAGTCATGACGTGATGATGGTTTCTTGCTTTCCTTGTGTTGATGACGACGCCAAGGCACGCCAACTCTGACGGCCAATTTTTGCGTTTCATCGGGCATGTAATGAACTTCGCTGCTGGCTTACCGCACAGTGCCAACTGCAGCGCCGTCTGGGGGTCGTTTGTGGCAGGACTCAAAATGCCAGGTGTGTCCAGCAGATACATCAGTGGGTCCTCGCTGATCTGCGGTGTATGGTCACTTTGCGTCACTCATACAGTCAGTCAACTGCCAGACAAAAAGCTACAGTACTGAAAACACAGGATGCTGCTACTACGTCACTTTAATGTAACTGCATGTAATGGGATCCCAGATATCTGCTTCTAATAAAGCTCAGTAAGTCATAAAAAGCCATTCTGTTTCTTTTGGAAAAATAAATAAATAAATGGCGAGTAAGTTGGCATTCAATGAACATAGGTAAGTTGGCTTGTGGTTACCTGAGAAAATACTAAAAGCACTGCTTAGTGCACGAGCATCAAGATAAAATCCCAATCTGTCAAGTGTACAGCCTTGTGAATTTCTTAGTGTCATGCCTTTACTCCTGAAACCCCATGCAGAGAATGGCAGAATTTGTGGTAGGGGGTCTACCGATGTATTGAAAGCTTTTTGTCAGTCTAGAACATGAGCAAAATACCAAGCTTAAAGGGGCCCTGCTGCACTTTTTGAGCATGGTCACAAAACGCTGCAGATTGGTAGTCCGACCTACCGAGAACATGAGAGCCAAATATTATAGTGTAGCATGTGTCCTGGAATTGACAATAAATTCTCAAAGTCAACTAAAATTTCTTTCGCTTCTTTTGACAAATGACGGTACAAGCGCAAAAATCACTCGTTACAGCCATTGCATGAGCCATTGGCCAATTTGAGAATGGTGCACTCGGTCATTACCGTAGCCGCCACAGGAGTTCGTGAGTTGTTCATGCGTGCGCACTTGGTCGCACTGAAAATCCACATATTCGAAGAAAAGAAAAAAAGTGCTCAAGTTCACGAGGCACGTGTGACGTGTGTTCTTTTCCCGTGCCACATCTAGCGATCGCTGCCTGGGCCAGAAAGGTCCCTACCCATGCGAAGCCGCCCTAAGGCCCGCTTCTTCTTATGAGAGAAAGAGAGAGAGAAAACTATTCTAAAAAATCAGACAATAACGTCAGGCATTAGCCATCGCCCCTGACCATCGGTTGGAATCCCTTGAGACATGGCAGCAGCAAGGGCTTGACTGATGATGTCTTGCTGGGCGTTGGGGTCAGGGCTGCGGAGCAATAAAGTTGATTCCCCCTCCTCCCCATGCTATCCCTCTCTGCTTAGCTTCCAGCACTTTGATCCGGACGAGAGAAGAGAGAATGCAATTGCAGCATGCGAAAATTCTCTGTAACTCCGCTCTTATTGGACAGATTCTAAAGATAGTTGTGGTGGTTAATTCATGACGTGATCAGCTTCTTTAGTCAATCCCTACCATGGCTACTTGGAAAAGTGTCGCTGGCGGTCCAGCCTTCTTCAGAGGACGTAAGTGAAATGGCACATCTCGTAGCAAAGAGCCGCCCAATGAGTTTAGGGGCCACAAAAGAAGAAGGGAAAAAAACAAAAAAAATCACAGACGTTGAACTAGCGAAGGAATCGGCAGTGACTCTTTTTTGCTGGAATGTTAATCAGGCAGGAAAAAAATAAGAAGAAAAAGGTGGAGACGGAGTGTTTCTAGAAGCGGGCAGGTTGTGGGTGTATTGTCACGAGAGGTAGATAAATGGCCGACTGACGAAGCGACCAAAGAAAAAGAGGAAAAGTAAAGAAATTGCGCTTCTTCGCATCACGCACATGGTTTGAGGCCAAGTCCAGGAGGTTCAGTCACTTGTTGGTTGGCTCACAGCAACGAGCCGTACACACAAAAGAAGATACATACGATCGACCCGCTCCAGCCTATGGAAAACATTGGCCATGATAATACTCAAGTAAAAAGAAATAGAGAATCTTTAGAAATAAGCAGAAAAGATCATAAAAATGCATAAAAACAGAAAAATATATATATTTGCAATACCATGCGCCGGCTCACGCCTGTAGCATTGATTGCGTTTATTTTCAAGAGCTAGATTGATTGTCCTTTGTGTCCGAATTAGTGTATAGGGAATGAATTAAATAATTCACTTTATGTTTTCTACGAGAGGTTGCAGAGGCATGCAGCCACTAAGGACTCTGTTAAATCCATGGGTTAGTGATTTGAGTTTGTTTATGAAGTATGATATCCGCTGTTCGCGCTCCCTTGTGTTCTGAAAGCCGCATCATACTTGACGTGCCTTTGCGACCTCTCTTAAAAGATAAAGTGAATTATTTAATTTATCATTTATACATACGTGAATTCGGAGCCACAGGATGATCAATCTAGAGCTTGAAAATAAACGCTATTGATGCTACGGCTATGAGTCGATTCTATGGTGCCAAGGATTCTAGAGACTGCCTTATGAAAAAAGGTGTAAATCGCGTACTTTTGCGGTTTGACACATAGTGCAGCAAGAATACGTTTTTTTTTTTTTAGCAATCTTGTACTTGCATTTCGCCTTAATAGTTTTATTAGTAACAGTAGTAAAGCTGAACAGATGACTGAATATTGAAAGCTTTTGTTTTTTTTAGGGCCCGCATCTTGCCGTGACAAAAAACATTTCGATTCATAGGCTAATAAGTTCCACAGATGACCCTGAATTACATGCAATCGCAGTACAAGCACGCGACGACACGATACGTAAAAATAGGCTCTTGGGTAGCCTGTGCCGCCAAACTAGTGACAATGAAAGACGAAGCCTTCCGAGGTGTGTGTCGAGCGAGGGGACACGAGAGACACAAGGCTCAGGAAGGGGTGCGGGAGGACGAGAGCGAAACAGAGTACAATGTCTCAATGAGTTCCTGTCACCACTTGCTCGGGAAGCGCAGCGCGGGCACAATTTTTGACTCAGTGGTGGCACCTAGTGGCACACTTCCTCAACTGCCACAATGTTTGGAATCTCTAACCATGGGACTGAATTGCGCTTCCCTCCCTACAATGCCAATGTATGGGGCTAACTGTGTCCCCCTCCCTGTAATATCAATGTATGGGGCTGGCTTTGCATACCGCTCCCTATAATGTCAATGTATGAGAGTGAATTGTGCCTCCCTCCTCATAATGTCAATATATGGGGCTGACTGTGCCCCCCTTCCTATAATGTCAATGTATGGGACTGAATTGCGTTTCCCTTCCCATGATGTCAATGCATGGTGCTAACTTTGCGTCCCCCCCTTCCCACCATCGAGCGCATACCTATGCACACCTATGCATGGACTGCGGTGGGAGGCCCTAACTTGTCCATGCGTGCGCGCACAATCGCATTGAAAAACCGCGTATGTTAGCGAAAAAAATGAGAAAAAAGTACTCAAGGTAACCAGGCACACATGAAATATTTTTTCCCCATGCCATCCCTCCCTGCTCAGCTTCCAGCACTTTTGTCGGGACAAGAGAAGAGAGGATGCAATTACAGCATGCGACAAACTTTTTTAACTCCATTTGTACTGGACAGATTATAAAAAATCTTTGCAGCGGTGAATTCGTGAGGCAATAAGCTCCTTCAGTGAATCCATTCCATGGCTACTTGAAAAAGTGTTGCCGGGCTCCTTTAACATTGACACATTCTTGAAAGTTCAGCACGCGATAACTTGTGTTCACGTATGTTCAGAACATCCACTTTTGTCCTAGTGCATGAAGTTTTTATTTCATAGTATTGCAATATGCTCATTTACTTTGCAACTCTGCCCCGCCGCGATGATCTAGTGGCTAAGGTACTCTGCTACTGACCCGCAGGTCGCCGGATCGAATCACGGCTGCGGCGGCTGCATTTTCGATGGAGGCGAAAATGCCGAGGCCCGTGTGCTCATATTTGGGTGCACGTTAAAGAACCCCAGGTGGTCAAAATTTCCGTAGCCCTCCACTACGGCGTCTCTCATAACGATATGATGGTTTTGGAACGTTAAACCCCACATATCAATCGAACACTTTGCAACTCAGTTTAGAAAAAAATCGTGCTCTCAAAGAGGCACATAAAATGTTTTATATTTCAATAACTACATGAACTGCTAGAAAAATGATTGCATATTTGAAATAAGCATGCAAATATACATAAACTACTCAAGTTTTATAAAACATGATTAAATTTTTTTTTTAATTATAAAGAGCAGTTTTTCTTCAACCATTCGAAGGCGACCACACTTCATTTGGGAACTTTTATCCTGTTTAATTCTCAGTTTCCACAAATAAAGTGAGTAGTAGTAGCTGAATAACCCCTATTCCAGAGATGCCTGTTGCTACAAGCCAATGATTTGCATGCAGCATCTCTATATAGCTCATTTACAATGCAGTTGAGATTACGCACCTTGATGCGTTCCAGGACACGCATGGTGACGCCTGCTGTAGCACCAACACGCGTGGCGGGGCCTGCGACAACATGTGTGACAGGTTATCGCTACTAATCTCACTGTTACTGCTGGCTTTGCAAATCACATTCAAGCCAATTCAAAGAGATACTCATTTTAAATGTTAAGCCTTGATATAAAAAATGTTTGAAATAAATCGATTCTTGATTAAACGAATTACTTCACTTTTTTTTGTTAGTACGGCCAAGCTATAAGAGTACTTGACTATAGTTAATCCATATGGTTTGTGTTGCAACTAGAGCTCACAGTGGCATTTGAGGTTATATGCCAGTACTTCATTATTGCTCGTTAGCTCATTTCACTTATAAAATAATGCAATTCTTTCATCTTCATCTTCGACTTTTATTACTATCAATGTTATCGCTGTTCTGTGCAAAGGTGTAGCTGTTACCATGACAGGGCGACTATAGTCAATTTCTTTTTATTTCTGTTACAATACGTAACAAATAAAACACAATATACCAAAGCAACCACCCTGGAGAACTTCACAAGAGTTGACTGTTGGGCAAGTTGGTGCTTTGCAAATAGAAACCATCGTGAGGGCGCAACTAAACACAACACACAAGAAAAAACAGATGAGGGCAGGCGCAAACTACCAACTAGTTTGCACCTGTCCTCATCTGTTTCTTCCTGTGTGTTGTGCTTAGTTGCGCCCTCACGATAGTTTCTACACCCTGGAGAAGCTGCCGACGAACAAGGCTTGCCTGTCCTGCCCAGGTGCATCTTCCGGAGGGCATTGATGAGAGACGACTTGCCAACGTTTGGAATGCCAATCACCATGATGGTGTAGTCAAACGCCTGCAACGAGAATCACAGTGGGCCTGCGTTGGCTAGCAAAATATAAATGAATCCATAAGGCAGTGGAAGTCCATTTTGATGCAGCAGCGAACTACGTCAACTATTTTTAAACTTAGGACAGATTGAACAGGAAGAACATTGTTACACCAAATTGATGAACTGTTAATTATTAGTAAACATGAGCATAAGCATGAACCTTCTTAACGTATCTACAAAACACATTTTGTCTTTAATCAACAGCTACGTTGACTATATACTGCCCATTTTGGATTACACAATCTTAATCAAAACCAGCAGATAATGAAGCCAAGGATGGCATAGGGGAGATTCATTGCACTATATCTTTAAGTGTATTGCAGTAATTACAATATATATGTGAAGAAAGTCAAGGTGACCAGAAGGCTCCCGAAATTCCATTCCTTCATCCATTCTGTATTGAGAGATTGAGAAGATTGCAAGACGTTGCATCATGCTTGCAATCAAGTTCTGTGAGGAAACTTCATGATTATACAGTCAACATCTGCTAGTTCAAACTATAGGGATGCACACAGTTTTGTTTGAATTACTGTACACGGTAGTGTCACACAGTTACAAGTTGCTGTATGAACAGTTTCACAGGCTCAGTTGCATAAAACAGGTTTAATATCCATACAGGCACATGAATGGATGTATTACACTAGCGCAGGGGCTCAACAGTATAAACATGGTTATAACAAACTGCTTGTTATCACATATCAGTGCCTAACTAAATTGTTCTCAGAAGATGGAAGTACCAGCCATTCCTTCATGAAAAAACTAAGCATTCATAAAAGTAATCTTCGGTCAGATGGCACTACATACAGCACTCTTGCATTGGTATGGGCGAACTATGCTCATACGTCCGAGAGGTCAAGTGCAGTAGTACAGTATCAAAGGGAGCACATATTGCCAATAAAGCACAGCTACCAGGAACGCTTGTCTGACACGACTGATAGAAAGTGTCTCGTTTGATGCGTAAGGTCAATGTATGTGTGTGGTTTGTGAAGACACCTGAACTCTGCCATGTAGATGTTGACTGCAGTTGTTGAGCAATTTTCAAGACGGCATTTTCTGGAAGAGTGGACTGTATATTCAGAGAGCAACTGAAGGTGCTCCATGAACTCTGGAAAGCTTGCAGTACTGCACGAGCCAGAAGAGATGACTTGACAAGAAAATTTTTGGTGAACTCGGAACTTCAGGTGCACCGACAACGCAGCGAAAATTTGAAGATGTGTTTTATTGACCTGTCACTTGAAATTGTACGTAACGTTTTACTAGTGGCAATTGAACTGCTTGTTGGTGGTCATTGACTATAAGTGACTCTCTGACCTGTAAAAATGTTTTGATAAAACTTATCTCACTGGTTTTTATGATAATGTGAAATAAACTATGATTTTCAAGTACATATCTCTTACGGTTAATAAAAGCTTCTAAATAGGGCACTACTGTATCTTGTTCGAACTAGAGATGTGCAAATTTAACAGTATGTACGCTTCTCAGTTTCTTCACAGCTTTCTTTTTGATCTCCTTTATGTCATAAATACACGGTTGATGCATTTAATGCAGGTTTAACATTACATTATGAGGAGGCTTTGTCTAACTGACAGCACCAGCGATGAAGCGCACACTTTCTTAAAATCTGAATGTCTAATCCCTATGTAACAAAATTTCCATTACCCCTGTTTCTTACAGCTTTATCGAGCCATGCTTGGCTGCACCTTATCGAGGCAGCTAGGTGAGCAACATGCAGACCCCTACAGTACTCACCTCATGCCGGTTGTAGCGCTCCGACTTGCGAATTAGGTCTGCAACCATGGGCACAATCTGCAAAGTATGTTTTCATATCCCTGACACACATGTGAACATTGAATCAATACAGATGCTGTCACGAATTATTTACACATGCATTGAGCTGAGAGGGAACAACATAGGACTAAGTAAAGAGTGTGTATATTAGTTGCCACCACCCTTAATATACGTCGAATTGTCGTAATGCTGGCAGGCACACCTATATCAGAGCCAACATAAACTTTAGTAACCAGTTTAACAGCTCGATGATGATGATGATACGTGGAGTTTAACGTCCCAAAACCACCATATGATTATGAGAGATGCCGTAGTGGAGGGCTCCGAAAATTTTGAACACCTGGGGTTCTTTAACGTGCACCCAAATCTGAACACACGGGCCTACAACATTTCCGCCTCCATCGGAAATGCAGCCGCCGCAGCCGGGATTCGATCCCACGACTTGCGGGTCAGCAGCCGAGTACCTTAGACACTAGACCACCGCAGCGGGGCCAGATTAACAGCTCCAAGGCGCACTTATCTCGAGCACCTCCACGTAAGAGTTGTTCTGTCGTACTGTTTCATTTCGTGGGCATTGTATGTAGATTTAGCCTTCTTATGCAGGCGAGACACACGTCTGAGCAATCATTCAGAAATATCAATTCTCTGTGGTTACTGCACCCTACAGTTCCGAGCAAATTTACAATTTACGGAAAAGGCTAGACAAAGCTTTGTACTTGGCTCATTCCCACAACCTCCTGCATCGCTAGCCTGTCTTCGCTTCTCAGACACCCAACTCCCTGTCTATGGGTATGGTTCCATAAAATTGCCATATCTCTTATTTTTGTCGGGAATTGATAAATCAGCGAACTTGGTGCTTCAACATATCTCACATTTATCGACTTTTGAGCTGTTGTTTCAAGAAAATGGCACATGCTGTGTAAAATTTATCAGCTGCACAATGCAATGCATGTACACAAGCGTTCAGGCACTTGGTTGCCCATTAAACGCAGAGATCACAACTGGGATTCTACCCACAACCTTGAGTTTAAAAGAGTGCTGACATGATTTCAGTTAGCTTGTTGTTCTAAATGAGAACACTGGTGTAAAGAGCACTGAAATGAGTATTGCAGTGCCTGGAAATGCATTCAATGTATTTGAGATATTGCTACCTTAAAAAAAAAAAGGTTCGGTTTTAATATTGAGGGTGCCGTTTCACAGTAGACATGGTCAGACATCACTGGCTAGCAGCAGAAGCTTCATCATCTGCTGTTTATTGCACACAAACAATGATGAGTGGCATTAAAACCACTGCTTGGGCGAGCTGGCTTATCCTTAAGACAGATTAACCAGCGCGAAAAGACGCAACACTTAAGAAAGTACGTACTACATACACGCAGTGCTGGTGAGTGGGGTGTCGTCTAGCGATTTCAATTATCTATGCCTGCATGCAGGACGCAACCTTTGCAAAATCAGTAAACTGCGTTGTCTGGTTCATTGCAGTGGTGCTGGCATGCAGAAGCTATGCGACGAAACCTTTGAAATAAAAATGCCTCTTGCGATGCCTCAAAATGGGGTCAGTACTGCTTTAACAATGCACTAAACCGTGGCCGCTCACCTACTATACAGCGGATAAAAAATAATTGTTAGTACTACAGACAATGCTTTCAGTTCTTTGCACTCAAAAATTAGAAATATGAGCTAGTATCTAGGTGTGTCTAGAGTGTATTATAAGTTGGAGCATTGCAGGGTTCAAAGACATTGCTCAGCATTGGTTGTGCAGATCCACCAACCTTATCAACGTTGCGGCTCGGCTCCGTACTGCGGATGTGGAGGACGTTTTGTGTGCCCTGGTCACGCAACTGCTGGGCAACAGTCGCCTTGAGGTTGGGGTCGGCGAGGTCGGCCTTGTTGAGAAGCAGCACGTGTGGTTTGATGGCCGCAAGCATGGACAGAAAGTGTGGATTTCGACCGCTCAATGGAGCCTGTCGCCATCGGCAACAGTTAAGGAAAAATTTCTGCTTCACCCACAACACATGCAACATAACGAGCAACATGTGTGGAATTATGTGCAGATTATGTACAAGATTATACCTGACGTAGTACGAGCAGGATTATTTGTAGACTATGCAAGATAAGACACATGTACGAGAACATGCACTTGTGCATCATATTGTGCAAGGAATAACATGTGCAGGAATATGTGAGACATAATGCACGCAAAATTGTACGCAGTAAGTACTGCATTGTTCCGTGCAGTATAGAAGACGTATGAAATATTGAAAGTAGATGCATTTTTGGCAACAACCTAAAGGTTTACTTTAATTTTGTAATATTCAAAATAAGATCCAGGGCATGCGTTGAAATGACTAAACTTTCACTACACTGCCATTTATTTTTTTATTAGTAAAATTTCAAAGTGATTACAAAAATTGTGGGACCCTATAAAGCTTTGTCGAAGTTGAATGCGATAGCGACATCCAGTTCGCAATGCGCACTTCAAACAGTGCATGAAATCTTTCCGAATTTGCTATGCACCCACTACGTGGACTTAAGTGAATAGGTGCAGTAGCATGTGTACCGTATGTACTGGTGTACCGGCTTTCAACGACAGAGCCATTATGATAATCTAATATTCTGACTCCCGTTGGCAATGGGCGCTTGTAGCACTCATTATTACTGCAATATATCATGTTGCATTGTGAAACATGTATACAAGACACGTGCGTTTGTGAAGCATGAAAGCTACTTTCACTGCATTTACAAGCAGAGAAAGTTCTTTTCGCTCTTTTCATTGGCAGAGGCGTAACCGTGTGGTAGAACATTCGCTTGCCGCACAAACGACCCAAGTTCTATCCCCCAAGAGCCCTGGTTCGGTCCCCACTCTGCTCTAGGGTTTTTACATTATTTATTTATTTTATTTGCAAAATTCTCGGTTAGGCATAAGATGATTTTTCGCTCACAAGCAACGACGCCGACAAAAATATTTCTGCAAAACGAGCTCTTTAATGCTATCCTGTTAAAAACGATAAAAAATCCAAGGTTAGCTAGTAAATAACGAACCCTACCACCAATGTGATCTTTCCTTTAAAAAAAAATGCAAACCTTCAAACTTTCCGTGAGCGGCTGAAAAATGTTGCAGCAGTGTACTACAGAATGCACACATTGCCAAATCAAAGTATACTATATATGCCTCATTTGGGCAATATAGGTCCATGATTTCGTTTATCACTGCTAGAAGTCATGAAAGCTGGGTTCATTAAAAGCAGGACTTGTAACACTAATAATATATGAAGACCAAGGTTTGTAAAAACAACGGGCCGTAATATCTGAATGTGCGTCACATGTGAGTCCACTGTAACAGATGCGCACTGATAGTTTGTTGTACACAATGTGGCTAACCTCCAGCTCACGGCGACACTGAGCTAAATGTAGAATGGCAAACTCCCAAACACTCAGGATGTAGTAAGGAATAGACGGTGTTCCAGAAGGACCAAAAAGACCACAAAACCGATACGTCATCGGTTTATTGTTGACAGAACAAGATTAAAAAAATATATACAGAGCGTGCCCCTGGTCACTTCTTCTTCCTCGTCTCCGGGCTCCATCTTTGATCTGTTTTCTATATCTTCCCCCCGGCCAGATTCAACCAAAGCAACCTTCGAGCGAATACAACAGTTGAATCGGCCTCTTGACTAATTTGCCTTCAGGTGTACAAAGCAAGCATGTTCTCACTAGTCCATCCTTGCCTGAGCAAATCTTTTCGACCTTGCAGAGTTTCCACTGTGTTCTTTTGCGCGCTTCTCCAAGCATAAGTGCATCTCCTTCTTGTACAATTGAGTGACCCTCTATTTTTCTGCTGGCACACTTAAGCTGCCTCAGGTACTCTTTTTTCCCTCTGGTCCACCATCTTATCATTGCCTGTTTTTTTTTGCACTCCAGTAATTCAACAAACTGTATTCTCCAGTCTGTTGTCTTCCTGCTTGTTCATTGCTAGCCTGCCTCCTATAACGTCCACCGGTGTGATGGGTTGTGGCTCGTTAGGATCATCATACACATAAGTAAGAGGCCGGTTGTTAATTATTACTTCTGCTTCAACAACCACAGTTCATAGTTCTTCATCCAAAGGTCGAGCACCTATAGTTTTTGCCATGGACGTCTTAAATATTTTGATCAGTCTTTCATAAAATCCTCCCCACCATGGAGCTAACTCTACAATAAACTACCATTTTATTTTCAGGTTACTGGTATACTGTTGCACCCTTTCACCTTCCATCTTTAATATCTTGTTCATCTTTTTCTCAGATTTCTTGAATGCTCTTGCGTTATCACTGTATATAGTTGTACACAATCCTCTTCTAGCCACGAATCTTCGAAATGCTTGTATAAACCCTTCTGATGACATCCTCTTGACCGCCTCCAGTTGTACGGCTCTTGTTACTGCACATGTAAATATCACAATGTAAAACTTCGTAATTTTGTCGTCTTTCTCCTCTCGAGAACTTAGCAGTCCAGCAAAGTCTATAACAACTGTGTCGAATGGCCTCGTCTGCGTTATCCTGTCAGCCGGTAGTGGAGAAATTTCTTGTGCCATTGATCTAGAATTAAACCTTCTACATGTGATGCATTTATTTATAACATATTTCACCATCTGTCGGCCACGCACAATCCAAAACCTCGTTCGTAGATGTGTCAATATTGTCGCAACGCCACCGTGCATTATCACTTGATGCGCGTTCAGAACTAGGAGTTCTGAAAAGTGACTCTCTCTTGGCAAAACAATAGGGTGCTTCTCATCAAAGCTCAAATCACTCCACTGAAGCCTCCTTTTTACTCTTAGGACACCTTAATCGTCTTCAAAGATGTCCGTGCCGTACAGATTCATGTTGTCATACATTGCTGTGCAGTTGCAAACAGATCTTTCGTCTTGTTTGTTTGACTTTATTCAGCATAATACAATTTGAGAGTCAGTCCAGAATTTCACACTCCTTAGTTTCCTGATGAAATTCTCAGTTATATGACTGGCCAATCTGACTGATATTGTGGCAGCTATTCTTGCTAGTGTAATCTTTTTGATTAGAGCGACTCTACCTCTTGCAATGATTAAGTTGGCTTCATTGCTTCCATAGGAGTATTCTGTTACCGATGTATGTTGCTGCTCCTTACGCCATTGGACTTGCATCGGAAAACACGTGTAGAATTGATGCTTTCACTTCAGCTTGCCTGTTGTCACAGCATCTTTTAACGGTGAAGTCATCCAAGTGCTGAAGCTTCTCCGACCAGTCCTTCCAAGCTGATCGATGCTGGCTTGGTAATGGGTCATCCCATTTCAGTGTTTCCATCCAAATTTTTTGCAGCAATATTTTTGCTGTAAGTGAAAATGGTGTCAAAAAACCTAGAGGGTCGTATAGCCTTGCCGTAGCTTGCAGAACCTGTCTTTTTGAGAGTTGTCTCATGTCCTTGTCATTTCGCCATGTAGTGTCGGGAAAGCTCAACACGTCGTCTACGAAATTCCATTTCAGTCCCAAAATCTTGATTTGTCCCTCTTTTCTTATCTCTCCATCCAGATCATCTCCTTCTTCATCAAATAGTTTTCTTAGTTCGGCATCATTTGAAGTCACTTTTCTTAAATTCATTCCAACATTACGAAAAATGTCTCTTGCTTCTTTGTATATCTTTGTCGATGTCGAGTATTTATCAGCCCCTAGTAAGACGTCATCGACGTAGATTCTTTTCTGGAGTTGCGCCACAAACTGCAGGATATTTCTATTCGAATTTATCTAAATGTCAATGAACTGTGGCCACTAGAAGAAAGCTACTTGGTGTAGTTCCGAAAGTAACCCTCATCATCCTCCACGTTTTTATCTTCGGGCTTGGTATATCTTCGCTGGGTATTCTTTCCCACCACACAAATCGCAGTGCGTCTCGGTCATTTTCATGTAATTTGATCTGTAAAAATGCCTTTTCTACGTCAGATGACATGGCGATCTTGTGGTGTCGAAAGTTCATCAGCAAACTTGTGATGCCGGGGTTTAGGTTTGGCCCATTTTCCAAGTTGTCATTGAAGGATTCCCCTGGATTCTGGCTTGACGATGCATCAAAGACGATCTGTATCTTTGTCGTTGTTTGGTCCTTCTTAATTACCGCTTGATGTGGCACGTAGTATACAAATTTGTTCTGTATATTTGATCTGACATCTTCTTCATCATTTTCTGCTATTTCTTGCTCGAAGTACTCTCGGATAGCTTTGTTGTAGGCTACGAAGTCACCTTTATCCTTGTGTAATTTTTTTGTCACCTGGATAAGCCTCTTCTCTGCAATGGTGTTGTTGTCGCCCAATGTTACGTTTTCCTTCTATGGTAGCCGCACTTGGTATCTTCCTGCTTTGAAATCCATTGTTTGTCAAACGTACTCTAGCACATGGTCATCTCTCATCTTTGTTGCTGGTTTCTCCTTGATTCACATGTTTTCCAAGTCCCAGAATCGCTGCAGTTCGTCGACAGTCATGTCTGACTTGGCACTGACCTTGAGTACCATAACATTCGATGATTTCATTGGCACACAATGAAGTCCTACAGGACCTTGGATTGTCCATCCCAACATCGTTTCTATTGCCATTACTTTTGGATGAATTTCGCGAATGCGACCAGTGACTACGGTCCAGTAATAATCTTTTCCAATTAATATGAAATTTTCCACATTTTTTCTTCCTTTGTCCTTCTTCTCACTGTCATCAGCCAAACAAATTCCCATCGATCTTGCTCTTTCGTGTATTGTCAATGGTGGGGATGGTAGCACGTCACAGGATATAACTTCTATCTCAAGCGCCTGAATCGTGACTGGCTCTGATGAGGGGTCCTTCCTCACGCTGACGTCGACGACTTTCATGTCTAGTTCCATCTCTCCTCCTCCAAATGATCCTACGATAATCCTTTTGGATCTTTTTACCTTGCACACGAGTTTTCTTGACAGTTTTTTGAGGATGAATGTACTCTGGCTCCCATTGTCCAGCAGAATTTGTGCGTAGCACCCGCTATCTTCTCCCTCCGTCCACGGAAAGGCTGTCTGCAGCAGTATGCACTTGTGTTCACCAGACTGCTGTGCGTGCATATTGCAGGACTTGCTGTTGTCTAACCGGTCAGGTTGCATGCCTATATGTACTTGCTCAACATCATCACCGCTTTGCTGCTGTGCTGACTTTCCTGCAGGCGTACGCGGTCGACACATGGATGCCGCATGCCTTCCCTTGCATGTTTTGCAGCGTACGTTAGCGCGGCATATCTTCGCCATGTGTTGAGGTCTGGTGCATCTGAAGCACCTTCGCTCCCGTTACAAGGCTTCTTTCTTCTGTTACATAGTAATGCTTCTTTTGCAATCTTTCGTGTAATGTCCAGTCATATCACAGGAGATGCATTTTTTCATCGAGGTGCTTTGAAGCATAGATGTTCTAGCCCGCCTCGTACTGCGTGGTGACTGGGTCACGTCGCATTTTTCCTCTCGAGTTTCTTGTCTGCTGCGTATTTATAGCTTTCAAAACTCCATAATTTCTTTCAAACTGCTCGTGCTGTCTCTTGACGCTGAGTCCGGTTCCGTAGTTACTGGTCTATTGTCGCTTTTCTATATCTCCTGCATATTCATCTCAGTCCTCATATCCACCGGTAGCGCAGATTTTATAACAAGCGCTATCACTGTGGCGTAACTATCCATTTCCACTCCTAACGACTGCAATGCTCGTGTGTTCACTTGCAACGTTTGGAAAAGTTTCTTCAACCCATCTACATCTTTAGGACTCTTCACTGCTTCCACGTTTACTAGCTCTTTTATGTAGGTCTCTCTTAAATTATCTTGTCGTCCGAAGGTTTCTTTCAAAAAAGTGACCGCATGCTCGTAATTCTGATCAGAAAACTGCAAACCTTCTATTAGAGATGCAGCCTCTCCGCTCAGAGACGCCAGAACGTAATTAAATTTCTTATTCTTCAGCATGTTCAATCTGTTATGCACTGATGTCTCGAACTGATGCCAAAACCTTGGTCATGCTGTTTTTTTCCCATCAAACTTGATCATCTCAAGACGTGGCAACTTACCAGCTCTTGCGTCTCCGAGATTTGGTTAGTACCTTACACTGAGCTCGTCTGTTCTCTGACTAATCACGTAGTCAGTTGCGTCGCTTGTTCTAATACGCGCAATTGCTCCTCTATTTTTGTCGTTGCGGCGACAATTTTTATTTCATACTGCAAAACTCTTTCAAATTCTGCCACCGCGTCTTCTTCTTCGATGAGTGGTTCAATTTGTTCGTTAACTTGTCTTAGTGTCTGTGACACGCTCTTCATCTGGTTTAGTAGCGTCATAAGCTGCGTTCGATTGGCATTTTCTTCTATCTTCTTATCAATTTCGCTCATAAGCGTTGTCACATTTGCTTGAAGTGTCTTCTGCTTCTTCTATAGGACCTCTTTATTCGTGCTTAAAATGTGTTGAAAGAGCTCTTGCCTGTGTCTGTGCGTCGCCAACAGTCATCAGTCGTCGTCCTTCCCTCGACGGTTCGTCCTTGAGCCAGACACTACTGTTTCGTTCTTCAACCCGTTGTTGCGAATGGGGTTGAAGTCTTAGCGTTTGTCCTCAGATATCCTGTTCACAGCCCCATGTTTCAGAAGGACCACAGAGACCGCAGAATCGATAAGTCTTCGGTTTATTGGTGACAGAACGAGATTAAAAAAGTATATATACAGAGCGTGCCCCTGGTCATTTCTTCTTCCTCCTCTCCGAGCTCCATCTCCAATCTGTTTTCTACAGACGGTGTTAACCATTAAGAAACTACCTCGTGTGTTCTAGGTCAAAGTCCTCAACACAAATGTCCCGTATGGTAAAGCAAGGTCCCGGTCAGAGTGGCCCAAAAAAACAATATTCCGCAGGAGTGGAAGCACACCAGCAGAATATTGCCCAGCCAGTACTATTTGGTAAAGCAACTAAGAGCTGATTTTTCTTTGTCTGTTGGTCATCAGAAACGGCAGCAGACACCCAAAGTCCTGTCAATTTCAAGCTTTTAAAAGGATACTCGGGCATCGTGAAGTTCCAGGACACAATCCACTGACTTGAGCTTGCGCTGCATGTCCTTCATGCCTGCACAAATTGAAGGCATTGGTCTAGATGGTAAGCATATGTATTTAAGTACGAATTAATTATAAGTGAAGTTTGCAAGATAAGGCGGTCTTTCTTGCGCGTGCGTTCTAGGCAGATGTAGCAAGGGATATGTAAAATGCATTCTCGAGTAAGGGCTCATTCCGAGAAACAGCTACCAGGTTTTATCAAAGCTTTCAATGCCTGCACCATAAACGAAGAAGTCATGTCAAATGTTAACTGAAACTGTCTCCAGAAGGATATGATGCCAAAAGAAAGCGAACTATTTTTTTTTCTTGAACGAGGCAGCTTAAATTTATGCCGTGAATCACCCTTAGCTTAACCTGTGAACTTCTTGCACACCAAACTTCAAAAAAAAAAAAAACAAAAAACATTCCAGAACGATTGATCTTAGGCTGTGTGCGATGTGTTTTGAAATAGGTCTCATCGGAGTTTAGCACAACATCGCTGGTTCTGCGCTCCTTCTTCATGTAGTAAGCGCATCTCGTGACTGCGCTTTTTTAGCATTGCAAAGTGAGGCCATGTTCTTTCCCTATGGTTCCGAAACTTTGACATCACAGCGCGCGAATTGCGGTTTCCTCGGTCCCCACGGACGGACGAACGTTCGGGTATGCGGAACATACACGCACCTGTATACATGTGCGTAGGAAACCATTTTGCTATGTTCTTTGGCGCTACGTCGAAAGCCTTGCGGAAAGCGGTCGTCGCAGCTTGAAAGGACGAGCTGCTCATCTTTCATCAACTAAAGCAGCATGAAGCCATGTGCGTACGGACTACTATTATGGATGCAGATGGCCAAGAACCAAGCTTTCAATGGCTCTAAACTGACTCTTTTCAACAACAAAAATGATGATGATAGGTAACTACCGACGCGTCATCTTGCGTGTTGGTTAGAACGTCGAGAAGGCGTAGTTCGGCGACGGAAAGATGCCGGTCTGCGAAGCGTGGAACTGCGATAACAACAGCGACGACTGTCCCCCCAGCACAACTTTCCACAAGTAAGGACATCCGTGCGCGCCACGCCGTCCAAAGCGGAAGTCAAGTTTTCCGCAGTCATGACCTGCCGAAGAGCAGCGCGCATTTCGAAGTTTTCGCTTTGCTGCAACGCTTTAAGAACGCCATCGTTATGTGCTTTACTTTTAGATAGCCGGTGGAGACACATTTTGGAACGACCTGGTTTATCTGTCGATAGAACAAAAATGCCGTGAGATCCGCAATCAACCGTCGCACAGTCGGCTGGTTATGGCACCAGTCGGTGGCCAGTTGCGTTGAAATCGGATCCCACTTAATTCCAGTTGCAGCCAGCTGGCTTCCCAGTTACTAATTCTCACCTGGTCGCGCGGCGGCCGCATTCCAACGGAGGCGAAAGTTTGGATGCCCGTGCACTTGCGATGTCGGTGCCCGTTAGAGGAACCCCAGGTGGTCAAAATTTTCAAAACCCTCCGCAACGGCGTCCCTTATTAATCATATTGAGCTTTGAGAGCGAGAATCCTGAAAAAATATTATTCCTTCAGTCGGCTGTGTAATCTATTTTCTTATTATGGATTCAAAGGAACACCAGCTGAGTGTGACATTGATCAGGGCATACGTTTGTGTTGTCGCAGACTCTGTCGTGCCTGGCTTCTCGAACACGGTGTGTTGTTTAAGCTGACAAACGTGCAACATAAGTTCGATTTACAAAACCAGCTGTCAGTGGTGAATAAATTCTAGATCCTTCACCGTCGTTTCCGGTCTTTGCTAGAGGTGGCCAAGTGACTTCCCTTTTGTTGATGTTCATAATTTTTTCTTTCAGTGCATTTCTTGCTCCTAGAGCATTTCTAGAACTTCTGTCAAGAATATCAATGTCTTGTTTTATTTGTTTGCTTCCAAGTTACTGGGCATGAGGAAGCTTATATTCAATAACTGATGCAGAGCCGCGCATCCTGTTGTGAACTCAGGCAGCCATCAGGTGTAGTGGTCTGGCTTCTTTTGAAATCAAGACGTCAATTTCACTGCCAATTACAGCAAAGTTGACCGACTGCTGTAAAAGGTTATGCCATCGTGCGTGCAGGTTTCCACTGGACTCTCCGCTGCTCCTGAAGGCGTGGGTGTACAATGTGAACCTGCCGGAACCTTGGGAACCGACGGCAGACTCGGCGCTTTGCTCGGACCACTTCTTGGAGCATTGCTTTGTGCGCACGGGCAACACTGTCAGTCTGCGACCTGATGCCTTGCCAACTATCTTCGCCTACCCGGACGACAGGCAGAAGGTAGTGGCATACGCACACCGGCCTTCAAATTTGCTTCACTGCAATTCCAAAATCTTTGTAAGGATATTGGAATCACAATGTAATTTTGTCATTTTTACACAGGCGTTCCCATAAATTTATCTTTCTATTCAAATTCTATAATGTCATTCGCTGGTTTCCTAAGAGATTTCTTGTTGAGGCATTACTTGAGGGGTTGTGTGTATGGTGGCTAACATGATATTATTAAAGGGACTCTGCAACACTTTTTGAGTATGTTCAGAAAAACGTGCCGATCGGTAGTCAAGGTTCTCAAGAGCACGTGTGCCAAACATTGTAGCGTGGCTTGGAATTTACAGTGAATTCTAACAGTTAGCTAAAAGTTGCTCCCTCTTCCTACTAATGATGTCATATACCCCAATTCCTGCATCATACACCCACGTCCACGGCGGTTGACTGATTTGAGCACTACGACCCACTTCTCGTCAAGCTTGTGTTAACGAGAAGTGGGTTTATAATAGCCTGTTTTCTCAAGAAATAAACAGTTGTAAGTGAGCGCCCGTGCTATGTTTTTTTCCTCTGCGTGGTTGTGAATTCAGTGCGAAGTTGATTAATTAATCCATTGTTAGCTACATATACTTCAGGCGTGTACAATATGTATATACATGCGTCAGACTCCAATGTGCGCCAAATATAAAAAAAGGCTTTGCTCTTTTTTTCATTCATTTAACTTGTGTTACGCCAACGTATGTAGCAAGATGATCTCTCAAGCACTTTCTTTGGTCTGCTGCATTTATTAAAGTTTAGAGTTGCAAATAACTCAAATTATATCGTTATTTCTTGGCATAGCTGATAAAATGGAACGATTTGTGGACTGCTACGACGTTTGGAGAAGCTGATATGCCCTTTGTGCCGTGCATTCCAGGACGTTGTGGAGATGGTGTTGATGGACAGTTCAGGCGAACTGGCCAAGCCCCGCGAAAGCAGCGAATTTCTGGATCACTGCTATGGCACCCCCCTGTCCACCGTACCGAAGACCACGGAGGCCACCACACCACGTAGAGTGCGCCTTCCCGAGGAAGGAGATACGCTTCGCAAGAAGCTCAAGCTGGCGAGGCAACGAGTACGCCGGCTGGAGGAGCGCGTGTCCATGCTCAACGACATGGTCTACTCCCTGCTCAACCAGACCATCATGGAGATGTAGGCTGCACGGGTAAGCGAGCATCTGCGGAGATGTTCTCGGTGTGTCTATCTAAAAAACAATGACCCTTACTCTACAGCATGCCATGTTGGACAACTCTACACTACGCCATTCATCTGGCGGCTTGATAACGGCAACCTACTTGTACGCACGATACATCGCAGGTGGTACGCAGGTCCCGGAGAAGCTTGAGCGTGTTCTCTATTACGCAATGCTACTGCAGTGCATTTAAATTTTGAAACTGCCATTGAGATGCGCACAAAGAAGTGGGCTCTCTCTCCACCCACTCACGGTGCAACAGACATTTAAATGGCTCAAATCGAAACGTTTTCGTTCTATTGTGTTCGTTTGCTTAAATGTGCATGTCTATTTCGACAAAGCCCATTCGGTAACCCGAGAAAACGGCAAGCTGTGACGTCATTGCGCTCTTTACGAAGTCGACAGACTGAATCCACCCACACTCCCAGCGCAAGGACAATGTGACGAAATGTGCAGTAAAGCTGTATTGACACGACGGGTAAAATTGCATCATGTACCTGCGGATTGTGTACCATGCCGCCATAAGTCAGCCGTTTCCACACCCCCGCTTCGGTCTGCGCTAGGCAATTCGTGAAATGACGGTGGAACAAATCACAGTTGGGGTTGCCAGGGAGCAATGCCGAAATCCTCGCTTGCAGCGAGGATTCTCCCCTGTCGTGTGATTGCAGGCTACAGAGGGACCAGAATCGCGTCGCATGCCATGTGACTGATTCATCCGCGACCACGTTCGTCCTGTGAATACAGCTGAATAGAACATGCTGACAAACTTCGTCCTTGCATAGGAGCGTGTCTGAGATGTTTGAGGATGATGCAAGATAGTATACCGACCTTCACAATTGTGTTAGACAGGTGGCTGCACTAAGCCTAATTCAAAAGCTAACATGATCACTGAATCAGAGTTCAGATATGGCCTCCGAGATTCATGCAGTCAAAAGCAGATCTTGGATCAGAGGCTGCACCCATTTTGTAAAAGTGCATTTGGATCCCTTTCATTTGTGTCAATAGTTGTAAAAGCTTGGTAATGTCACGCGGAAGAACTGGAAACGGGGGGCACACTGCTCACCGAGCTCAAGCCAATCAGTGGTGCCTAAAATGAACGGCCCATCGAATGGACACATTTCGAATAGCTCCCCTGGTTTTCATGTGTACGAGGTTCGATTTTGTCGGAATGCAGAGCATTTCTCACCTAAGTGACCACAGATTTTGTCTGATCTGTTTGCGTATTACAGTGGTGATAATTCACTGCCTTGACTTTACCCCTTGTGGTGAGAAGTCGTACCGACGAAGTAGCACACACAGGTGATGCCATATGTGTTGAAGCATATGAACCTCAATACAGAAAAGGCAGACGACATCAAGAGAAGCGGTGGAAAACAAGAACAGACGCTGCACAAACTTGTATAACAGAAAAGCTGTAGAAACATCTGTAGCACCCAAACTGTATATATTTGGCGTCTTTGTAGATGTGCCAGCTGATGACTGTTCTCTTGCGTAATCAAACTTGGTTCCGTGAGCAATCAGAATGCACGCAGCCAGATCCTTCTTCGAGTTTAGCGCACTGAAAGTCCCCATACAGCCACTTAATATCGTTGTGGTTCACATGCTACATCATGTACTGGCACAATTTGGCCATCGGTGGCCCTTGCTCGATAAAGCACCATTGTAATGAAAAATATTCTGTATCGGTGCCAAGGTTCGTCAACGCTTGTTTTGCGTGTCGTGCGAGGAGAAATGGACTTTGAGACGACGTGGTAACAACACACACAACGTTTATGACAGAACACGGAAACTAAACATAGAAAACACTGAGGCAGAAAAGGGACATAGAATGCAACAGAGAGAACCAATCTTGATTAAAAATGACCAATTAGAGTTCAAGAAAGAGCGTTCGAAAACCTGAGGGTCAGATCGGCGGTACAGCAGACGCCGATGAGGTGCAGGGCAGGAGGCGGTAGAAAAGCGCTATGGAATGCGCTCACTTGCCGATGTGCGACGCTCTGGTGACATTGGCACTTGATGGCATGGGAGCGACTATGGAGCAGTCAACCCTCATCGGAGACGCGATGCTCTATGCGTGTAAATGGCCAGCCCGTCCAGCGAACAGCTTGCGTCGAGACGCGACGCTCGGCGCAACCGTGACCATTAGCCAGGCCACGTACGTCGCTGTGCGGAACGTCTGACCACAGAGACGCCTCGCCGAGATTCGCGATGTCCTCGGCAAGGAAGAGAACAGCAGGCCAGGCCGCGCCCCGAGATGCAGTACTCGTGCCGGCAACGTCACTCCAGGCTGTAGTTGGACGGCAGTAGCGTGGACAGCCGCGTTCCCCGACCGGAGCCTGGATCGCCTGCGTCCGACGCTTCGGCCCGCTGTCTTCCGTCTGCCGCTGCTTCGGCTCGTCCCCAGCCACAAAGCTTACCGCCACGTAATGGTCACTCGTGGCCCAATCGTGGCGCGCCACCTCTATGGGCCACCACAGGTCATCAGCTGATTGGCTGACCTCACGCTCGCAGTTGGCTCGAAATTTCACGTGCCTTGCCCCCCACTTCCGTCGTTTTCTTCACTCATCACAACCATATAGCATCATCAGATCCAACTACCCTTATTGAATAAATGGGGAACTTGGTATTCCAACAAGTAAATCGGTACTGCATTTTGGATATGCCCAAAAGATGACAAGCTGCATCTGCCTATTGGGGGTCAGTGAGCAGCAAATGTAATGACGCACAAAAGGCTTTGCAGGCATGAGCATTTCCTATTTTTTTTAAAGTGGAGTGGGATATATGTACGATCTAAGGCAACAGCGTATTACTTGCATTTGTGACGAAAGCATGATAGGTTTTAGCATATCGAAAGTGCAAATGATATTTAATGCGGCACAATTGTAGGTTCGTAAGGAAAGCAGCTGCATCGGCAAACAGTAAAATGGCTATCAAGTTTCATGAGTGCCTTTAGTAGTTGTGCAATACAATGTTAAAAAATATGAGTATTGAATAATTTAGTTTCTTTCATTGTGAGGTCATGTTGTCAATCGCTCTGAATTCAGTCTAAACTCGTTTGCACCAACTACCTACCATAATATATCTGGTGGCTACAAATAGTGCTAGACTGTTAAACTGGAGGTTAAAAGATTGAATCCCGCCCACGACACCCACATTTTCGATGGAGGCGAGATAGCTTTAGGCCCATGTACAGTAGACTCTTATTAAACAGAACCTGAAGGGACAGTAAAATATTTAGAGAGAGATGACCAGGGGTGCAGAATGCATGAATGAAACCAATCATGTCAGATACAGCAGTTTCATTTAGCAGATTTCCATTTACTGAGAGTCAACTGTATTTAGATTCAGGTGCAAATTAAAGAACCCCAGTTAGTTTAAATCTCTGGAGCTCTCTACTACGGCGTCTCTCGTAATCATATTGTGGTTACTTTTCCAGAGCATTGCATTTGTGACTGAAACATTATACTTTGTAGCATGTGGAAAGTGTTAAAAATATTGGGCAGCTTTAGAATAGAGTACGCAATGCTTTGCATTAACGTTTGTGCATGCACCATATGCTATTCGCTTATGTAGGCCCGTGTGTTCAGATTTGGATGCACGTTAAGGAACCCCATGTGGTCGAAATTTCCAGAGCCCCCGGCGTCACTCATAATCAAATGGTCGTTATGGGATGTTAAACACCATAAATCAATCAATCAATCATGCTATCCGCTTGGTTACCCATGTTAAGTGACAGAAATTGTGTATCACACCCAAGGAATGCTTCCTCTGAGGACCATATTCTGAAAGTGCCTATTACGTAATGAGACGTTATCGTAGTTTCATACGGAAAGCAGCTGCATTGGAAAACACAGCAAAGTGTCTTGTACAAGTACATTACATGTGAACTTAAGCAGGATTTCCTGCCGAGATTAAAATTATTGACCAAAAGACGTTTTTTTTTTTTTACATAACAAAAGAAATACAAAAACGTGTTTTTTTTATTGCGTGCCCTTCCAGAAATTGGGGTTCTGCTCGAGCCTGCGCCGGAAGTTGCTGTACCACTGCTCCAGCGCCCGCATGGGAAAGAAGCTCTCGCCTGGATGCGTGGGCACCGCAACGGACCCACCGTACGAGGCCAGGTGGTTGAATAGGCTCTCCGCCATCTTGGTGCAGAATTCGGTGTGCGAGTCGACGGCCGTCGCATCCGCCGGAGAGGATGCCTGGAACTGGATCTGGGCCAACGGCTCGACCGAGATACCCAGCTGGGCCACGCTGCTGAAACCGTGCGCCGAGAACGCGTGCATCTCCGAACATTCTGCACAACGACATGCATTGTTCAACTCGGTGCTCGCTCGACAACATGCGCAACAAGCAGGAAGGGATGTGCCTCACTGTGACCCTTCCCGCCCCCCCCGTCTTTGCAAACATTTAAATTTCGTTAGCTTGCACACATCTTCTGGATGCGACTTGTGCTGATGGTCTTTCGACATTGTGACGAGTCCTCCATTGCTGCATGTGCTATAACTGCTGTGGGGTTACAGTGCCACTCGCAGAACGCCGACTGTCTTGGTTTGGGGTCGAGTGTTTCACCATTACACCAGAAACTTTGTATGTTCTGAATGTGTAGACACAGCAGACACCGATTATGCTTCTGCACACATGCTACGGAGGGTGCTATTAAATATACAGTAAAGCTACTTCTGAAAGACTTTGTTGTTGTGGTGTTGTGCATTCAGCAATGGCAAATCTTTCAGTGCATTACAGTCCATTATTTGCATCTCTTCTGGCACAGTGCTTACTAAATAACCAATACAATTGGACGATAGAAATCGACGTTGATAGCTTGTACGACAAGTAATCTAGACATCGTCGTTTTAAGAACGACATTCCAGACGCAAACCAGTGCGGTATGTGTGCCTATCCAGTGTTTTAATAAAAGTAAGTGGGTGGTTAATGATAAACTGTCTTAGGTGCATATTGCAAATACTGTGGTGCCATCTAATAGTCACGTGTGGCAACTGCTTTATTTTGTCACCCTTTTGCCATCCTCTCCGCATTTTCTTTCATCCTTTTCTGTGTTTGTTCTCTTGGTTATGATGGAAAAGGCATGCCGACACACTAAGTGCATTTAAAATCTGCACCCTTATAAACTCCCAGTTGAGCAAAAAAAAGTGCTGCGACAGTGCACGTGGAGCAAAGGGAGTCACCTTTTCTGTGCTTGGAGATACGGAATATGGCGCTCGGCTTTGCGTTGGAGATGAATCCGAGAAGCTGCCAGTTTCCCACAGCGTCCGGGCTGGGGTAGCAGAAGTATACTGTCAAAAGAGGGAACAGCCAAGCGGGCATTCTTATGCAAAATGTGGAGACAACAGAGACTACACTACATACGCAGCAACAGAATAATTTGGAGCCTGTTGGTTGGAATTCACATTTCAACAGCACAAAAGACGAGGCAAAGAGCAGACACAGTCACAGAATGAGCCACTGAATGTGAAGTGTGCTGTGTGTAGTATTTGCAAATGTGGTAGCTGTATTTACTTACCAGCACCAGCCGGGTCTGTTCTTCGTTTTCTTTATCCGATAGATGTACACATTGTACAAGGGAGCAGTTATTCATTTACTACAAATCACAAGGCTTTCAAAAAAGCACAGAGGAAAGGAGGTGTAGAATTCGTAGATTGAAACAGGACAGTTTAGGGCTAAGTAAGGCACTTTCATTTCCAGCATCCTCAGTTCTGGTTATGTAGGTGTAATTTTCACTAATGCGTACATCGGAGCCAACATTATTTTTACAGACCAGATTCATCGCGACAAGATGTGGTTATCGAGCAATTGCACGCGGCAGTCATACTAAAAAAAAAAAACGATGTGTTTGAATCTGTGAGTATTAAACATCATCATCAGCAGCCTGACTACGTCCACTGCAAAACAAAGGCCCCTCCCATATTCCGCCAGTCAACTCGGTCCTGTGCTTGCTGCTGTCACTTTATATCCGCAAACTTCCTAATCTCATCTGCCAACCGAACTTTCTGTGCCCCCATCACCTGCTTGTCTTCTCTTGGAATCAAATCTGTGATCCTTAAAGGGGCCCTACAACACTTTTTGAGCATAGTCAGAAAGCGCTGCCGATCGATAGTAGAAGCTCCCGACAGCATGCGAGCCTAATATTATAGCGCACCACACAACTTGGAATTCAGAATAAATTATTAGTCAGCTAAATATTGCTTTCTCTTCTCTCAACAAATCATGGAATAAGCCCAAACATCACTCGTAGTAAGACCATCTATCAGCCATTGGCTGATTTGAACATGGCACGCTCTGTCGTTACAGAGATTGCCGCAGGAGGCCGCAACTTGTCCACGTGTGCACGCACGATCACACTGAAAAAGCCGCCCATTCGAAGAAAAAAAGAGAAAAAGTGCTAAAGGTCACGAAGCTTGCGTGATGTTTTACTTTGCGTATACCATCCCTCCCTGCTTAGCTTCCAGCGCTTTCGTCGGGACAAGCGAAGAGAGAGTGCAATCGCAGCATGCGACGAATCTTTGCAACTCCACTCGCACTGGACGGATTCTTGAATTTCTTGCATTGTTTAATTCATGAGGCAATAAGCTCTTTCAGAGAGTTCATTCCATGGTTTCTTGAAAAAGTGTTTCAGGGCCCCTTTAATGACCAGCGGTTATCTTGCCTTCGCGCTATGTGCCCTGCCCATGACCATTTCTTCTTGATTTCGACTATGATGTCTTCAACAACCATTTGCTCGCTGATACACTCTGCTCTCTTCTTTTCCCTTAGGGTTACAACTATCATTTTCCTTTCCATCGCTTGCTGCGTGGTCCTAAACTTAAGTTGAACACTTTTTGTAATCCTCCAGGTTTCTGCTCCATAGGTGAGTTCCGACAAGATGCAGCTGTTATATACCTTTTTCTTGAGAGATAGTGGCGATTTACCATTAATGATTTTAGAATGCTTGATAAATCTGCTCCACTCCATTCTTATTCTTCAATCAAGTTACTTCGATTTCGTGGTTTGCTCTGCAGTTACTACCTGTCCTGAGTAGACGTAATCTTTAACGACTTCAAGTGCTACCTGTATTGAAGCGCCATTTTCTTCAGAGGTTGTTGGTACTTTTGCTTCCGGCAGATTCATTTTAAGACCTACCTTTCTTCTCTCATTCTCTAATTCAGTAATCATTAATCGCGATTCGGCCTGAGTTGCTCAGCAATGTAAGGTCATCGGCGAAGTGCAGGTTATTAAGGTACTCTCCATTAACTCCTATGCCTCACTGTTTCCATTCTAGGCCTCCAAACACCTGCTGTAAGCACGCAGTAAATGGCATTGGAGAGATCGTATCCCCTTGTCTTACACTCTTCTTTATTGGTATTCTATCGTTTTCTTTAGGGAGCACTATAGTGGTGATTGATCTGCCACAGATTTCTTCCAGGATGTTTATATACGCTTCATCGACGCCCCGATTTCGCAGTGTCCGCATGACTGCTGATATCTCTACTGAATCAAATGCCTTCTCACAATTTATGAAGGCTTTGTATAGTGGTTAGGCGTATTCTGAGCATTTTTCTATAACCTGATATATTGTATGAACGTGGTCAATTGTTGAGTAGGCTGTAAGCAATCCTGCTTGGTCCTTTGGTTGATTTAATTCTAATCTTGTCTTAATTTTGTTAACAATTACCTTTGTAAACAGCTTGTATACTATGGAGAGCAAGCTGATCGACCTGCAATTCTTCAAGTCCTTGTGGATTAAGATGATGTTAGCAATCTTGTAAACAAGGTGTGAATGGTTTTCTAATGGTTAGACACTTTGTAAACAAGGTGTGAATGGTTTTTCTAACACAATCTGTCCTCCACTTTTCCACAGATCTGATGTTACCTCATCCTCACCAGCAGCTTTGCCTCTGTGCATGCCCTCCAAAGCTTTCCCGACTACTTCTGTCATTACTGGTGGGATGTCATATGGGGCACTGCTAGTTTTTACATTGTAGTCGTGGCTGTCCCGGCTACTTTACAGATTTCTGTGAAACTCGTCCGCTACTTCATCCTATTTATATTGGTGGTTACTTTGCCTTCCTAATTTCTTAATGCATACATTTGGTTTTTGCCTATCCCAAGTTTTGTCTTCGTCGTTTTGACTCTTCTTTCTATTCTTTAGAGCATGTTCAATTTTCCCATCATCCTGAGGTGCTGCCTAGCTCACGTAACATATCGATTCACATATCCTGCATCATATATACAGAACTGCGCGAGCCTGTCGTGACGTGAGCGCATCTACGAAGAGTGTGGCGTTGTTGTGGCACATCATTAAGTGCGCCGCTGGGGGGGACGGAGCAGACCGAGAAAAACGAGCGCGCTTTGGCTGGCTCTGGCAGCCCGCGGGTAGCCAGAAGTGGAAAATGAAAGAGCCCCATTGCATACGTTAACCAGAACGGCTGACCGTAACGGTGACGCTCACTTGACAACTACGCCCACGCGTCATCTCTCGTCGCGCTCTATATCTTTTTTTTTTCTTTTTTTTTAATCATTTCTTCCTGCCGCATACCTGAGCCACCGAAGCCGTCGGGGAAGGGTTGGGTGCCGGTGAGGAAGACCACTATGTGGTTGATACTGTCCGGATCGGGTATGTTGATGAGAAACTTGGTCTGGTCGACGGTCTGAAAGTCCGTCTGCACCTGCATAGGAAACGACCGTTAGCGCACAAGGTCTCGCGAAGCCTCGGCTCGCCTACCAGGCGTCCCGTTACGATGGCCCCGAATATGCTCATGTTGCTGCCGAGACAGCGCACCGTGCAAGCAGTCGCAGATGAGCCGCAACAAAACGAGAGCGTGCGTGCTTCTGAAACCACGCTTCGCCCATAAACACCGGTTTACGTGCGGCGCTGATGATGATGATGAGGGGGTCAGCAACCTCTTACAGCAAAAAAAAACTACAACTACAATCCGTAAGTTGTAAACACGTTTGATTAAATCAAGCACTAGATAATCGACTGCTGATTTTCACGTTTAAAAGAGCGCAAAACGGCGCACTCGCATCACACGCACGGTACCAGTGGGGTTTCGGGTTTCATGCGTGTATGTCATACATCATCATCATCAACTTTCAATCAGCTGTTTCTTGTTTCGTGTTCGGTGATGGAAAGGCGCCGACCGTTCGAAGAAGCGCAGTGGATCACGCAGTGGATGCCCGTTCATCGATAAAACGCTGCTGCCATGTCGCGGGCGGAAGCGAGAGGTAAAGCAGAGATCCATAGCACGTGTTGAAACGCCTCTATCGTGAAGCATCGTTAATTGCGCAGACCCGATATCACAACAACGTTAGTCAACGTTGTGTGGTCTTGGTGATGTCCGCTTATTAAAAGGCTATGAAAACGGAAACAACGCGGAATAGCTATCAATAAAGCGTACAGGAAGAGGACGATAGAAACGGGATAACGAAATACGAGGCCAGACATAAAGTTGTGTTTTCAAGATAATAGGCGGTGGACTCGCTTCAATCTAATCATACGGATCGTAGTGCTAACCGTATTACCTTGCAGTGGTTTTCCATCGCCCGTAACCATTTGTAGTTTGTGCCTGCGGAAATTGCCACAGAGAGAGACCTGCATAACAACGGTGACCCTCGTCCTATCGTTTGGTTATAGCACACTCAACCGATATATCCAGGTTGTATGTCAAGAACGAGCAGCAGTGCCATCAAAGGCTGCCGAAGTTACTAACGTTTTCCGTGTTTGTTTAGAGAGTGTATTCGTTTATATTCGCCAAACTGAAACCAAGCCCTCAGTGTGAAGAACGGTGTGCTAACAATAAGATATGGTGTTGTCCGATGGTGTTGACCGAGCAGTCCGTGTTTTCGTTCATCTGGCTTGTCCATGTCGAGAGAAGTCCTTATTTTATACTTGAATTAAAACAAGGTGATGTACTGCACATTACCGAGCGTTGCATTTGAAATTAGTTCGCATTACCGTAAACCATCCGCTAATTAATTGAGTGGACATGTACACCATACACACACTTCTGAGGAGCACCTCTCTATCATCAGCCTCTGCATGGCATTTTGCTGTGTTCTAGTGTTTCAGCGAAATCTTCATGCATGCCATCTTCGTGGGGCAGCATTCTCATGCTCAAAGTTTACAAGTACAGCGGGTTAAGTTTTTATGAAACGGCGTGCATTGAGACTTATGAAGACATGTACACATTACCAATGTCTCACTCATTCTATCAGTCCGTAATGTAAATTTAGATGAAGTAGTTTTCTAATGCGAAACCATTACCCTTTATCAGAAAGCTGAGGCAGAGAAAGCAGCTCACAAATTAGGTATTAAGTCATATTTGAGATTGTGAGCGGGGCTGTTTGAAAATGGAATGCCCAGAAACCATACATATGTAGGTGGTCAATTAGATAGGTTCCAACAACACGAACCCCAAAAACGCGAGCGGCGGAGTCATCAGTTGCAACGAGGCAGTGTTTCGGCCAGTGCAAAAGATCCCCGTTGTTGCGCCACTGCCACCGCTCTTTACCAATGAGAAATGAAAAGGTGAGCGAAATATGCAGAGGTTACCCAGAGTTTACGTCCAATTTACTACCCTTACTTGAGAAGGGGAAACTGTACACAAGAAGGAGAAGAACATGCAAGACACGAGGATTTGAAAAAGTCAATACGACTCGATCCTTGCACGTCTTTGGAGAACACCATCCTCAAGCTGAGCAACATTACGTAGGATCACCAAACTCAGCTACGAGCCAGGTTCTTGCCTTTACACAGCGTAAGAATTGCTTAAATGTCCCCATAGTTTTGATTTCAACATGTCTGCATTCCTTTAAGATGATTCATGTCACTGTGGCCTTTAACTCGATTACCACTCACTTTACAATGGGTGCAAATGTACCCAGTATAGAACACAAAATTGGCTTGCATCTTTACCAAGTGCGGTGTTTTGTTGTTTTTGTTCAATTTTTTTTTTAATGTTTTATTCAATGTAATGATCATGTTTAATCCATCTTAGCCATAAGCATCAGTGACGTGTTATTTTTTTTTCTTCTGCATGCACAAATATGTTCATTGTAGTGCAGAGTTCGCTTTTGTTGTGTCAGTTGTAAGTTAGTTTTTGTGTTGTTATGTGTGCATAGTGAAGTTGCCTCATGTGTTTCACCTTATAGCTTTGGTGCAAAGTGACTCGTTTTGGTGTTGAACCTTCATAAAGATCATAGGTATTTTTACATCTGAAAGAAATCATAATATCATTTGCATCTATAGAGAACTGTGCATCACATGTTGAAAAACATTTGATATGCTGTGCAGTAAGTTTGTTAGGGAGGTGATTATCGCAACTTTGTGGTTAAGGCGGTTCCAGTCTTTTGCTACACTAGAAAACAAAGGAGAAACTGTGTTAGTACGGGTACACAGGCAGAAAACTTGCTGTGCAAGACCTGTGTGGTGTGACACGCAAACTGCCACGATAATGTAGGGAGAGCGATTGAGAGGTGAGCTTAATAGCTTGTGAAATAATGAGATGGTTGCAGTAAGAGGACAAGACTAAAGATAATACACTTGACTTTGAGGGAAAATCACTAATGTCATATGAGTGTGGAAAAAACGTGGGCAGCTCGCACTAGTGATACAAAGCTGGACCAACAGCAGAGCTCGTGGCTGACATATATTATTATGAATGTCTTCATAGCATGGTCTTATTTAGCATGGCCCTAATTAACTAGAAGAATGCTAATGAGAGTTGTATTTATAACAATTCATAATGTATTTATTATAATGTCCTTAATTTGGATGGTATCAATTAGCAAGGTCATAATCAGCAAATTAGTTTCTCTTCTTTCCTTCCATGTGCCTGTTCTGTGCGTCTATTTTTTTTTTTTTCAGAATGCCCAGGCATTGAAAAAATGCCTACATTGCACATTCATTGGGTCGATCTCAGTTGTTGTGCTAACCACAGGCCTTATTTTCTGCCAAATTACTAGGTAATACAGAAAAGCATTCTGAAACTATTGACATTTCTCATAAGTACACTGCCAAGGGCAAACTGTACTTATAGCCAGTCCTAAGATGAAGAAGATGACGAAGAGAGTGTGCACCCTGCCGATTTGTTGCATTGCACATGCAAGGTGCATCTTACTTTTTTGGTCAAGCAACATGACAAAATTAAAGCTTAAGCAACTCTGATCTTAATATGTGTGCACATTGCGGTGGAAAATGCGTTCACTGATGTCTGACCTGCTGATTTCAAGAAGGCATCCTCTTGTCAGTAGGGTTGAGAGCTGGGCTAGTTGGTGAGACATCATTTAACCATATGGTGTAGTAGCGCAATTTTCACGGGGACGAAGAGGACAAGAACAGACGACACTCGCAACTAATTTTATTTCAGAACCAGCACTTCATATATAACCCATAACCCTAGCGACACAGAAAAGAACTACGAACATTGAATCATTGCCAACAGAAGCTTTTGCGCAGACTCAAGCGATAGTACACGGCAGTTATGCTTACACTTTAAGATGACATAACTAAAACAGCCCTGGGTAACATCAAATCAAAAAAACCAAAAAATTTTGCTGGAATTCACACGTGTTTGAAACAAAATTTTGAAACGATAAAAAGGAGAGTATGACACATGCAAACACTGATCTAAATTAAGTCCTTCGAGGTAGCTCGAAGGACTTAATTGTCAGCTCTGCAAATTTTTTTCCTGTTGTATCGTAGCAGATGGGGCGTCAGCAGCCTCAGCAGCTTCTGCGACGAGCGGGGTGTGCGGGCGCATGACGTCTGAATGTGGTGTGCTGGGTGTGTACCTGTCGTCCTGGGATCACGTGATGGGGCCACAGCTGGTGTTCCGGTGGCGCATGCAGTGCCCCGGTGCAGTCGCCAGCGCTGGCACCCCCGAGTGTTCGGCCGACTGTGGCCCGCACTTCCTCAAGTGCCACCAGTTTCTGGAAAACCCTGAAGGCTTTCTTGCTCGAGGAGAGGCACCGCAGCAGGTCTGAATGTGTAGCCCTTTATCAGAGCAGTGATGTGTTGGCAACACTTTGTTAACCAAAGAAGGGGACAAGCTTGAAATTATAAGCAAACAATCATGCCCCCTAACTTCCTTCTCAATACTCTCTTCCCATTTTTGAACAAATATCCACTCCACGATTTGTTCATTGAGGTGGTATGGTGGTTACAGTGCTCGACTTCTGACCCAAAGGATGGTAGTTCAGTTCCTGCCATGGCGGTTTTCTTTCGATGGCGGCAAACGCTGTAGGTCCGTGTAGTACTGTGTAGTGTCAGTACACATTAAAGAACACCAGATGATCAAAATATCCAGAGCCCTCCGGATTTTCAGAGCCATGCCTGACAATCATAATACTTTTGGGACATGAAACCTCAACAGTTGTTGATTAATACTACCCCATTCCCCCAAGTTCCCTCCACAACTACAAACAACTCTCCTTTCTCCAATTATGAACACTCTCATCCCCCCATCTCTTTCGGTGCCATCTGTGGGGGTGGCGGGAGGGGTGGCCAGTCAGACGCCAAACTAAATGATTGAAAGAGCTACTAATTAACTTCTTTTCATGATCAAAGTGCTGTAGTACGTATGTTTCACTTTAGCGAAATTCATTCCAGCAGTGCATAACATAAAGCAGCCTGTAATTACCTCCCCCCCCCCCCCTTGGGTTTGATGCCTCTGCCTCTGTAATTGACGCTTCTGCGTGCAGGCATCACGGCGTGATGAGGAGTTTGACGTACACGCGGCCAGTGTACTGCAGCTGTTGCACGGAGGTCTGGAACGACGAGGTACGCGGTCGTGCCTGCTGCTGCTTCCGGACAAGCGGGCCGCCCTGCATGCGGTCACCTTTGACCTCTCGGCCGGGGCACCCGTGTGCCTGGCCGCACTGTTCCCAATGAAGGCACTGGCCGACCTCTGGCTGCTGCTGCCCCTCACTGACCTGACCCTGGCACGAGTAGCGCTGGTCTGCCAAACGCCTGGGGTATGTAGCACCCAGTAAACTAAATGGAGTGGGTAATAGACTTGTGGTTTGTTTGGTACGCCTGATATTTGGAAGGTGTGCTCTTGCTGCACACGTGGCAAGCAGAAATAAAAGGCTGTCACATAATGACTGTTTCATATAAAAGCTTAAGAAACATCTCTCACTACTGTGGTTCAAAGGATAAGTATTCAACATGTAATTCAACTAAACCACCGGTGTCGTTTTCTGGTTTTACAAAGTATGCAATTTCTACAATTGGTGCCTACGGCATTCTGCTATGCTTTATGACTGAAACTTAAAATGTCACATACTGGAAGCGAAATGGTGCACATGTAATACACAATTTGAAATTACATCACCCACGCCGGCAAGTAACAGTTGTGTAAGACGAAGTCTAGCAGCTATTCTATAGAAAGTGGTACTAGACTTTTTAGAAATTCAATGTGGGACGCAAGACGTGAGACTGGCTAGTTGCCCATCAAGTATGAAAAGAAGCAAGGTGGTTGCATACAAACTTGCGAAAAAGAATGGCCATGCACACATCTTACAAGAGGGTTGTTAAAAGTTTTATGAAGCAGGCGTTGCATCGGTGTAAAAATGACCAACTTTGGGCTGTTTGGAAGGTTCGGGTAGATGGATGAATACCAAGGGTGTCCTCTTTCTAACACGACTGTGACCTGCACTGCACCAAGCTCAAGATTGTGTTATTATTATTATTATTATTATTATTATTATTATTATTATTATTATTATTATTATTATTATTATTATTATTATTATTATTATTATTATTACATATTGACCAATGTGGTCTAGCTGAATTGAGGTTTCTTTTATTAAAAAAAACATTCCCAGCTCGTTTTGCACTTATTACAAATTTACCTTAGTTTTCCCATTATTTCTTGCTTTTTGCTTATTTTTTCACCACCTTCGGTCGTCTTTTAGTCATTTCTTTCACCGTCCTTTTTTACCTTTCCAAATTTGTCCCCTCAAAGCCCAAGCGGTCACGTAGGCTAGTACCCCCACATATATTGAAGTGGATACCTCCACATTCAATCGGAACATGCTCCATCATTTTCTCACCTTCCTCCGCGCACGTGCATTTTTCTTTGCTTTCTTTACAACTATGCTTTCTAAGGCAACCCAAGCTTGCTTCAAACAGCAAGGCACTTTCCCTTGAATTATCATAAAATTCATTCTTGCTTATTTCATCTGTACCCTTTCGGTTGTTAATCAGAGCTGGTTTTCTTTCCATGACTGCCATATAATGAATCTTCCCTGCTTCTTTGACTTTTCTTCGCTTCGAGCTATTTGTTGCCATGTAATTTACACTGCCACCCATATATTTACCAATGGGCCTGCTAGTTCTTTTTCTCAACTGTTGGCCGACGCTATTGCCATACAAGTACTGGAACGCCTTTTCTTCCCATGTGCTTTCTTGGGTGTTCTGTTGTCTCTCTTTAAAAATATCTTCAAACAACTGAAGTCACTACCGACTTCAGCGCCACCAGACATTTGCATGACGTACAGTGACGGGTAGTTCGTACCTTATTATTGCACTGCACTATTTTTCGGCTGAAGGTATTGTGTAGGGTAAAGTGGGGTAATTTTGACCATGATTTGAGGTATCTTCTAAAAGTTAGTTGGCAACACTGAGCAGCGAAAAAGCCTACTCACATAAAGTTGTCTATGAATACACTAGAGGGAACACTAGATTATTGCAGGCTGCAATGCACAGCTCTTCAGCCGGCACTAATCCTTGTACTTTCGGCTACATTTGACTTCACGTGGCTTGGAGCTTCTTTGTCATGAAATGACAATCAGCAAATGTTCAGCAGTTGCTTTTAGGCTCACCAATTCAGATTGAGTCACAATGGTTCATTATTTTATTTGAAGCAAAATCGAAACACAACAATAAACAAAGCCACAAGTGTGTTTGAAGCCCGCAAGCATGAATACTAGGCAGATTCGTGTGCTACTCATAATTCCCGTGGTCGCTGAACGATCACAATGCCAGAGTCTCCTCTAGTTAATTTTAGGAAATTCTATGTCCTGCAGTACGCTTTTCAGAAGTAAAGACATCACCTTGCTGGTTTTGGAATGACACCTGAGCTTGCTGTGCTTTCGGGTCAGTCTCTTGACTGCCCTAGATAAGCAGGAGTGCATTACATGGTATCACGAGGTTATGTTATTGCGCATTGAACGTATTCGGTGAACTGCAGCATGCTTAGGTCTCATTCTCTTGCAAAAAAAAGATACACCAGTGATCTCTTTTTTTTTCAAACTTAAACAAAATTGCTTCCTTGTTCTTCAAAGCTTTGAATGTTCTTGCATTCCATACATACTATTACCTTCATGACATTGTTCTTTTGTACCATTGAGAAACTTGTGCTTCATGTGTTTAATGTAGAATTTCAAAGAACTGTGACTTATGCAAGCTGGTAATGATTCTGAATCAACTAATACAGCAGTCCAAAAGCAAATAAAAAAAACTAGGACTGAAAAAAAAAGGCGACAAAAGGAACAAGTGCTCATGTGTTTGTTACCGTTTCTTCAGTCATAGCTGTATTTTCTTGTGCTGTGTAAGTTTACGGTGGAACATTTAACGAACTCATAGTTGCTTGTACATAGCCACTCTTATTCTGCAGGTCTGCAGCGCTTGTACTCTAAGTTTGTCGTTGTTGAATAACCTGCTGGCTTTCCTTTCAGCGGGAGTTGATGAAAAGCCTGAGCAGTGCAACCTCATTGTTGCACCGTTACTTCCAGTTAGCCTCATCCCTGCTGAGTACCAGGACGCTCGATCGAAGGGTGAGGCACATCTCTTATCAGACGCTGTCGATGTATCGTGCCAGTACAGTTTCTTACAGTTGGTGTCTGTATGTGAGACAACGATTTGGCTGAAGTATTGTTGTATGTACAGCTGTAATGAAAAGAGATTAGTACTAGTGACTGATTACCTGAGCAGCATATGATGCATCTACATCAAGCATGGGAAATGCTGGATTCAGGACAGGATACTTTCTGTCGACCACCCTTGCTTTGAAGAGATCCTAAACAGCCCTTTGTGCTTGGTAAAGAAATTTGTACTGTGGAAAGCATACACTTGCCACGAACAGCTCATCTAAGCCTTGCTGTCATATGCGACAAGGAGTGTTCACAAGCGAAGTTTAAAGTTACTACTCTTCTGTTCATGCACAGGCTCTTTGAAGGACAGTCGTACACCAGATCTTTCATAATGCAACAGACTACTGCTAATGGTCAATAGCTCATATGAACCAAGAATGGAGTTGGTATCAAATTCACTTCTTGCAAAGGGGTGCTGCCACATGCCGTGCTCTATGGTGTACTAAACTTACATAGTAGCAACACTCGCATGCACCGGAATCACCCGAAAAAACCAGTAATGTTTCCTGAAGCACGCTCAACATCATGATGTAAGTACAAAGTAACTTCTTTTGCCCTTTTGTTCCCTACCCGTGTAGCTTTCAGCATGCTCGTCGGGACGAGAGGGAAGAGAAAGCGCTTAAAGCCTGCAACAAAACCCTGTAACTTCGTGAGTTCTTGAAGGATTCGGGAAAATTTTCTGGAGATCAATTTGTGGTCTGGAAATAAACTCTGATATTGGGGTCAATTGATAGTTAGTTAGAAATGTGGTTTTTGGCCTCTTCTAAAGTAAGACTAACATGTGCTTTTCATTCTGGAAATGCTCAGCAATGACATACCATGTGTCATGATTTAGCTGTTCACATCAGCGGGCGCAATCTTTTAGACTGTTTTTTAAGTTTTTCACTACAGCTGAACAGGAATTCAGCATAGTGGTGGTTTGCGACATGCTCCTTTCTTGGAGATTCATAAAGTGTCTGCCATTGTTGGTTTAGATTTCTGTATTACCACATTTAATGGGGCTCTGCAACACTTTCTGAGAATTGTCAGAAAACGCTGCCGATCGACAGTCGAGGCTCTCGAAAACATGTGCGCCAAATATTATAGCTCAGCACGTAACCTGGAATTTACGACAAATTCTTTAATTTAGCTAAAAATTGCTTTACTTTCTCTCAACAAATGACGCTACATGCCCAATGTCACTGCTTCCCAGGCCAAGTGTCAGCCATTGGCTGATTTGAGCATGACGCGCTCGGTCATTACTGGGGCCGCAGCGGGAGGCCACGACTTGTCTGTGTGCATGCGTGCAATTGCACTGAAAAGCCGCGCATTTGAAAAAAAAAATTGAGAAAAGTGCTGAAGGTAACGAGGCGCACAATGTATTTTCTTTATCTATGCCGTTTTTCCTCGCTTAGCTTCCAGCGCTTTCGTCGGGACGAAAGGAGAGAGACTGCAGTTGCAGCGTGTGGCAAATTTTTGTAACCCCGCTTGTACTGGACGGATTCTGAAAATTTTTGCGGCAATAAGTTCGTGACGCAATAAGCTTTTTTAGTCAATCCATTTCATGGCTACTTGGAAAAGCGTTGCAGGGCCCCGATAAGAGTTGTGTTCCTCTAAATTTGCATTTGGTGACGTTAGCTAAGAGATTGTTAAGAACACCTGAAGGATTTTATGCGTAGCAATTAATCCCACAGCGTGTGTCATTGCTAGCTGTATATGCTGACAAAACCTGAGGAAAAACTTGTGAAAGCACGAAGACTCTTTGAGAGACTCTTCTTATGATATGGTAGCTTTACTTCTTCCTTATAGTTTTTTCGCACTCTCAGACTGCCACATTTTGTGACATCCTAGCCATATGCAGCTTTGCTGAAAAAAAAAAAACTTTTTGAATATAAAGAACAAACCACTTAGTACAACTAGATACACCACAGTCTCGTGTGAAAAAATGCACTATACTCTTGCAGGCGTCAGTGAATGCACTGAGCCGGGCTGATCGCCTACCAGAGGAGCTGATTCGACGAGCACTCCAGTCGCACTTGCAGACGCGCCGCTGCTCCATTGTCATCGGTGACAGCGCCTCTCAGGTGTGTCCTTACTTGCCGCCTGCCATCTTCCAATCTTTGTTAAACTATGTCTGATGTTCGATGAACACTCAAGAAAGAAAGGAACTCTTTTGCAGAACACCAGGTTGCCTTGTGTTAGCCTGTCACTGCACTGAATGTGAGCTTGCAGAATGTACACACAGAAGTCACATTTTTAATCTAATCAGTTCAAAAATGCATATACTGCTTTTAGTAGCGCCTTGGGTTTTTTTTTCTTTCAGCTTTTTCAGTACTGTAGCCCCCTTTTTTTTTTCTCTGGAACATTCAGCCATCAAGCACTTTTATTTGTGCAATATTTTTTGAAAAACCAAAAAGAAGAAAAAAGAAGCCGCCACTGCATGTGCGTCTTATCACACCAGCATTGTCGGATTATCACTTTTTTGTGGATGGCATCGCTTTCACAAAATATTGCGCCTTTTGGTACCAGATGTATGAGCCACCTCATATTTGGTGCCAGGTCGTGTGAGATCCACTGAAGGTGTTTGCGTCTTTTGCTCTGGTAGCACGAGAACATCACCTCCTGTGCATACCTCGAAATTCTGGCTCCGCAAAACTTTCATGCCAAGTGACAATGAGCGATTTAAAGTCTGCTCAAAATGCTGATGACCACTGTTGCGAAATACCGAGCAAGTGACCACTTCTCCTTTTCGAGAGATCTGAAATACTATGTGCCAATGACCGAGCAAGCCCCCCACCCCTGTGCACTCTTCTCACCATTTCTTTTCAGGCTGTTCTCCATTATAGACTGCCACAGCAGTGGTTTCTAGGGACCAATGTTCTGAGAGTGTTTAGATGTGGGCACGATTTCTCGATACTTTTACAGTGTGGCTCCTCAGGGTTGCATTCCGAGTTGGCACAAATTGTTGGAACATTTGAGCAACACATAAAATTTTAGACGGGGACATTTTCTGGTTCAGTGAAAGCTGTAAATGCATGCATATTGTTTAATTTTTCATTAGAAGTACAGGTGTGCATTCTTCTGACGAGCTCTTCTGCTGCCGTATTTTTAATTTTGGTTCACGCCCTCCACAAGTTGTTCAATCATATTTCACTATGAGGTGGGGAGGGGTGCTTGCTCAGGATTTTACACTAGAAAGAAGATGCAATGTTGATGCCGCCAAAGAACGGCATTCTGGATAAGGCCACAGTTTGCATTAAAGTCCTACACTTATGAACTGCTTAGACATCTCCCAATTGAGACTTTGCATCCGCCAACTGCACTGGTTGCTCACGTTCCCTGAGTGCAATGGCCTCGTGTTTTGACTGGATGACGAGGACCAGGCAACACATCCAGTCGCATTGCGATATTTGAATAACACAATTCGAGCCAGTTGGTTGTTCACACCGAGGCGAAAACAGCGCATATATTGACGAGAACGGACAGACACAAAAAAAAATATACATGCCTGCACCTCTGTCCTTCCTTGTGTCTGTTCGTTCTCGTCAATTCATGCTGTTTTTTCCTAGGTGCGATGTTTGAGCAGAAATAATTTTGAATGAAGTGTCGATAAATGCAGGTTTTTCGTCAATGCAGGTAGAGCCTGCGCTGAACGCCCTGCGAGGCCTGCTCGATCACGAGGAGCTGTTCTGTTCCCTGTGGGGCGACACCCTCGAGCCCTGCTACCTGCCAGGTCTTCAACTACAGGTGCACTTCTCATTAATGCACGCCTTCGACATTTCTGGCGTAGAGCAAGAATGTCAAAGCACACAGCTAGCAGCTACAGCTTGGTACAGACCAAACAGTCAGAATTTTTTGACGATAGCAGTTCCAACCTATCTCAAGAATCAACGGATAAACTCGGCCTTTTTTTTTTCTCTCAGATTGTGTGTCCAGTAATAGGTACAGATGCCTAGACACCTATATACAATGCGTGTATTGTACTTACTAAATGTGTCAGCTTTTCTGTGCCAACACAATGAGCATTCTGTCCATTCCGTCACATAACACAAATAGATGTAAAGAAATGAATGTATCAAGCAAAATTACATTTTTTATGGTGCTCAGTTTTGAACGTAATAACCCTGCACCCTGAAGGCAGGCAGCTGCCTAACCACTGGGCTACACACCTATGCTTGCAGAATGCAAGTATGCCTGAACCATATAAATGCATTGTACATATGTATTGGCTGCTTAAAAAAATGTAAAGTGAGGACAGTTTTCACGAAGGCTCAGGTAAAATATTTCGCATTGGTGGTATAAGAGTCCTCTCTAGGAACTTGTGCAAAACCGACGCAGAGCGCTGTGCACATGGTGACAAATCAGACTTTTGAAACTTGAAGGCCAAATGTATGCTTCGGAGGTCACAGCACGGGCTTTTTTTCAGGCTGTTCCAGACACTGATGAATGCTGGAAATAAGACAAACAGATGCCATGCGATACTGCCCTTAAACCCCATTCTAGGAAGGGCTGCAAACATAAAAGCTTCCCAAAATAATGCTCTATGCTTACGCATCACTTGGACAAGTTTCGAAGGAGATGCTGAAGTGCGTTTTTTTTTTCACTTCTTTTATTGTATATTGTTATATAGTGATGAGATCACAACAAGGGCCATTTTTGGTGCTGCGGTTGTTGGCCACCGCAGCCAATGTCTATAACCACTATGGCGCAAAAGTAAAAAAAAAAAGCTTAATAAAAACATAATCGAGCTGCAAGGGGGTTCGAACCTGGGCCTTCACCGTGGCATCTCAGTATTCTACCGTAGAGACATATCGTTGCTAGGAAATTCTTCGCAAGAAGACCATATACAGGCATTATGTAGTGGAGGAACCATGTTAACATATGTAATACCATAATGAAACAGAAGAGTGAAGTAACAACCAGGCGTTACACAATGTGAGTCGTGTAGCTAGGAATCCCACGGTACTAATTGCATAACTATTGGGTCGTTAAGCGTTTCCAACTTATTACAAAAGGCTCTGCCAAAATTCATCGTCCTCAGCCACCGCATCAACAAAGTGTACGTAATGCCTTGCAAGTGCGTAGCAGGTACCTCGCTTCTCTTCAGAATCCTGAATAATGGCGTAGTGAGTGCTTCCAAACCTGACATAGATTATGATTTATGGCGCAGTGGTTACCTTGCTAGCGTACTTGTGTTATTAGCTCCAAGAGAGTTTACAGTGGGTTCCAGAAATGCTGCTCTTCCAGCTTTTGTTGTGACTGAACTAGGCGTTCCGTACAGGCCTGGCATTTTTTTTTTTCTATTTCCTGGGTAAGTCTGTGTGTCACAGTGTAATGAAATGATAAGCCTACACTGGGTACACTCTTTTCAAGCTCAGTTTACAGTATATATTAATTTAACTTTATTTTGTATTTTGCAAATATCGGGTGAGATCAAGTCATCCACGGATTCATTTCAACTTTAACAGCATCTGTACCACTAACTTTCTAGACCGAAAACAGCATGTGTCTGTGCCATTTTCTTTGAGGCTCAAAGTTATGCCCTTCCCTCGCAGGGCTTGGTCCGGGGTTCAGCGGGGAGCCCCCTCTCAGCCCGCGAGCTCATCTGGTCTCTGCACCCGTCCACGGTGGTCGACATGGCACAAGGGCGCGTCTGGCAGTGCCCGCTACACGTTGGGTACCAGGGTCCCCTGACGCGCAAGTGCGTGCACCCTGCCTGTACAAGGCTATAAGTATTGCATCACTGTGAAGGAGTCGGGAATGTCATTGGATGTCTGGGGTTCCCAACTTTCTCTTGTACACGAATGCTTTTCTATCAAAGTGTGACCACCACAACCATTTATTGAATGCCCCTAAAATTATCAGAAGTAGAACGTTACAGCCGTAAATCTATTCTGAGAGACTTCACTGTTATATTTGATGGGCGTAGCCCACCACAGCAACACCTGCTCAGCCTTGTGTAAGACCACTGCACCTTAGCAGTTATAAACTTTCTTAATTATAGTCCTTTGTTATTGTACAATATCAGCATGACACAGCTTTCTTGATAGGACATGGGCAAGTATATAGTCTTATGTCATGCTTATAGTGCACATTAACGAAAGACTGGGAACATTTTCAAGGGGCTCATTTCTCTGTTTGACACAACTGAATAGCTTTAACAGACAATTAAGCGGGAGTCTTATAATCCCAACGAAAATTGAAATGAATCATTGTGGACGGAATATCATCATATCGTTTAGTGGGATCCAAAACCACAACCTTCAAATTGTGCTTCGGATGCTCTGCCTATCAAGCTACGACAAAAGGCACTGTCCGTCCACTTTGTTGGGTGTTTTCTGTAAGTGCAATCTCTGGGAGTGTCAACAGACTTGCCATTCATGGCCTGGGCTAGAACCTTGCGCCCTTTATTAGAACAACTGAACATTATTGCCACGTGTGATTGGTTGAGGTTTGCGATTAGTGACAATAAGCATAAGCATCAACCAATTGCATGTGGCGGTTCACTCTAAAAATAGCTACAAAATCATTAAGGCGAGGAAAGGCAAGCAATGAAGATGATTGCTGTGTAACAGGAACATCCACAAATAGGCGGAACAGTTTTTTTGTAAATTTTTTTGTCGCTCTCTCTTTGGTGGCCACACCCAGGCTGAAGGCCGCACGCACTCCGTCGGCAGAGTCGCACGTGTCGCAGTTTGTGCAGCAGCTGGGACGAGCCCCCAACACTGCCGCGGCTGAGCAGCTGCTGCAAGCCTTCCAGAGGCATCTGCGCGTCAAGGCAGCAGCCCTCATCCAGTGCGCCTCCCGCTCCAGGTGATACGCTAGCCAATGTTTTCAAGGCAAAAGCCTCATCACATACAAAAAGTGACGATCTGTGTAAACATGAGTGATATGAAAGGAGGAGTTAATTTATGAGTGGTAAAACTGCCCACAGGCTCCATGTATCAAAGTCCAGGCATGCCATTGACTGTAATTGAGGAGGCCTGCTTATTTTTGACATCATATGTAGGTACAAAAACAAGCTAATAAGTGGAATTTCTGTCCATTTCGACATCCAGGCCAGCAATAGATGCTGCATTGATAAAGCAGGCAGTGATTTTATGCTTGCAGCACACATTTTGCAGGGATACTGCATCTGCAAAACTCAACAAACTTCTCTGAAGGCGCTTCTCGTGATTCTTCAAGTGGCCAATTGCGATAAAACATTGAAAGCTGCAGCAACCGTAGCTAGTAGTCATGAAATCAGAAAACTAGCCATAAAGTAGCCAACTTGAGTCAATGGCAATTAGAGTAGCCAAAAGTGACCATGCGCCTGTGAAAGCAACTGTGGCATTTTTATTTAAATGACCAAATTAAGTAGGCTATTCGTGGAAACATTAGTAAATGCGGAAACAACCCTTCAAAATCACGGTTGCTAATATAAAAAGCATAAATTTCTGACTTTAGGAATCATTTTGTCAAGGATAACGAAGACTCTTGCACTGGTGCAGAAATTAGACTGTTTTCACGTCTTTTGCGTGACTTTTCTTGAGAGGACTAAAAACTACCATCCGTGGTATGATAATAAAAAGAGAGTACTGCCTGAGTGTGCACAAAATCTGAATTTATGGGATAGAATTGTATATGTCACAAAGCTTCTCATGCGATTAAAAGACCGAGCAGTTAGACCCGTTAAACTTATGTTCACGAGGGCTGGCCTGGCAATATTGCCTCTATGTCAATTCTGCGCAAATGTAGAATCGTGTCGCCAACATTTGCTTTTCAGAAACTCTTTTTCACTAAATTTGAGATATCGTACTCAGTTTTGCTGCTTTTATTATGGGTTGTGTTTTGCTGCCTTTGATGGAGCGTGTGTGTATTCTTGCTCAAACTACTAAACGTATACCATTTTAAGAGGGGCACATGTCATTTTATTAAAAAAAGGTTCTTATTTCGTGATCGATTTTGGTGAAACTTGGCGAGCTTATCTATATTTGAGTGCTGATTTATTATATGTGATATTTTTTCAGATAAAGTGTGTAGTTCTTAAAATACAATAGTACACTGTTTCATGTGCCTTTTGGGGAGCAAGTTTTTTTTTTTCTAAATTGAGAGAGTTGCAGAGTAAACCAGCATGTCACAATAATCTGGAATCAGAACTGTGTGCAGTGCAACAAAAATGGATTATATAAACTCATTTGTAGGAAATTTATGCTTTGTTAAACATTTGCGATTGAATTGAAATTGACCCACTTGCAAAAGTTCCCCAAACTCCCTTTTAGTTGTGGTCCTAGGTATTGGGCTTATGAGCTAGAAGTCTTGCATTCAAGTTGTTCTGAAAACTGCATATTTTGTTTTTCCTGTGTTTCTCTCATCTTTCTTTTAGCTTGTTTTACATCTTGTGGTGGAGTTTCAATGCATGAGCCAGTTAAGAATTGCACCACGTTATAAACCCTTGCCCTCTACACGTTTACTTTACATGTTATGATTGTATATCATCTTATTAATTCACTCAATCAATCATTTTACTAATCACGACTACACTCAAACCTCATTATAACAAAATTGCATATTACACAAAAACAAATTAAAAAAATAAATTACGTTAAACCCCACATATCAATCAATCACGAAAATAAATTCATTATATCTGAAAATTTGTTATAAAAGTTTATTCTTAGTGCTTTATATATTGAAGGCCTACTTTTCACTTACTTCGTAATAACCGATATTTCATTATATCCGGTTTCGTTATATTGCGGTTTGAGTGTATAGCTACTATTACTGTTGTTGTCATCTCTTGTATATTTTTCAATCGACACTTTTTATAGGTAAGTGTCAATTATTTTGCAATATAAATTAGTGACCCTCAGTCACTCACCATAACCTCAACATCACTAATTCTTGACATGCTGCTATTGCAATGTAAGCAGATACATTTAAATGGTACCTGTATTTACTGTATGCCACACTCTGCAATCACTACCAGCTAGTGATGTTGAACAATGCCTTTCAATAACAATGAGGCCTCTAGTGGTTTACCCTAAACACTACAAGAACAGAGCAAAGGATCTCCCCCTGTCACCAGCAGCCCCTCTTTTTTTTGCTCTCATGGCAGCAACAGCTAAAATGAATGCACATTCAAGAACAATGTTCAAGCGGTCAGCAGGCTATTTACATCAAACTGTAAGTGAGGTCATAAAGGGAGATTCCAAATTATTTTGACCAGCTGAGTTTTTTTTAAAGTTTACCTAAACGTACACAGGTGATTTTCGCAATTCACACCCATAATCGAAATTATGTACCGAAGGTACAATGGCCGTGAACCTGTGCACAAAATGGTGAAGTCTGTGGGGGTACTAACAACCTATGTAAAGTTATTTCCGCCTCGTGACGCACGTGTCTCGCACAGAAGCCGCAGTTCGAGCTCACAACTACAAGCGGCAGGTGGCGTCGTGCTAGCGAGTGTTTATCACCACCATCATCAGCATCATGGTTAGAACGGTGGCGCCCACAGTGACGCCTGGCAGCAAGCCTTGGTGGTGGCAAGGGAGAGATGAGCGGGTCTCTTTGGCGGGTGGTGTTTGACGCGAATGGTTGTCTGTAGAGGTGGGTTCCCGGTACACGGCACCGCGGGTTGTGTGCCAGGGGCCCTCTTGGTAAGTCAAGCGTCGGCGAAGCCGCCTTGAGTGTGTTATTGTTTGTTATGTTGTTGAGTGCTATGTAATTTTGTGTAAGGCTGTTTAGCGTGTTGATCACAATCAATGTTATAATAATTCGGTGGACGATATCATCGTTTCTAAGAGTAGCTAAATAAATGTGTGTTGTTTGGTTCCTTCTGACCGCGTCTACTGTGTCCGTTCACTCCAAGAAGCCCACAAGTTTTGCCTGCGGTCGGAAACGGCATTGGGGAAAGCCCCAATGACTGGCTGCATTTCTAAACATGTATAGCCCTGGAACGTACATTCCATGAGAAAGCATCCGAATTCGGGTCATGATAGGGATGGACAGGTATAGTCGCTGCTCTAACACGCAGCAACTACCTCTCCATCTTTTGCTGCCTTCAGTTTTCCGGATATAGACCAACAGACCGACCACGCATTATGCCAGCTAAATGCGGCAGTGAGAGATAGCAGCCTCGGGGAGTCGAGCTGGACGTTTGTTGCCACTGCAGTGGGGCAAGGTAGTCAGTGCTGTCCAGAGTTTATTCGTCTTGCTGTGAACACAGCATGTTGGCAGGGGACCCATATAGACCCACTTCGCAGTGCGGATATTTGAAAAATGAGGTCCACTTCAGCACAGAAATAGAAGAACGGGCACTGGTCGTGGTCTGATGGCAAGCAAGCCAATGATGGTCAACAGCGGACTTGCACCATAACTACGAACTGACGCAGGCACAGCGTGGTGTGGTTCTGAGGCTGCCAGTGATCCCTGAACATCACTGCAGGCGACACCAGCCGCTTGTGACTGCAACTAGCACTGAAGCTTTCCCATAGCAATCCTTGTTGCCTTTGGCTACTCTTTTATGTGCAAAATTTTCACTGAAGATAAAGTCCAGCAATTTCGCATTAACCCAATTTATCCATTCTCAAATTTGTTTGTATACAAATATTTTTCATGTTCATAAGAGCACTGCATTGTCTCCGTTTTCAGTGCTAATGCACAATATATTTCTGTCATAAAAGCACAGGTAGCATGATGAGATAACAAACTTGAATTGAGTAGTTGTAATTCTGCAGCGTCTGTCGACCAATTCCCTGTACTGGGCAGGAGGGCTTTGCAGGTGAAGCTCTATAGGTTGCGTAAGCTGATTTGCGACAGCGACTGAAAAGTCTTCCGGCCAGCGGAAACGACTGGCCTTGTCATTACAACTCGCTGGCTATCTCTGCTGTCATTCATGCGTGACGTTTATTAGAGCTCCACCATCATTTTCTTTTGCCTATTTGCTTGACCGCAACCTTTATTTAGCTGTCTAAAAAAATTCACACAGGAATGCATGACATTACGTACAAATCTGTCTCGTCACATTGCTGGTTCTGCAGCTGTGAAAGAGAGTGAAATGTCATGACCTAATCTGCAACCGTTCCCATTCAGTCCTGCTCTGTACCTGCACAGTTAAGGGATCAGCGACTCGACTGAACAAATAAGATTTAAAAATGTTTTAACAAGAGAGATTGTTGCATATATCTAAGCCCAGTGTTTGCAGCTTTTATCAGCCTTTTGAAGCAAAGGTGAATGTTTCAGGCTTTGCTTTTTGATTTACCAAAGACTTGTTTAATCTTTGTTGACTCTCTAAATGAATTGTTTTTTTTTTTTTTGGCTTTCAATATTATGTGGCCTTGCATACAAAAAGCTTGGGTGCCTTTCAGGTTTTGATGGGTTCGCATCGATGGTATGTTTAACACATTGGGGTTTTTTAGTTGCTTTGCTCATGAACTTGTGCTAAAATACTAAACTCGAATAATGCTGTATGGTCGATGTGAAATCGCCTTGCGATCTGTGCTGCGGACACGGAATGTCGTTCCCTTGTCGTGCTGTTCGGTGCATACGTGCCTCGCTAATATGCTCCAAGAGACGCAGTAAACAGACATATCTATGAGTGCCACATGATCTGCCCGCTACATGTGTTTGCTGCCAACAATGCTTAAGATATTCTAAAACATCACGTGCGGCAAAACGACGCACTTTCCGTTTCGCGACCGTGCGTCAGTGGAAAGATGAGAGAGAAAGTGAAGAAAAAAAACTTTTCTCATTAGCTATAGCTGGAAACTTTTTTTCCGCGTTACTCCGAATAACTTGGCAGCCGAATGGAGCAGGAAAGAAAAGGGCGCGCTTTCCTTACGTCAGCCGAGCCTTTGCGCGCCCGCGTTTTTCACTTTCCTCCGAACGATAATGCCGACGGAAAGGAATTCCTAATGGTCTTGGCGATGCCGGCGGCCCGAGGGAGGCTGCCAGCGGTTGCTTGGTTTGCGTCGTCGGAAAAGTCATTGACGCGCGACTTGCGACTGCTAGAAGTAGCGTAGTGCGAGCAGTGCAAGCGCACTGTTTTGTTTCCGGACGCTTCATGCCTGTCGCCGTGCCTCGAAGGCCGATCGAGCAGACCGCCGGTAGCGCAAGGACCGGCTGGTTTGGCCTTGAGGGCGCTGCTTCGAAAGACTTTGCATCGCGACCTTGCACTCACATTTTCCTGCTCATTAAACACCCCGTTTTCTTCTTTCTTTCGGTGCGGTCCTCGCAGGCGAGCCCTGTCAACGAAGTACCTGCAGTCGGTGCTGGCCGTGCCGTACCTGTCCGACTTCTTGGTCATCCTCGCAGAGGCCGAAAAGCTGAGACCGGGGCTGTCACGCTACGTCCTGCCGCCGACCTGACGACCGCCCCCGACGATCTAGCTCTTCACAATCGTAGCTCGTTGAATAAAAGAATCCTTTCTCGATCGAGCCTTTCCTCCGCCTATTGCGTTCCTTTCCTCGTCACGTGTGAAAGAAGGAAGCCGTCTGACTGGTGTGTGTGTGTGCGTGAGTGAGTGCGCACAGGTGTGCGCGTTGTGTTGTCGGGTTGCAGCCGTCGCAGCAACGTCCGTAGTCGTAGCCTTCGTAGCGCGCTAGGGGTCCGGCGAGCGGGCACGACGGGCAAATCAGCTGACGGCCCGCAGTCGAGAACATGGCGGTCGCCTGGAGTAAGCTGCTCGAGCAACGACGGCCCGCCGTGGTAGCCGGCACGGTAGCCCTCATCTACGCCTGGTCCTACTTCAGGTTTCTTAGGAAACAGAAGAGGTGAGTCTCTCCCAGCACGCGAACTGCCGGGTAGCGCCGTGCACTTGTCACGGTTTGCCGAGCTCTTCCGAGTATCGAGGCGAGCGCTAAGCACGGGCCGGGAAGCACCCGTAACTTTTCCTAGTTCCTCCGGCGAATCTTTTACCATCGGCGCGTGTCGACCGTGAGATGACGGCCCTCGCGGATTATTGAAAACAAAACGACTCGCCTTTTTCTGAGAGGAAGTAATGAACGTGTCGTCGTGGTCGTGACATTCATTTACCGAGGCCGGTCCGACATCGCGAAACCAAGTGCCTTATCTCGATAACGTGCGCACGGCGACGCCGATTACGAATGTTTATGCCGTACTTGACGTTACTGTCTCTTTCTCCGTTCCTGTAGGAGTCGGGAACTTGCAGCGGCGGCGCTTGTTTTCGACAAGGTGAGTTTGTTGCTCCTCCGGCAAAGGCGCGTGCCTGGGGTCAACGCTGACAGCTCTCGATCTCTGCTTTTAATCGTCTGTTGTTTTTGGCCGCATCGCAGAAAGATGCCAAGAAGGAGAAGGCGCACGTGGACCGCGAATTCTTCAGGTGAGATGCCGACCGATTTCTATCAATGATCAGCAAGTTCATATGTTGACGTTGTTGCATTTCTTTCGCGCTGTAGGCAGCTGGGAAGCCTACTCAAAGTTGTCATTCCCGGCGTCTTCACACCAGAGGTAAAGTCACTACTTTTTATATTTCATTTTCTTTTTTTTCTTTTTTTTTTTTACGAAATAGTCCGGGCCTGTACACCACTCGCCTAGCTTCGATCACAATCGAGTGCTGCCGGGATCAAGCTCCTCGATCGTGATTGGCTCATTTGCGTATGGTGCGCTGAAAGGAGCTAATCGCGTTCGAGACACTTGATCATGATCGAGAGTCAGACCGAAGAATGTAACTGCCGTTGACAGCTGGTCAAATTATGCCAATACAGATCGAACTGCGCAGCACAAGCGATGTTGAAGGGCAGATTTGAGTGGCGAGGAATTGGAAAGGAAAGATCACTTTAGAGCTAAATTTTAATGCATCATTTGCTCTCTATCCTCGTGCATCGGGAAGTTTGGCAAATGAATCTGACCTTGGTAGGATCTGCGATTGCCAATGGTTGCCAGTTTTCCTCAAAGAGGTGGTCTATTGAAATTCGTTGCTAGAACATAACCTCATGTGGCCCTTGCGTGTTAACTCTGTGGCCAATGCTCGGCAACCGATAGCCTTGTTGCAATATATGCTCAGCGGTTCCCCCATTTGTGATTTGTAATTAATCTGTCATTATTGCGTGGAATTATTACATCATTAGATGCTGCTGTTTGAACTCCTCGGCAGTGCTAAGCAGTACCGATATCAAAATATGCACCTAATTATCTTCATTATCAAGATTGATTTTGATCAAGTGCAATCAAAACTATACCCATATCTGTTCGCGCACAGTATTGAAATATTGCCACTAGCAATAGAGGTAACCAGCGGTTCTGCTTTCCTGTGCCGCAGTAGTTTGCATTGTTTCCAACAAAATGGTTGTGAAACAAAATATTCTTGAAAGCTGTTCACTTTTGATTTGAAACCAATTATGATGACATTTATTTTATGAGTTCAGTCATTGTCCATGTTTTTCTTTTTCAAGTTTCAATGAGTTTAATATTAGCATTTGCTAAGTTTAATTTGTTTCTTTATCTTAGCATAAGCAGGACTGCAGATTGTTTTCTAATGGACCCTCTTTGTCACATGTGACACGGAACTTACACTAATTGCCGACTAAGTGGATTATTAACTCTCCGTCCCAGTTTCGAAGAAACAGGCACGCTAGCATCCGTAGACATAAGCATATTACGAGAAGTGGCCTGGGATTGCCCCATCATGTCTAGACCAGGAATGCCCACGTGAGACCAGACGGCCGTGGGTACAAAGATGTGGCAAAGTGCCAAATGGAATTCTGATCCTTTCCGTCGTGGTCAGAAGGAAAGGCTGCGCAAAAGTGTGTGCTAGCATTTAATTACCCTGGTCATTGGTCTCCCTTGCTTGTGAAATTGTAATAAAGTAATGTGATACAGTAGACTCTCAATAAATGGAAATTTCTTAAATTGAACAACTGCCTCTGATATGATTGGTTTCATACCTTAATTGTACACCCTTGTCTGGCTCTTGGTAAATAATACTCCTGTTAAACGAAACATGTCTTCCTGGTCCCTTCAGGTTTTGTTTAATGAGATTGTACTGTAATCTTGTTGGGTGTCACTTGCGTGGCCCTCAGTGTCAAAACACTTTTCGCGTGCTCAAGATCGCGAGAATTACACAGCCGTGAAGCAGGTGAAGAGCTTTCGCAAAGGGCCTTAGTAAAAAAACTCAGACGAGCATGGAAAGGAACAGCATTTGTGAGTTTCTACCTTTTCTTTTCCAGCTGTTTGTAAAATATGGATGCACACCAACACACCCTGCTCATCATCTGCTCTCGGTTTCAATGAAAAGTTTTTAATTATTCATTATAGTGAGGACCTACGCAGCTATTCAAAGCGGGCCCGACGTGAAACACTGCTGAAAAAAAAAAAAAACCCAAGCCTGCGCGGAACATGCAGCACAGTCACAGTGAAAGCTTGCAGAGCGGCCTTTTTAAACACAATTTGGGTAACTGCTACAACCACACTTGCAGGGTACCCACTATGCCATATAGCATCATCATTTTTGTGTAGTAGAGAGGCATTCACTATGATATCCTTCATCATTCTTGAGTGAAGAGTAGTACCTGCTACACACTTGCAAGGCATTGCGTGCAATTTTTTGATGCTGTGGCTGACAACAATGAAGAATAATGCCTAGCGCTAATGTAACGGGGGGTTGTACCATTCAATGACACACTCGGTACACAATTCGCTTTCTGTGACGCATGGCTGTTTCTTTGCTGCTTTAAACTGGTTTATTACACGCGTTAATGTTATTTCTTTCCCGGCTCAAAGCCTGCTCAGGGTCAGTTTGCCATGGAGTTCCAAGCACCGGTGTATCTCAGTGGTAGGATTCTGGGCTGGCATGCACGGGACCCGGGTTCGAATCCCATGCTGTACTTGGTGTTTTTTTATTTACTTAGTTGTTTTCTCACTTTGTGCAATAGAGGTTACGAACACGACAGCGGCAGCGGACAACTACGGCGCATGTGAGACTTCTTGTAATCTCATAGTAATAGCTTCCACTGTAAAATATTTTTCAAGTGTGAATCTATTACTCTGTAGCATATAGAGATGAAAGGTAGACACATTAATGTGTACCAGCAACTCATTTTACTGATGGCGAATTCTACGGGTAGATCCGGAACGGCCGCCGAAATCATGGAGCGAGCATTCGGATTGGGCCAAGGCAGATCTGCCAGTGGAACAGGTGATTGCCCCGCGTGAGGTTGCTGCCGAAGTTTCTCACCCATAAACGTTGTTTCACGCATATGTCACTAAACTGGTACTGGAAACTTTCTCAACGTAGCCAGTTCATTGGCCATTTCTTTATACATCGTTTCGTATAGCATGTATGGCTCGTCGTCCTCACTGTTGTTACTTAGCAGAACTAGTGCTCTCGCTGTCGCATAAAGCGAGAAGCAAACCATCAGCAGGACGTCCAGCAGAGTCAAACGACGCCATTTTTGGACTAAACAAGTGCACAAGGTGACTAGACACCACCTCAAAAAACGCTGAAGACAACCAAGCTGCCATTGAGCTGCCCGACGGTGCCGGAAATCACGACAAAGCATTCTCGGAGTTCCGGCGAAATCCGTCTCTGCAAGACGAAGCACGCGGTACACTTAGTTGTGGAGTGGGTTACTCCGAATAGGCCTGTGGAAAACGCGAACCTGCACCGAATTTACCAGCGGAATGCAGATTCTCAGCCGTGCCCCGCCTCGGTGCTTTAGTAGCTAACTAAGGTACTCAGCTGCTGACCCACAGGTCGCGGGATCGAATCCAGGCTGTAGTGGCTGCATTTCCGATGGAGGCGGAAATGTTGTAGGCCCGTGTACTCAGATTTGTGTGCACGTTAAAGAACCCCAGGTGGTCGAAATTTTCGGAGCCCTCCACTACGGCGTCTCTCATAATCATATAGTGGTTTTGGGACTTTAAACCCCACATATCCATCAATCAATCAGATTCTCAGCCGCAAGAAATTATGGAACAGTTCACACATCTCATTTCAACCTTTAGCACAGGTCCAATTAGAGCTTTCTGAAAAGGCACGCTACACATTTTAAATAATGCTAATCTTATCAAGTGTTTCTGCGATGATCCGCAATGTTATATGTTATATAATGCATAAAAATAATAAAGGATGAGAATACTGAACACGAGGAAGTAGTTTGAGCAGTCTTGGTATCGAACCTCTCACTCAAAAATGTCGCGTTTAGTGCCAAAACAAAAACAACCGTGTTGTGTCATTCCATAGGGTCCATGCTTAGCCGGGACTGAGGCAAATCACCTGGACCATTTCACTTCTCATTCCAAACTTTTATGTTGGGCTGTAGTCTCAACGATCGGCAAACATGTGAAATGTTTTCACTAATGTTTCATCTGCAGCATGTACACAACATAAACAAGATAAGTAACCATAAATATGCAATACTTATGCATACAAAGCCAACTAGAGATATATGTTATTCGATCGAGTGGATAATCTACATTCATTGATACTATTTCACGCCTCGTGAAATGTGAGATTGGAATCGTTTCACCAGAGGAGCGTGTGAACTATCTATCCATCGAATTATGCACCAAAAAATCGTTCAAGATTGTAATCTTTTCTTTTTTAACCTGGCAGTGGCAGCTTGCCTGCCAGCAATTCTTCCATGATATCGATGTGTCTATAATAATTTTCTCAAATGTCTCTCTATTATATTTTTACTAATTTCTGCATTGGTTTCTTAATTTTGTACAGCCCACAATCAGATTGATGTGTGCAAACAAATAAATAGATTTTCGCATTGATTTGTCTGCTTCCAGTTTGGCTACATGCTGTTGGTGGCCAGCTCGCTCATTGGCCGGACGCTGTGCGACATCTGGCTCATCCGCAATGGCACCATCATCGAGCGGGCCATCATCTCGCGCAACGTGTCACTCTTCAAAGAGACCCTGCAGGCGTTCATCTTTACCATGCCTATGGTGGGTGTAATGTTCCCGTTGCACACATTTTCAGAAGGGGAAAAAAAAAGCACAGTAAAGTTTTGGTAAACAAAGTCCTCAAGAGAGGTTCAGTCAATTAACGAGACTTCTAGTTGGGAATGGGGGGCATAGGGGCAGCGCTTTCCATTGTTCAACATCTAGGCATTGTTGAATATTATGCAGAAGGAAACGAATGTATCACCTGGTTTGTCTCGTTGCATGGTGTGCAGGTAATGAGTTTGGCGAGTTTCACTTCTCAGGAGACGCTAGTGATGTAATGAAAAAATTTTTTAAAAACACCCCTTGTTGATTCAGTTCGTAGCTGAATAACATATAGCTGTACGCTGTAGATGTTCATCACTGTTAATAAAAGATTGCAGTCTAGATAGACGACAGGCATCTCAATAATACTTTCCAGATTGTTCTTTCTTTGAGAAAAATCTGTTAAAAAGTTTTTTTTTTTTTTGGATCTGTTTAGAGAAGGTTGCCGAAAGATCTGTTTGGATTAACTAGTAATTTCTGCATTATCTAATTGTAAATGAACCAATTAAAATGCTGTTCATCTGCATAAGCAATTTCCGTGTCTTGAGACGCGGCTGTGGTGTCTGTTTCTGTTGACATTCTATCTCTGTTAAAAAGTCTTCATGAAGTAATCTGCCAAGGGGACATTCTCTTCAGCCTAAGGAGGTTTTTAGATATGCATGCTAGAGTGATGTCATTGATGGTAAATAGCAGCAATCAGTCGTTATTGATTTTATTGTGGGCCAGTGAAAAATCATGATGTCTGTCACTGCTTTACTAGACTCTGGCTAGTGTAGAGATTGTGCTGTGGTGTTCATTGCGGAATTTTTCAGTGTTCGGAAATGGTTGTTTACTGAGTATCGTGTGCACATATATGAATTACTGGTAGGGTAACATGTCATTAAGCTTCAATTATGTACTTTTAATGCATCATTGGTTGTCGATTGTGCCGTCGCTCGTACAGTACAGAACTTGATGAAAAGTGCTACATTGTTCTTCTTTTTTATATTTGTTTTATTCCGACATTTGCTGTAAGCTTGGGCCCTGTTCAGTCAATTACCCATGAAAACTTACTTTTGCAAATGTTCATAAATAGATATGTGAAGCCACTGCCTCTTCAGTTTTTGCAAAAGATTGAGAAACAACTCTTACAAATCATTATCGGAATCGCGGCCTTGACTTGGGTTGTTGTACACGTGCTTAAGTATACACTTAGGTGACTGCTTTCTTTCTTTTTCTTTTTTACAGCTTTCCATGGTCAACAACCTCCTTAAGGTAAGGCGCCTTGGGGGTTATTTTCTTGCTACTTGAAAACAAAACGAAAAGGAAGAGGATTCATTAGACCTGTGCTGTTTAGCTTACTGCCTTTGACACGCGTGTAAGCTTCTGCATGCCCTGCCCAAATGACTGAAGTACAACAGCCAGTTTTCCTCCACGACTGAAAAAAATATCCCCATTCCACGGCAGTGTTGCCAACTTTGCAGACTCATTGGCGCAGGCTCGTATGCATCCGTAATTTAAAAAGAAACACCATTGAATGCTTAAGTTGTATCTCTTCATAGACAGCGCAAGAGTGCTTTTACCAATAGCTGCGTTTAAAGTGAGCTTGAGACATTTCTCATTTGACCCTTGTTGAAAACTCAAACAATATGTGCAAAATAATTTAGCGAAAAAAATTGGAAGGTCCTAAATACTTCTTTGTTCAAGTGTAGTGTTTCATCATTCAGTGGGCTAGCTTTTTCATTTTTTTTTAACAGTCTTGCATCACAAACTGCTGGGGGGTGCCTTCCAAGTTCGCTGTAAAACGCGTTATCCGATTATCTCACACTTGTCGTTCCTGTCAGAGTTGGTCCATACCACGATGTCAGATTAGTGGCCACGGCATTGCATTGCCAAGCTCGAGGGTGCGGGTTCGAGTCCCGGTCACAGTGGCCACATTCCAAATTGGACAAAATGGGAAAACAAAGGTGTACACAGTATATGGTGTGCATTAAAAATGCTAGGCAGCTGAAATTGATCCACAGTCCACTACTCTGTGTTCCCTCTTCATTAGGCTTTTGCAAATATGCGAAAGAATAGTACAGTGTTTGAATTCGCTTTGATTTGAATTTATGTTATTGAAACCTTTAAAGTATTCGAAATAAACAAATAAATGTATACTAATCCACGTGTCATTCTTGTAAAGGTTGTTTCACTGCAATAAAGGGGTGCTAAGCCATGAAAGCACCTATTCAAGTGTATATTAGCTTGCATGTACTTTCTGTAAGAATAGTTTCACTGCAATAGGAGTGATAAGCAGAAAAAACGCCTATCCAGGGGAAGTCCGCACTGCCGGGAAGCTTCACTTCAAAGTTAAATGAACATATTACCCTCACATCAATTCACCATGCCCATTTCATCAATTTAAAACCTTGTTATGCTGGTTTAAATGCTCCAAGTATCTTATAATCTAGTATCTAATCTTATAACGTAACATATTTACAGGTTATCACTTGCATTTCACCTAAAGTCAAATTGTGCTGCTGTTCTGAGTTGTTTCCACTTTCTTTGAACCAAAAAGATTGGCAAAATATATTTTATAAATTAAAAAAATGGCACAGGTTGTTTTTTCAATTTATAAAATATATCTTGTAGGTAAGTTGGGGAAAAAGAAACTGGCCCAGTTTTCTTTATCATATGTGATATACACAATTTAAATTTGATTCGAAATTATTCGTACCAAATCACTATTTGCTTTGAACCTAGAATTCACTATTTGCTTTGAACCTACTTTTCATCACTGTGGCCTCAGTGCCTCAAGCTCTATCATTTAACAAAAATTTTTTTACTTCGTTATGCTGTCCCCTGCCCCAGTGGGTGGCTTTGACATAAATGTTCGGCTAGGTGCACAACCCCAATTGCAAGACAGGGCCGTTGACCTCAGATTGCTCTCGCAGTACGGGCTGAGCGAGCTGCGGCTTCGCTTTCGGTCTAGACTGCACCATGCCCTGTACAAGGAGTACCTGAGTGGCATCACCTACTACCGGATGAGCAACCTCGACAACCGCATTGCCAACCCGGACCAGCTGCTCACACAGGTAAGCTGGCAGTGTTCTTTATTGTCACTTGTCTCTCATTATGTTTCTGCTGCTTCTTTTTGCAAGGGCCTTTATTTTTAATTAATAGGTGTGTGTGAATGTTCAAAATTTTGAATATAGATACGAGAATGTTTTCCTTTGAAGCACATTTCAATTTGAGAAATGCGTATGTGATATTTCCCAAATATTCAGCCACAGCCAAGTATGTGGTGAAAATGGTGAATGTTCAGAAAGAGTAATGACATTAAAATGCTATGCCTTGTTATTTTTAAAGCTAAATATTGCTACAGTTTAACCCCTTTATTTGTCTTTATTTGTCTGCATTTGTCTCTTACATCAGTGTCTCTTATAAAAGAGTTCGACTCTAATATGTAACTGCAGTGTTGCGTTGTACATTGAAGTTATTATGCCGCGTTCTCGGTAATAAGCATTGTTTTACCATATTTGGTAAGAAATACCTTGATGCCCCACTACATAATGCCTTATGTCCCACACACTGAGGCAAATGGGAGGGAGTACACCAACACGTTACACTTGCGCAGGACGTGGAGAAGTTCTGCGGCTGCCTGACCGACCTCTACTCCAACCTGAGCAAGCCTCTGCTGGACATTGTGCTGTACGTGCGGTGGCTGTCGGTGGCCATTGGCCAGGAGGCGCCCGGAGCCATGCTGCTCTACCTGCTGTTTGCGGGGGTCATCCTGACGCGCATGCGCCGTCCCGTTGGCCGCATGACCATTGAGGAGCAGAAGCTCGAGGGCGAGCTGCGATACGTCAACTCGCGCCTCATCACCAACAGGTGGGCAGAGAGATTCTTGGAAAAGCTTTGTCATTTTCACTCATTGGAAGAAATAAATAAATTCTTTGCATACCTCGCGTACCTCACACAACTTGAGTAACTTTTAACACTCCCGCGCAAACCGTAGACTTTGGAAACCGTACGAAGATGACAGACACACTAGACGAGGAGCACTGTGCCCCTCTTGTCTCGTGTCTCCATCGTGCTTGCGCTGGTTTCCCAAGTATGCATCGTTTCCAACTTCCTCACCTTCACCTTAGCGCACGTTGTAGACAAAAACAATTGTGAGCAGTGCTGCAGTGCGATAGCTAACATTGTATGCTCAGGTTCAATCTAGATTACTGACTCGGGTATTTATTCCCCTTTCAGCTTTTTTTTTTGTGCATTTACCACTCCCCCTCTGTAATGCCTCTGGCCCTAGTGGGTATAATAAATGAAATGAAATTTCGTACAAGCACAAGCCAGCAAATTGTATCAAATTTCATTTTAGAGTTATGCCTGATTGATTGACAGCTGTAAAATAACGGTTGTCACATTACATACAGAAGAAACACCAAGTCAATATTGCCTCTGCAATACTTGGTTTCAGGCTTGTATTCTCCACCCATGTTCACCTCTCGGTAAACCAAACTCCTGCTAAATGGAACATATTTTCCCAGTCCCTTCAGGTTTTGTTTACTGAGAGTCTACTGCATATTACACTGCTATTGAACACCACTTAAACAGATGTTGCAATCATATGGTGGTTATCGCATACAATGTCCCGGCACGGGGTCGCATCTGGTTTCCAAGCACACGTACAGTGCCATCCGTGACACATTGCTTAGGAGCCATGTCTGCTAATTAATGGTGGCCTGTTTTCTCATTTCTTTTTTTTTTTTCGAGTTTTATTGTTGAACAGGTCTGTTTTTGTATTTGTGTTAGGTTTTTATAATGCAGTTAACTTGTATGTTGAACGTCAAATATTGCAGTGAGTTTGCACTGCATGGGTACACTTAACCTCATTATAATAAAGCTGTATTTTACTCGAAAGTATGTTCATTATATCCGAAAATTTATTATGAAGGCTTATTCCTAACACTATATCTATTGCAAGACTATTTTTATTCATTTTATTATAAATTATATTTTGATATGTAGAGGTTTGAGTGTATTTGGACTTTCTAAAACTGTACTTTCTACATAGTTTGCAGTTTTATTAAAAAGAGAACTTATTTTTGTCAGTGTTATTTCCTCCCCCCTTACACTAATTTGTCTTCGTTTCATTTTTTAATTTTCATAGTTTAGTATTTATGCTGCTGAGCAACGGCCTGTCTCGTTGCAGTGAGGAGATTGCCTTCTACCAAGGCAACGACCGTGAGCGGATAACGCTGGACAACTCGTTCCGGCGGCTTGTACAGCACCTGCGCGACTTCCTGGAGTACCGCTTCACCCTCGGCATTGTAGATGACATCGTTGCAAAGTGTGAGTGCCTCGGTCCTCTCTCATCCAATATTGGAACATGCTCTGGCAACAATGTGTCACCCTACACACTGTCGAACTTTGATGTAACCGAGTCATACTTGACATTTGCTGTGTGAAAGACTTTGTTACATAACAAAGTTCAATGCAGCAAGGTTCTTGCCTTTCAGTGGCGCAAGTGATGTTGCATGTACCTGAAACCTTTGTGTTCGGCTACCTTTAGCGTTTGTGTACGTATATTTTAAAATATTTACTAGTTATTGCAGAAACAACTCTAAATAAAGTGACCGGTTAGCATGCTTTGATAGCAGAGTGAAAAATGTCAGCAGTATTCAGCACTTTTGTTATTGTAGGCAGTAGTGTAAAGAGAGGTTATTTGGGGGGGGGGGGGGGGTGTAGGAGGGGGGGGTCGACTATACTTTATGTGTGTTCATGTGTTGTGTACACATAGGAAACTGAAAACTTTTGGTGAGTGGAAGAGGCGAACGTTCCCCACCCTCTCCTCTGGCAACTCCACTGATTGTAGGCGCATTTGTTAATTTCTCAGGGTCTTTGTTAATTACACACCACTCATTTTCTGACCGGACCGGCACCGTCGCAATTGCGAGAAAAACAAAATTGCCTTGCATAACGATGAACAAAATTGTTGTTTGAAATGTTGAAACATTATTGTGAAGGTTTAAATAATGTGCAACGTTTTTTAATCTCTGTACATGCAGCGTCATGAAGAGCAAAAATATTTTTTACTTGATAGTTCTTTGCGTCTGCGACACCCTTCGTGTTCCGCATTGGTAGAATTTCGCCAAATTCGCTTTCATGCTTCTAAAAAGTTTGTTGCATTGCGGTCACATAGCGAGACTACTTCGGTAAATTAAGAAAATGAGTACATGCACTGATAGACTAGAAAGATTTAGGTTTGTTAAGTACTAAACTTCACTATGCAATGAAGTTTGTTGTATCAACTTTAGGTATCGCTGCATTCACATAGGAGTTCATCTTGGCAGGATGTACAGCCCTTGCTTTGTAGCTGCTTGCAATGGGAAAGTGTTTGCAAAGAAATAAAAAAAAAAAAACAAGACTGATGATGTGTTGCATAAAAATGACTCATTGCAGTGTTTTAAACATTGGCCAAATAGCGTGCAGTTATGGAGGGAGGGCCCCAGTTTTTATATGGCGTGCTCTAGGACACTCAAAATGTCAGTTTATATTCTGGTTTTCTTAATTGACCAAGTTTGTACATGCTTAGCATTTAAAAAAGTAAATCAAATTATTCTGTGCTGCAGCATTTGTTGCTGATAGCTTTCTGTATAGAGGACAAGTGTTCCGAGATTGTCCTGTGTGGTAAATCACACCTGAGCAGCCTCTTACATTTTCGTTTCTTCGCGACAGATCTGGCAACAGTTGTGGGTTACCTGCTCATCAGCCGGCCGTTCATGGCCGGCCACCGCATGCAACTGGACCACAACCAGCGGCTCGAGGAGTACTACAAGAGTGGCCGCATGCTCGTCAAGCTCGCCGAGTCCGTGGGCCGGGTCGTGCTCGCCGGACGGGAGATGACCCGACTAGCCGGCTTCACAGCCCGCGTCTCTCAACTGCGCCACGTGCTGCACGACCTTGCCAGGGGTCACTACGTGCGCTCCATGCTCGCCGTAGAACCTGTCGCCGCGGAGGTGAGCGAAGGGTGTCTTCTGCGATGAGTGCACCTTCTTATCAGAAAGTTCCGAGATTGGTGTCATGTTCTGGAATGTAATACCGGTGTTGTGTGGGCACAAATGATTTGGTTCGGGTGCTGTGAAACCATCACTTTTAATCGCAACATAGTGCCTGATCGGAATCACGCCAATTGCAATGTGCAGATCACTGCCAGATTGTGGTTTCACTGACACCTGCGCCAAACTCGATCTTTGTTGGGTTGTACTTTGTAGCAACTGTCATTGTTGATAGCGATCAAGACATTATTTGAATTGGCCCTTATCGCAACCACGAGCGCTTATGTAGAACTGGTGCAAAACAATGCACACAGCTTCGGACTGGCGAGGCATGAAAGTGTGCGACAAAACACCTGATGAGGCAGTTTCTGGAACTATGTACAAAACATTGAGAGGTGTCTAGGCTGGCTGCTTGGCAGTGTAGTTTTAAATTCAGTGCCTGAATGTGTCGCTTCCGCTGGTGCTTGCAGGAAGCTGGCGACACGTCAAAGCCTCGCCGCCGCATGGAGCTGGTCCCAGGGGCCGGCCGCATCATCACACGCGACAACATCATCCGGTGAGCAAAACTTGCGGCTTTTCTCTCATTTCCCTGCCTTTCTGATACCTTGTGGTTCAGTATATATGTAAGCACATGCAATAAAAGTTTCACCTCTCGCCATTCTTTCTTGCCATTCGCAGTTTCCAAAACGTGCCGCTGGTTACGCCCAACGGAGACGTACTGGTTGACGACCTCTCTATCGAAGTCAGGTCCGGGGTCAATGTGCTCGTCTGCGGTCCAAACGGCTGCGGAAAGAGCTCACTTTTCCGTATCCTTGGAGAGGTGATTGTTTCTTTTTGTGTGCGTGTGTGTGAAAATTGTTTTCAGTGATAACTTATCTGTGTTACCTGTTTGCACTGCTCACTATTTGCACTTATTATGTGGTATTCTGTAAGAACACTATTGCATAATTATGCTCTTGTATGAGATGTAAAACCGATGAAGCCATTTTCGTGTTGGACATCAAGCCATTGCAACGAAGCTTATCTTTATTTGCAATATAGTACTGCCTGACGTGTGCACATCTGCGTCTTGCTGTTTCGTAGCAGACAATCCAGTGCAAGCGCGTCTTTCATGACACTGATGTGATGTAATCACTGTGCAGTTGTGGCCCCTGTTTGGAGGCACCCTCGTGAAGCCAGCCAAGGAGAAGCTCTTCTACATTCCACAGCGGCCGTACATGACGCTTGGCACCCTCAGGGACCAGGTGGGCGCACTGCTATCATCCCCAAGCCGTTGTGGTTTTAAAGGGGCTCTGACATTATCATTCTAATAATCTCTGATTAACTTGGTAACCAAGAGTAGGAAGGGCCAGAGTGGTATGGCAGACAAGAACCAGTCTCTACAGTGACTCAGAATTTCGATTTTGAGTTGCTGCTTGCAAGCTCCTCCCACTGACGGCGATCGCCATATAGGCATACACTGTGTGATGTCGGAAACTGAAGAGGCAATAGTACTGTGTTGCCTGCTTTTCATGCAGTGTGGCTACACATTTAGCGTATCGCTTCGCAAGCTACTATGTGCTCAGCACATAGTAGTAAAAGCAGTAAAAGCTACCCGTTTTAGTTGCGGTCACATTCCTTCGCTCACACTATAAATGACATCAGCAGTGATGCATGTGGAAAACAAAGTCACAGGTGGTGGCCGTGATGTACTTTTAGCTCTTGCAACCACTTCTTTGACTTAACAGGAAAGCTGATCTAGCTCAGTGTCGTGGGTCATGATTCAAAAACTACCACCATTAACTGGTATGTGTCACAGGAATAGGGCAACAGGTTGGTGTCACTTATCAACGAGATGAGAGGAGAGAAAGAAAAAGATGGAACAAAGGAGAAAGAGAGAAAATTATGGCAAAAAAAGCTCCTCGCAAAGCAGCGGGATTTGAAGCAGCGTACCCATGATCCGAAGACAACGGTCTTTAAGGGAGACATTGCTCTTAAAACGTTTTTAAAATTCTTGATAAAGTTTGATAAAACTTCCTGAGTCTATGTATATTTGCATTCCAGTTTTGAATATGCAATTTTCTTTTTATTACAATAATAGCTTTTAAATTATCACATATTTTACATGCTTTTAGGGGAGCAAGATTTTTCCTGAATTAAGAGGGTTGCTAAGTTAATGCAGGAGAACAAAGTGAATATTCTAATAACTTTGAACAGAAATTATAGTATGTTGAATACTTGCAACTGATTCAATTTCAAGCTGGGATTACTGTCACACGTGTTTTGCGTGTCATAACCTTAGTTCAAAGAGGTTTAGAGCGTCCATTCTTGTTCTAGTGCCCAAAGTTTTGACTCCAGGTTATCTACATACTATACCGGAAAATTAATTGCATATTTGAAAAAATCATCCCACAAGTATACAAAGGCTCTACAAGTTTAATCAAACTTGAGTAATAAAGAAAAGGTTTTGAAGTGTCACGTTTCCACTTTACACAATTTTAGTCATGGAACCTCGTCTAAATGGGCTGTGCACAGACTTGGGCGCATTCACTGACAGACACAAGTACCAGCAGGGCTTTCAAACGACCTTGAACTAAGGAAAAGTATGTACATTTCTCTTGAAGTATAAAAAAAATCACTCTGCTATCAAAGTCGGTCAAGGTAGAGAAAGACTCAGAAACCTGGCCATTCCAACCGAATTATGAAGTACCAGTACTATTAACCCAGCCAGACAAGCAATTCATTGTAAACGCTCATCTTCCACTGGCACCAGCATTTAGCCTAGAATGTATGCGATTGAACACATGTACGATTAACCAACAGAACTTAACCAAGGAATTCATATTCTACAACAGGCACCTCTTTCCACCATCATCATAGGCACAAGGTTGCCCAAGAAAAAGTGAAAGGTTCTCTCAGGATCACAGTTATGTCACTTGTTTGGCATTTGTTCAATAACTTGACACGAGCTAAAGTTCTGCCTAGCCTGCGAAGGAAGGCATTAACAAAAGGCTCCATGTTATTCCCAAACACACTGGGTCAGCACAAATTTTAGCAAAGGGCCAACTTTGCGGCACAGTCTGTCCACCATGGCCAACAGAGAAGCCTGCAACCTGATACACAGCTTTCCTTATAAGTTTCCTTAACAGATTTCTGTTTACTGAGAGTCCACTGTATTTTCTGTCTCTTTGTTTTGTTTTCTTTCTGTCGCTTTCTGCACCTGTTTTTATTTCTGTCTTTCTCATTCTTTACACGCCATGCCTTGCTCTCTCCCCTCTTCTCGCTCTCGCATCCCTTTCCTACCCTTGTGCTATATGATACGATACTAGACTATGCTATGTTCTGTCAGCGTGCCTGGATAGCCGAGTGGTTAAGTTGATTTCAGACAAAATATGATTATCTTTATATCACTGACAATAACTTGTGAAACAGAGACATGAAAAGTGTAAGTCACTTTATTCAGTGACACTATTTGCCAATCAATGTGCCTTTGACAACAATGTGTGCAGGTGATCTACCCAGACAGCCATCTGGACATGCTTCGACGTGGGGTGACAGACGAGCAGCTGGCACGGTTCCTACACTTAGTCCAGCTGGACTACGTGCTGGAGCGAGAGCGGGGCTGGGACACCATCCAGGACTGGATGGACATCCTCAGTGGTGGCGAGAAGCAGCGTATCGCGGTCAGTACCAAAGGTCCAACTAACTTGAAAACTTGCAGGCATGCTGGCCCAGTTGCGGTCCAGCATGCCTGCAACTGCCAGCTAATTCCCCACTGACTTTGTGTGATGTCGATTTCCTAGGTGTACAAGACCTGCCGGAATGTTGTTTTTCACTTTGGACAGCGGTGGTTTTAACTTAGCTCGGAGCTCTTGCGTATGCTTTGCAGATGGCCCGGCTGTTCTACCGGCAGCCCCAATTTGCCATCCTGGATGAATGCACAAGCGCGGTGAGCGTCGACGTTGAGGGCTCCATGTACCAGTACTGTCGACAGGCCGGCATCACCCTCTTCACGGTGTCACACCGCAAGTCTTTGTGGAAGTACCACGAGGTAGGTCACTGGGAACTAGACTTTTCGCTGTGGTCATAATCCCATATGTTGAGCTCCCTAGGAGCAGCCAATTAGTCTGAGAAAATGGTTGTTCGGAAAAACACAAATGTGTGCCTTTTACCACGCTCAAGGTCTCAATTTACTGCGGACACGTCTAGCGTAGCTCTGAAGGTCGGCCAGCACATTTTTTGAGCAGCTCAGTGGGCATCTTCAATTATGCTGCCCTGGCAATCCCAGACTGCCCAAGGTGTCTGCGTTAGGACGAAGCTGACTCTTGGGAACCACTGTGCCTGCAAGTTGATTGAGGCACGAGACAATCTAAGTTGTGTGATAGTCAGCACGGCAATGATAGTGCCACCTAATGCCGTTTTAAACTTGATTACTGCAGAATGTCTGAAAAATCAGATTGTCATACCTGCCAAGTCTCTTGGGTTTTCCGGAAGACTTGGCAGGAACTCTACTGTGTGCTTTCTTTATCTTATGATTTATGTGACAGATGACACCGATCGTCTCCTCACAGCTTTCTTGCTTGCCCTGCTCATGTAATCACGGCATTTATTCATTATCCCTATCTGTATTTCGACTGCATGCCATATTTTGCGCGACTGTCTAGCTGGCCTGCATCGCCCGGGTCACACATGTGATACTCTATGTTCGGTAAACCTGAACAGGACTTCTCACACAAGCATGCATGGGTTAATGGAAAATGCAATGCGGTGGTAGATTCTGGGTGTCTCTATATTAGTTTTTTATGTGAAAGGACTGAAAGGCCTCTTTCTCTGTTTTGCAAATTTCTCGATTTTACAAAGTAATCTGAGCATGGGGATGATATGGTTAAATTGTGCTTTAATTGTATATGTAAATGTGCAATAAAATAACTGTAGTTATTGTATGGAACATTGTTGTAGTTAAAATTCTCATTTGAATGCCTTTTTTTTTAATCCTTGAAAAATATACCACAAACGCATGAAATTTCTTGAATTTTTTTTACTTTGAAACATGGACGAACCCTGCTGATCTGTTTTTGCATAAATAGAATAAATTCTTGGGGTAAAAAAATTTCATTTACAATTATATTCATTTCAATCAAACGAAACTTGCACTTTTGACATGGATCATGGAAAGCAGCGCGATGAACAACTTGGCAAACATGGTACTCTCAAACCTCACTGTAGCAAAGGTGCATCTTACATGCAAATAAGTTTGTTATATTCAAAAATTTATTATAAAGGTTTATTCCTAACACTATATCTATTGCGAGACAATATTGTATTTAGTACTTCGTTATAACCAATATTTTGTTATAACTGCATTTATTATATCGTGGTTTGAGTGTAGTGCCTTTAGCAGAGCGACCATATGGGATCCCGTGCAGCAAAATTTAATTAACGCGTTAGAATCTGTTCAGAACCGCTCAGTTCGGTTCATTTGTTCTAATTATTCCCGTACTGCTAGCATATCAGAAATGAAATCTAACCTTGACCTACCCAATTTAACTGTCCGGAGGAAACTGGCGCGACTGCATTTTTTTCATAAGATATTTTTTCACAATCCATCAATGAAGCGAGACCTCATTTCACAACCGTCATACCACTCATCGCGCATTGATCATCAGCATAAGGTTGCCATTCCGTTTTGCCGCACCAAATTCTTTTCAGCAGCCTTCTTACCGAAAACAGCCGCCGATTGGAACCACCTTCCCTCTTCCGTTGTAACAATAATAGACCCTTTGTTATTCAAGACTGCAATTTCTCAGCAATGCTTGTAACTATACGCAGTTTCCATTATCTATCTTTGTCTTGTATGTGCTTGAATTCTTATACATTTTTAGTTGACTTATGTTGCCTTCCCGATTTGCGCATCTGACACTTGTTTCTTTATTTTGTCTTTTTTTCTTGTGTGTTATAAATGTTGTACCCACCCCCTCTGTAATGCCCTACGGGCCCTGAGGGTATTCTAATAAATAAATAAATAAATAAATAAACAGAAAAGTTATAAATAAGTTTTATTCGTTTATTGTCCAAAATGTTAAATTCATAGAAAGCTCTATCTTGCTCTCTTATTTGGCAATATTCAACACAACTAGCAAGAACAAATGGTTGACACAATTGTGCTAAAGTGTTGTCAGGCAGTTTCCATGCCCAAGGTGGATAACAAATGGCCTGTTAAAGCTACATAGTAGGTGCCAGAGTAAGGAAAGCTCATTTGCTAAAGTAGAGCACTATTATCAGATAAAAAAAGACGAGACAGGTGGTACTAACACTGTACTCTTCTAATGGCCAATTCCACGGAGAGAATGCTACACTAGGTGTGCTGTGCGGTGAGGAGCGGGGACAGAACTAAGGGCAGGGACCCTGAATCTGCCCCTGTAATGCAGCGTGCCTCCAAAGAGCTGGTGAGAGGGCGACGAGTGGAAGGAAACATACCATGTGATCAAAACAATCGACATGCCGGCATTCTCGGTTGGGCAACAGCAAATTACACGTGAAATCTGTCAGTTGCGTATTCGCCATTATCCTAATCTGCGATGACACGGTACGTTTGTCCACTAATGCATCCAGCTAACACCAGCTGAGTACACTTGCTAACTGTCATCGTCGTAACCCATACAGATGGTGCCAATATGGCCAGCATCGGTTGTGTCAAGCTACACGTGGTTGTTACTATTGCCGCGCCACTCGCTGGCTGAAGCAAAGTTCAAAGACATGCGGAGGGTGCGAGGTTTAAATGTCGCGCAATTCCCGTCGTACTGCGGCTACTCTACTTTTTAGGCAAGAGCACACCGAATGGTTCCTGCTGTTCTCGGCGCAGCAGAAGCGCTTTCGCTCACAGCGCTCTTACTCCTGTTCGACCACTAGAACTTGCTAACCCTGAAGAGAGCACTCTCAGCGTGCTTTTGAGGGCCCTTGTTCTCCCAATAGTGTTTACCATGAGTGAAGCTTCTCAGTCAGAGCAGTCTAATGCAATGATGGTGTTTAAATGTATAAAATGGAATTGGTAAGCACAATGCGAAATCAATGCGGCACAGCTCGTCGCAATCGAGCCTAATCAGGATCGCATTTCTTGGCAACAATTCGCTTATTTGGACCAGATACGCAGGGGAAACAAATCATGGTAAAAAAAGATTGATGATGATCTGGCTTCGTTGAGATCAGGTATGCCCTTGTGACTCATACAATTAGACTAGTACCACACTCTTAAGTTCGCTGGGAGGGGCTTTCATGCTGATTGAAATATGCACTGATAACAGCTTTGTTATATATGAGCAAGCCCATATACTTACTTCAAAGGTATTTTTCATTTGAAAATTTTTCTTAAATATACACATTTACAATATGTTTTTGGCACTGTTGCAAAGAATGCATTAATCTGGCATTTCTGTCTTTGAAGGTCCAGACATTTTTACAATGAAACACTATCTCAACAGAGATATCTCGCATGTTTTTCATATAAAGCTTACTTTGGGAGCTTGCATACCATACCCAAGGATTGATATGCAAGCTACCTTTCTCTCTCTCTCTCTCTTTTTTTTTGTTCAATGACTGCTACGAGCAAACGACTACTGTAATCAAATGCTCCTGACAGCCGTGTCATGTCACTGCAAATCTGACTGCTGAAAGCTCCAATGTTGGCTCTGATCTTAGTGCTTAACTCAAAATTACTCCACTATGACACAAACCGTAGATGACAGAGAAAAAAAAAAACTATGGGCGTCACTGAGCCCTACCTACATTTTTGAGCTTCAGTCCTTGAGTATTGTACATGACGTGCCCACTTGCTTATAATCAATTTATAAGCATGCAATATAGTGTTTTCTCATTATTTCACTCATTTCATTGATGAGGCATTAATGTGAAACGCAGACAGGTGTATCAGTGAGGTGCTCAGAGTTTGCACCATCCTGGCACTAAATTTTTTGTTAAATATTTTGTATTTTTTCATCCTGCAGTCTAAATCGGGAGTTGAATTTAGCTTATATGAAGTGCACCCACTCAATGGTGGTCCGCAGTACGCTGTAGCTGAACATCACTGTAGGAGCTAATTGCATTGACATGCAACCGTGAACTCTCTGGAGTGAGATGGTTGACTGCTGGCACTATTATTTATTTATTTATTGCATATACTGTGAGAGCTTAAGGGCATTATAGAAAGGTGTGGTTAACATATATGTATAATGTGCTATAGCACATTCTCTAAGAATACAAGTTACCAAAACAGTGTCTTGAATGGCACTTTTGAAGCTGGCATCAGTAATTGTAGTGATGGAGGCGGGAAGGTGGTTCTGTTCTCTGTTGGTTTAGGGGATATAAGTTTGGCATAGTGGAACACTAACCTTAAAGCTGTAGTCCATGCCTGATGAATATACTCAGGTTGAGCAAAATTTTTTAAATCTTTGTTTTGAAGATCAATTTTGTGAAAGGGACAAAGACATTTATGACGTAAAGACAGATCAGGCAGTTGTAATGTATTCTTCAATATAGATAGAGAAGCAAAATTGGACAAGATAAACCGGGCGGCGCTATTCCGAACAAATTCATGTGTGTTGATTAGTGCAGTTTGATTGGGGTCCCAGATGCTGCGTGCGTATTTTAGTTTCAAACATACTAAAGCTTTATACAAAATTAATCTTAAAGTATAGGGTGCTTTAGAAAAGCTACGGCGTAAGTAGGCAAGAGTTCAGTTAGCATTGCAGGTTAAGTAACCAACATGCATGTTCTTGGATAGGTCGTTAGTGATATTAATTCCAAGGTATTTGTAGGAGTTAACAGAATTCAAAGAAATTTTTTTGAGGTTGTAACTAGTGTGCGCTGCATAGGCGTCGGGTTATTCTCATGAGCTTACATTTTTAATGTTCAATTGCATAAGTGATTTGTCACACCATAGGGTAATTGGTTAAGGTCGTTTTGGATATTTATAGAATTAGTTATTTGTGATAAGCAACCCAGTCATCTGTGGAAAGTTTAATTGGTGAAAAAACAATAGTGTCAGAGAGGTCACTGATGTGAATAAGAAACAACAATCGGCCCAGCACAGACCCCTGTGGTACACCGGACGTAACGGAGGAAAGTGTGAAGTAGTGATCGTTAGCAGCGACATATTGCGTATGGTTTGAGAGGAAATCTTTAACCCATATTTTAGTTGAACTGCTATGGTCACAGGGATGCACAGGGCTCTCCATTTAGGAGAACCAAGTTTCACTGGAGGCCCCCTCCCCCTATTGGATGACACCTAAGGTCAAACAAGCTCCTCATTGGACGTAAATGGTGTTGGCGTGCTGCTCACAACAGCTTGCCTTTGAATGCTGCATCAAAGCTCCTCATCCACAATTACCGTTTAAAAACTGCATGCCCAAAACCATTGGCATAAATCATGGGGGGGGGAGGGGTTGTCTGGACACCTCCCCTTGTGTTCAGGCTGGGGGGGGACAACCCTTGCAAGTGACATTTAAGTATTGCACACTCAATTTTTATTTAAAGGCCGATTATTTATTAGTGTGTACGTCAGCTGTGTGAGACTATGGAAATCGCAAAAGCCGCTTGGCAGGGTTTAAAGATATCTCCGAATAGAACAATGCATTTACACATGCTCAGGCACCACGCATATTTCGAAAATTTTATTGCGATGCACGTTATTCTTATGTGAATAAAAATACAACCCATATTTAATAAATCAACTACCCACCATGATCCAATTTGAGTCCTATCTTGTGATTTTTCTGGATTCACGCCACTGCCTGTAACACTGCACTTTCAACGATGATAAGGCAGGTAAAATAGTGAGGCAAACCTGGTGCCCTCCTTGGAAGATTGAGGGGGTTCGGTGACCCTCCTCTTACCCCCCCTTGTGCACGAGCCTATGAGTACGATGCCGCATTCTTAGGCACAATGGCAAGAGTGGTCACATTTAGGCGGGTGCAAAATGGGGGGAAAAGAAAGAGAGAGAGACCTGCATTTATCAGTACATGTTAAGTCAAGGGGATCAGAATTCACCTCTTTGCCTCATGATCAAATTGTGACTTAGGCTCATGCCTACATCGGAGTAAATAAAAATAAAATACTCCAGAAAGGGGGGTGATAGAAGCTTATTATGAAAGAGAATGTGTAAACTGCTCGGGTAGACGTTTCTACTAGTAGACTTGTCTTCTTCGAGGGTGTAACTGATTTTTCTTAGCGCTAGCCTGTAGACGCTTCGTGCCCTTTTTTCCAATCTGAGGGGGACGGGGGGGGGGGGCAGAAAAAAAGGAGAAGCCACCATGACAAATTATGTGAGTAAACGGAGAGAGAGAGGAGGCGGTACAAAGCCCATATGCGCTAAGGAAATCGGTTCCAGCCTTGAAAAAGACAAGTCCTGCTTTTGAAACGTCGGCTCGAGCACACAACCTCCATTTATGGATTCTTTCAATTGAAATTTCATTTAAGTGAAACGGCATGAGCCAGAAGTTGCATCACAGTGTGACAATCATTGCTAAGCCAATTGACCTTTTCAATCTACCAAGCACGGCTGGCCAGGTAGGATTTAGTAAGCGATAGAAACCATGGGAGCAAAGTCCTGTTCCGATGTATCACCATCAGCCTGACCATCCATTGCAGGACAAAGGCCTCTCCCATATTCCGCTGGTCAACTTGGCCCTGTGCTTGCTGCTGCCACTTTGTACTAGCAAACTTCCTAATCTCATCTGCCCACCTAACTTTGTCTCACCCGCTTGGAATCCAGTCTGTGATCCTTAATGACCAGTGGCTATCTTTCCTTCGCTCTACTCGTCCTGCCCATGACCATTTCTTCTTGATTTCGACTATGATGTCTTTTAACGCTTTTTTGTTCCCTGACCCACTTCACTCTTATTTTGTCCCTAAGGGCTAGGGTTCAGAAACCTCACACAGGAAGTTTGCAATGTTCAAGGGCCTGAACACCTCTTTCTCCTCTCTTCAGCTACACCAGCAGTGTCTGCAACTGTTGAAGAGAGCATTGAATTTTTTAAGTGGGACTTGCCTTTCCAGTTTGCTTCACTGAGGGCAAGACTGGAGGCATTATCTGACTTGGGAGCAAGTTCATTAAAAGAACTATCTGAAGCCACAGTGGTGAAGTCACTTGAAAATTTATTGTAACCTACAGAAAATTGTCACTTGTGTGAATGTGATGTGTTTCAAAATGAATTTTTAATGAGGTACTTGTACAAGGTATCTCTTTTTCCTTGAAGTCCAACTGTTTAAACTCTGTGGCACTGCAGATGTTTAAATGGGGACTTTTTTGTTCATTGAAGCTAAAGAATAAGTAACTGGAGCACACACACGTTTTGTCAACTGAAAAAAAAAAAAAAAAAAAAAACACTGGTGGCATTGTCCTTTGAATCCATTGCAAGGTTTACACAATCGTGGAACAATACTATAATTGCTACCCTCAATATAAAGCAGTCTTGCAATGACGCCTTTATTGTTGAAGGGGCTCATTCAAAGTTAAAACATTCAAAGTGTGGGACTAAACATTATAATGCACAACACCATCCTTGAGACATTGAATTTGGCTTGTCGAATTGACTCTGTTAAACATGCTTACTCGCTAATGTGCTCTAGCTCTAAATGTGGGGCTAGCTGGTCTTGCTTAATTGACTATTCAAGGAAGCAGTGCTATAATTTCAAGTGCACCGGGAACCTTATAACTGTGCACGACATGAAATGCAAGTGTCTACTGACATCACATGCGAGACTGCACAGAAGTGTTGCACTTTGCTGCATCGAACTGTTCAAATAAAACCAATTCGGGAACTCCATTATTCCAAATCTGAACAGTAAATTTTAAAACCACTCTATTCTTGGCCAATCCCCCACAGTGTGTATGCGCCACTAACAATAGGAGAACAACAACTAATATGTTGCTTACCTTTTATCCCGTGCAGTACTGCCTGTACATGGATGGCCGAGGAAGCTACGAGTTCAAGCCTATCACGCCAGACACCAAGGAGTTTGGATCCTAGCGAAGACGATTTGCTACCTTGCACAACTTCGGAGTGCCTTGTTCACAAAGCCTGTACAGCGTGTTTGTGTTGTATAGTAAATAAAGAGAGAGATGTTCAACCAGGAAAGAGCCTGTGTTTTATTATTAAATCAACTGTTTCTCTCGCGCCACAAATGAGGGGAACAGGACGGGAACAAAAAAAAAGTGAGTGAAACGGGCGAGGGGTGAGAGGGGTAACAGAAATAATGAGAGATGCCTGTACAAAAGATGTTTTTTAGAGTCCGCAGCCGCGTTAGCTCACAACTCTTCGTGCTTGTGGTCTTCGTCGTCTTCGGGCGCGGGTGTGGTCTCCTCCTCATCCTTCTTGTCTTCATCCTTGTCCTCGTCGTCTTCGAACTCGTCCTCGTCCTTAGCGTCATCGTCCTTCTTGCTCTTGGCCTCTTCCTCTTCTTCCTGCTTGTCCTTCATCTTTTTCTCCTCGTCCTTGAGCGCGGCCCAGGTCTCCTCGCCGTGCACCCGGGCGTACTCTTCGTCGTCCGTGATGAGGATGTTGTCGAAGATGGTGCCAGACTTGACTTGCCACAGGTCGAAGCCGATCTTGCAGATCTCCTTGTAGCGGTACAGCTTGGGGTCCGGCGTGTACTCGGGGTTGTCGATCTCCGGGTGTACCCAGGCACCCTTGTAGGCCGGGTTGTCGATCTGCTTGGGTTTCCATTCGCCCTTGTACTCGGGGTTGTTGATCTGCGGGGGTTCCCACTCGCCGTCCATGTCGTCGTCCCAGTCCTCGGGCTTGGTGGCGTCCGGGTCGGGAATGTACTCGGGCTTGTCCCAGTCCTCGGGCTTCTTGTCGTCGGGGTCGTCGATCTTGGCCCGGTCGTCCCAGTCCTCGGGCTTCTTGGCGTCGGGGTCCTTGATCTTCTTGGGGGGCAGGAAGGACCAGTCCTTCTCGAGTTCGCCCTTCTCGACCACTTCGTTGTCGATCTTGATCTGGTACGTGTTGTCGGGCTTAACGATCAGGGTGTACAGGTGGCTGAAGACGTCGTCTTTGCAGCGCACCTCCTTGTTGATAAGGTGGTTCTTGCCCTTGTAGTTGAAGATGGCGTGCACTTTTTTGGTGCCGGGACCGCAGATGTCAGGGCCGAACATGATCAGGTAGGGAGATTCACCGTGCATCTGAGTCTGGTCTAGGCTGCAGTCGAACAGCTTGACGTAGCCACCGCCGCAGTCGATGTTCTGCTCGTGCTTCACCGTGAATTGGATGACCAAGGTCTTGTCTTCGTTGGAGAAGGGTTCGAACTTGGCGGAGATGCCGTAGAAGCGGGCGTCTTCAGAGGTCTGCAGTCCTTTGCTCTTCTCCGCGTCACCGTAGAACTTGCCAGCGCTTAGAACGAACTTTCCGAGGTTGTCGCCTTTCGTAGACTCCACCCACCGGTCCTTCCACGCGTCTGCACCAAAACAAACACGCGAAATCAGTCAAAGGTAGTTACACATCATCAAACGCCACGACGCCGATGACCGCTGCAACCACTACCACCTACGCAGGCTACAAACCGGTTAAACTATGCAGAAAACTGGCTAGCTAATTGTACTCACCCGCATCTGCGGTAAAAGACAAACGAAATCGAGAAAACTTAAGATTACACATCAGCAAACGCGGTTGACGCGGATGGCGGCTTCATCCTTCCCCACCACCTCCATCCACATCGAGTCAAAAAAGCGAGGCGAGAAAGCCGGGAAAAAAATGGGCTAAAATCATACTAACCTCCATCGTTGAACTCCTCTTTGAAGTATACGGTCGGGTCGGCCGATATTAAGCCGACCAGGGGAAGCAAAATGCAGAGAAGCCGCATTTTGTGCGGGGGAACTGCTAGCGAGCCTGCGAGGACCACGTTCAAAGAGCCGGCTGAAGCACTGAACAGCACAAGTAAATCAAAGCCGGTTGGGCACGTGACGCTCCAGATGTATGCTCCTCATTGGTCCTCGGCACCTCAGCCAATCACGCCTCACCACGCTTTGAGGAACGCTTTAAGGTTGATTGCGCGCGGGTAGCGCAGCTCACTTAGACCACCAACAACAACATGAAACAGAACAAATAATTCAACATAAACTTCTCATTTCTCTTTAAATACTTTAAATTTAGTTTATTAAAACTTTACGTGTTTTTAAAAATAATATATGTTTGTATTTTATTCATTTATTATTATTAAAAACAGTTTAACAATAGCTTTGCCTCTCTACCACTAGGGCACAACTACACCATTGAGAGCTTGCGTTACCCTTCGACAAGCACTGTCTCTCGTTACGTCGCTCGCTGACATCATCTACCGGCATGCGTGTGCGCTCCGGTTTGGGCCAGGGCGCGTGTGGTACTGGATTCCTCTGGCGTTGACACGTGTAGCGACTCTCTCAACAGTGATCCGTGTTTCCGAATGTCACCGTAATCACCTCGTTTGCTTCACTTTAGCGCGCGCGTAAATGATGCTGCAGTAATCCGTGGGCACGGGTTTGTTGCTGTTTGCCATATGACGGTTTGGGCAGCTTTTTTTTTTTTTTTGTATTCGGCGTTCAATTCTTGTAAGTTGCCAAAATTGTGTCACCTGTGCCCGTTCATCTTGAAAAGCCGGCTTTCGTGTTCGCTTTCAGTCATTGACAATCTTGACAGGAAGTGCTCGTTTTTTACTCGGCTCGAAAAGCGATTGTTCCGATTTGCGCTAAAATCTCGTTGACTTACTTACTTTCGTTAGTCCGATTATAAGTCGGCAATTTACTGGAGCCGCAGAGTTGGGGAAAGCGGTAACGTGGTAAAATCGATCGCGAATTATCGTCAGTTCCGATGGCGTACGAGGCTGTGCTAATTAAGCGAACACATCGCTGCAGTTGTGCATAGTATCATTAGTGAACGTGCACATGCGTTTTTGCATCCCTGCATGCGGTTTATAGCGCATGGTTTATCAGAGCGCTCCATTTAGGTGAGTTTCATAGCTCAACGAAATATTCGTTAGGCTGAGCGAAAAACAAAACAAGAAGACATGACATGCTATCTCCATCTTTTATACTAAAAAGAATGTATAGGAATGTTAAGTATCTCGCAACTAGAAAGCGTTGGTGGTTAGCTTACTTTAAACAAATTACTAATCTAGTCTCTTTTGTAACTGATCAAGAGTCCGACACGTCCGTGTGTAAATTGAATCATTGAAGACGTCGCAGCTATTGAAGCAGTGGTGCGAGCACAAGAATGGTGAGAACATGCTTTGGTCGACTTGACGCTTCTGATTGTCATCAAAACGCCTGCTTGATGCTGTACATGACTTTTTTGTAAAAACACAGCCAAAGTTTACGCAAAAACCCGAAGTTCGTAATCAAGCCCTCGATAACTGTCGTGCTTGATATATTTAAGGATTGAGAGGTCGCCGATTAAATCCACGTCAGGAGAGTCGTGATAAGAGGTCCAGTGAAAGAGGCAATGAGTATTCACTGTCTTCATTTATTACTGTTGATAGGTCATATGAACCACCGTTCAACGACTTTCAGGCAATCTGAATTCCGCAGCCTGAAAAAAAGTAGAATTAATTCTGCATTTTAGAAGATAACCTTCATTTCTTTGCAAGTTAGAGGTGCTTTCAATTGACCCGTCGATTTACGTTTCACGAATGGAAGAAAATAGAATTGTTACTTAATTAGGTACATGTGTATGCTAATTGGCGTAGCAAAGGCGGCGCATGATGTTAGGAAAAACAGATTTTCTAGCAAAGTGAAAGCCATACAAAACTTTAAAACACCATTTCATGTGATCTATGTTGTCCCCATATATACACAATTGCAGTGCACGCGCTTATCAGGAGTACTTCGACATTACTGATCACGTTCAGTACGCCGGAGCTGCTTCGCTTCATTAATAAGTACTAAAGTAATTGTACATCGCTGAATTGTGATTTCGGTAATCGAAAAGGCGACGTGAGGCTTCGCGCAAACGCTTGCAAATTATCATGTTTGGCTCTTTTAACCTAAGCTCTTCCCAATGATATAATTTTTAACTAGCTGCCTGAACGTAAAATAATTTCCTTCTGTTCTTTCAAGTAGAGTGTCTTATTAAAATATGAATCCGCACCAAGTACCCCTTCATAATAACTTCATTGATACACGTCAGAGAAACTCCGCCGCTTTGCTTTTCCTTTATATTTTATCTTTTCTTATCTGTGACGACGTCCGCACTGCAGAAACGAATAACTTTTTTTTAGACAACGAAAGCAGAGCTTTGTCTACATAGAAGACACGTAAAAATTGATTATGTACTTATTTGCCACTAAATATGTACTAAGTTAAGTGATTTTTTATATATATTTCAAGTAACCATGGATCCACCATGTTTGTCACAGCTTATCGTATGTGATCGCTTATTTCCTTAGATTCCAGTTTTCCCACTATCTGTATGTAGCTCAGAGCCTGAAACTAGTGCGTTCAGTGCAGTTATATCAAACGCAGCTCTCCAAGCGCGGCTTATTACGCGTCATAAGAAGGATCTAAAGTTATTCTTTTAGAAGCTATAATATACCTATTTTGGATCCCATGGACTTGCTGCGTGGTATTCGGAAGTGGATGGCCTACTCGAAATAAACTATCGCTGTCAAGGCAACTGACATGTTTGCCAAACTATTATATCCGCTAGGTCTCACGATGATTTGATCAGCGCAGGATTAATATACGTTCGTAGCATACTATAGGCGCTTCCTTGTCATTGCTTAGATGCAGACGGTATATCCTTTGGACGGAACAGGCCTGCGATTGTCCGATGAGCTCTCTGACGGCGCCACGTATATCTCGCAGCAGTTATTTGTTCTTCGAAAGATCGCTGGCGAATTGTGATATGCGCGCGTGTCAACAGCCACCGGCCGAACTAAGTATGCCTCTTATGAATTGACGCTATTTCCGGTGAATCACGGCAGTTATATCCGATCCGTTCACAAGGAAGAAGTGGTTTATGCTGTTACATCCTGTTAGAGTCGGTTCTCTTTTTACTATAAGTTCTCGAGTAGTTTCGCACGATAGCGCCACACAGCACACAGCAGATGTTGGCAGATATTGGTTTTGTTCTTGCGAGGCTTGAAATTTTCATGAAATACTTTGCCCACGGCTGTATATGTTTTTTTTTTTTTTGGTAATCTCGGCTTGTCTATGACTTTTTACACTATGGCATTTCCTTGTATGACACCTGCCTATAATCATGGCACATTAGCTATCTGTAAAACGATGACGCGCATAGGAAACGACGGGTCAATGACATATCACAGTCACTCACCTGCCATGCAGGATCACCTATTATTGAGTTGTGAATGATGGGCGTGCAGCGGATTCACGAGCAAACGAGTGAATATAATTTATGCAGAAGTCCACGACATTTCTCTCCGCGTATCGCTGCCGCCGACAAGAGTGCGACAGTTGTCCTGTGCAGCGCAATGCAGTCAGGGATTTAAAAGAAAAAAATCGAAAACTGAGTAATAGAGTCGATAAGAACCTAGGACAAAGCCAGACCTCAAACAATATTCATGCATCTGCCGCACAAGTGGTGATTTCGTTCCAGCAGTCTAATGTAAACATGAACCAGCGGTGAGATATGTCCAGTGCGCAGTCAAAAACAAATATATTAGTTTAGTCTGCGCTGTGTGAAAACATTGTTCCGTTTATTTCGCGTACTGGTCTATAATTATCGATAGGAAAGAGAGTTAAAAAAGAACCCAGCATTATGTTTGCATTGTTCGAATTTCGCGCCAAAACCTTGGCAAGCTTTTACAACGAACTGACGTCAGAGACTTATTACTTTGTTCATATTGAGGGAATTTGTGGATCACGAAAAAGTTGTGGGAGCTTGCCGAGTTCAGCATTCCTGTTTTTAGCAGCGCCATAATGATATTTGCCGCTAAAATTTCAAGGCTCCGGCCAACGTTTTTAAAACGTAGGCTCCAATCCAGCACAGCATATGGCTTCGAGGAAAGGCGGTCCGCGCGAATTTCAAGGTATCGTCAACATGCTTTGTTACGCTTAGGCCAGCGGGCCCTTAGGCAGGATATCGTCTCGGTAGATGTGACCCTCCCTCCCCCTTGCGCGTATTGGTAAGAAGGGGAGGGGCAAGGGCTTTTTTTTTTGGTACCCCGGACTCCCATGAAAATATCCAACCACTGTTATTCTCTATGTCTCTTTCTTTTTACTTTATTCGTGAAGTCTTTCCTTCAGCGTGAGAGAGACTGTTCGGGTGTTGGAAGTGTGGAATGTATATCTCGCCGTGTTGACAACTCTTAAGGCCTCACCACATCTACCCGTTGCAGCGCGTCAACGCGTCGTCTTTTTGCCGCGGCGCAGCACCCACTCCCATGTGGAGAGAGAAGGCGCGCAGCTTGGCGTAGTCACGAGCATTCTCTCTCTCCACATAAGAGAGGGTGTGGCATCGCGTCAAAAAGCCGCGCGCTGCAAAGGGTACGTGTGGTTAGGCCTTCGAGGCATGGACTCCGAGATGGCGGGTGCGCACGCCCGTCATCTCGTAGGCCATTATCGAGGCATAGGCCTGCGCGCCGGGGGAGAGAGTGGAGGGTCAAGTGAGCTCTATCCAGGGAGAATTCTTGCTCCGTGGCTCTATCTATACCTACACTAGTCCTGTACTGTTTATGGCTATGAAGTCCTTCAACGATAGTGGTGGAGGCCGATAGAAAGAGAGAGAAAACATTGGATCGTATAACCAAAGCATGTGGGACAGATGATATCGGCGACCACCCTGACCCTTTGAACCAAGGCCTAATGGAGAAGGTAAATTTATGGAGAAGGTAAATTTATAAATGGAGAAGGTAAATTTATGAATGGGGAAGGTAGGACGGGTAATATATCTTGCGTTCCAAGAACTGTTTAATCCCCCGTCTATTTAGCCCCCGGAGACCCATCACGAAAGGCAGGCCTTCGTCAGAAGGCTTTCATTGGTTCATTGTCATTTTTGCAACTGCGTTGAATCGATCATCTAAGAGAAAAGGGGAAGAGAGAAAGTGTGGGAGAGAGACTGGTATGTAGTCGAAACTGTCGCACACATCCGTGTTTGCGACTGTAACGCTCAATCGCTGGCGGAACGGGCTAATCGATGTATCCATCGATCACGCGGCGTCGTTAAAAACTTATTTCGCTACGTTTTACTGGCGTCGAAAAATTTTTATAATGGTTCTTTCTTCTTTGTCTTTTTTAATCGCTCTCCGTGAAGCCTTTGATGCGACAAAAGAGATCGTTAAGTTGTTCGTTCGCCTGGGGATCAGTCATTTCGGGGTCACGACCTCTGGACATTCATGAAGCCCAATGACCTATAGATATAAATTGCTATATATTAAACAGAAGGAAAGAAAATGGGGCCAGATACGCAAGCATTCGCCCACTTAGTCAAAAGAGAAAAAGTTGTGCAACGCTGTGTCACAGTATAGCTGGTGGGCACCCATTTGGTCCTAGATTCCTTTACTCTCTTACCTGCGCCTCTTTCGCACCTATTGATATACTGCGCTATATACGCATTTTTTTTTCTTTCTTTGTGTCTGTTTCTTCCTATCTCTTTACCTGTCTTTCTGCCTTTCCTTCCCACTTATTACAGCGAAAGCTGTTATGAGGTCACAACTCGGGTCAAGCGCAGTTGTCCGGCGCCGCCGGTGTCCTGGACCACATCGCGTGAAATGAGAAACAAAAAACCTAGCACCAAAGACACAGTGGGGCTGGAGCCCGGGTCCGATAGGCGCCAGTCCAGTATTCTATCGCTGAGCCATGCCGGTGCTTGGCACTTGATGGCAAACTTGCCTTAAGGAGGCTTGATGTCGGGAAAGCAATCGCGTTAATACGACTTATAAAGCGTTCTAAAACAGCGAAAGAACAAGCAGTCGTCGCACAATGCGAATAGCGTAACGTGTGACGGTCGTCCAATGCTCCAACCCATTGCAAAAGCTTGTTTTTGTTCGGCTATTAACTGTGGCGCATACCTACTTCAGACATATCATTCCTCATCGTCATCAGCCACTGCATGAACAATTCGCACAGATTTCTTTGCGAGTGTTTAGCAGATACCACGCTTCTCAGAAGATTGACGAAAAATAGCATAGCGAATGCCGGCCTACTGCCCAAAAAGTTTTATTTATAATGCCGTAGTGGGTATCAAGCAAATATGCTTGCAGTATATAGTTACCCAATGAGTGTTTAGAAAAGACTCTGAAATGCCGCTCTTCTAGCTTTTGCTGTCACTGCTGCGCCTCCCGCCTGACGTTTCTCTATCTCTCTCTATCTCTGTAGTCGCTCTCCCCTTCTATCCTTTTCTTTCTTCCCTTTATTCGTTCTCGTTTTCCTTTCCTCCACTTTCTTTTGTCGGCTTCTTGCTACATGGTCCGATGTGGTTGGGATGCTCACCTTCTAATCGTGGACACGCGGATTCGAATCTCTCCTAGTGTGTGTGTGTTTTTTTTTAGATGCGAAGCAGCTCACTGACTAGCCTGTGTAACGCTGTCCGCCCGTCTCACCGTGCCAACGCGCCGTGTTTCCCCCGTTGCAGTGGTTTGAACGATGCCAAGTAGACCAAGTCGCAGCTGTGCATTGACTTCATTCTCTCCCTCATACGCAGCAGCTGCCGGCAGATGCTCTTCCACTCGCTCGCAACTAAAGCCCTAGAACTTTCTTCAATCGCAATGCACTTCTCTCTCGGTTTACTCTCTCCACCACCCGCAACGCTCGACCGCACGTCGAGTGGAAACACTCTTTCGGCTCGTTTATCTGCGATGAAGCTCACACGAAACCCAACCCACCTCCCGTGTCTTTGCGTTTTGAATAAAGGTTCACTCGAGTAAAGGCTACATCGAGTTTCGCTTAGAACCGCTATCTTCCAGCACCCGCGTCAACGCCCGTTTCAGCCGAGTCAATGGCTCTTCCAGCACCCGCGTCAACGCCCGTTTCAGCCGAGTCAATGGCACGCGCACCGCCGCTGCTTCGCATCCCACCATGGTTTGCTTTGGAAAGATGTTCCGTATTTTTTTCCTCGGCTTACTCTATCTTAATAATTTTCTCGGTGCTCATTCTCTCGCCCATCAGAATTATTGCATCCCACGCCGGACAAATCGGCGCGCGCTTTCTGGAGGCGAAGGAAAAGAGAAACAACAGCAAGAAGAGAGCGAGAGCTGGTTCATTATCGTGATCATTTTTTATTTACGACGCAGGGAAAACCTCGAGAGTGACAACTTTGCCTTGAAAGAAAAAAAAAAAACGTGTGGCGAGTGATATATCCGCGAGAAATCCGCGCTGAAGTTGTTTAATTAGCTCTCATTGAGTTAAGTCTCATTCAGCTCATTTTGTGCGCTTGTTTCGTCTTCTTTTTTTTTTTCATTGGCGATGGTACGAATTACTCACCCTTAATTGGCTCTCGCGAGTCATCGCTTCAAGCTTGCTTCTTCTTTTGCTTTTACCTCCCATCTGTGGCTCATGACTTCCGGGTTCATACCTAATTAACTGTCGGTAACATTTATCGTTTAAGTTCACTGAATGAGGTATCACTGAATGGGTTCACTAAATGGGTTTTCACTGAATCAGGTATCCACGAAAGGCGATATCACTCTTGCTAGATGAAACACCCATTTATCCAATGGCAGCCGCACGCATTTTTATCCCTGAAAAAAAAAAATGCGTCGCAATTTCCTTCTACCGTTTCCTCCAGTGGTGTCGTACTGTCATCTACCACACCTCTGAAAATCCGGGAGTTATAACTTGCTCTCAACAATCGAAACAGTGTCATATATCAGCTTCAGCTTATTTCTGTTGTTTATAAAAGTACAGAAAGCTGCTTGCGCGAGTAGGTATCTTACTTTCTGCTGCGTATTGTAGATATCTCTTTCGTTAAAAAAATTGTGGTGTATGTGAATTTTTGTATTATCTCGCACGTGCGCTTTTCAGCTGGTCGGGGTGTGTACGTGGGCGCTGCCTTTTTACTAATGAATTGAGTTGTGAGTTCGGCCATGTTCGGTCATGTTTATCGTCCTTGTTCAAGTCTCTGTCTGGTGTGTGTGCTGGAAATTTTCTCAAAATGTATTCGATTGTATCACTTAACTCGTAATCAGAATCGGCACTTCAAAGGCCTTCAACACCCCCACCCCCCTTAAAAAAACAAAAAAAAAAGAGAGAGAGAGAGAGAATACGTCTACCTACGGGCCCGCTATTGTGGCATACGTTGCATGGGATCGTGTAGCACCCTCATTTGATACATACACGTTTCGAATCCGTAAACCCATGCTATTTGGACAAACTGCCACCTTTCGAGTGAAGGGGCCCGAGAAAAGATTATCAAAACACGGCCACTCCGTTGCAGACTGTGGCGTGAGAGGAGGTTCAACATTAGCCCTAACGATGGGGGTATGACCCAGGCACAGGCTGGGGTACTTTTGAGCTAGGGTGCCTACTTCTAAGCTATAGGGTATCCACTGATTTTCTTTCAAGCAATAAAGTTGTGCTTGTGTTCCTCCCGCTCTTCAAATCGGCACGTAGACACTATCACTGCGAAGCAACAATGCATGTCGCTCGCGTCGGCAGAAAGGTTGGAATGTTTGTCAGGCTTAGAAAGGTGCTGACATCAGTGAGAGAAAATAATAAATAAATGTCTCGCCACAACAGCGAAGCAATGCATGTGATAGCAACATATTCTAATGTTATATATTAGCAGAAATCGTACAGGTCGGGTCTGTGCGTTTATATAGTTCTCAATTGTGTCTAACGAAGAAAACGATCCCTTAAATGTACACTTTCCTTCATGTTATACGAAGCTTCCTTGGACCAGATCGTAACTAAAATGCCGGTGTATGGCGATAAGCCCGCTACAGGGAAATAATCGGCTTTCACTCAGTCGACATGCATAGGTCTCGACACGAAGCGGTGACTGCACAGAACGTTACGAGTCGTTCGCTGATGTCTGCCGACCGCGCCATTACGATAAAAGTTCGCACTGCACACAAAGCAACACGCGGCATCCACCACCCATTCCTCGGGATACCTTCATGCTGCTTCATCCAGCGAAAGACGTTTGCTCTATGCGTGAGGAAAGCAGTTGACGGCAGGACTCGCCCGCGGGTTGATGTAAATGAATCGCGCCCTCTGTGCGACGGAGCTAAAGCCAGCTCGTTTCACCTGAGCTGCATTCGTCGTCAGTACCTGAGCGTTTTTCCTCGCGGGTAGACATACACTGCAAAGGGCAACTTTAATATCAATTTTATCTTTATACGGAATATTACGGCGAAGGCAAAAACCCATAGATATTATCAATAAGTAAAAATAAATGAATAAATAAATAAAAAGACGATATTAGCACGTGTACTAGCGATCCTTGCAAGCACACAATCACTGCGCATTAGGTTGCGGCCTTTTTTCAATGCACAAAATAATCGCCGATTGAAGATGGTCTGTGATATATCACAATTGATCTCGGGTATATATTTTAATTCGTTTTAGCTTTTACGAACTTTTCTCCGCGGTAATTGCAACCGGCAGAGCCCAACTTCTCACTCTAATTGATACGGCTGCGTGATACGAACTTCAAGAATTAACTGTAGCCCATTTGTTGCAGTCCCTGGGTAAAAATGCGCATGTTCTCAGCATCCAGAAATAAGCAATTGTGAAATCCATCATTGCTGTGCTGGAAAATTGGAAGTGTATTTATGGATGGTGTACTCCAGAAGTGTACGGACATATCTGGAACTAAATCAAGCTTGTAGAGGCTGCTAAGGTGTACATGAGGTGATAAAAAAGAAAACTCCCCCCCCCCCCCCCCCTGTAGACAAATATAGGAGCATGGGTGTGCGCAAATGAGGAGGGAGGGGCTTCTTGGTCACCTTAGAAACACCTGGGGAGCGAAGTCTGCCCAATATACTGACCTAATACGGAGGCGGGGGTGGGAGGGTAAGGGCGCCAAGCTAGACCCATATATTGACATAACAGGTAGAGGGAACGCTCCGACGCGCCTACGCCCCCCCCCCCCCTGCCCTGCTCCCCTCTTGAAGGGGGACCCTGTGCATGCATAAAGGAGGAAGAGGGGTGGGGGTGATCGTTACCATCGCAATTTGCATAGGTATATATGCGGTGTTCGAAGAATAAACTTTTGTTGTGAATCAGCGCTCTTCATGCGCCCTTCTTTGTCTGGTTTCTCGTTTTGCTTCTAATATGTCCTACCAACACGCCCAGGAAACCACTTCAGCTTCTTTTAGAGCTGGCTTCTGACAAACTTCAAATTTGCGGAAAAGCCTGCTTCGGTAAATAAAAAGGCAGACAAAAAAAAAACGTTGGCAAGCCATCAGGCAGACGTCATCGTGTTTGCGGGAGTGCGAATTTACATTGCTGTGCTGCAATATGCTTTAGTTCTTGGTATAAGCAGCTTTGCTACGTGCGCAGCCCCGTCTGTGATGTACAGTCTGCATTTGTTTCTCACCGTTCTTTCATAACTAAATCAGTTAGTGAGTGCCCGTCCCAGACTACTCGCTTTTTTTTTCTGCACTCTACTTTTATTTTTCGATGATGCACTAACTCACCCAGCAACACATTCTCTTACCACAACTCCTAGTTATCCCTTCGTCTTCCATGAGGGTTCAAAAAGCCCTAATCGACAGCCAATTATTGGCAGTGCGGGAATCACCAAACCCAAGGGCCAGCCTCTACATGTTCTTTTTAACCTCTTCAAGAAATGCTAATGAGAAACAATAAATCAGTTGTTCAAGAAATTGTTCTCTTAGAAGTCTACCGTCATTGATAGTGTAATCATGGGCATGGTTTCAGGAGAGAAATATAAGTTGAAACTTATAGTTTTGAATGACTCGTCAAAACCCTAACATCAGTGCATCACTGTGAGGTTACCGATTTCTAAGTACAAGTGTTAGTCTTTGACCACGTTTACTGAACAAAAGTTCTCAAAAGTGGCCAGGGTAAGTCTCTGGCTCCTTTAAAATGCAATAAATCTGATTGCCATTTACAAGCAGTTGAAGAATCATATAGTGAGCTAAGTGCAGCATATTGTAGAGTAGATGGGAGATTTCTAAGCAGGCATGACAATGGCTTACCAATTTTCTCGCTGCTGAGCTCGAGGTTGTGAGTTCGATTCCCCGCCATGGAGACAGTATGGCTGTCTCCGTGGCGGGGAAAATGGCCACCTGTGCGCCTAGATTTAGGCGCATGTTAATGAGCCCCAAGCGATTGAAATTGATCCGGACGTAAGTAAAGCCCCTCAGGATTTTTACTTCAATTTCTTAAGTTACACAGTTTGGTTTGTGCTTTAAAAGGACATGAAATTAAAACCACGAGTCAGCTTAGATTGATAAAATGTACAACTCTAATGTTATTATTGCACCATCATTGGCCTATTAATTGAGGAGAGAACACAAGGGGTCAGAATGTAATTTTTAAATTTCACACCTACATCCTCGCGCGTGATGTAAAAGATTTCAAAGTGTATTTTTCTTGGCAAAATTGGCTCAACAGCATTTCCTGAAAGTTGGTAAGTGCACTTTTCTTATTTTGGTGACATTGGCTCAAGAGCATTTCCTGAGAGTTGGTACACTCTGTTTATGGCCCTCTCGAAATACGATACACTTCGCTATTACCAATCAGGCACTGCCCTAGTAGACGCTATCAAAATGCAGGACATCGCGGCATTCGGCGCGGGCATTTCAAAGTGGCGTTGACACCAAAATCTTCTTTTAGCTCGCTTTCTTGCCTGACAAGCTTGGTATTGCGTGAGAGAGTGATATACTAATATGATAAAAACAGTCTCTCTCTTTAGTGTCTCTTTAATGTACAATGCTGTAAAAACATACGACCTCACAATAAGATCGTGCAGGTACTTACAAGCTGGCACCATACATCTTTTTCCCCCTTTTTTTTGGCATACCAAGCTTATTATTACGTAGCAGCATAATTTAGGGCGTACAGCATAGCAGCAGTAGAATATAATATAATGTAGACTCGTCTTTATTGTTCCATTAGCAAATAAAATTTCAAGCACCAAAATACTCCATACGTTGCATTAAGCCGTTTTGTATGTTGTGTTGTTACCATAATGTTTGTTTCTGATGTTAGTCCCCATTTTTTAAATGTTAATTTGAACATGTTATGAAGTGTTGAGTTCAAAGATATTAATTTCTATGTAAAGTGTGTCTTGACATAACCAAGAAATAAAGAAAAGTTATTACCATAATGTTTTGCTTCACAATTTTATCGCACGATTTCTAGCCTGAGAGTACTGCAAGACCTAAATGTTTGCAGCGTGTACAGATGTGGCAATCATGGCACACTGCATTGTAATGACCATAGCATGCCACAATAATGCAATAAGAGGTAGCATGGTGACTTTCAGAACTAACTTCTCATAACTTTCAATACAGCAATGCTCAGTTGAGACAAACCCACACGCCGCGTGCAGCGCAGGGTCGTTCAATGGGAGCACATTCACTCAAAGCAACAATCTACACAAAACGACGACACAGGCAAAAATTGTAACAACCTCGTTTATTGGGACACTAAAAACGGCTGGCTTCTCTTGATTTCAACAACGATGTGGCTGCTCATCTTACTGAAGAGCATGTGAGGCATTTACGCTGCTTCCACAGTAAAAGGCAAGATGGTGATTACATACAAAGATGATCCCTCATGTTCAACTATCTCGTGACAACATTCCACCCAGCTCTAGTTCGTGCACGCAAATGCTACAAAAACATGAACACCATTGCGGTCACGCGATGGCCTCAGAGATCTTTTACACAGATATTTACAGACACTGGGCCTCTCTTCTCCAAGGCCACCAGGTTAATGCTATACCACTGAACCTGTTCCAAATTTAAGAGCCTGTTTTCTTTGTTAAGCACAACATTAATAAAATATAACAGAAAATTAAGCCAAGGAAAGTATGGACGATGTTAATTAATAAATGCAATTGTAATGCAAGTGTGAAAAAAAAAAAGCGGACGAAAAAAAAACTGGCCACCGGCAGAGTTCGAACCCGCGACCTTCGAATAATGTGTCTGAAACCAATACCTTGACTTTCTGTTAGCTCTCATTGATATTGAAACTGTTCGACGATACATTGGTTCACATAACGAAGGACCCTTTGTGCTGCCAAAAGCTGCTGAGAATCGCAGATCAACCCAAGAGGGTACGCTTGAATCATTCAATAAGAATACTTGATCCGGCGAACTAATGAATATGTATGATGACTACCAGTTGGGCGTGTTGGTATGGTGAGATATGAGTGGTGAGAATGAATATGGCGAGATAAATCTAAAATTCTTCAATAAAGAAAGGTACAAGAGGACCACTTAAGATGAAACAACACAGGCACTTTCTGTTTGTCGGCGGTCTTACTCCTGCACCGTATTTACTCGCGTAATGGACGCACTAGCATAATAATTGCACCCCCAGCTTCAGTCATCAAAAAATTTGGATTCCCTCCCCCCTCGTAATAAATGCACCCCCTACATTTATCCGCTGCAGTCCCGCTGCATTCATCCGCTACAGTTCCTTGAGAAATAGTGAATGATCCAGCCAGAAATCGCACAGCAAAGTAATATGTTTCTCACCAATGTGAGCATGTAAATGCGTATGCTCATTATAAACATTAATAAACATTAAATGTAGAGAAATTATTCTGTGTATTGGCCACAACCTCGATACAAAGAGATTATTCTGTTTTTGAAGTAAGAAGGCACCTATGAAAGTACTGCTGCACTTTTTTTTTTCTTTCAAGAAGAACAGCTTCCTTTGCTGACAAAGGGCAGCTGTACAGAACACATATCTAATCTTTACAATCTAAATGCCTTGATTACAAAGTGCCTTGGCCAAGCCCAGTGTAGCATTTGGCTATGCCTAAGCATGGTGCCATTTGGTAAAGTCAAATCTTGTCATAACAAAGTAGATCTGGCATAAAAATAGCTAGATTAGAGGGGACAGCTCAAACAGCATACACTGGTAATGCTGTTTTAATTGCAATGTTCCTCATTCACCCCATTAGAACCAATAATTCATTACACTCAGGCAGTCTAATGTTCTCATGACTTACCGTATTTACTCGCGTAATGGACGCACTAGCATAATAAATGCACCCCCAGCTTCAGTCATCAAAAAATTTGGATTCCCTCCCCCCTCGTAATAAATACACCCCCTACATTCATCCGCTGCAGTCCCGCTAACTGACACATGGTGCCTCCTCAACTGTTGGATCTTTTTCATTTTTTATTACTTTGCCAACCTCCCTTCAACCAACTCGGCTCGCTCCCTCCCCCCTCGCCCGTTGCCGTGTGCCTATTGCTTTTCTTTCTATCTGTGCGCAACAGGTCCCCCATACAACGGGGTTCACAAGCGGTGCGAGTGTAGAGACATCGCAGCAAGCGAAGGTCACCAAACTGCTTGCGCCAACCCACGTCGGTCGCTTCCTGGGAATACGCCCCCCCCCCCCCCCCCCCCTTCTTTCTTAGCCTACTTTCTTTTTTATTCACACTTACTGTCCCTTCATTCCCCGTTCACCCATGAGTGCATGCTTTTGGGCACCCCTCGAGGTCACAAGCAGATACCATTGTTGCGGTTAAACGATTGCGAGAAAATATAGTCGCAATGCGCTTTTATGGTGTGCACGGGTGGCCTGGAAACAGTTTGCAGAAGATTGCACCATCAACCACCAAAGATGAGTAAAGAGCAACAAAGAAGCTGTTTCCAAACAGTGTACGCGTATGTAAATTGTGAGCCTAACTTTTTTTTGCATTACCGCAATTTTTTCTTCTCCCGAAAAAGTTTTAATAAAATTTGCCCCGTATAATAAATGCACTCCCAAACTTTGCTCCGATTTTTCAAAAAAAAAAAAAAGAAGTGGGTTCATTATGCCAGTGAATACGGTATATACACGAAATATAACATTTTGCATCCAAATGCCTCTTCAAGGGTTATTTGTCCAATCAATAAATCCAATCAATCAATCAATCACACTTATGAATTTTACAATATTGCAGTGGAGCAATGAGCATTAAGGGAAGGCATTCCACTCCTCCCTGTACATCAACATTCATTGGCTCCGTCAATTACCACACAATGAAAATGATATTTCATTCATGAGGTATCAAATAAGCGCAACACTCCTGCATCCAGAGCTTCAGGAAAGGATAGACCACTGCCACTATTCTTGTCAGGTGGGCGGCATTCAGGGAGACACCAGCTGCATCTACCACTCTAGACACTCATGGAACAAGTGACCCAGGTTCAGTTCATGTTCAGGCACAGTTGAACACCTGCTCCCTTGTCTCCATAGTCCGGCCGAGCATGCACAACCCGTGTACGTTGAATGTGGATTCCTGACGAGAGCACGCAGACCCACAATTGGTCGGGAGGCGGCCCAACTCCAGACTGATTGGTCAAGCTGCCTCAATGTCTGCCGACGAGTGAAGATGGCAGTCGAGTTCATTTCCGCGCGCCTCCTTTCTTCTTTCCCGCCGCATGTTCCAGGCCTTTGAGGTACTTGTGGGGCACACCGTACGATGAGCCGGTCAGCAGTCTCTCCATGAAAGCGACCTGTGTAGGCGACGGCAAGACAGAATTTCCCATCAGTTTGAGGGTACAGCGCAGGTCAAGTAGCGTGTGCACAGCCGGGATGAAAAGTTTCTAAACTGCTGAACTGAAAATCCGTTGTTGCTGTGATCAATGTGCACAGTCTACTTTAAACCCACAAAGCTTGGCATATCGTATAGTACAGTCAAACCTGCATTATATTGAGCCCACATATAACGGATTACTGCGTATATTGGACCGCTGTGAAATCCCCTTGAATATATTTTTCGAATAGACAATATTTATTTTATATAATTTCACACACGCACACACAACCCTTTTGTGGATCCCTTCAGATTTGATGCTACATCTAGGCTTAACTGTATAGTACATAAATGCTGACATTCATACATGATGCAAAGTTAAGCACAGCAAATTCGACACAAGACCCCACATGGCTGTCTTCTTGACAGCCTGGTGCAATGCTTAGCTTGTGGATAGCTCGTGAAAACCAATCAGATATTCATTATTGTACCAATTAGGTCAACTATCAACATTACTTCACTTATAGACCCGCCACGGTGCTTTAGTAGATTATGGTGCTCGATTGCTGAACCGAAGGTAGCGGAATCGAATCCCTGCTGCAATGGCTACATTTTCGACGTAGGCGAAAATACCTGAAGTCCATGTAATTGGGTCCAGCTGCATGTTAGAAAGCCGCAGGTGGTCGAAATTTCCGGTGCCCTCCACTACGGCGTCCCTCGCAATCATATTGTGGGTTCGGGACATTAAACCGCAACAATTACAATTATTATTCACCTATAAAGAAGCTTCCTAACACACATTGCAGGTATGCACAATGCACAAGCTGGAATGTGTGCTGCATTTCCGTAAAGGGAGAATAGAAAATACATTTGAAATAGGAGGTCAGAAAACATCGCTAGAGAGATACATCATGAGAATCGAAATACATGGCAACTATCTGAATCTATAAAATGGCTAAGCTGTACAGAATACATAACAGCCACAATTTCATTTTGAGAAAGAAAGAGAGATGGGCTCAACCCCTCCTTCTGATATCCCCTTTCGGTTACACATGTGACTCCAAGGCACAGCCTAAAAATTCTTCAGCTCAAAACTTCTGCAATACCGCATTTACTCAAATGTAATGCAACTTTTTTTATAGATTTTTGTAATCTAAAGTCGATCCTCGCGTTACTATCGAATACCAAAATTACTATGCTTTCTTCTCAGACTCAAAGAAAAATCACCCCTCGCTTCACAATCGTGGTCCCGTTACAATCGCGTGAATATGGTATATATCAGCAATGTGGCTTCTGAGTGCCCATTTTTCGAGTCGTGCGCAGTTTTCTTTCTTGCGCTGTTTCTTCCACACTGCCAGGAGCTAAGGTGACCGTAGGTCAGAAAAGGGCAAAAGTTGAAATAAAGGCTAGACTAAAGCTGAAGAAGCGCACAAACTGAACACAATACTGCCCGTGCCTTTTGTCTTCATGAAGTAAGGAAAGGGGCGCTGCTTGCTTGAATGGCGGTGCTTTGCATTACCTGATTGCCCTGGACGAGAACCTGCTGCTTGCCATTGGCCAGAGGGGTAACGGACACGCTGGCTGCCACACCCACTTGAACCTGCGCAACAGGCAAATAAAAGTCATGGGGAGATGTACCAGGCATGTGATACACAACAGATGATCTCAAGTCAACAATCTGTCAGGACTTCTAGAACGAGCGCAAATCAGGGACAAAGCCTATTTAAACAAAGTAATGTTTCATACGTGACTACAGCCAAATCTCATTATAGCGAATCTCAGATTACTGATTTTTTTCATATTAATGACTTTTTTAAAAATCCCTCTCACACCGAATGTTTCAGAATAAGTTATCAAGTTTTGTCCCCCTTATATTACCGACAACACTTCAAAATACCAAGTAATGATGTTAAAACGTTATCGTGGCTGTAAAAATAATGCCCAGCTCAGTACCTACCACTGTCACCATCATCATCAAAAAGCTCGCGCATTTGTCTCTCTGCCCAGCCTATACATATGTGAGACAGCCCTGTCGCCACTATCATCACCTGGTATTTGTTTCTAGCATCGGGGTTCGCCCCGTTGCCTTCGTTTTCGTCGAGTAGCTTTACCTGCGCGCTCATTACACGGCTGTTTTTTAGCTGTTTGGTCGCGGTGGTCTAGTGGCTAAAGTACTTAACTGCTGACCCACAGGTCGCGGGATCGAATCTTGGCTGCGGCGGCTGCATTTATGATGGAGGCGAAAATGCTGAGGCCCGTGTGCTCAGATTTGGGTGCACGTTAAAGAACCCCAGGTGGTCGAAATTTCCGGTGCCCTCCACTACGGCGTCTCTCATAATCATATGGTGATTTTGGGATGTTAAACCCCACATATCAATTAGCCGTTTCATTGGTGGTTGAATGTCCAAGATGAGCTCTGAAAGCAGCACAAAAAAAAAATGCTATGACAGTCAAAAAGTTGGGGGACCCTTAAGCTTCGCCTTTAAGAGTTAAACGCGATAGCGAAATCAAGCCCCTATGCACCCTTCAACCGCTAAGTGCATACTTATTAATATGTTTTGTCACACACACGCACACAACCACGCATGCACGCAAGTGCGACGTATCTATAGCAATGGTACAGGTTTTCGACATATTTAACAGCACTTTTAAAACAACTTCATGAAAATATTATACAGTGATTGTTCAGTGGTTGACGAGAATATGTCACCAGTAGCCCTGCCGATGAGCAGGACTGTGTAGTTTGGCCACTTCCCTCTGCCGATAAGGTAGTCTGGGTAGTGCACCCAGTTGCTCGTGCTTGAACATTACCATCGCTCTGGCTCGTTAGTTTTGGAATGCTACTTGACATGATTGTCCCGCCCGCACTCATCGATGAGCAAGGCTGTGCAGCTTGGCCACTTTCCTGTGCTTAAACGGCGGAACCATATAAGCTCCATCGCCGCTGTCGTTTTGTCTCGCTCTGTTAAGCCAGCAATTCGTAGTTCTCTTACCGCTTCTGTCGCACAGCCTCAGCATGCTGTGCTTTGCTCTCTGCCTTTTGCGCATCAGTCGCGCGTGGCCTTCCTCGTCGTCGAGCACCAGTTGAGACAGATGCTGCATGAAGTGCCCCAGATGAGGCAATGTGGGTAGTGCTTCCAGTTGCTCGTGCTTGAACGTTAGCATTGTTCTGGCTCGTTAATTGTGGAACACTAATTGACATGAATGTATCGCCCACACTCATCGATGAGCAAGGCTGTGCAGTGTGGCCACTTCCCTCTGCTAGAACGGCACTCTCCTGCAGTCGAGACACATTTTTTACAATGTCTCACAGATGGCACACAGACACACACACGCGCGCACGAATGGTACATACAGGTTCTTTACTTAAAGCAAGAGTCGCGTGGCCTCCAAAATAAATGCCGCGCGCTTGCCATCTCAGGCCATAAAGAGTCTCACAAAGCCTCACAGATGGAAGAACATTATCTAGCGCTTCCTGTTTGCTTGATCGACGCCTCTGGAAAGGCATGATATGTTTTCCGCTAGATGGACATGGTTGTGCATATTTAGAGCTGTTTGAAAGTTCCTGTGTGTTTTTAGCGGCGATGGCTGCACTATCCCGGTCTTTTTCGACGTAGTTTGTTGGCCTCCCAAATGCGCCTACAAATTGCCGAATGGGCTCATTTTCGTCGCGACACCTGTGGAACAAAACGCGTGAAGGAGATTCCTTCCACAACATGGCATTTATATCGCGTTTTTTTCTGAAGCAGCTGCAACTAACATCGTGGCTTTGTGGTAGGACACCTGCTTGCCCTGCGAACGGCCCGGGTTCAATCCTCAATAGGACCAAAAATTTTATACATTATTTTATTTGCTTCTTTCTCAATTTTTCGCTCACGGATGATTTTTCCCTTACAACCGACGGTGCCGAAGCCGATAGTGGTATTTCTGTGACACGAGCTCTCTAGCGCTATCGCGTTAAAAAAAGAAATGGCAGCATATCCACGAAGTGAATGATGGAGAGTGAGGCGAAGAATTCGTCCGTCCATTCGTCCGTCAGTGTGACCGTCCATGCGTCCATCAGCCCGTCCGTGCATGCGTCTGTTCGTGCATCCGTCCCTGCGTTCGTCCATGCAGCCGCCCCTACGTCCGTTCATGCGTCCATCCATGCATCTGTCTATGTGTCCGTTCGTCCATCTATTCAACACTCCAAGTACCACTATCTCGCATCTTTTCATCATATATTCCCCATATAGAAGCACCGCCATCCAGCGGACATTCCAAGGACTAAACGAGAGGTAGCACGCGCACACTTTCTTAAGGCTTGCGCTTCGGGTTCACTTCCCACCTTTAACCACCTCGAGTTCATGGTATATACTAGTACACTGTATTCATGGCACTGCGGCCGAACGCTCGCTAAACCTTTCGAAAACCAAGGAGGTTACACCCAGCGAGTACGACGTAGTAAACTTTTTCAGTCAGATAGTGCTCAATGTACATGCCAATGGCTGCTAATAGGAAATGAGAGCCGGAGAATTGGGCTTTTACTTTCTTACGGCTTGCGCTTCGTATCTACTTCCCATTTTTAACCACCTTGAGTTCATTCATGGTATATACAAGTTTATTGTATTCATGGCACTGCGGCTCAACGCTCGCTAAACCTTTCTAAAGCTAAAGAGGTTACATTCAGCGAGTATAGCGTAGCAACCCTTTCTTGTCAGATAGTGCTCAATGTACATGCCAATGGCTGCTAATGGTGATCGCAGCCTGCGCGTTAACTAAAAGCCAAATGCTCCTGTCTCTCATTCCCCATTAGCAGCCATTGACATGTACATTGAGCACTATTTTTTATTGTTCAACAACGCACAGAAAAAGTCTCTCACCGGCACCACCATAGAAGTCAATCAAAATGTTATACTTGTTACATACAACGGGGGACGAACAGGTGCCGCTATAAGGAGCTTCGCCCCTAAAATGCGATGGCACAAGTGACCTATGGGATGAAGTCACCTATGATTACCCGTGTGTGCTTCGCTAATGACTTAACATAATGCACAGTTCGACAATGAAGCATGTACATGAGCTTAGCTGATGACGAATAAGATCCATACAATTTGTCAAAGTATGAAAACGGTGACGAGAGCGAAGACGCCGTTAAACAGCTTTTGTGAACCAACGTGAAGAATCGATATTTAAGCCGATGCTTCGCAGTGCACAAGAAGGATGCACACGTTTTGAGAGTTCTTTCAGCAGCCAAGCTGCCCTCATAAGGACAGATCGTGCTCTTTTTCAAATTAACATGCACCGGTTCCGTAATAATTTAGCGTTTCTTTTTTTCTCGCTCATTAGAGAATAACACGATCACGAATATATACACAGCACAGGTAGGCAACTCATGTGCTTGCATTTGTGATTTTTGCTAAAACTTATAATGCTTTCACTACAATGACTTTTCAAAATAACTAATTATTTTTAGTGGTTCTTTGAGATTTGTTGTCTTGAGATTTCACCATGTATTAAAGCCAGTCTAAATGAGTCGTCTGTTGTAATGAACAGTGCAAAGCCATGATGAGGGTGCAATGCGGAATGCACAGCAACATCAAATGAAAGTGTCTTATACATATTAGAAAAAAAAAATTATAACAAAAATCTGAGCAAAAACTCATGCGATTCCAAAAGGCTTGGATAACTGATTTTTCCATGCAAAGAACCACTACAGCCTCGAGGGTGTATACATGATGAGATAGCGTGGTATGTGCATAGGATATGCATTTTCAAGGCACCATATGTGAGTTAAATCACCAAGTTTTTTTTTTACAAAATCTGATGCACTGTGGAACCACAACATCAATTCAAGGTTACCAGAAGTTTTACATGAAGCAAGCACAAATCAACAAAATGTGACTTTCCAAGAATAGAGGGTATATCCGGGAAAAAGGTAGAGGACAAGGATGGAAGCCTAGATGAACTTCTAGCTTGTGCGCAATCACACTCAAGGTTATGCAATGCTATCAAGCTCACCCATACCCAAGCTCTACAGAAGTACACTAGACTCTTGATAATTCAAACTTTCGTTTGTTTCAAACAAATCTCACATTTCTGGTTGACGCATCACTATGTTTTCGAGTCGAAATGCCCCACTGCACAAGTTCGGTAAATTCAAACTTTTTGCTTATTCATGTCTGCTGGTTTTGGCCCGTCTATGTAAACATTGGCCTTTTTTATGTTGCAAATAAATAAATGTGGTCAAGCAAGCCAAACCAGAAGCATCCACAATCACATGCTGACTTGCAGAGAGAGAGAGATATAACAAAAACAAACAAAGAATTTCCACACACAGTGAAGCCTTGATTCATTTATTGCCTGCTACAGGATTTATCTATTGCCTGCTACCAGATGCCTGCTACAGGAAGAACAAATCAGCTGGCAAACCCTTCCTCTCTTTTTCTTTCGATTAATGTTGGTCTCTAGTGCTACATGCAATCATTTGGCATATTGCATTGCCTCCAAAATGATCGTGCACCATAGATGACCCCAAAGAAATCTCGATTAGCATGCCCCCATGAGATGTGGGGAGGCAGGGGGGACGCCAAGCAGATGACGTGATGATAGTGTCGGTTACCCGCCACCTGTTTGAAACCGCTCCTCAGGCATCTAGTAAAGGAGGCAATGATCCATCACGTGCCAAACCCTTTCTAAACTCACTTTCCCCGCAGCACACAAGTGTCATGCAAAAAAGCATTCTAAGAATGAGAAGGGGTTACCAGCTGACACGAGACACCATGCACTTGATCTCTCAATTGAATATGCGTGCAGGTGATGTATATTATTAAGCACCAGTATGATCACTAATGTCTAAAAACAATACTGGCAATCATGCAGAGCTGTCTATGATGTTGCTAAAGCACTGACAAACAATAAACATGCAAATGCTAATCTGTATGCTGCCCCAAGCCACATTTTTGAAAATGTGGGGATCTTAGGCGTGCCCGCAACCATTTCGCGGGCATTCCGCCGTACGGCCGCTCCTTTTCCCTTTCCCATGCTCTGGCAACAGCGCGTGGCGATAGATGGCGCCACACATGGGCGCGGCACGTGTTCTCAGAGGCTACGAGAATCGGGAGGCCGAGTCACGTGCGCGCCGGAAAGGTCTCCCCTCTGTTGGTCGGCGCCGGGTAAGCACGTGTTTCCTTCGTTTGCGTCCCCTTTGGGAATCGCCGGACTGTAGCCTGCCTGGGGGCCTTGACATCCCGGCAGGTGTGTTTAGTTGAGTGCTGGCTTCGGCATTTTACGCTAAGCCAACAGCGGTACGTAGTGCTTGAAGTGGTTGCACCACACCAAGCCGCACCTGCCGTAGGCCTATGCGTACGAGGTTTGCCCTAACTCTCGCGACCAGGCCCAGTGGCCATCGTGAGAGTGGGAAGCATAGCCCCAAGAAACCTTTTCCTGAACGGCGTGTCAAAGCTCGCCATTGCCAGCTGCGACGTGCTCGCGGTTTCCCCTTATCATGAACGTCCGCGTGCAGGAGCCTTTGCTCTCCGCGTCCCAGGAGCGGACATTGTACTGTTGCCCGGGGTGCTGCCAAAGGCAATAAAGTGTTGGTGTATTTCTGTTATTCGAACACTGTCTGTCTTGCAGCGCCGTGCTAAACGCCTTGTTAGTAGAGCGCGCGCGGAGTGGTGCACTACACGCGAGTAGGTGACGGAGTTGCGGCCCTGTGGCTTGCTAAGCGTGAACCCGCGGTGATCATCCGCTACGGTGAGTAGCGAGGTAACCATAAGAAGTATAGATATTTCGAACTTTTTATAATTGAACCAAATCCTGAGGTTTCCTAAAGCTTGAAGTTTTGAGAGTGCACTGTACTTGGGGAAAAGTAGAGGGGCTCACCTCATGTGCCAGGTGTGCAATGTCGATGCCGTACGACTCGAGACCCTCGACGAGGGTCACCTTCTTGTTGCCCGTTCGTTGAGCCACCTTGAACGAAATCGGGGGCAGGGCACCGCGGTGGATGGTGGATCGCCCGCCGTCTGCGGGCGTGACTTCGTGCGCGGGCTGCATCCGCGACATCACCCGGTTGAAGAGTTCCTCCCAGCTGAGCTTCTCCGACGAGCACGCTGCCGCGTCGCTCAGGTGGGGGTCCATTTTCACCAAGCTGCAACGTGCAGGCAACAAAAGGCTCAGTGCTTTCCGCTCTATGTGCACTATGCTGGCAGTTGAAACATTATAATAAGACCGCACTGAAGAATTTACCTTTCTCAATACATGGTCCACCCTCTTAACTTTTAACCTGAACGCGCAAGCATTGACTGCAGAGATGATAAGTGCGGTACAACTGAGTGCAGTGGGTGAAGTGAAAGATAACACATGCACGCATGCCATGAGTAGTCCTGTGCAACTGTCTTCTGTTAGGCTGTTCCAGGAACTGGACAACACCCCACTTTTTTTGAGTACCATTATCCCCATCGTTTTTTCTGTTCTGAACACAGCATTGAAGTAGTTATGAAGAAAAGACCACGTAGTCACACTTGAGCCGGACAGGATGCGATAAACACCCGCTGATATTACAACATGCGACTCAGGATTAATTATTTTTGTATGCTGTGGTCCTTGCAGCACTTTACTGACGCAAAAAATATATCTGCCCCCGCAAGCCAAAAACAGGAGAAAAAAGCACGCGGAGTTGGATCCGTTTCGCATGATAGCATGACAGAAAATAGTTGCTCTAAACTTTTAACTGCGCGCATGTGTGTATTCTCGCTGATTTTGTCACTGCTCTCTATCGAAAGGCGCATATTATTTCATGGCCATCGCTCGTTCGCTCAGGTTTAAAATTAAATAAATATCGGTAGTGTGTACATCCAAACCACAACATACTTCGTAGCTTGGACGAGGTATGATGTGCTGTACTGACCTTCTGTCATCTGGATCTTGAAGTTCGTTTTCCTTCACGTAGCTCCTGATGACGGCCCTCACTTCATCGAGTCCCAGTGCGTGTCCTTTGCTGCCAAAAGAGAGAACACAATGCAAGAGCTGAAGCGCATACATCATAGGACATGGATATGAAACTCTTATGTGTGTGTCAAACGGTACACAAATGCAATGTGACGTAACCAGAGCTCCCCAATCAAAGTAGTTCCAAAACTTCATTCCGAAATCTGAACGTGCTTATGGACAAACTTGTGAAGAGGGAGAGAAAAAATAAAGCGAACGGCGGGGAGGTTAACCAGGACCGAGAAGTTGTGAAGGTTAGCAAACGAACATGCCACCAGGGTGCAATGACAACATGTACACCTTGTCACCACATCTTTCTCAGCAAACAGGTAACACAACAATTGGCCTCGGTGATTTTGAGCAATGCTGCATGCGGACTCAGACACGAGGAGCCTATGAGGAGTCCCACAACTGATATGACTGAAAAGCTCTGGACATGAAAAGATGATGCCATGCCACAAGACTAAGCAGAGAAAAAATCACAGTTTGATCACAAGGGTGAATCAATGAGTGCCATAGGGACAAATAGCAACATTAAATGAATTGAGGCTAGGACTCAACTTTATTAGGTTCTGAAGTGGCATAACTACAAAATGCTGACATGCGAGGATATGGCTTTTTCGTGCTGTCTGGCACCATAATGTGAGATAAGAGGTGAGGGCAGAGTACGTACAAGGTAGGAGCAGTGTAGTTATGTCAGACGAGATTGCATCTGCAACCTTTCGATCAAACTTTGTGGTTGATGCCTGAGCTATGCAGTTTCCTTCCCCCCACTGGCTTTCATGCTCCTTCGCCCGCTGGAGTAGGCCAAATAGCGTGAAGGGTTGCCAGTGGGGAGAACGTCGGCTTGAGCCATGTCCATCTGCAGCCTTCGCAAGCTTATGACGCATATGACGAGTGAGGTGTGTTGCGTTGACTCTACTTCAAAGAAAAGAGTGTTTGTCAGGATCAACTAAACACCATTTATTAATACAACGAAAAATTTAGAAAGTTACAGCGACAAGGGCAACACACAAGACAAATTTCCAAGCATGACCTCCGGGTCATGCTGGCAAACCCTGGCCCCGGTGGACAGCATGGCACGCATACGAACGAACTCCGCAAACTTTCATCGACCCTCCCCCCCCCCGGTTGCCCCTACTGGACGCATGTGCAAGAATCCTCACTGCTGGGTAATATCACTGCCAGTGTGGACAAAGCCGAGGGTGGTTACTGAGGGTTCCCCCAGGCTTATCAATAGGGGCTTTATACGGAACGCAACGACGACAGCAAAAGTATGCCTCTAGTGTCCATATAATTGCCATAAAAGAAGATTGCAGGTTCATGATAGCTAGCCTAAAGCCACAGCAGCCATAAATCGAACCTGTCCAAGCAAAATGCCGTAGCCACTCGAGTACGGCACTCACCTGCAACCAGGGAAGAGAGGCAGCACGGCGGCCGTGATGGAGCGCAGCTCCCGGATGGTGGGGAAGCGGTAGCCGTCCCTCTTGGGTGGCTCGGCCGGTGGCAGTTCCATTTGAGCAAAGCCGCGCAGGCGAGGGTGTTCCCTGCGAACCGACACAATGCTCTGGACGCCCGGACTGGTCTCCTTCAGTGCCAGTAGACCTTCCTGGGAGGAGTAAGGGCCACGAAAGTTGCTTCCCATTTCTCCACTGAGCGACGGATAGCCCAGTCGCTACTGGTCACACTGTTATATTCCTGCTATGAGTGCAGGGGCTCAGGGAACTTCCACTACAGTTCTTACAATGAAGTAGAGTGTTTCAAACTAAATGTCAGTTAAAGGGACCGACAACTGCCAAGAACAGGAAATGACATGACTCCAACGATGGAAGGATCGTCCGTTGCATAGACTCAAACCAACCCTATTTCTTCCGTGAGACGTAGACATTTATTTATGTATTTATTTTACCCTCAGGGCCCAAAGGCATTAAATATTTTTATTCCTTCATTAAATGTTGCAAAAACTGACCTGTGGCTCCTCTGGCAGCAAAAACATGAACGATTCGTTGTACCCAGCCACGTGACTGTTGATTGCTATATGTGGCTGGCTATTTTTTAGTATTGAATTATTGTTTATTTCTTTATAATCAATATTACTTTATATAAATGTACATATAGGCCTGCTTTAGTGGTATGCATTAAATCGGCACAACCTCTGTGTGATGTAATGATCCCTTTCTTGTCAGAATGTCTTGAGCAACTTTTCAGCGTGCTCATGCAACTATGCACGCAGCTTCCAGATCACTAACATTTTGGAGCGACATAGTTTTGCTGCCTACATTTCGCCTCGAAATGTTGGGCACTGCTACTCAACGTGGCCGTGCAAGTGCGTAGTGACATATCCGATGACTTGGCTTGGCTCGTGTATTGAGAGAGTAACAACGCCGAGACAAGCTACCCTCGACATAGGCGCAGGAGTGCGTGCTTACTTGAAGTGTTAAAAAATATACCAAAGGTGGTTTAGGGGTGTGCGATATCGATGGCGGCGAAAAGCGGAAGGCGTTTAGTGAATAAGGCATGATCGCAACTGCTCACCGACTGCAAATGTGCCAGGTAGGTGGACAGCTTCTTGTACGAAGTACGCCGGATGTCGATCTGCCGACCCGGAGGACAGCGTGGCAGGACGTGACCGCTGTACAGGCTGCTTGCAAGCAACGGCAGGGGAAGCTTCGATCGCAGTGCCGACAGCACGCAGCTCTCCAGCAGGGCATCCATGGTGTCCATCTAGGAACGACAAGAAGAGAGTGATTTAGCTTTGCAGATTAGTGGAAACAAACAGCTTGACTAATACAAGAGACGAGCTCAGCAATACCGCGAACAACCCAAAGAAGTGCACAGTTCACATATGCGGACGAAACTTGTTTTTTTGCCAGTTCTTTCAACTGATAGCGAAGGAGAATCAAGACACATTGTGGAGAGGCCAACTTGACTTTACTGGAAAGTCACAATGCCTCAAACTAACCTTGACCCGCTAGGTACGACTGAAGTGAACACATCGGTGAAGACACTATGGTGCTTCACTTGCTTCATTCCTGTACCAACATGTAAAGATACAGACTCTCGATAAACGGAAATCTGTTAAACGAAACTACTGCTTCAATAGAACTGCCTTTGATATGATTGGTTTCGTACTTGGTATTCTGCATCCCTCTCGATCCCTTCGTAAATGGAGCCTTTTTTAGCCGTACCTTCAGGTTCTCTTTAATTTAAAGTCTGCATTATTTTTCTTTGCCTGAAACAAATACAATATCAAACAAATCACACATGAATTTTGAGCCTACAATTCACTCAATAGTCAATACTGTTGATTGGGCGAGTTGGTGGGCGCTCTCATTTCGAAACAGTCACTCCTTGTAATGTGAAAGCGGAATTCCTCCTACTGCAGACTGATTAAACTTAGGATATATTAATGAAGCACACACAAGTCCACCTATGCATTTTCTTTTTTGAAACATGTTATCGAGTGCTTTAGAATTATGATGTGTGAATTTGACACATTTGCATATGCTGCATCATAACTTGTGCTGAAAGGCTTATGCAGAATGTAAGCACAATCATGTGAGCTTTGTTTTCCTAAGATATTGCAATTTTTAAAATTCACCAAAAAGTACTCATGCAGTGGGAATAAATAGGGAACTACAGTCGAATCTCTATAATTCACACTCAAAGAAGCAAGAAAGTTTGTTAAAATTAAAAGAAGTTCGAATTAATGAAAGCTAAATGAACAAAGGGCTCACCATGCAATGGCGCATGTGTGTTGAGCTAACACACGAGGGGGAAGTTTCAGAAGACATACATTTATTCACAAATCACAGGACATCCGTCATTATATTGAAGCAATCGTTGATGCGTGTCTGCACACGTTTGCCTTGCAGCGAGTCAATCAATTTCACATGCAGCTTGCAAAGCATTTCTACCTTGGCAAGAGAAGCTGCGTGCGGTAATGTCTAATGCACACACTCTGAAGACGCAACAACAACTACGTCTCCACTGCTACCCTCTGCGCCGCAGCCGGAGCGTGGCCAGCACATGACCAGAAAGGAGGAGTGTCTCCACGCGGAGAGAAGCAGATCGGCATTTGAGAGAGAACCAACACTCCGCGGCAGATTTTCTTTTTTTGCTCTTTGCGCGCAGCTTTGAAGGAAGAATGGTCTCTACGTGGCCAGGACGGGAAAGCGTAGCACCGGCACGTCGCAGATCAGCATTAGAGAGAAAGACAAGACACAGCGACAAATTTTTTTCCCCTCTCTCTCTTCACACGTGGCATTGAAAGGAGAAGGGTCTCTATGAGGCAGGTATGGAAAAGGAAAAAGCGTAGCACAGGCACGTTGGAGATTGGCATTTGAGAGAGAGAGAGCAAACATTCCGCCGCAGTAATTTCTTTCCTTTCATTCTTTTCCTTCTTCGCGCACAGCATTGAGGTGTCAGAGATGCCACAGCGGGGGATTGGGTGTGGTGCTGAGAGCATTTTCCGAGCATGGTATGTTCAAATTAACCGTCACAAGTGCTTGCGCGTTCGAATTACAGAGTACTTTCGCCCATTGGAATACACATAGCTTTGTTGGCACCCCAGCATTGGTTTGAATTAACCGGAAGTTGAAATTAAGCATGTTATAATTAATGAGATTCGACTGTACAAGAATAGTGAAATTAATTTTTAAATCAGCAATGAAATTTGGCAACAGATTTTTGCATGACATAACAATGTGCGAATGTTCGAAAGTTCTGAATGCCACTTGAATACCACATTTGTGTTTCGTCTATTCAATTTCAAAACCATGTACTGTAGAATATTATTAAATGAAATTTGCAGGAAACAAGTCAATATTTTCCACCTTACAGGAATTTCGTTTATTGAGAGATGTGCGGAGGCACAGCACCCCAATGTAGCACCAACAACGTTAGAGACATTGCTGTTTCAGTGATTTCCCTTCGCCAAGATTCTACTGTGTATGAATAACCTTGAGGACCACCTGCTTCCCAGCAAAATTCATGCCAAAGAACGAAGACACCCTGACACTGCTTTATCCCCTATTCTCCCTGACGTTCAGAACGTAAAATGCACAATTGACGCATCAAGCACCCGTTGAAACTACTCAAAGAAAAATTGTGATACAGCCACAATATGCAAAGCAGTAAAAAAAAAAATGCTGCGCAAGCATGTTCTTTGTCTGCTCCTTTAGTCCGCGAAAAAAGCCACAGGACAATGCAGGAGGATCTGAACTTACCGTTTCTTCAACCTGCTGCTCTTCCTTGGCATCCTCCGATGGCTCCGGCTGCACTTCCGCCATTGCTGGCTTCTCAGTAGGTGCGCATTGCTCTTCGTCGACTGCAGAAGAGTTTTCTTCAGGTGGTGCCGCTGGGGTGTCCGTTTCTGGGGACTGAAAATGTAAGGATTCACAGAGGTCTTTTTTTTATGCCCCGTAGTTACCCATCGCACACCGATTCACCATAAAAAAAAATGTGTATACCATATTTAGAATATTTTGTATTCAAATGACAACTGGATGCAGCTTGTGTTGAAACTTGTTTTCAACTCCATACCCGATATTTACTTCTCAAGAATGATATGAAGCACATACAACAAGCACACAGTTTGGAACACGAAGATATTGTACACGCAGCTTCAAAGAAATGACATGGGAGATCAAAATTACTAATAGAGGCAAAACGGGCTCCACAGGGTGCAAATATGGCTTTTCACTAGTGTAAATGCCGATGCACAGCAAATTCGTTGCTTGCACACACTAGTCAATGATTTGGGTGGCTGTGCACATGAAAAATCTGTGCAATTCAGCAAAAGGAGAGGAGGTTGGGTATGGGTAGCGTGCATTCATCAACCGGCGGGAAGCGCTCACCTCTGGCTGTTGGTTTTCCTCGTCCTCTTCTTCGCCACAACTGTCGCCGTCGATCTGGGGCAGCGGCCGCTTGCCACCGTGTGCCCACAGTTGGTCACCCAAAACGTGCGCAATAGCAACGGCCTTACCGGATCGCTGCTCAGCCACTAATGCCTTGGGGCTCTGCAGAAGGCGCCCGACGGCCACGGCGGCCCTGCCTTCTCCTGCCACTCGAACAGCCACTGCGTCACCCAGACGAGCCTCGGAAAGGCTCTCGCTGTAGCCAGCCAGCCCTGGTGCCATGAAGTCTGCACCCCCTGCCATAGGTGAAGGAGATCCCAATGTTTTCAGCTAGATTCAAGCCAACTGCACTCATACCTCAATACAACGAACCGGGATAAAACAAAATATCGGTTATAACAAAGTAAATAAAAAATGGTCTTGCAATAGATATCGTGCTAGGAATATACCTTTATAACAAATTTTCGAATATAACAGACTTAGTTTCAAGAAGCTGACAACCCGGCAACATGGAAATCGATATACTCTCGAAGTTAGACGAGGGACAGGGCGTGTTAGCAAACATGCTTTTCTTTTTTCTCAACTCGAAGCGATTTACCTTTGGCAAAAAACTTGCTCACATTCTTGCAACTATAATTCGCCAGAGATTAGTCAGTAAAATCTCTATTGGGCAACAATTAATAGCTGCTTTGACTCTGCTCTAGCAGGCTTTGCCTACTAGAGAATGTTCTCTGCCAACAGAGGTCGCTAAACATTGCAGCTGCTGATGATGCCAACAAGAGTATGTACTGCCCTCTCAGGCACTGCAGTGCGGCTTTAATTTTTCCAATCCTATTCTCCCCCCCCCCCCCTTTTTTTACTCAAAAATAAATAAATATTATGAATATATTTTCAGGCAAGATTCAGAAAATCGAAAGTGACGTCGAACTTTGTACATTTTTCAAAAAATTTGGAAGAGCTGGCAGGTATGACTAAGCATGCATTTGAGCTCGGGCGTGTTAGTTATGCTGAAGAAAGTGGGCAGGAAGATGACTGCCACCGTAGCCCAATTGCAGGACATCAACACGTTATTCGAAGGTCGCAGCTCTAATACCTTCTGGTGGCAAGTTGTCCTTCCACGCGCTTTGCTTTCTTCCCATTTGTATTATAGTTACTGTGAATAACGTCCCCTCATACATTATTTAGCTTGATTGCCTGTTGGTTCTCATTAAGTGACGTGCACAACTGCAGAAGTGTCATGACGTGAGCTCGTTGGTAAATGTTAATTTCAACAGTGCAAGAACGAACCAGACCGCAAGAGAGTAGCTACAGGACAAGCTTTGATACCATCAACTCGACCTTTTTTGTAATTATTATTCGATTGCCGATTGGAAGAATGCGTGGATGTATAGTTTTTTGTGTGCTTTCTGACTTATATTTTTCACTGTAATAAAAAAGAAATTATTTAGTTCATGGTTCAGAGCTTGTCGTGTATATTATCTTCCTTTGTCCCGTCCTTCCTTGTGCTGTTGAAATAGATGAACATGGCTTAAATCTGTGATTGCTGAGATCAACGTATTGAAGCTTGTTTTCAGATCATAAGTTCCAGCAGTGCACTACCTGCCTAGAACAAAGCGAGGCTGCTAATTAAGGCTACAAATGAAACCGGGCCAAGGGTGGATACATATGTGGGGTTTAATGTCCCAAAACCACCATATGATTACGAGAGACGCCGTAGTGGAGGGCTCCAGGGTGGATGGAAAAAAACTGGAACTGAGTGCTTCGCCTTTTTCTCCTTCCTGTCCCCCTTTTTCACGAAACGCATTTCACACCACAGTCAAGCATATCTCTTCAACTTATATGTCTGTTAGTGGGTCATTAATTGCACCATAATCTGCTTCTACCATTGCTATTAAGTTGTCACGCTACGGTCATTCAGTGTCAGGCATTACATAGTATGTCACGAGCTAGTCCACTCACAGCTGAAACGGCGAACACTACTGCGCACGTACTATCAGCATCAAATGAAACATGAACATCCGAGTGTGCGGCCCAAGTACTAGCATAAGGCGCTCTGTCCATTTATCAGCATTGACAGGTGTGCACATGTGGATTGGCAGTGCTCAGCGATCTTTTTAAAATGCAATATTTTTGCTTGTGTTCTAATTCTGATGTGGTGATGACAGGCACCGGTGCAGGCAGGTCGAGCTCTTTTGGCCGTTTCCCTTTTATTTTCATTGCCTTTGTTTCGAATATCTGAACTAGAACAGAGGCGAAAATATCGTACTGTAGAGAAATCACGCAGCGCTACCAGACCAGATGTGCGGAGTGGACCTGCTTACGGTGATGGCTGGAGGGTGCACACTGCGCTTTCAGTAATGATTGCGGACCATTTGTGATTTATATGACGCCGATTGCACACCCACGAGCAAAACTACAGGCCATAGGGGCATGAGCTGGAGTCGCTATATGTGCCGTCTGGTTGTGAGCTGTCTTCAGTCGAAAGCATTACTTCAATGAAATTTGTCAGAGAAATGCTCTTGACAGGAGACGACTCGCCGCTAGACAGCGCAAATAGCAAATGTAAACGACAGCACTGGTCTGAGTATTTTCGCTCATGAATGCGCATGATGTAGACAGCTGAATCAGCTGTTCAAAGCAGCAGTGAAAGTGCTTGCACGCATGCCTGCATGCTCACCTGCTAGCCGCTCCACGACTGGCTTCCAGGTGCAGACATAAGGCAGCATGGAGGGCAGGCGCCACAGAGTGTACAGGCTGGGCACCAGGCGGCCCCCGTCGTGCTCGAAGAACAAGGGCTCCGAGTCCAGGCTGTAGGCCACCACAGATTCGCCTCCGTGGCACAGCAGACGCAGCTGGAAGAGTTCGCCACCTCGCCCGACAGGGCACAGCTCGTCCAGCTGACTAGCACTCAGGTGAGGGTACTGGGACTCCAGCTGAGAACGAAGGCGCTTGCTGCATCAAAGGAGAGAAGCAGTGATGTTAGAATGTGACGGTGGCCCAAGACACGCATCGATACGACGTGGATCACTAAATGCGCCGTTTGGCTTGCCTATAATTGAATACAACTTTAGGAGTATGCAGCAAATTCTCGTGCCCTGCTACACCAGTTCTCGTGCGTTCTCGTGCCAGTTCTCGTCAAATTCTCGTGCCCTGCTATACCAGTTGACAGTGGTCAAGGTGAATCGAACAGACATGCATCCCGTTTGCAAACGTCAGTACAGAAACTACCAACAGAACACAACAATAAACAATGAAGGACTCACCGATCAGTGTTCCTGAGCCGGACGTTCGACTTGATTTTGAACGGTTTGATGAACATTTCCGGGTTGTCGTTGAAGAAAAATATTCGCGAGATCAATTTCAAGTAAGCCAAGTGCCGGTCATAAACCAACGTACTAACTTGCGCTTGCGCAGCACCTGGAAATCAGAAGTGTCTTTGGTGGCTGCTCTTTAATAGGATCAACGTGGGTGATGCAGACTATAATCTTAGTGCGAATGTTTTTACGGAATCTCGCTATTTAGTGCCGTTGTCAACAACTTCACCGCACACATCCCAGCACATATGGACTGGACCGGTAGACGAAGCCAGTTGGCTACGGCCGGCTAGTGAACTGACTTTTGGAATTTGACCGGACTTGACTTGGTTCTTGTGTGGCTTGTAACCAGCACAGCGACATGACCTACTACACTCCTGACCTGTTCAGATAGCGGGGTTCCTATGGGAGCGCGTGTCCCCGCTCTCGTTCAATCGCTCGCCGTAGGTGGCGCTACCTATAACCTGTTCGTCTGCTACTTTACGGCTGTTTGGACGGCGCTAGAGTAAGAACGGCTGCATTCCGTGATGAACAGCCGGCATATATGTGACTATTTTTTCACTTAGATGACTGGTCAAGTAAGCTGTTCAGTGTGACGAAAAATTTATTGCACACTGGTGGACAAATGCGAGAATCCGTAGACTTACATAGTGTAGGACAGCATATGTGATGTTGCGTCCATTTAATTGCAAAGAATTTGTGAATGACTTTTGAAATATTTGTTTCAAAATTATTTTTCATTAGTGCATAATAATTACGCAATATGAGTGCTCTGTTGGCCGAAATATGACCACGAACACTGAAGCTGACGTCAGCGAACAGGTGCTGACTAGCGCCACAGTGCTCGTAGGTGACGGCCCTAGCGGCAGAAGGTATGAACTAGAACGTGGGCGCTGGAAGAGGTGCTCTCTGGGCAGGTCAGGAGTGTAGTAGGTCATGCACAGCGACTTAGAAATGCGGGCCAACGCGTGCCAACGCCAACCTTCCTTGAGTGTCGCCGCCTCGGCAGGCTCGGGTCGGGGACTTCCGAATTTCTTGCTCTTTTTGACAAGCTCGTAGTCGCGCTGGGCAGAGTTTTCGCAGTTTCGTTATTTCAACTGCGGTACTGCTTTGCGTTGTACGTTCAACGCGACTGGTCGCGCATCGCTGAGCGACGCGACGGCGTGCACCTGACCGGTGAACTCGCCCCCTGAAGCCGCGGTCGCAGCCACTTGACCGGACATGTCGTCGTCCCCACGCGTCCAAGCGTCACCGTGCGTAGTCGACTCCTTTTAGAGGCGTGCGTCTCGTTTTCGGTAAAGCATTTTACGGGAGCGCGGCGCCGTCTTACGATTCGCACGTGGTAGTGGCGATAATCTTCCGCAATCATGTCGACGAGACGCTCCCGGATCCAGATCAAACCAAACTTGGGACGCAAGAGCGACGGCCCCGCGGGGTCGGGACAGCGGAAGCCGACACCGGCTGCCCCAGCGGCGGCGACCTCGGGTGCCGGTGACAGTGCCGCCGTCGGCACAACGACGATCGCTGCTGCGGCAGCGCCTCACGAACCCAGCGCGGCGGACCAACCAGACGTCGCGAGTGTTCCGGAGCAGCCGGCAACGGTGCCGGTGGTTGAGGAGCCCGCTCCCACCGCGGCGGCCCCACCAGAAGAGACACCTTGCGCCTCGGATGCCGTCGCGGAGACGCCAGCTGAAACTCCTCACGTTGCGGAACCAGCGCGGGCCGAGCCCGCGGTCACCAAGTCGCCAATCAAGCGGCCGGCGCCCGTCATTCCCGCTTGCGCGTCTCCCGAAAAGTAAGTGCTCTCGTGGTCCTTCAACACCAGTACTTTACTGGACGGAAAGCCGCTCTGCCCCGAAGCGATTCGTTGCGCTATTCGATGAATCGCGGAAGTGCTCGAGGTGATGCAATATTACGTGACTCGGGCCATCGACATTTGGCCATCTACTCTTTCGGAAATGTTTCTAATCGTGTGTGAACAGTCCGCACGACTAGTGCACGAAGGCTCGCCTGTTCGCTTTACAGCGACTTTGAAGTGCTGGCCTCGAACTGGGTAGATTAATGTTAAAAAAAAAAATAAACGTAGGAGAAGCAAACTATAATCTCACTGCGAATGTTTGTAAGGAATATGAATAGTAATAACAACACAATGGTTTTTATCATAACATAAAATCAAATTTTATCATCACACTTCATTATAAAGTAAATTGTGTAAAACATGATATACAATCTTCAATTGAGAATTGCAATATCAGCCAATGTTTTAATGAAAGAATGTGAAGGAAAGAAGTGGAAATTGAAGTGCTCATTCTTGTTTAATAGACGAAATTACTTATAATTGCTAAGGAGGTGAGTTAGTCAACTAACTTTATGAAAACAAATAAATTGATGCAGAGATACAACACACCAGCAAAAAGAGGTGCCTTAAACTGATTTTATAATCCAGGTTTGTTTGATCCTGCAGTGGTTTAATTAGATGCAATCCTTGTGTGTCTTCTTTCATGGCCTTATGTATATTACATATCATGCTGATTGGTCACAAACATGTTTAGCTCACCAAGTTTGTTCTGCTTGTGCACGTCTCTACCATTGTTGAATGCGCTGCTCTGTTCAGAGGTGGTTGTCACAAATCAAAGGTTTTGGGATGCAGTGTGAAGGAAACCACTAGAAGTTTCAGGTTACATGTTCGAAATGGAAACATCTTCACGTGGAGTGTCTCAAAGTGTACAGGGATTTGTGTTGGGTGTGGCGTTGTGTCGGACGGAAATGGTGCAGTTCATTAGTCCGAATTGCATTGAAACGTACGCTTGCAGGGTGGCCAGGCCATCTGAAACATCGGAGCGACTAACCCCCCAGGAGCCGGCAGCTACACCAAGTACACCGTCGGAGCCGCAGACTCGCAAAGGGGAAAAGCAGGTGAGATGATGTTTGTCAGGTTTGTTCGTGCGAGCAGTTTAAGCGGTGATGCAAGGCGACTTCGTTACTGTTTAGCTTGTACATTTCTCTGACATATAGAGTGCACATGCATGCTTTCAGAAAAGGTGTTGTGTAGATGTTAATGGGTGGTGGACACAGCAGATGCATGCTTGAGCCGATTTAGTCCAAGAACCACCTTTTAGCAGGCAGGCGATAAACTCGTAGTCACCATTAAAACCTCCTTCCACCAGTGGTATTACCTTACGGGGTGCTTTTGTGCAAGCATAGACTTGCATTCAATTCTAAATATTTGGGGCATGTTCAGTACAGTAACACACTAGTTTGACATTGTGCAATGATGAGTGAGTGACATGCTGTGGCTTCTTTTTTTGGCTATGTGTGTAGGGCCAAGTAAAATTTTGCTTGCTTAAGTCTACTACACGCTTAAAAATGCCTTAGCAACACTTGTGCAGCTTGCCATTGACCTCTGCAGGCGAGGTCAGGGTAAGGTCAAAGCAAAGTCACATTTCTCTTGGTGCATGTCTGCACTACTGACGGGGATTTTTTTAGAGGGATCAAAGACAATGGCACATCCAGTCAGTGGATTATCAGATTATGATTGTCTCCATTAGATTCGTAAATGTGCTGTTCTACAGGCTTGATCAACCTTGTAGTAGTGATTATATAAAAAAACTTCTTTTGGAACGCAATCCTGAAGATCGGGGTCTCATTGTTTAGATTGCACGGTGAAAGTTGAAAGCCAATGCAGCTGCGCACTGTCGCAGATTGACGCTTTATTACCCCTTCAGTGGTGATGTGTACAGTTGTACTCAACTTTGCGGGCTAGTCACACACTGCATGCTTTTCAAATCTCTTCAAACACAGTGTGCATATTTGTAAAGCGTTCTTGAGTGGACAACCAGCGCTAATTTAACTTGACTGAGCTGTGTATTACTGCAGTATATCACTTTGCTGGTAACACCACCATGTTCGACGATCATTTGACGTATTGCACTCCAGGGCCACCGTCAAGAGTATTATTTTTCTTCACCCAGAACAAATACAGCCAAAAAACAAAATGGACATGCATTTAGGGGCAAATGTTGAATTCTTTTTGTGCTCGAATTGAAGCTGATTTACTCTAGTATAAGATATTTCATTGCATGCTAATTAACATTATTTACAAAAACGAATAAAAACAACACATTTCTCCTTTTTTGGGGGGGACCTAATATTGAGTGCCTTGAAATCACCCTCTGCGAACGTGGCGTGTTTGTAGATAGTACATCATAACTGGCTTCCGAAAGGGATAAGCTCCACCCGCGGAAATTCGATGCAACTTTCAAACTCTGTGAGAGATTCATTCCATCTGGCTCTCAAAGGGCAAAGTGCTTCTCTTCTGCTAACGTACGCACTAGAGCCTGTTGGAAAACATATAGCTTTGTTGTCCTTGTTTGAAATGTCACGTTTGGCTGCTTGTTGATGCCAGAATCTAATAAAAATATGGCTGGGACATTTAAGTTTTCAAGCGAAAGCGGCAGCGCAAATGTATATTCGTATGGCAAAATCTTAAATACACGGAAATGCATTGACGTCATGGAAATTAGTGAACATGACTGGATGGGTTGCATGTGTAAATCCTCTTTGTAAGGGACACCGCCGTTTGTTGGGCAAGGCTTGTATTTTTTTGTTAGGTTATCAACGGTAGCTCTTCGCAAGCAGTGTTGGAATCTCTTACATCACAGGCCTACACAGGAATTTATAGGCAGCAATGCCACCTGTGTTTCGTTTATATGTCTTTTAGCCTTTGCCATTTGTTTTAGAACAGCAGTGTAATTGTTGCCATTTTGGAAAAAACAATTGACTAATATGCCTAAAAGAATTATTAAAAAAATAATTCCTTGCAATATTAGTGTCTTTGGGATTACTAATTGGAAAAAGACTCTTCACAAGAGTTGGTTTTTCGTTTTTATTTGGTAAGTGCACTTTCTCATCTGTAGCTGTGCTTGATGTCACGTTATTTTCATTTATTTTCCCATTGTTCTCTCTTCTGGCCTGACTTCCTTTCAAAAATTGTTATGGCCGTGTGCCACCAGATGTTTCGAAGCACCAACTCAGTGCTCCTTGGCATTCTGCTCTGTGCAGGTGCGGCGTCGCAGCAGGCGCCCCCCTCCCCGGAAGCCGCCCACAGACCGCAGCGCCATGACCATGCAGGACCTGATCTACTACAACCCGCCCGGGAAACCCATGCCGTACGTTCCTCTGTGAATCTCTCTATTCGCCACTGTCGTTGACCCAAGCACTTCTAACTTCTGAACGATGAAGTCCTTTCTAGCAGCATTCGTTAAACCATGCACTGCATGAACACCACTGATGGGACACGTACGTGTTGCCTACAAAATTCCAAAGCATAAAAAATTTCGGAGGTGTTACTCTGTCAGAAAAATTTGACTTGTGCATGCGTGAAATACTAGTGTTTTTTTTTTTTAAAGTTTTTATCGCATTGCACAATGCTCCCTCCCGACCTTTTCCTTTCTCCATGGCAGGAATTGGACCTTCATTCACGTGCTTAGCAGCACAACATATGCGTTGTTACGACGATGGTCACGCATTCATATCCCGATAACAATGAAAAGTAGCAATGTAAAATTATAAGTGAACTCGATAGAGGATCAGATTTTCATATCGGAAACTGCTCATCGCCGAGAAGCTTGCGACACAGAAAGCATCGATTATTAAAAAAAAACACATACAAATCCACATTTTTTTGTACCTCGCGCATTTTTTAATTTTCTGTACCGCACAATGTGGCTTTGATATTGCCACCATTGATAAACGAGCCACGGTGGCTCATACGCGTTTTTGGGCGCGAAGAAGAAGAGAACATCTTCGTTGCTCTGGTTCAAGTGAACTCCTGGCTGCGGGTCTTGTTTTGTTCGTGACATTACTGGTGGAGACGCTGGGTACGTGTACTTCGGCTGTGTCGGCCATCGTGGAGACAGCTACATCTCCCAGAGCAAGAATCAGCCGCCGCCTGCGTGGGTTACTCCCTGAATTTGGTCCCTTGGCATCGACACCCAGAAAGATGGCAACTGCGATGACAAGCCAGGCGGTCCAAACCAGCGATGGCCATGATTCGCTTCTCGCCCATGTTCTCCACGTGCCACAGACACCAAAGCCGTTCCATAGAGACATCTTCGAGGATGTTGATGACTGGCTAGACCACTTTGAACGGGTTGCCAATATCAACGAATGGGACGATGTTCGCAAGCTGCGCCGAGTTTATTTCTACTTGGAGGATTCTGCGAAGACGTGGTACGAGAACCACGAGGGCTCCTTTGCAACATGGCAAGAGTTCAGCCGACAGCTTCGTGACGCCTATCGCAACACCGAAAGGAAGGAGAGGGCCGAACAAGCCATATCCAGCAGAAACCAACGGCCGAACGAACGTGTATCCATGTTTGTCGAGGACATGCTTCGACTCTTCAAGCGCGCGGACCCTGCCATGCCTGAGGAAAAGAAGGTGCGCCATTTAATGCGCGGAGTAAAAGAACAGCTTTTCGCTGGGCTCGTGCGCAATCCACCGACGACAGTCGCCCAGTTCATCAGTGAGGCGGCTACGATGGAACGTACGCTGCAGCAGCGGTCGTCACAATACGAACGCCATATCCCGGCCACCACATGCTCTATCGGCTCTGACAGCGAGAGACAGACCCTCGCAGACTTCATTCGAAGTATCGTTCGGGACGAATTGCGACAGCTGCAGGCAGTGGGATCCCATCCACCCGTGTCAGCCCTCGCGGATGTAATCCGACAAGAAGTCCGACAGGCCGTCACACCCCTAGCCCCAATCGCACCGCCGATTCCCGAGGCCCCAGTCCTGACATACGCAGCGGCATTGCGATCCCCTGCGCCACCGGCTACAGATACTGCTATGCGGCCAAGGTACCAGGCTATGCAGCCATTTCACGACACTGCTTCAAGCCCACCTCTCGGCTCAAGGTTTTCGAGCCCACCCACCTATCCGCCGTCCATCTCAAGACAAAGTGGTAGCAAGGCAAGCACGTGGCGCACCTCGGATAACCGTCCGCTCTGCTATCACTGTGGCGAAGCGGGTCACGTATACCGGAACTGTCAATACCGGCAACTAGGTCTCCGCGGCTTCCACCCTGATGCTCGATGCCCGCGCTACGGTGAGCGTCCCCGCGAAATTGAAGCGTATCTCACGGGCCAACGTACTCCTTCGACTATTCGGCACCACCAATCCAGATCACCATCGCCTCGCCGGTCTACGTCACCCAGTTTGCCCTCATCGTCTTCCGCTCCTTTCAGGAGCCGGTCACCAAGTCCCCGCAGGGGAAACTAGGAACGGCGACTTCTGGGGGTGAAGTCGCGGCCCGGCGAACTGTAAAAGACCCTCCTTCGACGCAACGACCAGACGAGGGCGATTCCGGTTTTGCAGTGTTCTCCGACAGCAGAAAGATTGTTTCTGCCGAAATTGCCGTCTTCGTCGACAATCATGCTGTTAACGCCCTCGTCGATACCGGTGCCGACTATTCCGTAATGAGCGCAACACTGGCATCTGAACTGAGGAAGGTTATGACGCCTTGGCAAGGACCTCAGTTGCGCACGGCAGGTGGCCATCTGGTGACGCCTACTGGTATGTGCACGGCACGCATTCGAATACGTACGTCAACATTTGCGGGCTCTTTCCTCGTATTGCGCGTGTGCTCTCGGCCAGTCATTCTAGGAATGGACTTCCTTCGTGAATACGGCGCCGTCATCGACCTCCGTGAATTACTTGTGTCGTTCGAGGATCCTTTTTGCGCTGCAACTGACAGTACGCAATTCCGGAAAAGAGCGCTCCGTGTTACCGACGATTCTCTGACTCTCCCACCTCGAAGCAGCCTCTTTGTCAAAGTAGAATTGGGACAGGACTTGTCTGACACGGTAATTGCAGAGGCCAATTTGTCTCTCCTTATTTCACAACAAATCTGTGTTGCCCGAGGAATCATTCAGCCTTGCAATAGGCATGCTCACCTGCTGGTCACGAACTTCAGCGACGAATATTGCCACCTAACGAGGCACGCTGCCATTGCATATTGTGAAGAACTTGCCGATGCCGATGGTCCATCTACGTTAGCTTCATTTTCATCGAATGGCCACCCTGACGAGGCCTTCGTGAGCACTCTCGACATAAACGAGAGACTACCTTCGGCTCAACGAGAAAGCCTTTTGCGTATACTCGGCTCATTTCAAGACTGCTTTGCCACTACGTCAAGGGTTAAACAGACACCACTTGCTCAACACCGTATCATCACGGAACCTACTGAGAGACCCATCCGACAACATGCCTATAGGGTGTCGCAAAAAGAGCAAGATGCTATACGTGACCAAGTCCAGCAGATGCTTCAGGACGACGTCATTCAGCCATCGACCAGTCCCTGGGCTTCGCCAGTTGTGCTAGTAAAGAAGAAGGATGGTACGTTGCGTTTTTGCGTTGATTACCGTAAACTGAACAAGGTCACCAAAAAGGACGTTTATCCTCTACCCCGGATAGATGACTCGTTGGACCGTATACGCAACGCTAAATATTTTTCCTCCATGGATTTGCGTAGCGGCTAGTGGCAAATCGCAGTGGACGAGCGCGACCGCGAAAAGACGGCGTTTATTACTCCCGACGGTCTGTACGAGTTTAAAGTGTTGCCTTTCGGTCTATGCTCAGCGCCAGCTACTTTTCAAAGAATGATGGATACGGTTCTCACGGGGCTCAAATGGCAATCATGCCTTGTTTACCTTGATGACGTCGTGGTCTTTGCAGACACGTTTGAACAACACGTCCAACGCCTTTATGCAGTTCTTCAGGCAATTAGAACAGCGGGGTTGTCTCTCAAACCCGACAAATGTCATTTTGGATATGAAGAACTGAAGTTCCTTGGTCACGTTGTGAGCCATGCTGGCATCCGCCCAGATCCCGAGAAAACCCGCGCCGTTGCCACCTTTCCCGTGCCCACAAATAAGCGCGACCTACGCCGATTTTTGGGGCTCTGTGCGTATTACAGGCGCTTTGTCAAAAACTTCTCGAAGATTGCTGAACCCCTCAACAAGCTTACAAAAGACGGTGTCTCGTTTGTTTGGGGTCCCGATCAGTGCCATGCGTTCGACACCCTCCGAAACCTCCTCCAGGCTCCGCCTGTACTAGGTCATTTTGACGAAAGCGCTGACACGGAATTACACACTGACGCCAGCAACGTTGGACTAGGAGCGGTATTAGTTCAGTGGCAAAATGGCATAGAGCGCGTGATCGCTTATGCGAGCAGAACGTTATCCCCAGCGGAGACAAACTATTCTGCAACCGAACAGGAATGCCTCGCTGTTGTCTGGGCCATAACAAAGTTCCGCCCATACTTGTATGGCCGCCCATTCAGGGTAGTTAGCGACCACCATTCCCTTTGTTGGCTCGCGAATCTCAAAGATCCCTCAGGTCGTCTAGCACGATGGAGCCTTCGGCTACAAGATTTCGATGTCACCATCGTCCACAAATCTGGGCGGAAACACACCGACGCCGACTGTCTCTCACACGCACCGGTCGAAAATGCCAACACTGACCTTGAAGACGACGACACTTTTCTTTCTGCCGTATCAGCGACCAGCTTAGCGGAGCAACAGCGTCATGACTCAGAGCTCATCCCGCTCATTGACTACCTGGAAGGACGCAATTCCCACCTTCCCCGAAGCTTTGCGCGCTCACTATCTTCCTTTTGTTTCCGTGATAGAGTGCTTTATAAAAAGAACTTTCATCCTACACAAGCTATGTATCTGCTTGTTGTGCCAACTACGCTTCGTGGTGACATTTTACGTGCGTGTCACGATGAGCCATCATCCGGACACCTCGGCTATACGCGCACGCTGCAACGGATTCAACGCTCCTACTACTGGCCACGTCTCGCGAAGACTGTGAAGACCTACGTTCGCACATGTCGCGACTGTCAGCGACGTAAGATTCCACCTTTACGACCAGCGGGACTACTGCACCCAATTGGCCCACCAAAGGCGCCCTTTCATCAGATTGGCATGGACTTGCTGGGGTCATTCCCCACGTCTTCGTCTGGAAACCGGTGGATTGTTGTCGCTACAGACTACTTAACACGCTACTGTGAAACCAAGGCACTTCCAAAAGCCACCGCAGCAGATGTCGCCCAATTTTTTGTTAACAGCATCGTCTTACGTCACGGTGCTCCAGCTGTCGTCATAACTGATCGTGGGACAGCTTTCACCGCAGAGATGCTGCAGGAAGTCTTGCGATTAAGTGGCACGGAACATCGTAAAACAACGGCTTACCACCCGCAAACAAATGGGCTGACTGAACGACTCAATAAGACAATTGCAGACATGCTGTCAATGTATGTGGACATCGATCACAAGAACTGGGACACCATACTTCCCTACGTAACTTTTGCGTATAACACTGCTGTTCAAGAAAGTACCGGTTTCACGCCTTTTCGCTTAGTCCACGGTCGTGACGTCACGACGATGCTCGACGCCATGCTCCTGTCCGACAACTTAGGAATATACCACACGGATGCCGCCAAATTCGCGCAGTGCGCAGAAGAGGCCCGTCAACTTGCTCGTCACCGCATTCAACGTCACCAAACCGCAGACGCGCGCCGCTACAATCTTCGCCACCGTGAAGTTATTTTTAAGCCAGGTGATGAAGTCTGGGTGTGGACCCCTATCCAACAGCGTGGACGTTCCGAAAAGCTTCTGCGCCGCTACTTCGGCCCTTACAAGGTTGTGCGACGTCTCAGTGACGTCACTTACGAGGTTCTTCCACAAGGCAATTTGAGACGTTCCCGTTTCACCCCGCAAACTGAAGTCATTCACGTTTCACGTCTCAAACCATACTTTTCGCGCTGTAAATCGCCAGAGAGTGACTGACTTTATTAGTAACTTCGCGTCTTTTTGTTTCGTCCTTTCCTTACATTTTTCCTATTTTTCTTATTTCTCTAACTTTTGTCCCCACAACCAACTACGTTATTCCGCCTTACGCCATTCATTTTGCTCGCATGCTAATTTTCACTTAATTTTCTTTTCTTTTTTTTTTTTTTGCCTTCATGTACAGCATCGAGACGATGCTTCTTGGGAGAGGGGGTAATGCCACCATTGATAAACGAGCCACGGTGGCTCATACGCGTTTTTGGGCGCGAAGAAGAAGAGAACATCTTCGTTGCTCTAGTTCAAGTGAACTCCTGGCTGCGGGTCTTGTTTTGTTCGTGACAATATGTAGAGACCCGAGGCTTAAAATGGAGGCTAAGTGTGTCACTCAGGCGGAGTAGGAAAGCTGCGTGTGAACATTAAATATCATTAGAACAAAAAAGATAAAAAGCATAAAGATGAAGTGCTACCTCTGTTGCCAGTTGCTTTCACATCCTTGTAGCGTTTCTTTTTCCTCCTCCATCTTCTCCTAACGACATGACTTGAAAATTTATTTTAAATGCTTCCTGGACGGCAGTTTCCAACTTGCATCGTCTTCAGTTGGGCTCGCTGTTCTTCAACCCACTTCCCTTTGCTACTGTTTCGCAGGGACTGACAGGGAAGTGCATGATAGTGGTGGCCAAGCAAATAGAGTATCTGCTTTCAATGCGGGAGGTAGTGGGTTTCATTCTCAGTGCCACTGGTGTCCGCTCGTTTTTCTCGTGGAAAAAGGGGCAAGCGGGCCTTGTGCTCGATGTTTTGGGTATTCATTTCTCAAGGAGGTGGCCTCACATTTTTCATATCTCCTTCCCCCAAAGCCGCAGAGCTGTGCTTGCTTATTCACAGAAATAAGCGTCTTTTGTAACCTCAAAGCGCGACTTGTGCACAGTCGAACAGGAGTCGCCACGACAACTCTGACCATATTGTTCATGAGGGCAAAGCATTTTGACTGCACCAGCTCTGCTGGATGTTAGGAATACTTTTGTTGGGCTTCTTGACTTGCATGTTTAAATATTGCTTGAAAACGTTTACAAATCTGACACCGAAGGTGCTAGTAAGCGAGAGTGTATGCTTGTGGCAGTTGCGTATACACTCAAACATCGATATAATGAACCCGGATACAACAAAATATCACTTATAACGAAGCAAATGAAGAGTACTCTTGCAATCAACCTATTGCTAGGAATATATCTTCAGCGAATTTTTGCATATAACAAACTTATGCAGCTTAGTATAATGAGATTTGGGTGTATATCTGTATCTATTTCGTGTCGTTCAATCATTTGTGAAAGGTGCATGTTACTTCTTGCAGGGAGAAGCCATCTAAGACGAGCAAGGATAAGGCACCTGTGGAGACCGAGTCAGTTGCCGAGGCGGAGGAACAGCGGGTCGACGACGTGGTTGAACAGGAGGAGGATTCCGCAGACGTGGGTCCACGAGTTCGACTCGGTCCCAACGGCGAGATCACCCTGGACGAGGAAAGCTTGGTAATACGTCGGCCCGCTGTGCAGCCCTCTATGCGCGCCATCGTCTACGAGACCGGCGGCGAGACCAACTACGCTTCCTTCCGCAAGAACCCCAAGGGACGGAGCACGTGGACGGCGAAGCAGACTGCACAATTCTACAAGGCGCTGAGTGCCTGCGGGACCGACTTCACGCTCATGGCCAACTTCTTCCCGAAGCGCACGCGCCAGGAGCTCAAGGTGAGGAGACTGTGCTTTGGCATGGCCAACCACGAAACCTTAGACATGTCGCAGCGGAAGACCTCGTTGCCACGTTTATCCACCGACAGTGTCTTCGTGCTGTTATGCTGCACCAAAAATGTTTTTTTTTTTACTTTTACATGCAGTTTCGCAGCTGCGCACTACAGGAAAACTGCTTTTAGGGTAACGCTGTTGAACATATTGATAACAGTATTCAAATTTCATAGACTGAAATGGTGAACGCAAGTCCACTTGTCGAAAAAGTCAGTTTTGCTGCTGAGTTGAGACCATGAATGCTGTAGCGACAAAGTGGAACTTCATACAAAGTATTATTGATGTTTTGGGTTTGATATCCCACTATGGGGGACACCATAGTGTAGTGATTTGGGAAATTGTACCATCTGGTGTTCTTTGTGTGCACTGATATCACGCGGAGCTCCACTATTTTGCCTACACCGAGATGCGACTGTGGTGGCCGGGGGTTGAACCCGCCATCTTCAGGTCAGCAGCCAAGCTCCTTAACCACTGATCCACCATTGTAGACTTATTGAAAGTAAAGGTGGCCACTCGCTCCGTTACGAAAGTGAGTCAAGTGACTTTCGTGCTGTCTGTGGCTTTAACGCACACTTTTGCAACGAGAGCACGGTCCTTACAAAAAGATGAGTGTCGTGCTAATCCCCCCTGAAACAGGCTGCGAACAAGACCACGGGTGACAATGCCTGTTTGGTCAAAGCACGCGCTTCCTGCCTGAGGTATGCAGCCTGTCCTCCTGTTCCTATTTTTTTATATATATTGTCTATACAGTACTGCTAGCCTCTAGATGAGGTTCCAAGCAGGAGTGGAAGTAACAAGTACAAAACTAAGTGAACAAGATGCAACCATCCTGTCGCACAAATCTGCAAGAACGAGAAAAAAGAATGTTCCTGAAGACTAGAGACGAAGCACATACACAATGTTTCACGCTGTGGTATGCTCAAAGTGAGTGCAGAAACAAGTGACAACTTTTCATGTACGAGAAACACGAAAACAAAAAGTAAGGGCACTACAGACACTTCACATCAACTGAAACTAGTTTAACAAATGGGTTGTAGTGGGCTATAAAAAAAGCAAGAACGCCCCGCTGCAGTGGTCTAGTGGCTGAGGTACTCGGCTGCTGACCCGCAGGTTGCGGGATCGAATCCCGGCTCTGGCGGCTGCATTTCCGATGGAGGCGGAAATGTTGTAGGCCAGTGTGCTCAGATTTGGGTGCACGTTAAAGAATCCCAGGTGGTCGAAATTTCCGGAGCCCTCCACTACGGCGTCTCTCATAATCATATGGTGGTTTTGGGACGTTAAACCCCACAAATCAAAAAGCAAAATCAGTGTAAGGCAGCATATAGGCAACGTTTGAAACTAACTAGTTTTAGAAAACTGCATGGTTGAAATTTTCGTAGCCCTTCATACGACATCCATCTTAATCATACTGTAGTTTTGGGACATAAAACTTCAGATATTATTAGTAATCTTTCTGATTTACCAACGTTTTCCTGAAGAGTTTGATTTATGCCCACCATATGGAACTGCTTTAATTTGACTTTCACAAGTGGCCGAAATTTCCGGAGCTCTCCACTACGGCGTCCCTCATAATCATATGGTGGTTTTGGGACGTTAAACCCCACAACTCAATCAATCAATAATTTGACTTTCAGGAAATTATACGGTTATACTTATTTTCTGGGAGTTCGAATATTCGCACACCCCTAGTGACGATTCCCCCTCACTTTTTGAGCCACTGGCTCTAGTGGTCCTGCATGGCAAGGCGGTAGTAGTCCGAGGCGTGGTGCTGGTTGGGAAAGTTGTTTGCATGCATGTGTGTGTTGTGTTCATCCGACGTATTGTCTACAAAGTGCTCACTTCTCTGTGTGTTCCTGAGTGCTCTGTGTGTTCTCTGAGTGCTCACTTCTCTGTGTGTTCCTTGCAGAACAAGTTCAAGCGAGAGGAACGCCGCAACCGAGAGCTTATTGACCGCACCATCAGTAAGTGGAGCTTCGATCGTGTCTGTCCGTGTTACCCAAATATCATGGCATTGTCTACTGACTGTCTAGCTGAAACAGCAGTTTGGATATGGCAAACAAGCAAGTGAGGGGTGTAGATCATTCGATCTTGATCACGTCCATAAACCGTGAAATACCAGAACAAAGTGCCAGCTAATAAGGCAGTAATGGTGGCTAGTTGGTACGTCTTCGTGCTTGCGATGCACTGCAGGCTACGGAAAAAAAAAAAAGAGGTGAGAGTTCCTCTCCCCTGTAATGGGAAGCGTATAGACCAGACCGGGAGGTGCAATAATGAGACTAATTAATAAGAGCATAAATACAGTCAAATCCCATGAATTCAAACTTCCGGTTAATTTGAACTCACAATGAGGTCCTGTCAAAGCTATGTGTATTCCAATGGGCGAAATCGCCCGGTAATTCGAATGCCTAAACACTTCTGGCGATTAATTCGAACATACCGCGCTCCGAAAATGCTCTCAACACCCTGTTCAATCCCACGGCGGCACCTGCGACACCTCAACGCTGCGCGTGAAGGAAAAGAAAAGGCTGTGGTGAAATGTTTGCTCTCTCTCAAATGCCGATCTGCGACGCGCCCGTGTCCCACTTTTCCCTTTTCCGTTCCTGCCACATAAAGACCCTTCTTCTTTGAACTCCGGGCATGAAGATAGAGAGGAAATAAAATAGAAAGCTGTCACTGGGTTGAATGAATGTGTTGTGGCAGGAAAGCAAAAAGGCACTACTTTCTGCAGCCCTTGCCCCTTGCGGGAGCACGGCTCTGCGCCTTGAGGGAGAGGGGGTTCTCAAACGCACCGATGCCATGGTTCCCCTTTCCCGTTCCTGCCACATAACCCTTCTCTCAACGACGCGCACGAAGAGAGCAAAAAAAAAAAAAAAAGAAAGCTGTCAAGGAGTGTTGGTTTTCTCTCAAGTGCAAATCTGCTTCTCTCCGCGTGGAGACGCTCCTCCTTTCTCGTCACGTGCTGGCCATGCTGCGTAGTGGAGAGCGGGACGCTCCGTTACGCAGTCGTTGTCATCTTTAGAAGTGTCAGCACTGGATATTTCCGCACGCAACTTCTCTTGCTAGGAGGATGCTGAAGCCGAAGTAGAAATGCTTTGCAAGCTGCGTGCGAAATCGATTGACTCTCTGCAAGGCAAACGTGTGTAGATGCGCATCACCAATTAATTCAATTACTAACGGATGTCCTGTGATTTGTGAATAAATGTAGGTCTTCTGACATTTCCCCCTCGTGTGTTGTTAGCTCAAATGCACATGCGCCACTGCATGGAGAGCCCTCCGTTTATTTAGCTTTCATTAATTCGAACTTCTTTTATTCGAACAAATTTTCGGGCCCCTTCTTGTTCGAATTATTGAGATTCAACTGTAATTGATTTGATTGATATGTGAAGCTTCACTTCCCCAAACCACCGTTTCGTTATAAGCGACGTCGTGGTGGAGGGTTCCAGAAATTTCGACCACCTGGATCTTTAACGTGCACCCAAATCTGAGCACATGGGCCTACAGCACTTTCGCCTCCATCGAAAATGCAGGGGCCGCAGCCGGGACGTTATCCCGCAACCTGCGGGTCAGCAGCCGAGTACCTTAGCCACCGCGGCGCAGCAATTATGCTGTGTCACTTCTGATCCATACTGGTCATTTGGCTTTTCACTACGGAGAATGCAAGTGCACAGCAACGTTACCCGACAATAAAGTTTTGACGCGATCTTTCGATCGGACTGAGAGAAAAATTACAAAAGTTTTTTAGATGCATATCAGTAAAGGGTGTGTTAGCACTCCTTCGATTGCACCTTCTCTCACAAAGAAATTACCGTTATAAGGGGGTTTATTGAATAAAACCAACTGCTTGGTTCAAGAGGCGTCAGTCACTGTCACGAGCTCAGCTCTTCGTCGTAGTCGTCTTTCAGGTGCTCCAACTAGATACCGTCTCTCTCCCACTTCCTCACTACATTTGCCCCTGTGGTGAAGAGGAGCCATCCTGGCGACTCACGGCGAAGCAAGCACAAGGGAATCATAGTAAGGTTTTAAGCGGCTGATGTGGACTGTCTCACGACCACGGCATCGTCTGTCCTCGGCAGGTGTCACTGGTTCGACGACGTAGTTGACCGGTGACGTGCATTGAACGATGCGGTACGGACCATTGTACTTGGATGCAAACTTTCGGGAGAGGCCGGGGGACTGGAATGGAACCGAAAGCCATACAAATGAGCCTACGGGGAAGCTGTGAGCAGGCTTGTCTTGGTCGAGTCGTTCTTTTTGGAGACCTTGTGCGACGGACATAAAGGAACGCGCTAATTGGCGGCACTCTTCGGCACACTGAACAAGTTCGGAGGCTGGGCGGTATTCTGAAGCATCTGGGCGGTAAGTAAGTATCGTGTCAAGCGTAGAAGAGGGCTCACGTCCGTACAGTAGAAAAAAAGGTGAAAACCCAGTAGTTGCTTGGGTGGCCGTATTATATGCATACGTCACGAAAGGGAGCACCAAGTCCCAATTAGAATGGTCGGAGGATATGTACATAGAAAGCATATCACCGAGCGTGCAGTTAAAGCGCTCTGTCAAACTGTCTGTGGGTGATAGCTTGCAGTGGTGCGATGAATAATAATGCACTCACTGAGAAGCTCCTGGACGACTTGCGATAGAAACGCACGCCCATGGTCGCTAAGCAGCTCACGTGGCGCGCCATGGCGAAGGACAAAGTTACGCAAGATAAACAAGGCGACATCACGAGCAGCAGCGGCTGGCAAAGCGGCGGTTTCAGCGTAACGGCCACAATAATCCAGCGATTTCCCGCAGGAGTACAAGGTGGTGGGCCGTAGAGGTCGATGCGGATTCTATCAAATGGCCGAGCTGAACACGGCAATGGTTGTAATTCGCCAGAGGCATGACAAGTTTTCCGTCGCTGACACTCAGTGTAGAAGCGTATGTACTTGCGAACGTACGAGTGCATTCCACGCCAGAAAAATCGCTGACGAAGGCAATCGTATGTTTTCAAAACGCCAGCGTGCGCGTTTTGAGGGTCTGCGTGGAAGTACGCACACATGTTGGAGCGCAAATGGCGAGGTATAACAAGAAGCCATTTCCTACCATCCGGCTGATAGTTGCTACGGTACAACATGGCATCCCGTATTGCATAATGGGGAATTTGCCGACCAAGTGCACGAGGTAGGCGCTGGCGTGGTGTCACCGAAGACGAGGAGAGAACGTCGATGAGCGAGGCTATCTAAGGGTCCTTGCGTTGTTCCGAAGGCATGTCAGCGGTATCGATGCTGCCGATGGTAGCTTCGGCGAAGGAAACAGGTGCAACGGCTGATGGAAAAGGCGATCGAGAAAGAGCATCTGCGCCGGTGTGCTTGCGGCATGAGCGGTAAATGACGTGAATATCAAATTCCTGTAAACGTAGCGCCCAACATCCAAGCCGGCCCGAAGGATCCTTCAATGAAGTGAGCCAACAGAGTGAATGGTGATCTGTAACTACATCGAATGGGCGTCCATATAAGTAAGGACGAAATTTTTGTAATGCCCAAACAATGGCCAAACATTCCTTTTCGGAAACCAAGTACTTGTGCTCTGCCTTGGTTAGGGTGCGACTGGCATACGCAACTACATACTCTGAGAAGCCAGGTTTGCGTTGAGCAAGGACAGCGCTAAGTCCTATGCCACTGGCATCCGTGCGCACCTCGGTTGGAGCAGTAGGGTCGAAGGGGCGTAAAATAGGTGGTGAAGTAAGAAGATGGCGTAATGTTGCAAAAGCATCATCGCATGCTGGCGACCAATCAGAGAGGTGTCCATCGCCAGAGATCAGCTGTGTCAGTGGTGGGATTATCGAAGCAAAGTTCTTCACAGAGCGGTGAAAGTAAGAGCATAGTCCGACAAAGCTGCGAAGCGCTTACACAGTCGTAGGCTTCGGGAACTCAGCGACAGCACGAAGCTTCTCTGGGTCTGGGAGGACAACCTGTTTTGAGACGTGACCAAGTATTGTGAGCTTCCGAGCACCAAAGTGGCACTTCTTGATGTTTAGTTGAAGGCCTGCGCTCGTGAGGCAGCTCAAGACTTCGCTGAGAGGTTGGAGATGGCTGTCGAAATCAGGGGAGAAAACAACGACATCATCCAAGTAGCATAGGCATGTCTTCCATTTTAGCCCACGTAAGACGCTATCCATCATCCTTTCGAATGTGGCTGGCGCATTACAAAGGCCGAAGAGCATTGAATTAACTTCGTATAGCCCATCGGGCCTCACAAACGCAGTTTTTGAACGATCTGATGGTGCCATGAGGACTTGCCAATAACCGGACCATAGGTCTAGTGATGAGAAGAATTCAGCACCTTGCAAGCAGTCCAGGGCATCATCGATGCGCGGCAAAGGGTATACGTCTTTAATCGTGACTTTGTTTAAACGGCGGTAATCGACGCAAAAGCGAATCGAGCCGTCTTTTTTCCTCACAAGTACCACAGGTGAAGACCAGGGACTGCTGGACGGCCGAATGACGCCACGTTGAAGCATGTCGGCCACTTGCTCGGTGATTACACGACGCTCCACAGGAGATACACAGTAGGGACGCTGTCGCAGAGGCGCTTGGGAGCCGGTGTTAATCTGATGCACAACGGTGTGCGTTCGGCCTAAGGACGTCTGCTGGCAATCGAACGAGCCGCGAAACTGGTGAAGAAGTTCTAGAAGTTTTTCGCGGTGTGGTTCTTCAAGTTCGCCATCAATTGAGGGGCCAAACAAATTATTATTTTCGTGGACAATTGAATGGGCAGATGGCGTCTATGCATTAAGCTGCAAATCACTTTCACCGTCAAGGTCGAAGATGGAGGAAACGTCTAAGTCTTGGAATGTTCCAATACATTCTCCGTGACGCAAGGGATTTGTGACAAACAAATTGATAGCGCCCGCCAAAATATCTAGAACTGCAAACGGCAACGCTAGGCTCTTGCGACTTTGGAATGTTTGGGAAGGCGTAAACAACACTGCAGGCTTAGACACACCGGCACAAGATACGGGAACAAAGGATGCGCTAGTCGGTGGTATGTCGATGTCTTCCGCGACAAACAGCTTGTTCAACGGAAATTCCGGAGACGAGGCACACAACGCAGAGAAGGCCACTTCAGCACGAGCACAGTCGATAACCGCATGATTACAAGACAGAAAATCCCAGCCGAAGATCACATCATGAGAGCACGCCTGTAGCACAAGAAACTCAACGGTATACAAAACATCTTGGATGAGAACGCGGGCGGTACAGGCAGCTGATGGTCGAATATGGTGAGCACTGGCAGTACGGAGGGACAACCCCTTTGGCGTCGTGGTAACCGTCCGAAGCAGGCGGCAAAGTTTTAAATCAATTACTGAAACGGCAGCACCAGTGTCCACAAGCGCAAGTGTACGGTAACCATCCACAAAAACGTCGATGAGGTTTGTCGGAGAAATGCGAGGACTTGATTCTTTCGACGACGACGCAGTTCGTGCCTCTGGAACTGCGGCATCTAGTTTTCCGCGTCTGAAGGGCAGGGTCGACGGCGCATGGGCGACAGGGAGCGACGTCGGGGAGATGGAGATCGGTGGCTGACTGAGGGAGGGCGGTCGGGTGAAGAGGATCCTTGTTGACGTGCCGTGTTGTTAAAGGGCCGAGAGCCTTGCGACGATCTTTGCATGTTGTCGCTCTGAACGAGAGGGCGGCGGTGGCACAAGCAAGCCACATGTCCTGCGTAACCGCAAGAATAGCAAATCGAGCGGTTGTCTGCGGTGCGCCACTGATTCGGAAACGCCGCAATCAGCCGGCTGGACGGAACTGGTGATGACCGAACAGAGACCGGCGAGGTAGCATAAGTGGGCTGTCGAGGTGCTCTGGCTGCAACGACTTGCGCATACGTCAAGGGTGCGGCCTCCAGAGCTGGTAAAGGCAAAGGGTCCGCTACCTCATCTCTCATAATCATATAGTGGTTTTGGGACGTTAAACCCCACATATCAATCAAACCTCATCTTGTATGACGTGCCTTATGGCCGGGGCCAGATGATCTGGGGCCAAAGGATGCGTTTGTGCTGGCTCGGGCGTGCTCGATAAAATGGAGAGCTGCCGAGCGACCTCCTCACGCACGAACTGCTTTATGCGAGCCAACATGTCGTTCTGGTCTCTGAGAGTCAAGGCCGTGATCGAATCACGTTGTTCTAGAGAGTGCAGTGTTTGGGTGCATTGCTTTCGCAATTCGTCAAAACTCTGGCACAAGCTGACGAGTTCGGCAATGGTTTGTGGGTCCTTGGCTAACAACATTTGAAATGCGTCATCGCATATGCCCTTGAGGATTTGTTTGATTTTGTCGGCTTCGAGCATCGCTGGGTTTACCCGCTTGCACAAGTCAACAACGTCTTCAATGTAGCTGGTAAGGGTCTCTCCTGGCTGTTGAGCGCGCTCACGAAGTCGTTGTTCTGCGCGGAATTTTCGCACAGCAGGGCGGTTGAAGACTTGCGAAAAGGAGGCCTTGAATGAATCCCAGCTGGCAATGTCGGCTTCGTGATTGCGCAACCAGAGACTAGCGACGCTGGACAAGTAAAAGCTTACATAGGTCAGCTTGGCCGCATCGTCCCACTTGCTCGCTGCGCTCACCTTGTGGTAAGTAGCCAGCCACTCCTCAACGTCTTGGCCGTCAGTGCCGCTGAAGATCGGTGGCCGATGCAGTGGCCACACGCTGGGACATGTAGAGGCGGGAACTTGCGAGGTACCTTGGGTGGAGGGTTCTTCTGGCATTGCTGGCACTGCAGGTAAGGTGCGACTTCGTAGTTCCAGCTTCGAAGACTACCGAGCACTTCCACCAGATTATAAGGGGGTTTATTGAATAAAACCAACTGCCTGGTTCAAGAGGCGTCAGTCACTGTCACGAGCTCAGCTCTTCGTCGTAGTCGTCTTTCAGGTGCTCCAACTAGATACCGTCTCTCTCCCTCTTCCCCACTACATTGTATTTACTCGATTCTACCGCGCCCTCGATTGTAACACGCACTCGGCTTTCACAACGAAAAAAAAAAAGTAAGACATCGACTGCAACGTGCACCCATTTTTCTCGTTGGCCCGCACGATCACACTATTCGAGAAAACGACTCCTTTTGGGAGCGTCTTCGTTTAAATATAAGGTACGGGGGAAGCTTGTGCCTATCTGACGTGAAATGGAGCATTGCCGTCACTCTTTTTACCGTGGCCCGATGTCAGCATGCGAACTTGCTTTGCCCCCTTCTTCTCGACGGTTGTGGTGCCAGTCATGTCAAAGTAAAGAGGCGTCTGATCGGCATTCCCGATTTGCCCAAGCAGGTAGCCGTTGTTGTGCCGCAAGTTTAGGACGGACCTCTGAAAACTGTGAAGCTTTTCTTCGTACTCCTCCTGCAAGTTTTGGCGCATGCCCGTTCACTTTCGGAGGGAAAAGCCTTTCCTCTTCATAAAGTTAGTTAGCCAGCACCTGCTCACTTTGAACTGGCTCCGCGTTAGCCTTTTTTCTAGAGCTAACTGCATAGCCCGCACTTAGAACAGTTCTGTCGTCACGGGCCGCTGTGCCGCTCGCTGCTCAAGCACATACTCGGCGAGCAGCTCTTCACTTTGCGGAAACCGACACTGCTGTGGTCCACTGAAGCTTTTGAATGAATCTTTGACAATCTTCTGCTTTTGTTTCCGCCAGTCCCACACACACGTTTCGGGAACTCCGAACGACCGCGATGCGGCCCGATTTCTGTCTGTTTCGGCACATGCGATGACTTTTCTTTTAAAAGCGGCATCGTTGTACACTCGTCAAGTTTCTGGAGTCGGCCCTTCCATGCAGTCGATGCTAATGAACTACAAGATGACGAACTCCTCAGTACACGTACGAAGTGCCGCACATGGGAAACACATTGGCAGAAATGGCCGACGCGCCATGCCGAAGCACGTAGGGGGCGGCCATTTTGAAAATGCCGATGGCAATAGAATGACTGTATTCATTTTTTTTCGCACTCGGTTTTAACGCGCATGCGATTTATGAACTCGCTTAACCGGAAAAAATGTGTGCATTAGATTCAAGTAATTACGGTAGCTTTTTGAAGGAAACTGCAGTAAAATTGTTTGATCCCCAGATATCTTTCTTTTTCGTAGTCTGTTCTTTATCACTGAATTCACCTCCCATTTTATCTCGTACGTAAGACTGTTTACCATCAAAGTCAAGTATTTTTCAGTTGCGCTGCGCTTGTGTTGTCTCTTGTTGTTTTGTTTTTTTCCCCCGTACCCTGCAACGTGTCACAAGTATAAAGTGAAAGCACTATATATTTAATATGGAATGCCGGGCACCCTGTTACTGCTCATTGCATTACCATAGGTAACATAGTGGGGCATAAGGACGAAATAACAATGTGGCGTCATACAATTGCAAATTGCACAATTAGTGTGTCGCTAAGTGCTTTCAACCTGTTACGCAGGGCTCAGCCATAATTCTTTATTGTCATCAGCTACAGCAAAGGGTGCACACAATGCCTTACAGATACGTCGTGGGTACCGCGCTTGTACGCAGAATATTTGCATAACGGTTCAGTGGGTGATTCCTTTACAAAATTGATTAATGGCATAGTGGTCACCTTGCAAGTATACTATTATTAGGTGCCTCAAGAGTTCTCGAAGGCCTCTCTTCCAGCTACAGCTGGGACTGTGCATTCTGTGCAGGCCTGGGCATTTTTTTTCTTCTACAGCGGCCATGTTTTTAAAGTGAGTAAAAGAAGTTCAGTAATGCAGCTTGATGGTCGAGTTGCTTCCTTAGGTTCAAAAAAGGAAATAGTGCTTGTGAAATGCAGACAGAAATGGAAAACAACTGGACAGAGTTCTGTACTTACAACTGAATGTTTGATGTGGGCCTCCTTCGGTAAACATTTGGCTGCGAGTCTAGCACTTGTTTTGTCTGGTTGTCCTTCAACACTGTGCGTTTTCTATTATCGCTGGTAAAAAGAAGTGCTGACATGCACCTCCATAGCAAGCGTTCATCTGTTGGAGCGTCTACAGCCGAACTGTGTTGTTGTGAAAACTTTGTTTGTACCCAACTACAGCCATCTTAATGAGTCAGTTGGAAGCATTGAATATAGTCGGTAACACAGGTCGGCGAACTCGCTCACACTCAGATTCAACCTCAAGTCTGAGTGAGTCCGCCTTAGTAATATTTTGGCAAGGTCTAAGTCCGAGTGAGTGAAATTGAAAAAAATTTGCTGGAGTTTCTGAGCTAGTCTGCCTGAGAAAAACTTTTGCGAGTCCGACTGGTCCCCAAGACAAAATTATATTTTTTGAGGTAGTCTGAGTGAGCTCCACCTTTTATTCTGACCTGTGGTGGATAAGCAGTGCTGGTCGGTTTACGAAAATAGCCCATCATTTTGCAGACGACCCCACCCAGTATTACATCGATGACCTGAAGCTAGAGTCCGACGACCCTGACGAGCCCGAGAGGGCACAGCCCGCCCCCAAGCGTGGGAGGGGCCGCAAGCGCAAGGCTCCGCCCACCGAAGATGGCGGCGTTCGGGAAGAAGTGGTCGAAGAGGAGGTGGTGCACGAAGAAATCATTCTGCCGGAGGAGCCGGAAACCGAACAGACCACAGACGAGACGACAGGGCCTGCCACTGTGGGAGGGAGTTCTGCTGTGACAATGGGACCGTGCGTGTCCGGTGGTGTTGCCCCCGTGGTGGGCGGACCGACGCCTCCGCTGCGGCTGCAGGCCGGCCAGCTGGTGTTCTACGCCAGCCGGACACAGGAGCAGGTCGTGCACGTGTTTGTCGTGGCGCCACCTCAGGCGGGTGCGAGCAGCGAACTGGCCGCTCGCCTCAGCAGTCCGCCTTTACAGCGTCCTGCCGCGACGGCCTCGCCCTCCGCTGCTTCTTAGTGCTGCTCCAACGGATGTGTTCAGTGTGTATGTGCGCACTCTCGGGGATGACCTTGTGTGGTGTCGTGTCTTGGTGCACTCTGTCGGAGTGTGGCACGTGCCGCGGTGGATGTTCTGCGTCCATGCCTAGGTGTGAACCCAGACCGTTCACGGCGTGCACGTTTGGACATGTGCCGTTGCTCACGCTTGGCATAGAAGTTGGGCATCTGTGCGTGCGCATTTGGGTGTGGTGCAGTGCCCTGGATGTTAGACTCGGCCTGGTGCGGTGGTCTGTTGGAGCGGATAGTGCAGCGCAGTGAGAGGTGTGCCAGTTCTCTGGTTGTACTCCCCGCAGCATCCTACGCTCTTCCAAAGGCATGTCTCAGTGAAGGTTAAGCGATGTGCTCTTTGGCAGTGCCAGTGCAATTTTGCCACACTGTTGCCTTTCATGTGACTGAACTGACTCGGCTAGGTGTGTCTTGTCGGATTTACTAGCATTTCCAGGCTCTGTGGAAAAACAACTGCCACTCATACTTATCACCATGTGACCCGTCTCATCCCATTCGATGGAGGACAGCGAGCAAATGCACAAAGAGACTGTGTTCTTCACAGACTGCAATGAATGAGCCTCACTGCGCTTCCCAAAACAGAAGCTAATCAACCAAAGCCATTTACACTTCTTAAATAGCCGCTATCTTGCATGAAATCAGCACGGAGGTCACATGGCAATATTACTTTTATGTATATACGCGACAGTCGGGCATTGCTATTCATTGCCGATCCTGTCAGCCTAACGACGGCTACTTGCTAGACGCCCTGTCTTTTTTTGTTTTTGAGGAGTTTACACATGACGCTGCGCATCTGTTCCATGTGCTCTATGGAAACTTACAAGAGGCATTGTTTCTTTTAGAAATGCGAATGTTTTTGTGAATCGTGTTGACGTAAGCGAGGACTGATTGTGCTTGACAAAGAAGTGTCCTCGGCATCTTTTAGTATCGTTTTGTAGAAACTTTTTTTGGATGAGAGCAAGTTCCTGTAGAGATTGTATGCTGGGTGAAAGCGCTCATATACTTAGAATATTTACACGCTATTTATTCTGGAACGAAGGTTCATGTATGACAAGTGGGCATTGTGGCAAAGTGCAACTAGCCGTCCTAGATAGCTGCCTGAATTTAGCACACTGCACTTGATTGTACACTTAATGAAATAATGTTGAGGCATTTGATGTATATAACGCATGGAATGTATAGTTTCAACAAGCACTGTTTGACGATGATGGCTGGAGTTGATTTTGCATTGTAGAGATGCCAAATCGACGAGAAAGGCATCTTTTCAAAACTTAGAAATTAAGGCAGTGGGACATATGAATTCATTTTTTTCCCCTGCAGAATCAGTGAGTCATCTGAAAGAGTCGCATGTGAAGCTGTAGACTCAACTATTGAAAGCTTACTAGCCTTTTTTTTTTAGATTGAGTTGTCTTGTACTTTGGGTTCCTGTGGCAGTCGCCGCATGTTTGGCTGTCTTGCACTTTGGGAGGCTGCTAAGCTGGTGGCAAACATTAGGGGCTTTGAAATGCCAGTGGCACACTAATCTATGTAAAGTTCAAAATGTTGACTTTGGTTGCATACTGAGGTGCGTCCTTTCTTACGTTCATCTGAGTGGAACTTGCCATGTTTAACTGTGGCCACTGTTTAAGTAGCCGCCAATTACGATAGGCGTAAGAATGGCCAGTTGCAAAAATGCAGTGCGCATGGCGATTCGAGAACCGTCAACCCCTTTTAACGCTGCCAGATGAGGCGGCAAGAGGGGCTTGGCACACACAAACCGTCTTGTGTGTCCCGTGCACCCATCTTGCAAGCGTGGCTGCTAAACAAATTCATTGCAAATAATTATCAGTTTTGCTAATATCACTGAATGGGACCTAAACCAGTTACAGCAGGCTTGCTGCCAGTACTGGGCTGATTTGAGTGTCTCCAAAAGGCTTAACATAGGCAGCCTAGTCAAGCAACCACCTTGATTAACAGTCCGGCAACCTTGAACTGCTGCGACAGACTGCGTGTCCTGCTTAGCGTTCGAGGGGCGGCAGGCCTGTTGTGTGTGTCTGGCGTGTCACTGCACCTTGGCATGTATAAATATCCAAGCAAGCGAAAGAGCAATACAATCTTCTGCCTCCCTGATAAAACCTTTATGTGAAATTTTTCAACGTAATCATCGAAACCGCTGTGGCTCAGATAAGCTGGTATTGTGCACCATATGTTACCAGAACTGTTAATGTGAGCTTTAATGAAACTATGTATCACCACTGCATGTTGCTGCACTGGGTAGAAAATGGTTCCTGCACAATTCCTGCGAGACGCTCAAATAAACTCCCTTCTATCAAGTGGTCTATGAAACGTGGTGCGTTTCAAATGCTGACACTTTCTCGTAAGCTGAAAGTGTGGTCTCTGAGATTAGTTTCTGTGAAGCGGCTGCCGACATGTCCAATTTTGGCAGCACATATGAGGTGCTGCTGAGAGTCTGTACACTGAGCGTTAAAACATTGTTGTGTCCCTGAATGAGCTGCTTCTGCAAATATTTAGACTGATTAGTAGCCCAGATACACTAGATGTCATCACAAAGCTAGACCGTTTTGTAACCCAGGGGGCACAATCGTAGCAAACCTAAACATTCTCAAAACTACTTCCATTTTTTCATAATATCTCATTGCAGTTTCATGAGTAAATTTAAGATGTGACACATGCTAGTAGTACCCTAGTATATTGACAGTAGTGCCGCTAGAGGTGCTCAATAAAAGTTGTCAAAGAATGGTGCCAGGAACCGTACAAAACAGGAATGCAGTGCATCGAATTAAAAGTGTGTTACTTGCACCCTTCCTTGAACAATTCACTCTGAGCAGTTCCCTCTATTGTTCAGAGAACGTGCAGCACATCTTGTTAGTTGCGTGCATTGTGTTACACTCAAGCTGTCGCTCATAGTAGTGTTACTTAGTAAAAGTTATCTGGAGATGGAGAGCTATTGTTACCTGTGGGATATATCTGCACTGCTGCGACACTTTTTTGTTTTTTTGAGATTGTACAATCCACCTGCATTGTGACCACCTTGCAAGGCCAATTTGTCACCTGTGACAGCACAACAGAAGGTCTCAGCATGGTGGGGTTGTCCCCCCTCCAGTCTGACACCTGTGCTGGCCTGGTGCTCCTTTGTCATGTCATCGCCACTTGTTCAGCAGCAACTCTCTCACCTGACCACATTTCTCGTGGAAAATTTTTTTCGCCAAGTGTGCGGACAAAAACGAAAAGCTAGGCCAACTGGTGTCGCAGGGCACGAACATGCGTAGGATACGGTCGTGCTGCGTTTGTCATGGAACACATTGGTAGACAAGGCTTATGCCATCCGCTCAACACATCTAGGAGCCTGAAAAGAAAAAAAGCTACACTCGAAAAAATATTGCAGTTCTGCTGGTAAAGATGCTGTCTTCAAAACCTTAGTTGACATTATGTAGATTGTTTTATTGACCATACAATTCCTGCTGAAATTCATTAAATTAATAAAGACTGTTTCATGTACCGAAGAAAGGCCCTGGAATTCGAATGCTGTGTCATGTCAGATATTCCACACACCCGATACTAAGACCCGCTGTAGTAGCATAAATCCGTTTGTGAGATCCACCAAGACACCTGGTGCATCTCACAACCGGATTGTCGTTTCATGCAGATAATATCGCATCATTAAACCAAATTAATGTTCATGGGTGGTTGAAAGTGTCCACAGTCCCGTGTATTTCAAGGGAAGCTTGGCCTGCAAACTTTTGAACACCACTGTCGAATTCTTTATGTTGCGATGGTTTGTATATGGCGTACGGATTGACGAATATTGTTTACGTAGGCGTAACACGAAACGTGTCCGCAATGACGTAATAAACGTTGGCCGCGCGTATGTGCGTTTACATTTCAACAGCTGCCGCTTCTTCAACGAAAAGAGCCGAACGCACGGCGCGGGTGAGAGGAAAGCGCTGCAGCTGAACGTAGCCCGATCAAACAAACCAACAAACGGGGCGCTCAGCTGACCGTTCTGCGTTGTACGCACTGCTTTTTATGCCTTTTGTTTCGACGTGCTAACTTGCCCCACCGTTCCCCCTCGCACCACAAATACAACTCCATGTGCTTTTCGCCACACCTTCTGGCGCTGTGGGCACTCGGGCCAATGAGCGTTAGATCTCGGCATACCACGTGACTGAAGCGGACCAATCGGCGGTCGTCGTTTTCAAATTTGGTTCCTCTTTGTCCTGGGTCCGTGCAACGAAAATTTGCAGCGGACTTGCGCGCGGCCGCTGGTTTTGCCTTTGCATTGCGTTGTCCTGCGGAAAATCGAACCCCGGAACTAATGTGATAGTTTTTTGACCTTCAGGGAACACCGTTTGCGTCAAAAGCACTGCGACAAGCAAGGTGAGTGGTTCAGCGCGAGCGCCACCGATCTCGCGCGCTCCCACCGAAACAAAGCCCTCTTCCGGGGCGTCATAGCTACGTGAAACGTCCGCTCGCGACGATTCGTAGACGCTGCAGGTGGCAGGACTGGATATAGTGACGGCGTCTCAGACAGCGAAAATATTAATTGGCCGAGGAAATTTCGTGTTCGAAAAGTAAGCCGCGATGCGCCGAGGTAATCGGAACCGCGCGCGGTTGGATATTTGGAGAAGCCCCCTCTTCCGCGCGCTGTTCTGTTGCCAAGACAAGGCGCCGGGTTTGAAATAAACGGCGGCCGACGCGGTTTCGTGTTTGACGTGCACTCTTTACTTCGTTATCGCGCACGTCGACGCGTAGCAGCATCCCTAAACACTTAATCTGCATTGAGGGTGGCTCCGATACAAGTCGGCGCGCGAAAACTGCTGGCGGGAACAGGCAACCGCGCGCTCGGTTTCTAAACGGCTCCTGCGGACTCGTACGAGCGCCAGCTCTTGGCTTAGTACACGCGGTAAGGTTGTCGTGCCGTTAAGCTGTGCGAAATGTCATTTTCTAGCCGGTTTACGCCGACGCGCTTCCATGGCGCACAATTTGAATTCGACCCGCGAGTGCATCGCGCGCGAAGTCGCCGAACGGGCTCCTAGCAGAAACGGTCGTCAAATGTGACATAAAACTACCGGAATCTCCAAACATATCGTAAAGTTGTACCGGGCGGCTGCGATGTTTGGAATGTCGGATGTGTTCAAGGACCTCTTATCACTTCGTAACAGCGGATGGGGTCGAATGTCCGGCTACTCGGTGTGCGCGCAGAAAGGAAGCAGAACGGGAAAAGAGACCAGCATTATCTCGCCTTCAGCTAAAGATAACGCTGCTCTTGGTCTCTGCTCGAGCTCTTCCTTCAACTCTGTTATACAGACGTTTCATTTTTGCGACCCAAACTTAAAATATTCGTCGCACTGCACAGATGCGTATAATATAAACAAGACATGATATATATATTTTTTTCTACCGCTAAAGTATAGTAACTGCTGGGATTACTTTGTCATTCAAAGAAATGGGCAACTATTTTTTTTTATTGCACGAGCAGAACAGCCTAAATCATAATCAAAGTAGTTACGTTTAACATACCCTCAAAATTTGCGAACAACTTTCTGAGTTTGGAAATTTGAGACGTGTACAATTCTGCTTCAAAGTTCTCAACATTTTTTTTTTTTGTCCACAAAAAATATATATATATTCCTTATGCTTGCCTGTGAAAGGATAGGCGCTTGGTTCACACAAGTTCCCACGGTAGGTGAAATCACATTTACTGTGGTTGTCAAAGAAATGTTGCTGCGATGTCCCAATAACGCTTTCCTGGTCAATATAAATTCATTGACAATTGTGCAAGTCGGTGTCAATTCATCGCAGTAGGTATTGCAAATCATGAAAGCACACAGGATGAGGCTGAGCTTAACCAATGTTTGTCACTGAAATTGCTTGCTTGAAAGCTAACATAATTGCAGCTATAACAGAGCATTGCAATGGACCAACAAGAAGAAAGAATGGGTATTGAGAAGAACTGGATGATATATGTCTTTGTAGTTTACATTACCCGCCATATTGAGTGTGTGGGGGGGGGGGGTTACTGTTTAAATGTAAATTATCACTAATAAATAGCACATTTATTCCTTAGTGAGAATTTAGTCTAATGCAAAGCAGCTGTTCATCAAGCACCATTGCTGTTTCTGCTATGTGTTAAGTGAGTGAGACAACTTTATTGACGATCCGGCAGAAAGGGGTAAGGGGATTAAAGCGAGACACTAGCGTGCTCGGACGTCCCGGAGCAGCAACCTACTCGCGTCAAACCCGTGGGGGCGCCGCTTTCGGCCGCTGGCGTTCCAGGCTATGTGTTAATAAATTGATAAATGTGTACTGTGAGCAGTTGTGTGTGACTATGCTAAAGCAATGCCGCTATGACCGATCTGCTGTGTTGTGGTGAAGAAGCTTTATTCAGGATGCATTATTAATTTTGTATGGCATTTCTGTCTAAGCCAGAGTGTAAGCACAGGGCAAATGCACATTGCAAGAAGACTTTGATAGGTGTATGTCAAATGTCTAAATATATTATTTAAGCTTTCTATTTCTAGAATATGTTCTTTATGGGGACTAAGTTTCTGAAGACACGAGTTAGCCCTAGTAATGAGGAATTTAGTATCATAGAATCCACTGAATACATGCACAATTCGAAGTGATAGTATTAGGGTATGTCTTTAAACCTACAAGTTGACATGAAATGCACAAGCCTATGTCTTCACTAAATCTTTCGTTGCACAGAACAGGAAGTCACACCTTCACAGGAGACATGATATACTGTAAGCCAGGAACTTGTGTATCGTACAAGAATGATGCAGCTGGATCGTTTGCAATCAAAGGAAAAGATTGAATATCATGCATTGTTACAAAAGAAAAAGAGCACAGGAAGAGTAGAATGCAAGGGGCAAGCATACAAGCACTGTGCCCACTTGTGCACCCCTTTTCTATGCATTTTCTTGTGCAGTTTCTTTGTTACAATTATAGCAAACCAACTAGCCCACCGACAAGCATTAACAGAATATCATGCACTCTATATTCCATTTAGAAGTAACTGTGTCCAATTTTAGTGCAGCATGATTTCAAAAAATAGGAATGGCATTACGCAAACCACACCTAGTGCATATTGTTCCCAGCATGGTCTAGTAACAGCCAACACTCACCTATTTATCTAAATGTCAACAAGGCTGATGTGTGCATGTTCAAACGATATCTGTCTGTGTTGCTTATAACAACGTACTAATTGCACGTTCATTTTTTCCTTTTAAAGAAAGCCAGCGAAATATGAAAAATAACACGTGACTATGCTACCACCCTGAAAAGAAAGCAGCGCCCTCAAATAAGCTTACTACAAGCAACCGCTTTTCTGTTTCCCGAGACAGCGTTCCGCCCATTGCAAGGGTCAACATGGGCCGGAATCTTGCAGGGATGCCTTTCACTTGATTGTGCGTCACTATCATTTTCCATATCTGATGGCGGACTGTTTTTGTTGCTAAAGCGGCTGCAACATTTTTCTGATCACAGCCCGACTGTCTGTGGTGCGAAGTGGCAGATAACGCGATCCGTATTTTTTCTTGCTGCATTTCTTTCCTTGATATCAGCCACCTCAAAGTGAGCTTGTTTGAGGGCGCTGCTTACAGATGCACTCAGCAGTCTAGTGACGTATTATTTTTCATATTTCTCGGCCTTTCTTTATCTGCATGAAAAATTGAGTACACAATTAATACAATGTTAAAATTAGTGCACACAGTTGACATTTTAGATAAATGGGTGAGTATTTTCGAGTTGCAAATATAAATATGATTAATTAATTATTTGTCATTACCAAAAAATTAGTAGTGGTTACTACACTACCAGGAACAATATGCACTAGGCTTGGTTTGCATAGCGCTTTTCTTATTTTTTTTAAAATCGTTCTGCGTGATAATTTGGACACACTGTATATGGACAGGTATTATGCAATGAATTATTGTTCCATAGCTGTTGAGAAAGATATGCAGAAACTCGTGTTATATAATAATTGGTTTGAACAACCAAGTTCATTGTGCATTGAGCATGAAGGCCCAGGTGTGCATTAAATTAAAACTTGCTATCTTTCTCTCCCCCTCACTTTTAAATTAAGAGGTCATTTAAGAGGTGACTGCACAAGTTCAAGTTTGACTTAATGCACAATGTGTGCAGTATATGCCAGTGTAGCAATTTCAACAAAGTTAGTATTTTAATAGCTTTGTTCTCAGTTGTGTTTTAGCAGCAAATACAGTTCCGTAACTGCCCGATCTAAGACCAGGCTGTTTGAGTCAGCTTCGTAGCTACTACCAAATGTTACTGTAATATTGGTTTTCTTGTCAATACCTCAATGTGACAAACATAAATTGTCGTGCCTGTGGGGATGGCCCTTAAATTCGCCTTTATTGTGGCAATCGTCTATTGTCAAGCCAAATAAATGTAAAGTTTTGTAGCTGTGGAGCTTTTATCGCAGATTGATGCTGGCTCAATAGAGGTTAATCTCCGGTTAATCCAGCTTCTGCCATGGAGCTTTACGAAGAGGCGTTCAAGCTACAGGAAATGATCGAGTCAGACATGCGTGCCGAACTGTCGCCATCGGGGGGCGACCTGCGCTGTGGCATGGACGACTCGCTGGACGCCTTCGAGCCGCCCTCCGTCTGGTCCACCGGCATCTCGCTCATCTCGGAGCTGGACGGTCTCGAGGGTCTCCTCGTTGATCCGCAAACCGGACTGCCTTCTCACCACCGGTCCTCCAACGGCTCCAGCACGCTGCAACTGAATGTCACTCTCGCGGCTGTCACCACGGCTGCAGCAACAGGTGTGTTGATGTTAGATGTAGCAATCGTGCTGAGCATTTCCGTGTGCTTGGCGACTTTGTGTTGGATCGACAGTCTGTTACATCAAAAAAGTGACCTTCTTTTGTTCATAGTTTGAAAAAAGTACATACGTACCTTAAACATCTAATCAAAAAGAACTGTTTACTTTTAGAGTAATACCTGATGTCAGAATTTACTCCTCGAGTACAAAGTTCTCTTTAGTTAAAGGTGTCTTTTTGTCAAGATTCTTGTCATTGACTCATGTGAAGCCTCATGTGTGTCAACTTTTATGGTTAATTGTAACATTCCCTACTCATTATACATTTTATAATTTTGTAGTAGTCCCAGTTCATTCAGATACCAATTTAGGCAGCAATGACGTCTAAGGAATCCAGATAAAAGTCTCAGACAAGTCCTTAGAGCTTGGTTGTAGGGAGCAATCTGGAGCTGCGCCACCTGCACATATAACTATCAGAAAAAGGCCACTGGGGTTCTGACGACTGATGAATTTGTCGCTTTAATGCATCGTTGCAGAATTGTTCATAATAAACAATGAACATTCAGATCATGGAGATTATTATAGTGCAACACAAACTTTTTAAAGAATTCGCAACTCAAGTCTCATTTTACAGCGCTTGAAGATGGCCGGTCTACTGGTGTGTGTGAACTTAACAAATGGTCTGGCTTTGGTTGCAGCGCCCACTGTGCAAACTACATCATCAGCGACGTCCTTAGACCAGCTGAGCGTGCAACCCATGTCGTCCCCGTCCTCACCCGACGACGAGGCGGGAGTGGTGACAACGCTACAAGACGTAGCAACAGCCGACGACACCCTGGCCTCTGGTTCCTACCCAAAGCCGGCGTACTCGTACTCCTGTCTCATCGCCATGGCATTACGAAATAGCAGCACAGGCAGCCTTCCCGTCAATGAGATCTACAGCTTCATGACGTGAGTGCTGTTGCGAGACTTTACTTCATGTCTGGTGTGTTCCAGGATATATTAACTGCAATTTTTAAAAGGACACTCAAGAGAAACAATCGTTTTTTTTTTAGATTAATAAACTGCACTCTGAGAACTCTAATGTCATAAGTTCATTATTAACAAAGCAAATCAAGGCTGATGTTTCATTTTAAATGTTGCACTGTAATCTCCGTGTGTGATGTAAGAACTTCCGCAATGTATTTTTCGTATTTTCACAATGTTGGCTTGATAAAAATTCCTGAAACTTGTGTGCTAAGTCTATGGCACCCAGCAATGACAATATACTTGAATATTATCGATTAGAAGGAATGCAGGACCCAGTAGACGTTGTAACGCCTAAAAGATAGGCAAGAAAAGATGGCTTTTGTTGCCCTTTTGCTGCTGCCTTAATTGCAACCCTACTTCTGTCGTACGGTCCTGGCGTGTTGTTGTGCCTTTCCTTTACCAAGCCATCCTTTGTGCTGAGGTAGTGAGTGTACTGGACAACATTGCTTAAGGTTGATGCCTTTCTCGAACAAAACACCGGTCCTTTGATGGAGAGGAGGGAGGGGGGATGAGTTATCATGAGATTAAATTATTAGGTATTTGGCATGCAGTGTCATTTAATGTAGCATTGCATTCCTTTAGTGAAATAAGCCTCATGTACAAACAAACAGCACACTGAGTTAACCTACTAGTCTAATTGCTGGCATAAAAATACCCGTGATTAATTAGGTTTACTGCTCTGAAAAAAAAAATAGGACTAATAACAGTAGGTACAGACTGACAACTGGCCTGCGGTCTAAAAAACCGGCTGAGCCGGTCTAAAACTGGACCTGTGGCAATTCTAGGATTGCTGCAGTAATGACTCTTTTAATACGATTTTTTCGGTGGTGGGTGTATGACGCAGGGAGAACTTTCCGTACTTCCGGACGGCACCAAGCGGGTGGAAGAATTCTGTACGCCATAACCTGTCCCTCAACAAGTGCTTCGAGAAGATCGAAAAGCCTGGCGCACAGCAGCGCAAGGGCTGCCTATGGACACTGAATCCAGCCAGGGCGGCCAAGATGCACGACGAGCTTCTGAAGTGGAGCCGCAAGGACCCGGTGGCCATTCGAAGAAGCATGGCCAATCCCGAACGCCTTGAAATGCTTGAACGCGGCCAGCCACAGTCCACCGTTGCCACCTCCGGTGACTCGACACACAACAGTGAAGAGGGCTGATGCCTCAACTCTGTCCGGATCGAACCCTAGTCAGACGGATCGTGCACATTCTCGGAGAGCACCGCCGAGTCTGCTGGTCCTCTTCAGTGGTAGCCGCAACCGAGAGATGCTCGGAAAGCAGTGTGGACATTCTTGATTCTTTCCTCACACTGGCTGCCCTTCGATCCGCTACCACTGGTGCCGCATCGGTGCGGAGTAACTTCTGGGACACCGTTGTGGTACACCTGCTCTCCGGTTGATGCCTGCCGGCCAAATCGCATTCATTCACCACTGTCTGTCATGACATATCACCCGCTACACTATATGCTACAAGACTCGACTACGTCCTCGCTGAATCGGGGTAGTGTGCACCCAGTTCGTGAAATATGCAGTGGCCAGCGATTGCGTGCCCAGCGGTCGGGCGTATGCCAACTGAGAAAAAAAGCAACAAGATTTTTATGCCTTAAGCGGTACACTGTGAGTGGTGCCTTTCCCGTGTTGGGCAGTGTCAACATAAGTGAATGCTGTAATGCTGTTGCACGATTTGCATTCAGAAAGTGCATGTATACGCTGTTTCGACCCAATGTTGCCATTTCTCAGGCCAGCCAGCACCCTCCCCCCTCCCCAAACACATTGTAGTGTGTCGCATAGCTTAAGAAGACAATATATCTGTACCACTCTTTTTATAGGGGAATCGTTGAGGGATCTTCCCTGTTGGCAATTGCCAAGTTATTCAGATTCAACTGACTTGGTAAATGTAAGCGTTGCATGAAACGTGAAAAACTTCGCTGTTCACTTTGCAAATTTAAATGTTGAACTCAAGTTGTAATGCAAAATGGTAACTCGTAAATGTCAAAATGGACTTGGCCTTGAGCTGTCGGGCCTGCGAAAACCGCAAGAAGGATGTGAGTGGAATTAGTACTTCTGAAAAAAGCCACATCTTCAAAGAGATGTAAAACCATGCATGCCTGGTGTCGAATTCCCAGTGACATTTTTTTTTTCCGTTTTTTATACAGCTGAGCGGTCACGAGAGCACAGCTCAAAGCTCTTGAACCATATTACGGTGAAGACAGTTGTGATGTGAAAGTACTCTAATTATGACCAATGTTCTTTAGTAATTGTACATTTGATATGTTCTGAAAAGTCTAAGATCCACCGTATTTTTACTCCGATGTTGAACAGTATTGAACTTGCAACCGTCGAAAATACTTTGTGCACAGTTTTGCGAGCATTCCCTAGGCTGGTACTACACAGTTTTTGCTTCCGATACCCTTGGGAAAAACCTTTTTTGGGATATTTCCAAGGTGCTGACCTGTTAACTTTGCCTAGTTTAAGGGGATTGGGTTTGCCCCAGACGGGCGAACCCGATGCTAGTGCACTGCATTGAATAGGCAGTCCCACTCACGTTGAAGGAATGAAGATGGTCTGTTCGTTCGCTTCACAGACAGTTTTACTGTTCACGAATGTACAGGCAGATACATGCATGAAATGTGGTTGTGTGGGAACTATTGAAAAGCGTGCTGCTGTCGACGAGGGGCCACGTCCATCAACTTGCAAGGTGTGCCGTGTTGAGACAGAGTGGGCTGGCAGTGAAGTGGGTGCGGTTCCGCTGTTGAAGCAGTGGTGCCTCCTGAATGTGCAAGCAGCTCCCGATGATCTCAGTGACTTGCATGTTTTTAAGCTCTCGGCGGAGAATAGAAGAAGACTATTTATTGACGACATCCATCCGAACGCACGCTCCTCCAGGTATACGGAGGTGGTGGTTCCGTGCCCTGACATGGAGAAAAAAGCGTAACACAGTTTTGTGGAGCACATCGATGAACAGCAACAATGGAATACTGTTGTGAAAGCGGTGGTTTCACCATCAACTCTGGTGCTGTACTCCTTTTTTGCTTTTTTTTTTAATGAGAAAGATATTAGTGTGAGGATAGTATCCTAATGTTGGTGATGAAAAAAAAGAACTGGGGCTTACACATAACACATTGAGTCAAATATGCACTGTGCCTCTTCGACCATCTGGTGTAATACGAGAGACACGAGGTGACGGCATTGTCTCTGCCTGTGTGACACCTTCAGCGCACTTCATTTACACTCATTTCACGGTCATCATGTAGTTTTTTAATGTCATAAAGAGTATATTGACACAAAAGACTGGTGAATCCTGTTACTGAGCACTACGGAAATGTGAACACCAGCTCTGCTAGTTGGCATCTTGTCATCTCAATTAAATTGTACACTCTTGGCAATAGATGCATTCCACGTGGCTAGTCAGAACTTGCATTTTTGGCCTCTGAGAACTTGCATGTGATTTTTGTTCATATCTTCCAGCCTTATTACAGCTTCATGAAAGTTTTTCTATGAGGTGTAACGCTTAATTCTGGGCCACGTACCGAATATCTTTTACAAAGATAGAGTCAATTATCAGTGCATAACCAATCGCAAGATGCTTTCAGCATCATACTAATGGAGAATTTCAGCTTGTACATAAGCGTAAATAATGGTTTATAGAACACCAGAAGAGGTAGCAATTTGAGTAGTCGTGATAATGGTGTGGCTGTACCATTTGTGGCAATGCTGGTGGCAACATCGCTGTTAAGCGTTATTCTACGACTGTGCACCGTACAATACATTTTCATTTGCGCCGCTTGCACAATTGCGCATGCCTTCACTTTCGGAGTTACTTAAGCCGTAATATGGTTTCAACTTACCATCATGACCAGACTCGCATTTGCCTTCAGCATCTGTCTTACGAGACTTGATTGCCCAATTTAACAAAGTGCCTTTCAGACTGCCATTTGGTATCTAGCTATTTGCTGAAAGATTAAGGTGTGGGTCAATTTTACATGGGATTGGTTCCTGCAGCTTTCCCGTGTATCTTGGTTGGTACTATTTTGGTTGCTAATGCAAGTAGCAAGATCCTTTATACTGTTGCCTACTAATTGTAAGTGTGCTATTGCATAGCATTGTTTGGAGGCACATCAGCTGATTACTTTTTTAATGAGTGCGTGTGTGTGACGTGCACTGTGGTGTGTTTCCGAATGCGCAGTATAGTGGACATTACATATATGAACAGAGAATTAATGTTATCGCTCACATCAAGTACGATGACATAGTCGTCCTTGAGCCGTCTGCGGGAATCCTTCTTGAGGACACGACACCTGAAAGAAACAACACAGGTATTCAATGGTGTGGCTATTTTTTTTTTTACCTTTACATCAACAAGCTGCATGCGCCAGGAAATGTCTAAAGCCCAGTTACATATTGTAGCTGCATCATGTCGAGACAAACAACGAGCCTGTATGCAATAAAGTTGCGACAAAAATTTGTTGAGGCTACAATCCTGAAAACCACAGTTGCAAACGCTGTGGTTTTCAATATTGCAGCCATATCGAATTTCTTTCGCAATCCATGTGCACTGGTGCAGGTATGGACTGGGATCGCTTGAAGGAGTCCGGCAACACCTTTCCAAGTAATCATGAAATGAATTTTTTTAAGCAGCTTATTGCTTCATATATCATGCAACTGCCACAAAAATTTTTTAGAATCTGTGTCGGGTACGAGTGGAGCTGCAAGGATTTGTTGCACGCTTCAAGACATTTCGTGACAGCGAGCGCGTTGAAAGCTATACAGGGAAGGTGATTACCAGGGGAAAATCCATGCGTCCCTAAGAAGGCGTTATGACCTCAAGCACTTTTTCGTTTGTTTGTTTTTTTCCCCTTCGAACGCGCAGTTTTCTTTCAATGCAGTCGTGGGCACGTGGCGGCTGCAGCGACTATGCAGTTCACGACGCTCAAATCAGCCAATCGCCGTGGACATTGTGCTACGCGCTCATTTGGGTTTATGTCATCATATGCGAAGAGAAGAGGGAACGGTTTTTATCCTGCTTTTGAGAAACAGTTAATTACAGAGCGCGTGCTGCTGTATGGTGTTAGGCATGCGTTCTAGAGGGCCTCGACTAGTTGACAATCGGCGTTTTCTGACTGCTGAATAGTAAGTAATGCAGGACCCCTTATTATGACGTGACCTGCTGGTTTTAGTACAACCGCAAAAAGCAGATTAACAGGTTAGAAGGGAGACGTCGAAATCGTCGACGTTTCGCGTACGTTCGTTTTGCGAATCGACACGCTTTTGCCTTCAGAACTCGAATTTCTAGTGAAGGTACGATCGCGTCGCTTGCTCTAGGCAATCGCGTTGCACCACATTTCTCCGAAGTTTTCCGTATCGTCTCATCGCTGTGAAAGCACGTGCCCCCCATGCAAGACTCGACGACAAATGACACGCCAACCGCGCCGCAACTTTGGCCGGCGTCCAGAGGATGAAACCGGGAACGGGTTTCGAGGAAGCGCGCGGATCGCATCTCTGCACGGAACTTTTCTTGTTCTTTCTTCCACCGCCGCGAAAAAAAAAAAAGAAATAAATAAAAGGATGCAGCGCATATGAATTAGGCAATTGCGCGCTCGCGTGCGTAGGCCGCTCGAATAAAGTGTTCAACAAATGTCTCTCAACTCACAGAAAACAAACTGCGCCAACGATGGCAGCGACGATGAACGCCGTGGAGAGCACGAGCAGTGCGACGAACACCTTGGGGTCGATCATGATCGGCCGATGACGCCTCGCGATGCATGTCCAAAGGCTAGCGCCGGTCTAGTCGAAGAGGGTACCAGCAACCGCTTGAGCTGCCATGTCGCATCCACAGCGGACGAGGAGACGCAGCTGCTTTACCACGACCGTCGCCTGGACGAACTTCGCTTTGAAGAGCGCGCTTCGTACTCCGGCTCGCACAGTAGTTAAGACGCGCACGGTGACGCTATGCAGCGGACGCGTTCAACGCCGGTCGCGTCGGCGACGTCGCTTTCGGGAAGCACACATGGCACAGCTCGAATAAAAAGCCGCGCTGGTAACAATCCCCTCGGTAGCGGTGAGAGGTCCAGGTGCATCCGATGGGCCGCTACGGGCGAGGAGGTGCCCCATTGCAGCTGCCGATCGCGGCGGTCCTGTTTGGGTGGTGCCGGCGGGCGGCGTGATTCTCCCTCTCCTAGACGGCGCAGTCGGGCACGACAGCGACCGACGGGGCAGCTTGCCTGGGAGAATAGACCCCGACGACGATTTAGAGCGCGGCGTGGGACTCGTACTGCGCGGGAAATCGAAACCCGTTCGCACCAGCACACATCGTGATGAGGGAGGCGACTGAGCGCGGACAACAAGCGCCAGACACCTGCGCGCCATGTCCATGCTCCTGAAAGTGGAGACTACCACCAGAAAGAAGTTTTTATGATGATTTATAGTCTTTACGCTAAAGCGCGTTTCACGCTCTCAGCTGTCTGTGGCAGCAGCCTTCCTGATTTCGCTCTTCCATTCGCTCGATCCCCTTGCGGCCGCATGCGCTCCCGCCTCCCATTGGCTGGCTCGTCGTGCGGTGTGAGCGCGGATTGTTGTCTAGCGCGCCGTCGTATCATATGTGCCCGTGTTCTGTGCCGCCGTCGCGTGGCGGTGCAGTACGAGCGGTCGAGGTAAACAAAGGGACCGATCAGACGGCGTTTTCCCCTGGGCGCGCGCGTACTGCTCGGCTGCGTTACCGAGTTGGGGAGCAGTTCCGTGGCTCCCGACGAACGCGAGGAGGACGCCGCGACTCGCTATGGTTTGCCCCGCGGGCCATGGACCAAGCGGGCGAGCCCGAGGTGCACCACGTCTGGGCGAAGGCGGTGACCGCGGACGCATCGTGCGAGCAGCAGCTCGTCGAATCCTCCGCTGCAGTCGACGAGGTTCTCTTGCCTGTCGAGGATTGCGGGCCTTTCTGCAAGATCTGTCACATGCCGGCTCGAGACGATGACCCGCTCATATCGCCCTGCCGGTGTTCCGGCACCGTGCAATACATCCACTGCGGCTGCCTCACGGTGAGCGGAGCCCACAGCTGATCGCCAGCTGACCGCGCGCGGGCCTTGGTTTGCGTGTGCGCGCGTCAAACATCGCGGTTACCAGAATGCATTATACACGCCTATCGGTCTCCTCCACCGTATTTAGCACTCCTCCCCCGCAGTACCTAAAGCTTGCTGCAGAATGCTTTAAAAACGTTTATGTGGTCGCCTCGAAAGAGAGCGATCGCGGTGCCGCACATGTCGTTTACATTTCATGTAGCACGTATGCACACATCGTGACGTTCTGCGGAAAGAGCAATATTAAAGGACGGCTTCTTAGAAAATTAGCAGTTCCGCGTTTATGTGTACCGCGAGCGAAGCCAGCGATATGCAGAGTGTTCTTTCCTTTTGTTCTAAACGCAGCAGCTGAATTCGCGATGTGTGCACGTTTTAAAAGCAGAGTGCGGGTTCATTCTCTCGTGACCCTCCGGCTTCGGAATTACTGCGTTAACCGGTGACGTTTGTGCGATTCGTTGGTGCCTTTAATTGGTGTGGCCCTGTGATAAGCGTAAACGAAATAAAATGACGCGCCGCCGTACGTCTCGTTCGGGCGTTGGTGCTGAGGGAGGTTATTGCTCCCGCGCTGCCTAGCGACTCTTCGTCACCCCCGAATGGTGCCTATTCCGCACCCTCGAATCCGGTCCGGATGTGCGGAATTTAGCGCGGTACGAACCCAACGGGCAAAGAGATACGCGAATGAATTTGAATTGCCTGCCTTGCATGAGTGCTTTCGCGCGTACGCACTGCGTAGATGAAACCGACCCCCGAAAGCACGGAGAGAGGCAATCGCGGTCGCTGCTAGCACGTTTTACAGGAGGAAAAAAAAAAGAAATTCAGCGTTTATTCCTGCGCGTGTGTTCTTTTTTATGCAGTTGTAAATCTCGCGCTTAGTGCAGCTCCACAGCTGTGAAACCCGAAGAAATGCATCGCATTTGCCACCCTACATCGTGGCAATCACGCGCTTGCCGAGGTGGTGGCGCCCCCTCCCGTGCGGCGTGGGTATCACTCGGATGTATTAGAAGCATTTTTTTTTTTTCGACATTACTCGTCAATGGCTCGTCTTTTGACTGGTTCAGATATTGAAGAATATGTATCAACTAATCCAGATCTTAAGTCTACTGCCGGGAAAACAAAAAAATTGCAATGTGCAGGCTCCGATGGGGTCCTGTGACTCTTAAATGATAGTCATCAAATTTTGCCGACCTGAAGTTGAGGATTCAAAAGATTGATACGAATGAGGCTGGTTAACATAGCAACGCATGCAACCTTATCGTCAGACGCTCGTTGTTTGTTGCGTGCAGCGCTGGCTGGAGATACTGAGCAAGAAGTCCCGCAAACCGCCAAGTTGCGAGCTCTGCCAGTACCAGTACCAGTGGCACAAGAAGTTCCGCGCAGGCGGTTCCTGGCGCCTCCCGCCTTGCTCACCACGTGACAAGGTCCTCCACTGCATCTTCCTGCTGTCAGTGGTCGTCATGGTGGCCTGTGCCACCGTCACCATTGTCTGCTTCCGCCAGGACCCTCCGTCGTCCTCCTCCTCTTCAACGATGACAACGGGCCGCCGAAGCGACCTGACCCACTCGGAAATGGTGACACTCGTTTGCGGAGTGCTCTTCTTCTTGGCCTTCTTTGTGGCCATGTACGTGGAGGTCACCGCCCGCAGTACCCTCTACAGGCTGCTGCTGCGCTTTGTCTATCTCAACCAGCAGTGGTACATAGACGAGTACGACGCGAAGCGCGGGCCTGTGGCCGTCTGATCTAACTGAAAATAAAGAGCGCGAAAAAACACGACCGTGAGAAACGTACTTACTGGACAAGTGCCAACTTCCAGCTGAATTTTGTAGACACAAATGAGTTTGCCGACACGAAAGCAGCTGGAACAGCTGCGGTGGTTTGCTGTGCAAACCCCAGCATTTCAAGAAACAAATTTTCCTGTCACATGCAGGGGTTTGCAATAGGCCACTGTGATTTTTAGTATGGTTTTTGCTGATTTTGTGCAAAAGCATTTTTCCTGTTATCCTTCTTTGATGTAACTGTTCCCACAGATATTTATGATGCGTTCGTGGGAAAAAAATTCAGTTGGAAGTTATCTCTTGTCCTGTGCATAAGCTTTTCGTGGCCATGTTTTTTTGTGCTGTTTATCTTCAGTATGAATGACCAACTATCTCAGTCAGTTACTGATCTGGCCTCTCGTCTCAGAGGGGCACGCCTGTGACGAAGCTTGTAGCCAGGGAGTTCCTTTTGATCTCTGTCAGTGTGGCATTCCACACACAAACACACACACACACGAACTCTCATACCTGTGTGTTATGACATTACGTGCCATTCGCATTTGAAAATGACAAAGCCGCCTCACCCTTATCTCCCATGCTTGTTTTTGTAACGTGTTTGTCCGGTTCGTGTGTCATTTGCATCCTCTTTCTTTTTTTATGCCGGAAGACGGCCTACGGCTAATCACTCTTAGCAATGCCCAAAATGTAACGCAGCAGGTCCTTGTTTTGTGCAAGGCGTCCATGACATTTTGTTTCTTGCTTGTCAACAGTATTGAAGCCGTGAATGTTTCACGATTTCCAGTCCCACGGACATCCGATGATTGCCCAAGAGCTGGTCCCAAACACATTGTGCTATTGCAAAGGGACAGCTTATTGACACACTCTTTACTTGTTATTGTCTGCTCAATGGGCTTGAACACCCAAATGCCCGTTCAGTATTGAGATGCACAAAAGCGCAGGTTACGCTGCGCAGATTCAGTGTTGATGTTGCCATGCTCTGGAAGCCCAAGTTCGGCGCTTATTTTACCCCACCCAACTCATCACACTTACGTATTTTTTAAGTGGTCGGCACCACATCACTAATCATGGTGCTATGGCAAACGAATGAGCAATGCTGTTTCCCAACATTGATAAAAAAAAGCCAAATAGCACATGCCCAATGACGCCATCCTAGATTGCTTCCATTAACACTAGAAATTACGACATCAGTAACAGGTAAGTAAAAAGGAAGTGGGGATGGAGAGGATATCTTAAATATTTTGGTGAAAACAGGCTGTTTCTGTGTTCAATACTGTAATGCAGGTTTCGCTGCTGAATTTGGAGACGGCGCTCTTCTTATGTGGTACACAAACTGTCTTGTTGAGTAAGCAACTGTACACCTTTGCTCAGCATGCTTGCTTGATTGATTGATTGGTTGATTAACTAAGTGCCCATTGGCCGTGGGGTCAAAGTAAACATTTTTTGGGGGCTGCGCTAACGCAACAGCATTCCAACTAACAAGCTTGTGCATGGGGTCACTGACTTTTGACTGACAACTAAGAGTCTTTGCACAGGTGTAAGCATATGTGCATGCTGCTAATATTGAAGTAGGCTGCATCGAAAGTGCAGGCACGTTTGTTCCACTAGAGGTATGTGGCGCATTACTTGTCGGAGCCGAATGATAAATTTTTGCACCACGCTGTGCAATGGCTTTTCAAGTTCTCGACAAAAAGAGCCCGTATTTGCGAATCTCCAATACTACGAACAAAAATCAAACGGACACTAGAGGCATCAAGCTCAATGCAAGAAAATGCTGCAGCAGTGAAAACTGGTCTGCTACGTGTGGAGTCGCACACAAGCCCGGTGACTTTATTTACATCATTGCCTTTTTTTGAGCGCATGTAGACAACATACAATAGGCTATTGGCAAACTATTTGTGTAGATCTGATGTTTTATCATCATTGAAGAGGCTGGTGATATTTTTTGACGTGCTGTTTTTGTTGCCAATTTTCGTTTATTTGTAAGTTTACTATTCCAGTCTCTGAAAAGCAAATGCGCTGCTTGTGGAAGTATAAAATGTAGTTAGAGAGTTCTGTGTTCTTGACCTGGCCGTGTTGTTTGCAATTTATTATCACTGAACACTGGTTTACTGAGTCATTTACAAAAGCCAAGTGTGCAGAAGTGTGAAAGGCTATTCTCTTTTTGCTGTGGTCTTAGTCACATAATTTAACAGAAGTTGGTGCTTAAAACAGACTGAAGGCTACCTTTTGATTTTACAAGGAGCAGAAGGGAGGCATACCAACAGTATGGAACACTGTGCCATTGTGATCGCTTCTGCTTGCACCCATATATTGAGACATCCACACGAGAACTGCCCTCATTCTGTGTCATGTGAACGACCAATGGTAGACCAAGCACATGAGATCGGCCAACTGGCTGGAACGTGAGCAAATAGACGTGCTTCAGCCTCTCGAATACAGGGAGCCGCTTTGTGCTATGAAATGAATCATGTCTGCATTGCTAGCTTTAGCAGCGGCTCTCTCAGTGTAAAGTTAACCTATCTCAGATGAGGTCCTTTTGCATGGAAAGGGTCGGATGCGACTGCAAGAGCTGGAAAACACGTTGCAGCCGTGTTCAGGGCACCTATTAAATTGTTTAAACAGATGTAAATCAAGTAGCTTTAACTTTGGTAATATATAGGCTTAATCAAGGAAGTACTATAACTAATAAATTATACTTAACCAATGGACTATAAGGTGAATCGGTAAAATCTGCTGCTACTTCCACGAGTGAGTCCTCATGGACAAGTCGAAAAGACTCTGAAACATTATACAAATTTGAGTAAACCTACTTTTTTTTAGTCTCATTAGCCTTACTTTCATGCTTCGCAAGACGAATTTATCTTACTTGAATATTTGCATTATAGCTTCACGTTGTCAGCTTCACACGCAACATACAGTGCATGGCTGAAAATTGGTCAGTCATCAGAGGGATGAGTTGGACTCGCGCAGTCTGCTTCGCTTGGCAAGGTTCAGAGACTCCACACAATCTCGAGTGGCCACTTTTGGAGATTCTTTCACCAATGTGTAGCACAGCAAGGCTCAACGGGATAACAGGACACATCTTGCAAAAAGGTTTGCGAGCCTGTCCCTTGTTTAGCTCTTGACAGCACGTGCAGCTTTTCGTGATTTGGGGGGCTTCAGTTGGCTTGGCCCATTCAACACTGAATATCTTAAAAACATTCTCGTTTTCAGTTAGTGGCTTTAACTATGATGTTTTATGTCCAATTCCACAGTGCTCACTGCTCTCGCTAAAATGACCAAAAGTATGGTCGTCATGCCCATACCAATTCTGTTGAGCTTTATATCTGCCACTTCTGAGCTAATGTGACTCATTTTTGTGCTGAAAAGAAGGGAATTGTGGAGTAGCCTAACCTTTATTTTTTTATAATTACACCAGCACCTAGTGGCATTGTGCTCATTCAAGGAGCACACTATAATTCCCCACCAGTCAACTGAAAGTAGAGTGGTGGCCCAAATGTTACGAAACCCCCAGCTTGTTAAAAAAAAGTTATGGCTCAAGTTAGAAGTTGTAGGGTACACACATGATATCGAAGGATAAGTTTAGTTGAGGATAAATTATCTTTTGAAATAATTAATTAAAACTAATTGGTTGAGTTCAATGAGAGACCAGACTTTTCATGCAAACAGTTGGGATCATTGTGGCACTTGAGGAAGCAGATCTAAACCACGAGTTTTTTTTTTTTTTTTGTAAATGGCATCTGCTATCCGCTTAGGCAGCACACCTAAATAAATTGAACGAGTTAATTGAAAGAGCAGAATGTCCTCGTAGTAGGTATGAGCCATCAAGATGACTGGTCTGTTGTATGTGTCGTCACAGTGGCACATACCACACAACAGGCTACCTTTGCTACGACATCTGCCCAAGGGAACCAAGAGTTGACCACAAGTTATGAGCAGGCACCATTGAAGATAGTCGAATTGAACATTACGGTCATCTAAAGATTTTTTTTGTGCCATTTTTGTGAATTTAACAGAACTTGGTGCTCGAAAGACTAAAAGCTGCTTTTTGGTTTTATACGGAGCAGAAGGGAGGCATACCAAGGTCAGAAAAGGATCAGGTAAAGGGGTTAAATTTTGATATTGATTAGCTAAAGAATATAGAGAAAAGCACTTGTTATAATGACTTCAACCCTAATGCTAATGAGTGCAAAGTTAATTTTTTTAACTGAAGGTTGAAAGCTTGCATACTCTGCTGTACAGCAAACTGTGCTCTTTCCTAACACTGCTGCCGAAAGAAATCTTTCAAGTGCTGTTCCTTTTACAGTGCGTTCAACATCCTTGCACCTGATGCCACTGTCGCTCGGTCTGAAAGCTGCGAGTGGGCTTTTCATTATTTGAGTTTCTGGGAAACACTGGTGTTGCCCACGTATCTTGCAAATTCAAATTTTCTGCATGAGAAACGGATGTTATGGGTTGATTCGCAGCAGAAGGTGTCGCGTAGTGCTTACACCAGTCGTGCGACCTTCTGGTCAGTTTCATGGATTGATAATAAAGTGAGACCGCAGAAGAAGACTTAGCAGATTGGGCGGGATGATAGGTTTCCCTGGTAAACATTGGGCAGCAGTTCAGACATGGGACAAGCAAGGATACCGCAGTTCACTGAGGAGTGGTGTGATCTGCAAATAGCACTCAGAAATGCAGCTGCGCTCTTAGACTGCCCATTAAAGAAAGAGATTCTCCTCCACGGAGGAGTAAGGCACACTCCCCAACTGACTGCTGAAATTCTGGCTTATCGAATAACACACTGCATATTTCTCGCCAAGCTTAGGCTGCTCAAGTGCCAATACACAGTACATTTTGTTGCTCAAGTAGCTAGCCTTACTATCAGGGCACTATGTGTCGAGTTATAGGACACTATCGAATTGTGTCGCGTCATCTTGAGGCGATTGGTTAGACAATCGCGGTGTACCTCCTTGCCCTTATGTCAGCACCACCGAAAATGCCAGCATGACTGGCAGCCAATCGGAGTCGATGAAACTGCAAAACATGGCTGAATATAAGCAGTGCTTCAAATGTCTCCCCCTAAAAACCTGATACGATCAGTAAACAACTGCTGACACATAGTATAAACAAGTAGGCACTAATCTAGCATAACACTGAGCATTGTGCATGAGTGATTTTTTTTTGTGTGTACAATAAAGGCAGCTTGCTCGAATGTACAGGAGGCTTCAGAAGTTTAAGAGACCAGTAGGTCCGAGATAGCTTTCTATTTCCCAGCAATTTGAGACTGTACTCTGGTGAACTGCACAGTACATGTTGTTAGAGCCTTCCATCTATATTATTTATTCAAGGCTGCCAGCTGAAGCATGGGAATATTCTTTTTTCTAGTACTTAGTGGTACTTAAACTTTTGGCAGACTGTGCCATTGCGGAAATCGTGCCAGCAATTGTTGCCCTCTTGTATCGCCATGCCTTAATTGCATGCCGACTTGCTACGCAAGTGCGTCAAACATTCTGCCATCCAGTAGACCCATTTTGGGACCAGCATTTTTGTCTTTACTGTCATTATATCTACATGCCTATGTGGCAGCTTTAAGCTTTAGTAACTCTTGTTTATAAGTGCAAGACAGTCGTGTCTGAAATGAGCGCTGAGTGCTGGCCAGCAAAACGGGGACAGAAAAAAAAAGTTTTGCGATTTTGAGTTGTAATCACAGTGATCTAGTGTTAGAAGGATCTCGATTAAACACGTCCCCTCCCGTGGCTTGTGAAGTGTGCGTCAAACTTGCGTGCAGTGTAAAAAAAAAAGTGCTTAAAGGCAATGTGCCATCACTGTCTGTGGTGCTAACTTTCGCCACAATTTAGTCACTTATCATATAGTCATGTTCAGATCTCTGGTCTGCAAATAAAGAACCTTTGGTGTAAACTCGTGTGCCTGATGTTTGAGGTGGCTAAGGTTGCCAACTTGTGGTGAACACCTCACCAGCGTACTATTTGTGACATTAACCAGGTTGGCACTAATTGCTGCTCCAAATTATCTATTATAACTTGCCTTGCCAAATACGGGACTTCAGAAGTCCTTTGAATTAAGCGGTATTTCAAAATAACCGAGTTTGAATTACTGAGGTTTTACTGTACTTTAATAACATTCCCTATACTTCTCTTGGCATCGATGTCGGTTATTTCTCAGTAACATATCTAGGAAAGAAAACAAACCCTTTGATATTCCCCTTCTTTCGTTCTTGCCAATTATGAACTGTGTGCAGCAACTGTGCACCTCATGCTCACTTCGTTGGAGGCTCGTGCACCATGGAAACCTCAAGCAAACTTTTACTAGATGCAGCTTCGGAGCTAGTGTCTACCAGATCTCTTTCATCGTGAAAGCTCCCAAACTCCTCACAGGCTCCATGAATTGGAACAAGAACATGACATTAGTCAATGTCATGGATGTTTGCAGACCGTGACACCTCCTATCGGTAGAGAAAGAACCTAATAAACGACTTTTTTTTTTCTTTTTGCATTCAACAAAATGCGAAAAAAAAAAAAAGCATTTTGCATTGCGTGCTGCAGCGTTCACCGCTCTTCCGATTGATAATGAAGTTAAAAACGGCAGTCGTAACAACAGCAGAAGGCGAACATGACATCCATTTCATGGAAGCATAAGCACAGTTAAAGCAGTTGCGCGCACCAGACTCGGACTGAAAACTTGCGCATTAAACCCAAGTCATGACAATGCAGTGCTCACAAATTGCACAGATTGTGACAACGCACGTACTGCAAATAAAACAAGCATGTGGAAGTACATTTTATTAAGCCCTTCACTGGCTCTCGCAATGAGCACTTTCAATCTGTACAATTAAATCACCCGCTCATGCATACAAGGCTTCTTACGCACTGTGCACAAGGCATGTGCGAGCAAACGTGACGAAAACACGCTTGTTAGTACAAAACTCGTGACAGAAGCTTGTCACAAGTATTCTTTACTTCAAATCTTGCTGACATGCAACACTATTCAATTCTCACTTTAAATAGCACACGCTCACACAAGCACAGCTGTAACTAAGTGAAATATTGAGCCAGGATTACCGAGTGAGTTACTCGTCATTCTCTTTTGGTTGTTCAATGCTAGCCGCCTGCGGCATTCTTTCACCCACTTTGAGGCCATTGGAATTTTCCGTAACGTCCTGTTAAATTTGACATATTGTTGGTTGCCAGCACAGCTGTGATTGCTATTGAAACAGTCCACTTTGAAAAGCTGAACCAGCATGGTAAAACATGCAGTGAACTGTTTATTGTGCACTTGTGTGAATACTCGAATGCTTCAAATATTTGAACGAATATTACTGTACTTGAATTTGCTTTGATTCAAATTTAAATCGTTGAAAATTTCAAAGTATTTGCAATAAACGAGAAAATGTATACCAAGCCGCATGTAACTCCCTGTAAAGGTAGGTTCGCTGCAGTGAAGGGGTGCTAAATCGCGAAAGCAACTATGCAAGTGTAAATTAGTCCGCATAACACATCCCGGGGGAATTTGCACTGCCGCGAAGCCTCGCTTCAAGGTTAAATGAATATATTGTCCTCACATTGATTTATCATCTTTAGTTTAAAAAAAAAAAAACTTGTTATACCGACTTGTATACTTCAAGTATAGAAAAATTTCAAATTTAACATATCTTATAGGTTACCACTTGTATTCTGCTCAAAGTCAAATCCTGCTACTATCTAAAGTTGTTTCCTGTTCTTTTGAATAAAAAAAATTGGTATTTGCACGGGCCTTGTTTCAATATTTGAAATTTAATGTGCAGGTTAGTTTGGTCATGACAGATATGCCCATTTTTCTTTATATGTGATATACACTATTCAATTCCAAATTATTCCACCAAAATCACTTTTCACTTTGAATTCGCTTCGAAGCTAAAATTCACTATTTGCGCAAGCCTAGTTTAAAAAGTATTACCACGAATTCATCCAGTTATACGTAACACAACTTCCAGAAACTCTTTTGTAACAACAGGTATAAATTACAAGAGTAGTTCAAAAGCAAACACCAAGCGTCATTTAACAGAGAATGTTTAGAAGGAACTTTTTGATAACATTTAATGAACAAGAACAAGGGTACTACATATCATTGTTTTGATGACGTGCCAGTTTGAAGCTGATAGATGTCGCAGTGCGACAGACCTTGGCAGGTAGTACTGTCGAACACCTTTGTATAGGACATCGACATCGGAGACTAATGGATATATAAGAAACCAGTGTGCCTAGAGTAAAATACACGTTTATGAGGAAATTCATATGTGGTACCCTGCTTATAAGAGACGTTTCGTACAAAAGACGAATTGCTGCCTGGAGCATGCCTCTCATAAAAGAGTTCAACTGTACAAGAATTTCGTAAGATGCGTTGCTGACCAGCAAACAAATGTTTCCTCAACACTTTTACAAACACACACAAATACAAGCGTACAACAAAACTACACTATTCTTTTTTTCCAGCCAGGACAACTTTTCCTGCTGTGGTGCGTTTTGAAACTTTTTGTTGGATGAAAGTGGCTACACTCGCTGTACATGTTGTGCCACTGAAATAGAAATGCTCTGTAATGGTCTATGTAGAGTTGTCAGTGTAATATAAGGTCTTCAACAAACCAGCGGAAACGCAAGTCGTGACTGTGACAGGCGTTCGTCACAGGTGTGAGAATATTACAGTGTGGGCTAGGTGTTCATGTAAGAGCATATGGTGGCTGACAATACAGCACCAAAGTACAGGAAAACCGTGAGGGTTATACGCTAAAGGGCACATAGCACGCTAAAGGGCGCGGTGTGTCCTTTAGCCATGTCAATGTAAGGAAACAAACAGATGAAGCAAATCAATATATATAATTTGTTGTATAGTTTTTCAGTTTCATGTTTCTAAAGTATACACTAATGCTGACTAGGAAGCAATGTGCACTTTGACAAGTTCGCTTTTGTTGACAGTTCACAGAGTGCTGCTGTACCAAAGTGGTACACTCGTACCTCGATATAACAAACCCAATAATAAAGAAATACAGGTCATAAAAAAAGGAAGTAAAGAAATACTCTTGCTATAAATACAGTGTTGGGAATATACTTTTATAATGAACTTACAGATATAACGAACTTATTTTAATTAAGATGTAACTTTGTTATGAGGTTTGAGTGTAATTGACTACAGGTTTCATAAAGGGCCTGAAAGTAAAGAAACATTTTATGGGTAGAAAAGCAGATTTAGCAGGAGCACCGAATCGATTTTCTGTGCTGATATAACAGTGCATTACTATCAGGTGATAAATAGGCTATGCTGTGGTGCAACTGTGGTCTGATCTCAATAAGCCTCCCTTTTGTAGTTCGAAAGAGTAACTTATCAAAGGCTCATTTTCTTGTTATGCACTACTTTAGAGAAATCCAGCAGACAATGAGATCAAGGGAGGTATAGATGAGAATGACTGTTGCTGTAGATTGACTGGGCACATTATCTGGAGGTTGTAGGTTAGGTCCTTACCGTCAGCAAGTTCTTTTTTCATCCACTTTAATTTCATCACATTTAGAGTATAATCACTGCAATAATAAATTTAGAAGGCTACAAGTAATTTTTCATATACCTTCCTTGGCTGCATTGTACGTTACTTTTTTTTCATTAAGCTTTCCCTAGTTTACAGTTCAAGCTAAGTTTTTCAATAGAATACCAAAGGGGGCTTTAAAATGGTGCGTGAAAGAAAACACGATTTGTCAAAAGTGGTATCAACTTTTGTAAAGCGGCTGTATCTTGCCAGCTTCATTAAGCTCTCCTCTGATGCCGTTTTATCTGGTACATCAGAGCCACAGATTATAAGCACCAAAGAACACCCAAAACACCAGGATATAAACAACGATGCACGAAGTTGACAGTGTGGTGGGTTGGCCGTTACCGATCCTTGTGTTCCTCATCTCCAAAGGCGACTTCCTGCACCTCGCGCACAAAGCGTTGCCAAGAGAAAAGTTCCACCGCACGCTGCCGTCCACGCTCACCCATTTCCTGCGTTAGGCTGCGGTCTTTCGCCAGGCTTACGAGGCTGGCGGCAAACGCCTCGGGCGTTGGGTCACACAGCAGTCCCGTCTCGCCGTGTAACACGGTCTCGGTGGGGCCTCCGCTGTTGCATGCCACCACGGCCCGCCGCATGCACATCGCCTCGACGGGCACGATGCCGAAGTGCTCGTTGGCCGGTGTGTAGACCACGGCGCGGCACGCGTGCAACAGTAGCAGCTTGGCTGCCTCGCTGGGCGACCGCACAAAACTGACCCGCTGCAGCACGCCCAGGTGCTCGGCGAGAGACACAAGCTCGTCCCAGTGCTCGACATTCTCGCGGCATTCGGGGTCATAGCCGCCGGCCATGATCAGGTGTACTGGTGTCTCACGGCATGCAAGCTCTGCAAGAAAGTGGAGCATGTGATTGAGCCTTGGATGTAATAGAGATCTGAATTTTAATAAAATTACTGTATTAAAGTCACAGAGTATAGTTACAGTCAAAATTCTACGTAAGTTCATGTCGAATACCTAACAACACACTTAACGCCAAAGAGAACTGATTGTCATGCAGTAGGGGCTTATATCTACAATATCGAACCACTGAGCCGAAAGCCTTGAATGCCTCAACAATCTCAAAAATTGGCCATCAGTATTCGCATGAACACGAGTGATTGAAAAAATCATATGATGATGTCACCCTACGACATCGTATATCACCAATATTTATGACGTCAGTATGACATCTTCACATGACACCATTGCTAGATCCAAGGATGGGCCAAACACGGAGGCAGTACACAACCACATTAGGTGCAGAAATCTTTTGGAGCGAGGCAGGGCAGCATCAACACATTGAGTGTGAAAAAACGGAGGATGGTTCTTGCCATTCAGTTGCCTTAGGCAGCAAGTGCACAAGGGACCTGTGATTTCGGGGACCCTGCGATATCTTACGGCATTTCGCAATCTCCTTCATAGTTTATATCCAGGTGAAAATGTGCATCTGGGCATTCAACTGGTCACTGTTGGTTCCAACTAGTATGGGATCAACCAGTGTCAGTTTAAAATCAAACAGCGCCAGGTGTTTTTAAACTAGCATCAGTTGCTGACCAACTGGTAAGGTCTAGCTCTCACTGCACAACCACTGGCAGGCTTCGCGACGGCACTGGCACATTGCAACTCACTCTGAAGTCAGTCACTTGACGCAGAATACATATTGAACACCTTAACAAAGTACACAGACTTTTAAAACATCTCCGCTCACCCACGGCGTGCAGTGCCAACGCAAGGTTCTTCTTTCGCTCAAAGCGATTCAGCGAGAGGAACAGCGCCCCCTGGGGCTTGTCGATGCCAAGTTCCTCGAGGGTTCCTTCCAGGGGACGCTCGATCGCCGACAGGCTTGCCGCTGGGTAGAGGACACGCAGCTGCACGTGGGACAGCCGGGGGAACACCTCTCGGAACACCGTTCCTGCGATTCACGAGGAAGAGAGTTCTAGCGTGTTATCACAGCCGTTGCGTCCAGCTTACGATTCCCTCCTGCCTGTTGATGTTGCCATGACTGTGTCGTATATGTACCAGCTTCTCTCATATAGTAATTGACATGAAGAATGCCTACGAACATGCGCGAGTACTACGAAGATGCACCCACTTCCTTGGTCACAGCACTCGTCTTCAGCGGTTCCTTCGCTCAGTGATCTAGGCCACAAGCAGTCACCCACACTGAACATAATTCAATTCTCACATTTAACGAAAACTAGTAAATACGTAAAGGTAACAAAGTGGATAAAGCTGTGTCATGCATGCGGTCAGAAGTTGAACCCACACTTTTCGCACCAGCAGCTATTCTCCCATCTGCTTACTTATGTGTTTGCATATTTGCGTATGTCTAAGTTTTTGTAAGTAGTATATGTAAGTTTCTGTGCATCTGTAAGTACAATATGCAGTGTGTTTGTGGATTGCGAGTGTAAGCAGGCACCACTTCTGGCAAAAAAAAAAAAATTGATAATAGTATCTGGGGTGTTACATATATAGAAAAACACTTACGAGGAACTCTCTATTTGAGATTAATGTTGGGCACCAACGGTTTCTCCGCATGCACCTGAACCTAATCAACATGTGCATTTGCATTTTGGAACCTCTGTGTTAAATGCAGCTGCTGTGCATGGAATCGAACCCAACACCTCCAGCTCAGCAGCACTTTGCCATAACCATTAAAGGGAAAGGGGCCTTGCAACACAAATTAAGCAGGTTGCAGTAAGCTTGTGAATGGTGACCACATCTTTCTGAAGGCCCACGGCGATTTTATTCGTTTGCAAACGCTGTCTCCGCTCCTTTGTATTGCAGATTAGCTGCAAGTTTTGCATGGTGCACTCAAAGGATTGTTCTAATTAACCAAATGGTGGTCAAAGAGGACTAATTTAATGGGAGCTTAGTGCTATTAAATAAAACATGTTTACTTGCACCAGAGGACATGTTGAAATTATTCAACTTGCCAAATTAATGCGGGTCGTCGAGTAAACAAGCTTTTACTGCATGTCCCTCTAAGAGGCTCACAGTGATTCGAACCTGTCAATGATGCCAGTGGCTTAGTGAAAGGCGAAAGGGAACACTTTTTATGATTGCCTGCTGGGATTTTAGAGTTTACAAACTGATAATTTGGTTATCGTGCAACAATTTTCATCCTTATTTTTGTGTTCATCTCAGTATTTAACACAACACACTTTCCAGCCTTGTGGATTGGAGACGAAAAATGTTGCGGGGGCCTTTAACTAAGCCACTGTGGCATGTAAAGTTCATGGCAACAGAATGGGAACACCATTTAGTCACCAAAAAAAATATCGTATTTTTGCATGCATAACTCCCCCCAGCATATAATCCGCACCCCCCTTTTCAACTCGCCAAGAAAGCAAAAAAAAAATCCTTGCATGGTGGTTGCGCATTTGATATGAAAAAAAAAGCCGTACAAAAGCTACTGCTCAAGCAGCATACCACATATGTAGACAGAAAAAGCTTTATTTGCAAGCCGAATACGCTGTCTGCAAGGCCAGTCACAATTCACTCATTGTCACTGCTTTCGCTAGAGCTATCACTTGAGCCGCAATGCTCACTGGTATGTATGGAATGGCCTTTCATGCCTCAACAACCCACTTGCAGAATAAGGCAATATCAGGCCTTCTGACATTACCTGGCGGTGTCAAGTCGTAGAGGCCTTTGGCCATTGAATCTGCGTAATTGCGCTTGACATGCACTCTGAAGGGCTTGTTAAGGGACACATCTAGAGGCTGCAACATCGATGTCATTCCACCGGGTATAATAACTCAGTCAGTCAGTGTCGTTAATTGCATGAAAGGCGGTCCTTCACTTCCTCAGTAGTGAGGCCACCGAACGAGTCAAGAGCGACCATGAACCTCTTTGCGAGCATCACACTGGGCCTCTTCTCCCATACCGTCTTGACCCAGCTAGTCCACAAACAAGTCACACATTGTTGTGTGTGCGCACCACCACACCAGTTCAGAGTATCCAAAAGTTTGTTATAGAGGTATACTCCCCTAACACTATATCTATTCCAATACTCTTTTTCATTTACTTTGTTATAACCAATATTTTGTTATCCGGTTTCGCTATATCCGGTTTCTCTATATCGAGGTGTGAGTCTAACTCTTTATTTGGCATACTTAAGCATGGGAAATCGAATGTGCCTTGTGTTTTATTGATATCATTACACACTTGTCTCACAACTGTGCTCGAAAAGTGTGTCATTATGAGGTACACATCAAAACTTTTGCAGATATTTTTTTCTCAAAATAATAGGACCACACAAAATCTACGCAGGTTTTAAGTGCAACTATAATAGTGCATGCTAATGTACAGTGATCACCGTTCTTGTAAAGCTCTCCGTTATGTTTCAGTTCTTGTCTACTTGTCGGACGCAACTTCTGTTACTGTAAAACTAGAGAGAGAGAGGCAGTTCTATTCGCATCAATCACTGTGTGGCTAAACTGCCTGAAGTTATCCGCCTCCTCACAGTTCCAACACTCACCAGTGAAGTGGCTGTTGACAAGCACAGCGTCTGCAAACTTCATGCTCCACTGCTCGAGCGCGTCGATCGGCCAACGGTAGACGCGCTTCAGCAGGCCACCTGGCTTTGAGAGCATCAGGTCGGGGAAGTGGCAGTAGAATACGATGCGGGCGTCACGGCACATACGGAGGATCGGCACGCACGCAGATACCTGCGCGGAAAATGAGAGACACAAAATGTCACCTTGTTGCAAAAGAAGGCAAGGCATTTAAACATGGGCCCAAGAGTGTCACTGAACGCCGGCCTTCAATAGGTACAGCGCTGCCAGAAAGGCGGAGTCGTGAGACAACCAACGAAATGCATTTAATGGCGTCAATGGAACACAAAACAGTCCACGATGTTAGTACTTATTGGCTCTAGATGTGTACACAGCAGCCCATGATCAGTTCTTCTTCTACGTCTTCTGCTGATCTCTGACAAGAAAAAAGTACAAGGATACACCAAGGTTGCCTTCACTATGGGCATGGCTTTTCAGGTAAAATTGAACGAAAACACCCAGCATGCAATGCTAGGCCTAAGACGGCCTTTCAAAGACTGAAATGCAACGTCATTTTTTATACTAACAACTGGTAGAGCAATGGCTCATGATAACTGTGTCACGCTGCGGCAAATTTCACCGTTATTGATAATAATAAGCTTTGACACAAGAACATAGGTCGGCGAACTCCATCATGAGTCAACACACTCGGACTCGCTCAGAAACTGATCGAGCCGTGAGTCTGAGTGAGTGCGAATGAGCAATATTTTGCCGAGTTTGAGTGCGAGTGAGTCTGGTTGAAGAAAATTTTCGTGCGAGTGTCCGTGTGGTTCCAGCTCAAGATAATTTTGGGGGGTCTGAGTGAGTCCAAAGCGCAAAATATAGTTCCTGAGTGAGCCTGCGTGAGTTCCACTTTTTATGCCGACCTATCGTCCTATCTACTCATCCGCAGCATCACTGTCATCATGTGGATTCAGGTTTTTAATCACATCTACTCACACGTGTGCAAAAGCAGTATCATTCACACACCATTGCAATATTTATTGATCAGAGGCGTGAACTGTACCTTTAACTGTACTGAACTTTAGAGCAGTATCATGCGACAACGCCACTTTTTTACAACACTCGCCTGACTCCTTTCACAAATAGGTCCCACGCCTGAAAATATCTGAAGGCATTACTGGTTGGTACCTAGTATTTCTTAGTGATGCCCTTTTAATAGTCGGCAGTTATACTAGTATCGGCATGCTTTGCAGGCAGAAACCCCCGCTCGTCTATCCCATGGCAAGATGGCAAGGGTGAGTTTCCAGCATGGGTGTAGCCAGAAATTTTTTCGGGGGGGGGGGGGGGGGGGGGCACAGGCATCAGCTTTTCTCTGTGACGTCACTATTGGTGGCAGTTTAAACAGGTGATGTACATGTATACCAAGTCATGAGATTCCCCCTCTCCCCATGCGTAAGATTGTGTAAAAAGTTAGTAAAAGTACCGTACGAATGATTGATTGATATGTGGGGTTTAACGTCCCGAAACCACCATATGATTATGAGACGCCATAGCGGAGAGCTCAGGAAATTTAGACCACCTGGGGTTTTTGAACGTGCACCCAAATCTGAGCACACGGGCCTACAGCATTTTCGCCACCATCGAAAATGGAGCCGCAGCAGCCGGGATTTTATCCTGAGACCTGCGGGTTAGCAGCCAAGTACCTTAGCCATTAGACCACGGCGGTAAGGCCGTACTCTAAGAAGTACTGTAAAATACAGTAAACGACAGGTACAGTGATCGTTTGGAGCAACAGCCTCTCGTCGCACCACTAAATGGACTAGTCTTCGAAAAGTCATTATTGCAATGACCAGCCCGATCGGAGAAGACATCATTAGCCTCTGTTAGATGACATAATCCTTGTCGGGGCAAAGTGCGTTTCACAGGCCAAGGAATGTTCAGCTTACAGCAAGGAATAAGAGGTATACGCAGGATGTTTTAGTGCATTCATAATTACACTTTGATCTGCTTAGCCTGCTGAACAAACTTCTTACTGTCGATGTCTGACTGCATGTCTATGGGGATTATTTTTATATTAATCTCTATATGTCAAGCAGTCCTGATGCAGTGGTAGCTTTTAGCCAACATTTTTTTTTTTCAATTTACTGCGCGCATTCAAGCATGCATGTGATATGCCATAAGTATTTTTTTAAGATCTGCTGTACGTTGGCAAGACGATTTTGCACACGTCATTTTTCGGGCAGATTTTCAGTTGCACTGTGACTTTTGATAGCAATGAAGTACTCCAATCATAGAGGTTTGATCGTGCAATATGCGACAACAAGGTGATTAATGAGACATTTTCACTTGGTATCGATTGGTGCACATGCGGCCGGACTATACCTACTCACATAAAACTATCTTGTTCGCTGCGTATATGTGCTAAAACACCTAAACACATGCAAAAAACGTGGCATATATTTTTTTTCGTAGCTTTCATCACTCAGCTCTCTAAAACGATAGCCTTGCGGCAAGGTGTCTTCCATTGCTTGCAAGCGTGCAGCCAATATTTCCCTTTACGTCATCAGATTCAGAACTGTACAAAATATTTCACCACGCAGCTTATGTGCAATCATGTTTCCAGCATTTACACCGGCGTGAACAGGAACAGCCTCAAACCACACAAAATCTCCAGTGATGAAGGAATGAACTTCGGAGTTTTTCAGAGCATAAAGCCCCATAATCCATTTATCAGAACGTGTGAACTCTGATGAGCACTTCCAGCACATGCAACACGAGTTTACTTACGCTCTACTGTGCACCATCCATGCCTGTTCGTTGTCTGTTTCGGGCATTCTGATGAGAGTCGCTGGAATTTCATTGCTGCCATCAACTCCTTCGCGTTCATTCATGTTTGTGGTATTTCATCACAACGCGACAGAAACTACCAGCCTTCCATACTGGTGCAATCACAAACGGAGACGTCTTGCACGCAAAGTAAGATACAGGGCGAATGCAACCTTACCGGCACCAGAAGGGAAGCGGAGGAAATGTATACCCGCGATTTTTTTCGCCAGGCGAGAAACGAGCGCTAGTGTTTAAGGCGGAACTTTACAAGCCGACATGCACCGTCACTAAAATTCTCGTTTCTCGCATTCAGGGTCACTGCCCGTACATTGCTAAGCTGGTTGCTTCCTAGCAATGCGAAGTCACCCCCTTGAAATATGCTGCCTACACGTATTGCTTGATAGCTCGTGTCCTGGGTAGATCAGCGCCCTTCTATGAGACCAGATAGTCATGCCGAAACGCCATACGGTATAATGCTTGAAGATTATTTCTCGAAAGGCAACGCTGCTTCCAGTGGACACTTGACCACTGGCGAAAATGAGGATGTCACTTGTCACAGGTAGGCAGCTTCATCGAAGTAACGTGCCAGTGGCTAGCGTTGAAGAGCGCTTTAGGCTTTTAGTATTTCTGGCCTTTTCTGGACTATTTAATAGACCACTTCAATAAACGCTTTAAGAGGCATCGGCACACCTTGAAGATGCTTTCTTCGCTTCTGCCACAAAACATTTGCGAATCTGCTACTCTTCCCACTGCCGAGAAGTTTACTGGCGTGTACACTGGAACATTATCTCAACATCAGCATTGCAAGAAAAGTTAGCAGTATGGGCTGCCAAATGGAAGTGTGAAAAGAGAGAAATGCTGAGCATGTCTGCGATGCAAGCAGTTGCCAATTGCCCAGAGGTATTGTTACCAAATGTGCACCATCTTCTAAAGATTCCGGCAACTCTGGCGGTGAGCACAGCTGAAGCAGAACGCTTTTTTTCATCGTTGAGACGCCTAAAGTTGTATCTGAGAGCTACAACAACACATGATAGTTTGGCATCGCTCTCTGAATATCCACCGTGAAATACAAGTCCGCCCACACGACATTCTCTCTGTTCTTTACCGGGAACGTAGACGGCTTTAGAAGAATTTGTGTTTATATCACCCATAAGCGTCTGCTAAAAATCAAGGAAGAAAGTTAACTGAAGTTATTCTTGGATTCTTGAACAACAGTAAAAACATCGATGTTAATGATGAAATGATGGGGTTAACATCCCAAAACCACGATATGAATACGAGAGACCCCATGGTGGGGTGCTCCGGAGATTTTACCACTTTGGTTCTTTAACATGCACCTAAATCAAAGTGCACGGGCCTCGAGCATTTCGGCCTACATCGAAAATATGACAGAGATTCGATCCCGCTTCTGTGGGTCATAAATAAAGCACCACAACCACTGGACCACCTTGGCGGGTAGTAAAAAAAGACGGCTTTGGTAAAACCTGTGTGCACTGTGCTTTTCGTCCAGCTGTAAGAAAGCAAGTTCAACTGTATGAGACATATTGCTGAAAATCACTTTGACAGCATGTCAGAGTGATTCCGTTCTCTCCCGTTGCCTACTCCTTGCTTTTCAGTGGCACCTTTCATTTGAAGATGTGGTTTGCGGATACGAAAGGTGTGAACGGCAATGCAACAATCCAGAGTTGCATGAGGCGATTCTCACAAATGTTGGCTTACATATGGGGCGTATAATATGACCTGTAATGCGAAGGATAATCTTCGTGTCTATTGAAAAAGATAATCAACAGTATTCCTCTGTGTAATGTGTCTGTTTGCTGCTTGAGACACTGCTTGCACAGAGTTTCTTTCATATTTTTGTAAAATATCATGGTTACTATGTATATTGCTCATAATTTTATGCGATAACATGCCCACTCATGTTTCTTCTTCTGTGCATTTCTTGTCCTACGTCATGTCACTAGTTGAAGAAATTGTTCGGTGCGCCCTTTAGCCATAGCAATGTAAAGAAACGAACAGATGAAGCAAATCAATATATATAATTTGTCGTATAGTTTTTCAGCTTTATGTTCCTTATTTTTTCACTGTTTGCCACAGTGCTGAACAGTAAAGCTTGTGCTCATTACAGCTGCCCACACTGCATTTCTCATTATGCTGCTTTAGGTTTATGACCACCATCTCTTTATTTATCAGCCTAAGTTACGTGATGAGTATTTTGGTGGGCTTTTCTAAGGCTGTGACTGGCTTGCACGTTTGTATGTGTTGTACTTTTTTCACTAGACAACACTTCGGCGTGCCTTTAGCTGTTTGGGCATAATAAAGATATGTACAAATATAATGTACACTCACATACAAGCCAAGTTAAGTGTATGAACCAAATATTCTGTCGTGCGCATGTGTGCCTGTGTGTGTGTTTGGATGTTAGTAGAATGCGCGAAGGTTCAATAGAAATGTTATTCTCTGGCCTGAGTATATCTTAGCACACGTACGAAGAGGAATTCTGTCATATGCTCTAACCTGGCCTATCAGACATTGCAACTGTGTCTGGCTTTTTCCATTAAAATGAAGCTCTGCTTATTGAAACTTACTGTAGTGATCGACTCCGGCGAGATCTGTTCCGGCGGGTACAAGTATGACCACCCCTTGAGCATTATTCCCATCACTGAGCCACTTAAAACACTCGCGGCCAAGATTCCTTCCCAAAATCCCACGGATTGCCAAAGCCTTGAGAAACACCGTGACACGTTTTTTTTGTATGAAGACATAATTAATTGTAAAAGCGCCCAGGAATATTATTCTGATAGTAGCAGCACTCAGTTTTTAAAACATGTCAGCGCGAAGCGACGAAAAAAAAATTAGTTGGGTATATGGCAGGGGGGGAGGGGGGGTGGACCAAAAGTTGGTGGGGGGGGGGGGGGGTCGAACCCCTCTCCAACTACCCATTTTGGCTACGCCACTGGTTTCCAGTACGCCTATCCTTTGCACTGCCTTTTATGACTAGAATTCAAGATTGTCGCATAGTGCCTCTTCTTAGACCTTACACTGAAGTTGGACAAGTTTTACGCTATGTGTACAGTACTGATTCGTGAGGTAGCAATGCATCGGGCTATTTGGCCGTGGTACATGACTTATAGTTGCAATGCCAATGACGAGAAAGGACGGGTGGTGCACACCGCCCGCCTTTCTCTTGTTATCCTCGGTGCAACAATTAATCATAAATTCGTGAGCGTCGAGCCATTAGAAAGAGTGTCTACACATGGCCTCGAGGTGCACAACACTAACTTCTCGGTGTGCACGCTGGCAATGAAGCAATTACAACCGTGTTTACTGAACCTCAACAAATGTAGTAGAGCTATAGCTTCTGCATCTAACCCAACAGTAGGGGTTTGTCATGTTATGCGAATGAGTTCAGTGCTGTTTGAACATTTTGGAATGCATCTTTTGCAAAACGGAAAGCTACTTCACAAGGCAGAGAGCTCCAAGGCCAGGGTGGGTTTTACAGACGTTACAACACCACAAATCGCGAGGTGGAGCAGTCCCATTGTTCAGCTGGCGCAGCTCAACGAAATCGAATAACTGAGACTGTGGGGTACTCACCTGGTCGCATATAATAATGTCGGGCTGGATGTCGCTGCACCAAACAATGTACATGGCGGCCACCATCATGCGGACATATGAGCACAGGGCGTAGAAGCGGCCCAGTATCGACCGTGGCAGCCAGTCACCCACCACCACCACCTGAAAGATAATGATAATAATAACTAGGCTTGTGTGAATATTTGAATGAAAATTCCTGAAACCATGTTCCCTTCAATTCGAATTTAAATTGTTTGAGAATTTTGAAGTATTCAAAATGAATAAGCAAATGTTATTAATCCGCATGTAACCCCCTGTAAAGGTGGTTTCAGTGCAGTAGAGGAGTGCTATGCCATAAAAGCATTTAATTAAAAGTATTAGTTCGCATGTAACCTTTTGTAAAGGTCGTTTCACTGCAGTAAAAAAATGCTAACCCACGAAAACACTTTCTCAAGGGAAATAAACATTGCTGCAAAGCCAAGGTTAAATGAACATATTACCCTCCATTCATTTGTCATTTCTTAAGCTCAAAAGCTTGTCACACCAGCTTATATGCTCTAAGTATAGTAAATTAGTGAATTCTAAAGCGTAATGTATTTTACACTTTATTACTTGCATTCTACCGAAATTCAAATTCTGCTACTATTCAAAGTTCTTTCCACTTGCTTTGAACCAAAGAGAATGCCATTAGCACAGGCCTTATTTAAATTATTTAAAAATATTGTGCCTGTTGGTTAGGTCATGACAAGTGCACCCATTTTTTATTACAATATGTTACTATGTAGTATCCTAATTCAATGAGAAATTATTTAAACCAAATCAGTATAAGCTTTGGATTCGCTTTGAGCATAATAATTCACTATATGCACAAGCCTAGTCATAGCAGTTGGGATTTTCACATATCAAAATCAAGCACACGGACATCTGGAATTTTCGCCCCATTGTAAATGCAACTGCCACAGATGGCACTCGATCCCGTGACATTCGAGTTAGCAGTTGCACCCCATAGTGACAACACCACCACGGTGGGTACCACCTGCAAGATGCCTGCCAGCCACTTTACTGCCTGTTATGACCGGCATCAGTAGGCGCCATGCTGTCGCTGAGAAGCGTGGCCGGGCAGCGTTCCCACGCCTAGAACCCAGTTTTCTCGGAACCAGCGTCCAGAAATGACGGGGGAGCGGCGCTCTTTTAATCCTCAAAGAGGTAGCCATGCCCGCCAGGTATTGTCCCTGCCAGCCGGCGGATGAGACGTCACGTCGCCACGAGGCGGTAAGCCGTTCCAGAGGGGACAACAAAGACAGCGTATTCCTTTGAAGAAACGGCGACCGCCGCCACAAAGTGCCCTGCTAATTGAGCAGACAGATTGGCGGACCGTTTGATGTCTGCTGTCCGAAGCTTGGAACCCCTCGGCCAGCGACATACACGACGAGCAAGAGACTCTCTGGCGCCACCTTTAAGTGCAGTGATCTTGACTCGAAATTGGCTGTTCACGTGCGCCGTGCATGCTCGTACCCCTCACCTGTTGTGTGTGTATGTGATTGGTGTTCCACTGAAGAAGGAGGAGCCCGACAGGGCTTATAATGGCGCCGCAAAGTGCAGGACGTCGCTCTGAACCAAGTAAAGGTTCAACCACCACGTTCGTAGTTTGTGAAGGCTCTGAACCAAGTAAAGGTTCAACCACCACGTACGAGTTTGTGGTCGCTCTGAACCAAGCAAAGGTTTAACCACCACGCTCGTGGTTTGTGAACTCTTAACCTCATGCTGTAAATATTTGTAAATAGTGCCATAAACCTGTTTGTTTTTTCATATCCCCATCTTGTAAGCGCTCGTTTCCTCAACCCGAAGCTACACCACGCTACCACAGCACCCCGGGATCACAACAACTGGTGATCAGGAGGTGGGATCACCACATGCCCAATACAACTGTACAATTCATGCCCGTGATTAGATTTGTGGGGTTTAACGTCCCAAAACCACCATATGATTATGAGAGACGCCGTAGTGGAGGGCTCCGGAAATTTTGACCACCTGGGGTTCTTTAACGTGCACCCAAATCTGAGTACACGGGCCTACAACATTTCCGCCTCCATCGGAAATGCAGCCGCCGCAGCCGGGATTTGAACCCGCGACCTGCGGGTCAGCAGCCGAGTACCTTAGCCACTAGACCACCGCGGCGGGGCCATGCCCGTGAGTCACTTGCACATACCATAGGGTCTGCTAAAGAACTTACTACGGCCAGCTTTGGTGCTAGTGTCAACAGCAGCTGTAGGTACAGTAGTACATCCTGTTTGTGTGATGAATCTTGCATAAGCAGGCCGCTAGAAACACAAAGTCATTGCTAAATCAGACCGAAGTCAACAACAACAAAAAATAATGCGCTGTTTCAAAGTTGTACTTGCAGTATTTAGTGCATTTTACAGGCAGTTCTCTCTACTCAGAAAAGAAAAAAAAAAAGAAGGAAGGTTAGATAACAAGACTAATGTTTTAGTCAAAAGTTATTCTGTGCAGCACCACAAATTAATATTAACATTTCCCTCACTCGGGCAATAACCAAACGTAGTTACTTATTAATACCTAGTAATAAAGCGTGGGCAATAACTACACACTACAGCAAGTACAACTTTTCTAGAGTGCATGGTATGCCTTTAATATCTCGATACGAGTTAGCTTGGACACCCAGTATACATAAGCATATATGTTCTAATATTAATTTCATTTTTAAGTTCACAAGCATAGCAAAGCATTCAGCAGTGTGGTCAAGACAAAGCTTTTGAGTTTACAGCCTGCAATGTGCTCTATGCACGCTGCGTGTCACTTTGAAATTATGTTAGAAGCACTTTGGGGAAAAATGTTTCGGCACAGTGTGAGTGAAAGTGCCCTAAACGAGTGCCACCAAAAGTGTCGAGAGATGACGCCACCTTGAAGTGGTCATCGAGCGTCTCAGGAAAGCAGTGGTTCTTGTCGTGGTGGGTCGTGATGATCTGGACGGGGTTTCCCTTGGAGCGCAGTGCCAGCCCAACGTCCACCATCAGCCGCTCGGCTCCGCCAACGCCGAGGTCCAAGTGAACCAGGCAGACCTTCTTCGATTCCGCACTGTCTCCCGCACCTGTCATGGCAAAGTGATGCTGTAGGAATCACCGCATGGTCATCCCACCACTTCAAGCCACGACGGCCACTCCGTGGGCAGACACCCAAACTACACCACGCCCTGTACTACAAATAATTGGACACCAATTAAACACGGCAAATGAGATTCAAACTTTCAACGTATGCCTCGTATGATCAGGCAGAAAAAAAGAGCGAACTGGTAAAGACCAGGCATTACACATTAGAGAAAATAAGTAACCGATTACTATTAAAATGACTCCTTTTGTAATGTAAATGATTACAGGAGTCAATTTCAGCCCTAGAAATGTAGCTTAGCAATTACAGAAATGTAATAAATTACTTTTGCTTTAATCTTTATCAAATATTTTATAGGCATTACACAATTACACGAGTTTACTCAAACTGCAACGAACTACTGTGGCTTGCACGGTAGAGAAGGCTGGAGGCTTGCATTAAAGCTGGGAGGCTTAGTGTGGCTTCTGTGACATAATGTTAGACGTTATTAACTTTCAATGGGAGCTGTTTTTTACAGTTGTCATCAGTGAATCGTAAGGAGGTCAGCTGCTAGACTTCACACTCTTTCTCTGAGTGCACTGGAGGAAAGTGTGGTAGGAATAGCATGTTGCAAACCAGCTCATAGTTGCGCACTGCTTCGATACTAGCGCCCATGCCTGCTATAAAGCGCCATAGTTCCTTGTTGCTCGTGCTTGAGTAGACATTGCTGCTAAGGCCGAAGAAAAAGTGAAATAAGTTTTGTAGGAACTCCCTCCCCATCCTGTCAGATGGGGAGGGAGTCCCGCAAGGCGGTTGCATATTTTTCAGGGTGAAAACCACCGTAGAAGACTGTTTGCAACTTGATACTGAAAAAAAAAATTGATTACTACTAGTCAATTGCAAGAAAATGTAACTGAATTACTCAGAATGTTACAGCTTCAAAAGTTGCAATAATACGTAATTGATTACAAGCAGTTAATATCCTGTAAAGCAACATGTCACACAATGGTGCCGAATCATTCAATTAACAAGAACAAGAGAAGAAAAATTAAGTAAATGGCATTATTTTTTAATGACGTTTTGTCAACGGTGTGGCCTTACATTAATAAATTATATATATATATATTTTTTTTGTGGAATGAGGCTTCAACAATGACAAAGCCTGACACATTGGTGTTACTTCTACAAGTATTCAAAATTAACAATATTGACTTTGTGTTGCATTGTCATCATTCTTTGACCATTCAAAAGTTTATTGTTTCTTGACGTTTCTGATGGTCCAATAATTCGAACATTAACAATTACATCTAAAACAAGAATAGAGTTTGCACTTCTCCTGATTTTTTTTTCCTGTTGCTTTCATTCAGTTGTGGACCACCGAAGGCAACTTCATTCAGTGCACCTACCTAGGGGTGTACTGATGTAATGAAGGCAATGTTTTTTTTTTTTTCTGATCAAAAAAAAAAAAATCTAAATCGGTGTCCATAGCTTTTCATTGAATGCAGCTGTAGACTTTGCATACAGGTTATATATTTCATTGGCAATTCAAGTTGCAAAGCTTTCAGCGCAGATGTATGTAAGCGTTGCTTCAAACGCCACTGATGAAAAAGACACGCGAATGACCGCGCTTATCTGATGAGCTCGGACACCGTGGCAAAGTTTGTGTTGTCGCACACATTTAAGCCAAGAGGATGCTTATTAGTCCATATACTGCTGTTTCGAAAAAAAAAATATACACAATAAAATTGTAATTTCACAGCAGAGGAACCCAGAAGATGTGACTGCTGAGACGTAATGTTTCTTTTTCACCAGACAAACTCCCGAGTGCTATAGACAAAGTGCGAACGTCTCGTTACAGCAGCGGCTATCACGCCAGCCATCCACGTAGCGCACAGCCTGGGCTGCTTATCGCGATTCGCACAGTCGCGGCACCATTTTCAATTACTCCAAAAGCGGGAGAACTGGTCGGTTACCGCATTATAACGATATCTTAGAGTACAGACCAACTTGATATTGCCGTGGACGCGTTTATTTCACTTTCGGTTGTGTATAACTGTAGGTACTATCCGAAGCGTTCGAATCTGTCTTACGATGCAAGAACGCGCATGCCAACGCTCTTTCACCATAATGCCGCTTGGTCGACACTGTTGCGAAACACCTCGGTTCCCACTTCCAGTAGCGAGTAATGCCGTCGTTGGCAGAACCCGCATGCAAACTGCAAACAGGGCAGGATGTAGGATGGCCGCAATCGGCACGTCAAACTGCGAAACAAACCACTGTCGTATTGTTTGTAATAGATATTCAGGTACCTGAAGCACTTGAGCCTCTTGAGCCACTGCTCCCGCGTTTTGGCATCTTGGCCGTTCAGCGGGAAATCGAACAGCGTCAATCAAAACTAGACTTGCTGAATGCCGCTACACACTTGTTGAATGCCGCTACAGCACAACAGACGATGATGCAAGGAGTGATGTGGACGCAGCCATTTTGTCGCACGTGGAATAGTGTTTATGTGCAGGTTTTAATTTTTAAAAACTGCCTGATAGTTTGATTAAGTTTATATAAATTAAGCAATGTATTTTTCGGATTTGTTGCGAAGATTATTTTATATCGGAAAGTAAAACTTAATTAGTTTTCTCAGTCTAGTTTTGTATGAAATCGTGTGCACGTACGTTAGTTTAGCGCTGCGTTCACCACACCTTTATCGTAACATTAGCTTAAGTTTACTGTTGGCACGACGTACTGGCATACCATAGGGAAATAATAAAAGCCACGGATGAAGGATCAAGGCACCTAGTTTGGTTCAGGTTGCCGGCGGAATCGAAGAGGCATGCACGTAGTGAGCAGACGACGGTGGCGCAAAATGACATCATTGAATCCAATCCATTGTGTAGCCAGTCGCAGCCATCGGTCGCGAATGGATGATGCACATAGTGCACCGCCTGCTGTGAATGGATTACGTCCACTGCATCTGTGCCACAGCCCTTTGACGTCGAAGTCCACTTGCGCCAAACAGCGCTTCTGCTCCGTCAGAAGGGAGACGTAGCCGTCGTAGCGTAGCATAGGCGAGCACGCGATCTGATGGCGTCCGACACAGCGGGTGATGACAAGGCGTCGGCCGTCGGCGACCTTCTCGAGCCGTCGCTCATGAACATCATCGAGCAGAAGTCCCTCAAGTGGGTCTTCGTCGGCGGCAAGGGAGGTGTCGGCAAGACCACCTGCAGCTGCAGCCTGGCCGTGCAACTGGCGGCGACGCGCGACAGCGTGCTCATCATCTCCACCGACCCGGCGCACAACATATCGGATGCGTTCGACCAGAAGTTCTCCAAGGTCCCCACTCCGGTAAATGGCTTCTCCAACCTGTATGCCATGGAAATCGACCCAAACCTGGGCTTCTCCGAGCTGCCCGACGAGTACTTCGAGGAGGGCGACCCTTTCCGCGCCAGCAAGAGCATGATGCAGGAGATTCTGGGCGCTTTTCCGGGTATCGACGAGGCCATGAGCTACGCCGAGGTCATGAAGCTGGTGCGCAGCATGAACTTCTCCGTGGTCATCTTCGACACCGCGCCCACCGGACACACGCTCAGACTGCTCTCGTTCCCTCAGGTAATCGACATTAGTGACCACCGGCCCTCTGGTTATGGCGCACCCGACGGCTCGTGAGATCAATCCCGCCACCGTAGCTGCATTTCGAGGCATGCGAAACCAATTGGCGAAACTTACAGTTAGATCCGCGTTAAAGAACACCATATGGCCTAAATTTCCGGAGCCCTCCACTAGGGCGTCCCTCATAATCCTATCGTGGTTTTAGGGCGTAAAAAGCTCATCAATAGTGAGTGTCATTAAATGTCGACTTGTCAGCTGGTGCATCGGCCGCTGTGTCACAAGCTGGACTGTTGGCAGCCGCAGGATTTACCTTAAAGCTTGCGTTTAAAGGTGTTGGTATTGCATGCTTCGTGTGCCAAAGCAGGGCTGCAAATGGAAACAGACATAGCGATAAACCAAACTCATCTGTCAGCTGTTTCGTTACAAAAACAACAACAAAAAAACAGGGTAAGAACATTGTCGACAAACAACACATGCACGAAGACGGAATCGTTAACTCTGCACAAAAAGTTAACCCCTGGTTTTTTCTCATAAACAGCTAAGATGCACGTTGTCTGTCAGGATTTTCTTCCTGTATCTGTTTTTACTTTGTCACGCTGCTTTGAAGTAGAAGCTGTAAGAATGCATACCAGAAAAGTAGTGAAAGTGCATATTGTCCAGGCAGTCGGCTGTATGCACTTAGAAGTGTGGCAGCTTGGGCTAGTTGGTATGGCATGACGATAGTTATAGCGCGAGAACAAAACAACGACACAGAGAGAAGAAGTGTGTGGTCGTGTCTTTCGTGTCCTTCTTGTCTCTGTGTCGTCGTTTTGTTCTCGCGCTATAACTATCGTCATGTATGCACTTGCAGTGGTATTAACTCTGTATGCAAACCAAAAACAAGCTGTGTAATATCATTTTAGTACTCTCCCGGTATACTAGCTGCATTTATTGATATGTGGTGTTCAACGCCCAAAACGACCATATGATTATGAGAGATGCCATAGTGGAGGATACCGGAAATTTCGACCACCTGGGGTTCTTTAATGTGCACCCAAATCCGAGCACACGGGCCTACAACATTTTCGCTTTAATTGAAAATACAGCCGACGCAGCTGGGATTCGATCCCACGACCTGTGGTTCAGCAGCCGAGTGTCTTAGCCTCTAGACCACCGCAGGGAAGCCTGGCTGCGTGCTAGAATATTTAAAATGCCACAAGTACTGGCACTGTCGACAAATATCTCATTTATCTGCATATTTTTACTTGACAAGGAGACTATTTTGGTGAAATAATTGATTTGTTTGATACCATACTGATGATTAACTGCTGCTGTGATGACTGTGATGTGTTACTGATTACATATATCTCTCTGTCAGCTTTGACCTGATTTCTGCCAGAAGTACCGGTATGTTAAATGTATAGGTAATCTTACTTAGTGAATCACCATCGAGCTACTCTTGCAATTTGTGATGATTACGGAGTGTGCAGTACATGTTAATATTATTCATAAATGCTTAAATAATGCTTCAAACACTAAAGAATGTTAGAGAACTAAACTCAAGAAAATAGGAATATTTTACCATCTGCTCCAAAAACATTTATAACTGCTCCAAAGAAGCATTATTTACTGTTCTAAAAAGCAAAAAGTCGCTTCCATCACTGTAGGAGGCACAATTGATAAGTCATGCAATCATACCAGCCTAGGTAGCATGGCGGCAAAAAAAAAAAAAAAAAAAAATGTGAGAGCAGGCAAGAGCAGATGCTCAGTGTCGACATGACCACGCCTCACTATTGATGCTGTATCTCTGGTTGTGGCATATGGTAACTCTTCGTGTAATATATTCCGTGGCTATTAATGTGTGATAAGCTGTGCATTGGCAAAAAGTGGTTTGATTGCTGCTCTAATGAAATTTTATCAATCATATAACTAAGGCACGAAACGATGCTGTCCACAGATCATATTTTGTGACACAACGTCCTCATTTAGAGGCGGAACATGCTTTTACCATTTCTCTGCAGGGAGACCGCAGGCACTGAGCTTATGGTAAAATACTTAGGCATTCTTTTCACCTAAACCTCCTTTATATCACTTTTGGTTGGAACTGATTGGCTTCAACTGGTCGGAGAGTTTTTTTTCTTTCTTTTTAGTAATGCCTGCTACTAGCAGGTGACTATGGCATGGTATTTGATTGGGTCATAGAGTTCGGTTCGCAAAATATGTCTGGACTGACTGTGCAATGTATAAAAAATTTTTTAAATTGTCATTGCAATTAATTGCTGTGAAATACACCATAATACTTCCACTTGCTTGAAATTCGTTTTTGAGAACCTTGGCATGAAATTGTGTTAATTCACATATTTATAGATGGTCAATCATAATGTGGGCTGTGGAGGTTTTTAAATTCGTACAATATAATTATTTTTAATGATAACAGTATAAGATTTTTGGTTTGCCGATGAACTTGAATGGTCTGGACAAGTGGTGTCATCTGACGGTGGAGAAATTGACCACACAAGCACATAATGTAGATAAATGTAGCAGAAACATTCTCACTAATTCGTTCAGATGCAGTAGTGTTGGGTCAAGTGATCTGTTCACTGCAGAGCTGAAATTGAATAGATGGTTTTAAGCAAAAGATGAAGCATTTTACTGTTAAACGAAAATAAGCAGAAATGATTTTAAGCCAGGAGCATAGTATTTATGTTAAGAGGACTCTAAGGTAACTAGCACTTTAAATCAACAGTGAAAGGCAGTGCCAGCAAACATCTAAAATGCCAATAATCAAATTGAGCCCATTCAAATAAAAAAAGCCATTCACTTCGAATACTGTGGGTTCGGTAAACATTTTTCACTCGCAACACTTTCAACCCTAGGCTCACAACCGTTCCAAGATTGCCAATGGACCTAATCCCTGAAGTTCTTCCCTTCACGAATAACTCCTCTAGTCTGGTATCTTTGGATTGTAAGTTGACCTAACTTCTGCTGTAAGATCTAACACCGGAAACTTCGATTACCTGAAGATCTTGCATTATTTTGCCTATACGGACTGTTTTAAATGCAGCTTTCTTGTGTAGTAGGAAATGGAATTCATTGTGTTTACTCATTCTCTTCTTGAGATTTATTCTTAGATGTATGGACATTATTTTACTTGCTATTATTGTTCAATGTTTGGCATTCATTCCCACTCCCACGATGGCCCAACAGTACTTTATTAATTGAGGAACGATGGTAAGCTAGAAAAAACAGTGTGTTTTATGTTTCAGTTTTAACCATGAAGCTCACAGCGAGCTCTGTCTAAGACAGTCTTTATGCTGTCTGCATAAAGAAGACTTGCAAATTATTTACGATCATGAGTATGTGGTCGTAAAACAAAGCTTTACTATTAGGAATAACTTACATAGAGTGTAGTTGCTCACCTCTTTCTATTATTATTCGTATTATTATTTTGCTGGTTCTTTGTCTGTCAACATATGTAGTAAATGTAATGTTTCTTTAGCCATGAATTTTTGGGGATCCTTGTAGACCGGTAGAATGGGTGAGGAACTACCTGCAGACAGATAAAAAAAGGGGGGGGGGGGAGAAGTCATTACACAGCAGGCAGAGTGAAGTATGTGGCTCTATTCTAATAGATTTCTGGGGGCCCCTATTTGAGTACCTCTGTGTAAGACTTTATTTTGGACATGTGGGCACATGCGAAAGGTTTTCTTTGCTTCTTCGTAGGCATTTACAAGCTTGTCCTTCTAATTTTCTTCATAGTTTCACAAACTGTTTGAAACAGGAAATACCATATCTGCTTTTTCTGTCACTAAAATTCTCCGTAGACAGTTTGCACCATGCTTATTTAATAAGGCTGTAGCGGGGGCTAGTTGGTACGACTTCATTTTGTGATGCACAATTTATTTCACTTCAAGCATTAAATGACTTATGTAAGGCTTGGAGAAAGAAAAACAAGAGGAATTAGTTGGCGATCAAAAATGGTTGACATTTAAGCCTTCAGGTCAAAAAGTGCCACCGACGCATCATGTATTTTGCAAGGGGAGGCATGACTACTTACGAAAGGTTAATTTCTTTTTCAGAAAGCGCATTGAGGGTCTGCTGATGTGCTGTTCACTAATGCATATAGGAAACAGTTTGGCGATTTCCCTCTCTGTGTGATCAGTAGTACGCACCAATAATCTTGTCTGTGTTTCCTGCTTGCTTAGGTCCGTTGCATTATTTTGTGCTGCCTTCTTCGATAAAAAAAAGCCAACCCTTATATGCTCATGCATGCAGGTCATGGAGAAGGGGATGGGCAAGCTTCTGCGTCTCAAGTCCCACCTGAGCCCATTCATCTCGCAAGTGGCTGGCCTGCTGGGTCTGCAGGAGCTGACGGCGGACGCCATGTCCTCCAAGGTAGAGGAGATGCTGCCCGTCATCCGCCAGGTCAACGCCCAGTTCCGCGACCCGGACCAGACGACCTTCGTGTGCGTCTGTATCGCCGAGTTCCTCTCGCTCTACGAGACCGAGCGGCTCGTCCAGGAGCTCACCAAGTGTGGCATCGACACACACAACATCGTCGTCAACCAGCTACTGTTTCCGGAACGCAACCCGTGCCGCATGTGCGCCGCCCGTTGCCGCCTGCAGGCCAAGTACCTGGACCAGATCGCCGACCTGTACGAGGACTTCCACGTGACGCGGCTGCCCCTGCTCGACCAGGAGGTGCGCGGCGCCGAGCAGGTGCGCGCCTTTTCTCGTCACCTGGTGCACCCGTACGTGCCGCCCCACTCCTAGCCCGACCTTTACAGTGAAACCGTCGCTGCCCGCTTTTTGTGTCTTCTGCTGTCTCATGTGCTCATTTTGTTACCTCGAAGGACCCCACCCTCAAATAAAAGTGGTATAAGAGGTGTATGTGTGTGCATAATGTTAATATCTTGATGAAGTAGTCATAACGAATCTATACTGTGCTTGTTCTTGACTTTAAAAAATCTATGGTTAACAGTTCTATAAAAGTTTGGTCGGGTAATGTGACGAGAAAGTTGCGGTCAATGGCCAAGTCGAGATGAAAACAGATGTTTTAGGACTTTCAAAACTAAACTAGTTGGTCATGTCATGTCATAATTTTCACTATGATTTACCCATGCATTCTGGCCAGTTGGTCTTGTTAACGTGGGCTGTAAAGCATGTCCAATATGGCAGTGATTACTTAAAGCAGAGAAAAAAATCATAGCTATATGTAGCATTGATCCCAAGAAGTTCGTTGCAGTTTGTGTCTTCTCTGTGAAGAAAAGAAGAATGAAATTATGCAAGTTTTTTCCAATAGACTTGTGTACAGGCCATGGTGACTGGATATCAATGACAAAGCATGGCTTTGAAGTGTTGAAGCAAGTATTAAATTGGCGATTGTTGAAATAGTGGTCCATAAATGGTCATAGTACAATATTGTGCCAAGGGAGTGCTTATTTTAAAACTAAATCTCGTTTTAGTGGCCTGCATCGCTTTCGAATCACCTGCCTGAAAGCGATTTTTCTGATGTCACTGTTTCCATGCACAACGTTGCCCAATTTCACTACGCGGCTGCCGACACTAGCAACATCAGAGCAAAAGTAGCGGGAGCCACAGCAGGAACAACGGCTGTTTAACAATTTTCTGCTTGCTTGGTTGCACTAGGGCCCGCTAGGTGGCACCACCTAGGCAGCCAAGCCAGGCAAAATGGAACTTTGGGACCACTTCTGCCATTCCCCATGGTAATGCCAGGCAGTTCTTTTTCTTATGAATCAAAGAAAAATGGACAAGCAGCATTTTCTTACGTGCTGTAATTCACGGAAGGTTCTTTCTTTACTGCAGCCAATTTGATTACCAGTGAATTATTGTAGCTGGACACTCTCATGTCATTGGGATCATTTAAAAAATATTCTACTCGGGGCACATGTGATGTCGTAAATTTACCCTAAATTTCTTAGAGGACTACTGTTGATAATATTGATGTTTTAAGACATTCCCAAACATGGTTCTTTCACTTGACACAAATTTGCCTTTAGTGTACCTTTAAACATTACAACTATTCGAGTGCATTACATTTCTGACACCAAGCTATACAGGGTCACTTGTGTGAGTCCCAGCTATGGGAGCTACATTCAAACGGGGAAGGTACAACAGCATGAAACAAAAAGGGACTTGACCAGTGTGTTGTTATGTACTATAAGTGTGCTCAGCCAACTAGTAGAAACAACAACCTTGTGTTATTAACTTGCTTTCCTGGTCTACAATGTTGCAGATCTTCTCCACTCTTTGTGAACAAACAGAAATTTTCATTTCCCCCACCGCCGCTGTGAAAGACCAGATGCCACTGAAACTTAATTCATGAATGTGAGCTATGATACAGTTACTGTCATATTATACACTTTTGAAGTAGTTGACAACCCTTTATCAGCTTGTCAGAGCAGTTCTTAAGCTAAGAATACATGCTCCGCCCCCACTACTGCAGCCCGCCTGTCGCTCATCTATGCAACAAAGCAATGATTGACGATTTCGGTTATAACCATAAGCACACTCGCTGATAATGCAAATACTACACATACTATAAATTATAAATTTGTTGTTCCTTCTTAAAACGTTACATTTCGCAGAGCAATGTGGTCAAAATGTTTTAATGAAATTTTGCTAAGTAAAATTTTCCAGCCAAAATCTAGCGAAATGAACAGGAGCCTGTACGGGCAAGTTATGTGCCTGACGTCACGTAAATAGCCGACTATGATTCAGTAAGACGTGTATGCAAATTATGCCTGGAGGGAGGGCGACCGCTGTGTGGGGAGCTTACATTTTTCTGGTATTCTTAGGCTGTAAACTACTATAGAGATGTGTGAATAGCGAAATTCTAAGTATGAAGCAAATTCAAATATGCAGATGTGAGTGCGAATCGAAGCGAACACTTTTCTAATAGTTCGAAGTGGAATCGTGGGAAAAAGAAAGGTTGGAGCTTACTCCTAAGCATATTCTTCTGAAATACAGCAACATGAAGAGAGAGATGCAAGGAAAGACAAGGAGGTTGACTAGCCTAGCAACATGAAAGTGTTTCTTTTTGCTAGTTTGATGAAGTGCTGGCAGGATGCTATTTCATAAGTCTTATCGAGAATGAGGCACTGCACAGGCTGAATTGTATTAGTACATGATTTGGTGCAACCGAAGTGTTGCCGACAGGACTTTTTCACGTGAAAGGCAAAGACACAATTTCCTCATCCCCTTTCAACGTTTGTGGAAGCCCAACTGATGCAGCAGACAAGGTTGTGCTCCCTCAGAGTTGGGAATTCCAAATCTGCCTTGTAGACATCGTCATACAAGAACGTTTGAAAATTTGGGTGCTAAAAATCTTCAATGTCCAATCTTTGGAACTTCCTGCCCAAATTTCAGGCCCAAAACAGGATCAGTTGCTGTTGAACTATGCACAGAGAGGTGAGGATATCCACCTAACAAGTCTCCGGATTTTTGACAACCTGAGTGCTTTTGTAATTACACTTGTTCCGCCAGTGGTAACAAAGCTATCACAAGAGTTGGGAATTCTAAGGAGCAAGCAGATAAGGAAGTGTTCGTACCCAACACACTCATCTGCGGTGCAAGATTCAACAAGGACTTGCAACATGGCGAGTATCACAAAAGTGTTTCGCTGGGCTAGTTGGTCACACGTAAGAGGTAAAAACGGCGCATAATAGACGAGATGAATGAAGAAACACACAGGACGAGTGCTTGTCTAACATTTGTGGTATTGTGCACGACATCAAGAAAATCGCCAAGAAATCGCACGTAGAGCTTTTTAGCACCCCCAGTAAGCTAGGCAAACTTCGTAGATGCGTCAACTGGGAAGGGCCCAAGTAGCTTTTGTGCACAATGAAACCGTTTATAGGATGCACAGCCCACATCGTCAATAAAGTTCCGCTCTGCTGAAATATGCACATTGGTCAAATGGGTCGTTATTTTAATCAGCGACTAGGCAAACACCATAGCAATTGTGTAATAAAAGAAGGCCGCAACAAAGCCCTCCACTGCGGCAGGCACGTAAGGGTGCACACCAGAGTTCCCAGACTGCAAAGTAATAGGAAGGCACCCAAGCATGTACAGTCGTCTGATAGCCAAAGCTTTTGCTATAAAACTAATGTGCGACACTTGCGTTAGTGAAACATCTGTCACACTATGCAAAGAGGAGATTAACTATCTTTGCATGTGCCTAAGTACATTCAGAAATTTGTAATCTTGTTAGTAGCTTTTACCCATTTTATCATGACGAATAGCTTGAAGTTCCACGCGACTGATTTGCCTACCCTTTCATTATATTGCATTGAATAAATAAAACAGTCAGCTTTTCAATGCTCATTTTACGTGTTCTTTCACTCGTCTTGTCGATATTGTGCTCTTATTGCCTTTCAGTATGGCGAGTATGACCTTATTCCGTACTGCTGTCTTGAAAAGGCATAATGCAAGCATAACCAGCTTCAAAACAAAAGCTTGGGTTTATTTACGTGGTCACAAAACTGAAGCCAAAATAGCCAGTCAGTTATTAAAAAAAATAGTAGAATTCTGCTCCAAGGACGGCCAACAATTATTGAATAATAGTTTCAAAATGGCTGGCTGTACCAAAACAACTAGGAGCTCAGAAATAGTCCTTAAAGCTTGTTTTTTACAAGGCCATGCAATGCATTTTTGGTTGTAGGGTCCGCAGCCCACATTGCGTAGTTAAGCTAACACATCAGCCAGACAGAAGGTTAAATGAACATGAAACATGGCTCACAGCGGGTATCCCAATGTCAAAATTCATGCTCAAGGAATTCATCGTGCTTTAATGAGATGAAGTAAAGGGCATTGAACAACAAACGCGAGCTACAGACTGATCCTGCAGCAGTGAAGTAGCTGGCGGTATTCGGAGCACGTTTACGGGTGTTCTCGCCACAGCGAGGCTGCTCTGGCACAGCGTTAAACGAGCACTCCCTGATTGGGTCGGCAACACTACAAAACGCGAACTGGCGCCGAGTGCGCAACTCGTGCACGAAACGGCAAGTCTGTTGGCGAGGAGGAAGAAAACATTCAATTCTATGAGTTATGTACAGTCTGTTGATACACGTCTTTCTCCGTAAGGAGAAAGCAGCAAGACCAAGTTGCCCGGATGAGTTCACAGTGACCAAAGCAAAGTAATGAATTACTCCAGGCCATCGTGCTTCTCTCTGACGGCCTCCTTGAATCGCTCTTCGAGCAGCGACAGCTCACTGATCAGGTCGGTGATGGCGTTGGTGAAGGCCTCCTGCGGAGTGTTGTCCGGCGTGGTCTGCAGGCGCAGGATGAACTTGTGCTCCAGAGGATGGGGCACCTTGTAGCCGGCGAAGAGGACGCAGGGGTCCTTGAGCAACTGCGCGCGGATCATGTTGGCCAGCGTGTGGTCTTCCTTGTTGACCGTGAAGATGGCCGCGTTGGGCACCTTGGTGTCTTTCTCGATGGTCACCTTCTTCTCACCATCGAACAGCAGGAACGACTCGAATGCCGGCGGTGCGTTCATGTCAGCGACGCCGACGTAGTGCGCGGTTCAGTGGAGACGCTAAGAGGGGCCTGAAGTAAGTGACGGCAAGCGAGTAGCTAGGAACAACACCTCCTAGATTTCTCGCGCCTGCCGAATGAGCGCGAAACGCCGGTCATTTAAGGCGGCGCTGCCTACGTAGGTGTAAGGGTCTTTGTGCTTGGCCTTTGAGATTAGCAATTTTGACGTTTGTTACTAGTTTTAGAGGATGCCTTGTATTAAAAAAGTTGCTTTTCAATGACAATATCACTTACGTAGGGTTAATTATTAAAACTTTTTACGTTATTTTTCTTGCATATAAGCTTCAAAAACGTAAAAATCTATTTGAAGACACCCTACTTGAGTAGCGCCACTACCGTAGTTCCAATGACCACCGCTTCCCAAGTGACCGCCGATAATCCGGCAGGCACAAAAAATCTAGGAGGCGTTGCTAGGAAAGACAGATGCTAGAACGTTTAAAGCGTTGGTTTAAAGTATAGTGAACTATAGTTTAAAGTGCGTTGGAGACGGCGAAAACAAAAAAGTAACAGTCACTTACGAAGCAAATTGTCAGTACAAATGTGTACGGCCGCAAGCAACAACGGAATTTAGCCGCCTTAACAAAACGCAACGTTACTAGTAACGTTGACAAAATGCTGCAAAATTTCACTAGAAGTTACCAGTCTTTCTAGAATAGCTTTAACAATGCTACATCTTACCACCATCTTCCCTAAAAAAATAAATGTAAAAAAATTAACCTTGTTTTAAATAAAAGCTTGTAAATCAAAACGGAATCATCAAAAATTGTATGCCTGTAAGCTTTAAAGTGCTAAATTCAAATAAAGTTAATGCCAAAGTTTGGCGTAATCGTAAAAAACAAGCGACCACACTGAAACATTTTCTCGCGGGTTCTCGAACGAATCGTGACTTGCCGAGATTTTTCTTTCATTTTTCTTTCGGTTCTTTTTCGTGCTCAGCGCCGGGGAGGTATGTGCTCTTCCGTTAATACCGTGTAGTTAAATCTCTCGAAATCCGCCTTGTACTTTAAAATATAGCTGCGTGTTATAGCCGAACGTGTACTTTGTTATTTAGTAAGAGCTTTGATGACAATATTTTGTTGATTCGAGATTTTAGGACGTCTTGATGCTTTCGGGTGTTCAGCTTGGGAAGGCCATGTCCCTCTCGGTGGTACGACTTGTCACAATTATCGTATATGTGTTAATTGGACAGTAATGTATCTTAACTATCGGCGTGTTCAAGTGCTTAGTTGCCGCGACGCAGTGTCAACCAAAACCTTTATTTGGTGTTACAAAGGGAGCTGTATTTTTTGCCATGTGTTGTTATAGGTCTGCGCTAACCTATTCGTTTGCCCACTTCTATGCTGATCGCGTGATGTGTAACGTCGTCGCTCTTGCAAAAAATAAACGGACCTGTGATATGCCGTGTCAAGGCCATCGCGATGGGTATTTGGTCAAGCACGGAAGGCTTTAAATGGTCAAAACGAGTTCAGGCTCCTGTCGTCGTGGTTTCACGAAGCCGACCGCGGCCTACATCGAGTCGACTCTAGGCCTTCCATTTTACGCCACGTAAAAGGTGAAAAATACAAACACTACAAAAGGCGTAGCTAGGGGTAATTTGATTATAAGCATTTTGCCTGGAACAATGCATCATTGAAAATCGAAGGACGTGGAAGGGAACGACATAAGCGTCAGTGTTGTTTCCTCTCGCGACAATGTCTGAGCTTGTGCTTGTATTTTCACTGATGCAGACGCGTCAACTAGCCCGTCTGTACGTCTTGCATCAAAACTGTTCGGCCATGCATGTCAAAGCACTGTGTGGGAGTCCTGGCCTAAAAGCCAATGAGGGAGGCGAGGGACGCTGAAATGGCTTTAGACTGAAGATGCAATCACTATTCCTTAATGGCCTGTGCTGTAATTTTATATGAAATATAAGACCTTTAAAGGGGTGTCATTTGTCTGTCCACGTTCCTGCAGCTAGTGCTTGAAAGGTCCGTTGTGCGTTTCAGGCGGGCCTGACGAGCAGCCATGGGGGCGTACAAGTACATGCAAGAGCTGTGGCGCAAGAAGCAGTCGGACGTGATGCGGTTCTTGCTGCGACTGCGCTGCTGGCACTACCGCCAGCTCAACACCTGTCACCGGGCACCCCGTCCCACCAGGCCCGACAAGGCACGTCGCCTGGGATACCGGGCCAAGCAGGGTGAGAGCTTTTTGCTCCTGTTCTGCGGTTCTGACTAGTGCTTGGCTATTTTCGAAGTATCCAGTGGACAGGCCTGTTTCCGCGGACGGCATTGAATTACTCGTGAATGCGGTGAGCTGTGATGTCATTGCGCTCTCGATACCAAAGGCACACCAAACCAGCACAGCACACTCGTCAGTTGGTTGAAAGGAAGTGGACTTCTGCAATCACAGAACAGTGGAAACTTTACTAGGCTGTCCTTGCATATGAGCATGTCCCAGGTGCTTGCAAATGATGCAGGGGATGTGTTCGCAGGGGCATGAGTCGGAAGGTCACATTGAATCTAATTCGAGGGCTGACACAATCGCAGAGTCAACGCACAGTCTCTGAAGTTCACATGGTTAAAAGCAGATCTCCTGTGGTGTTGTTGAAGTGCATTCTATCCTCATTCGCTGCGAAAGCTTTATGATGTCAGAATAATGTTGCCGAAAAACCATAAACTGAGTATGCGCGCGCTGCTTGCTGAGCTCTGGCCTTTTAACAGCGACCGGAATACGTCCGAGACTCGAAGTGGGAAGCAGTGTCAATCATATGTCCGCCTTTGCCCGAATAGTTCATAATGCCAGGGTACTGAGAGTGCAATTTACGACAAACTTATTTGCAATTACAACATTATAACTGCCAAGTCTCCCGGATTGGCCGGGAGTCTACCGGATTGCCAAGTCTCCTAGATTGGCCGGATGGCCCGCCTGAAACGCACAACGGACCTTTCAAGCACTGGCTGCAGGAACATGGACAGACAAATGACACTCCTTTAAAGGTCTTATATTTCATATAAAATTACAGCACAGGTCATTAAGGAATAGTGATTGCATCTTCAGTCTAAAGCCATTTCAGCGTCCCTCGCCTCCCTCAAATCTCCCGGATTGGCCTGGATTGGACGACCCGGATTGGCCGGGAGACACTTGGGTTTCGACCGCTTTTTCCGGTTTTACGGTTGTCATGAAAATCTCCCGGAAATTGAAATTTGTGTGCGTGATCTGGCCGCATTCATAAAGCAGCTCAATCTGCTCCAGGCTTTTCGAACCTACCCCATTTTATTATGAGTTTAAGAGGCGTTCCCTCAGCAGATACGAATTTTTGGAAAATCCCCAAGCCAAATTCCACTATGTTCATTGGGCCTAAATTTGAACGTTCCGAACACATTTCCTAATCGCGGCGGGTGATACAAACTTTGATACAAAGGCCGAGAGCCGCGTACTCGAAGCTTCGAAAGTGCTGTAATTACTCGAATCTAACGCGCACATTTTTCTGGTTAAGCGAATTAATAAGTTGCATACGCATTAGAATCGAGTAGGAAAAAAAAAATGAATGCGGTCATTCTATTGCCATAGGTATTTCCAAAATGGCCGCCCCCTACGTGCGTCGGCATGATGCGTTGGCCATTTCTGCCAATGTGTTTCCCTTGTGCGGCACTTCGTACGTGTGCTGAGGAGTTCGTCATCTTGAATTGCATTAGCATCGACAGCATGGAAGGGCTGACTCCAAAAACTCGACAAGTGCACCACGATGCCGCTTTTAAACGAAAAGTCATCGCATGTGCAGAAACAGACTGAAATCGGGCCACATTGCAGTCGTTCGGAGTTCCGAAAACGTGCTTGCGGGACTGGCGGAAACAAAAGCAGAGATTGTAGACAGCAAAGCTTCACGTAAAGGCTTCAGTGGACTATAGTAGGGTCGGTTTCCGCAAATAGAAGAGCTGCTCGACGAGTATGTGCTTGAGCAGCGAGCGGCCCAGCCGCCCGTGACGACAGAACTGCTCCAAGTGCGGGCTATGCAGTCAGCCTTAGAAAAAGGGCTAACGGGGAGCCAGTTCGAAGCGAGCAAGTGCTGGACAACTAACTTTATGAAGAGGAAAGGCTTTTCCCTCTGAAGGCAAACAGGCATATGCCAGAAGTTGCTGGAGTACGAAGAAAAGCTTCAGTTTTTAGAGCTTCGTCCTAAACTTGCGGCACAACAACGGCTACCTGCTTGGGCAAATCGGAAACGCCGATCAGACGCCTCATTACTTCGCCATGCCTGGCACCACAGTTGTCGAGAAGGGGGCGAAGCAAGTTCGCGTGCTGACATTGTGCCACGGAAAAAACTAGTGACGGCAATGCTCTATTGCACGTCAGATGGGCACAAGCTTCCCCCGTACCTCATATTTAAATGGAAGACTCTCCCGAAAGGAGTCGTTTTCCCGAGTGGTGTGATTGTGCGGGCCAACGAGAAAAATGGGTGCGCGTCGCAATCGATGCCTTACTTTTTTTTTTTTTTTTTTCGTCGTGGAAATCGAGGGCGCGGTAGACTCGAGTAAATACGGTATGCGTGCGACCGGTGCACGCACTGTTTTCTACAGTGCACGTGATTGTCGTTGCCACAACTGCTGGGGACGAAACTGCGCATGTATGGCGACGACGTGACTGACAGAACCCCAAAAGTGTGCGCTCAACCAGTCAAAGCAACGATGATTTATGCTAACTCTGTGGACAAAACTGCGGAAGATGCTATCGTAGATGGCATAAACGACTTAGTTTTGAAGGCACGTGCACAGCCAAGCCCACGGGGATTGTAAAATAAACTACCATTCGCAGCAACCGCTGCGCACGGAACCGCGGTCGCGGCGACGCGATAGTGATCTACGAACTCCGAGGACACGCAGCGGTAGGTTCAAGGCAGTAAGTACGTAAAAAAATTTTAAAAAAGGTACACTTTCGCCGCAAGGGCGAAGCAATAAATGCGACAGCAACAACTTGGAATGTAACGCTGAAAACGGCAAGCAGATTCAAACGTGCAGCGCGCTGCTCACACACAAATGACGCATGAACGCGATACTCGCAGGACAAGAGGGAACTAGCAAGATTTACCGCTTGACACGTAACGCGCTGTTTAAACAAAAACGATGCACGATACGTAATCACATGTACCGATGAGTAGAAATTGACAAACGTCCCAGTTATACCTCGCTGTGTATGAAAAGCGTGCTGTTTTCGCAAAGGGGCCTGTGCAGAGACCAAAGTGGCCTTTGTAGGCCCGGCAACCCCATCAAAGGATAAGCGTGCGCAACAGGCATCCATTCATGGGGTAAAGTACAGGCGAGCGCGGGCGGTTTTTTTTTTTTTTTTTTTTTTTGAGTGTTCATATATATAGATACATATACATATGCGGTGAAGGACAGCGGCAGTGGCAACGGTAAAAAAATAGCCTGGAGTGTGTATATAATTGCTATCGTAATAAAAAGGGGCCAGCCGTGTTTTGGCGTTCCTGTCAAAAGAATCTAATAGTGACCAAAGCTCTGACCCGCGCTTTTGTGGCAGCCAGCTGCGCCGTCCCATCCGTTCACGTGTGTCCCAGGAAGACATCCGCGAGTTGTTTTAGCTGAAATAGATTCTGCTAGTTGTGTTGATCCTTTCAGACTCTCACCTTAGTGAAAAACTCTACCCTCGTGTGTTCGGCGACTCCTAGCCACTATAAGACCGCATCACTGATGTTGGCGTTTGTGATTGGGACCCCCTTCCCACCCCCTTTGTTTTTCGTGTTTTTTTTTGTTAGTTTGTATGTCCTTGTGCCGTGCACCCCCCCCCCCCCCCTGCAGAAATCTCCCGGATTCAGAATCCTTGAACTTGGTATGCAACATACCTGTAAGGGAATGTTCTCGCTGTAATTGTCTAATGCAGTGTGGTGGTGTCGTGATCATTAGGGCTGTCTGCCATTGTGGTGTAAGTTACTGTGCTCGGCTGCTGACCCTGAAGGTCGTGGGTTTATCCCGGCTGTGGCTCCCGCATTTTGGTGGAGGCAAGCTGCTAGAAGTGTGTGTGCTGTGCGATGTCAGTGCACGTTAAGACACCAGATGGTCCATATATCCAGCGCCCTTCACCACGGCGTCTTATAATCGTATCCTGGTTTTGTGGTGTCAAACCCCAGATATAGGGAGCTTGCATGAACGGCGGCGACGCTATGCACTCTGGGTAGGCAGCCATATTTTTGTCAAAAGCGGCCGGGGAGTGGAGCAGCGTAGTCGTGTTTGCGAGCGTTGGCGTAGCTTGCGAGCGTAATCAAGTGCGAGCACGACGCAAATTTAACTACAAGAAGTGTCGTGCACGATGTCTGCTTCACTGGAAGACTACACCGCAACGCTGTGCCAGAAAGACCTCGAGCGGTACGAAGAAGAGACAAGAATTATCTCAGAGTTGACCCATTCACGCTTCGTGCGGGCGACTGTGTAAGTGACGTGGACTTGTGGCTGCACGTTGACAGCTCCGATATTCATGAATTTCTTGTTCCAAGGACGAGTTTCATTACCCAGGGAGCTGTTGAAGTCGAAAGGTAATCTAGGGCTCAACCTTGTGACAAGTGGCTGGTTGTGGGGCGGTGGGTGAAGAAATTTGCCGCTGACACCGTGATCGTCACTCAAGTAAAGGGGTGTTAAATTGCTTGATTTTGCCGAGATGCTAATGTTTGCTTCTGTTCAGGTTAAACTCCCAGTGTGTGAACAAGCAACCCGTCGATGTCTTGTTCATGGGCAGGAGTGATCGCGAGATCTTTGCTGCGCACTGCACATGCATGGCCGGGAACAGCGAAGTCTGCTCGCATCCCACAGCGTTGTTATTCTACGTGGAGTACGACGCACGTGCACGAGAAGAGCGCTCCTCAATTTTTTAACGCGTCTTACTTGAGTGACGACTACCACGGTGTCAACGGCGACTTTCTTCACGCACGGCTCCCATACTCGGCCACTCTTCAGAATGTTGTGATCCTCGAGGGCCTCCTCGAGTAATCACTCATCCTCGGAACGAGAAATTCGTGAATATCGGAGCTGTCGACGTGCGGCCTCATCTCCACATCACTTGCACATTCGCCAGCACGAAGCGTGAATGGGTCCACTTGGAGCCAATTCTCGCCTCTTCTTCGTACCGCTCGAGGTCTTTCTGGCACAGCGTTGCGGTGAAGTCTTCCGGTGAAGCTAATATCGTGCACGACACTTCTTGGAGTTAAATTTGCGTCGCGCTCGCACTCGATTACGCTTGCAAGCTACGCCAGCCGCCTCTTGACAAAAAAATGGCTGTCTACCCAGAATGCACAGCGTCGCTGCCGTTCATGCAAGCTCCCTATTACTAATAACATGGTTAGAACTGAAGAACTTAATAATGTAAACAACAAAAAGGCACTTATTGCTCCCTCGGTATATTGAACCCCACCTAGCTGAAGTCTATGGCTAATGTAGAGTGCCAGTTAAAAACATGCAGTGTCTGAGAAGTCAGATTCTCAACATCAATCTCTAGTCCACCATTGTGAACCCATGTGGAGGTTCATTAAGGGATAAGCATGCAAGGGTCACTCTTGCAAAAGTACCATATTGGGTGAGTGTATGGAGTTGACCATGCATGATATCGATGCCTAGCAGAAACAAATTTTTGTCTTGGTTAACTGCAGTATCAAGTGTACCCCACTTCCCCCTCCCTGCAGTTGCTGCTTTCACTATCAGCTCTGGTCTTTTCGGGCAAAACTAACTTTTGACATGATGCTTGCTTATCTCACACGAAGTGTACCGTTTTCAATTAACAGTTGAGCTTGTCTTTGTGCACTTGAATGCGGGAACGATGTGACAAATTTAGCGTGAACTGCTTTAGACACGGGTGTTTCAAGAGGCATGCTTAGCCTCTTGTCTGGAACAGCAGATCCAGTTCTTATAGACGTTTTTTTTTTTTATTTTTTTGTTAGTCAGTTTTCGTGTTTTCATATCGTTTGAATGACCTTGTCAAACTGGAATCACTGAGGCATTAGCGTGTAGGAGCATCGTTTAGTAACCTTCTGTCCAAATCAAAAGAATTCACTGAAGTGATGCATTTGTTACTAGTGTAACAATTTCGTAAGTTTCGCTGCAGTGCACAGCATGTGAGGCTGGTTACAGTTTCCATGGTGCCGCCCTATCTGTGGTGCAATGAGTGTCATTGAAGGAAATCGTGCTCGTAATGGTTGTGCCGGCTGTTCATGAGAGAGTCATTGCAGTCATGTTCTGTTTTGTCACATCCTGATAAACGGTCTGTTTGGCGCAGGTTACGTGATCTACCGCATCCGGGTGCGTCGTGGTGGCCGCAAGAAGCAGGTGCCCAAGGGCTGCACCTATGGCAAGCCCAAGAACCACGGTGTCAACAGCCTGAAGCCCGTGCGCAACCACCAGTCTATCGCCGAGGTGCGTTGAGGATCTCTGCTGCTTTTTGTTGATCGTGCTTCCTTTAAAATGTGATGAACTGCACCCCGAGGGTCTCGTGTGGGTGGCTGGGAGGGAGCGCTAGGGAAGGGAAAGCATGAAAAGTTTGGAGAGAGTGAAAAGATGGGCCAAACGACAACATTCGCAACGCATGGCTTGACGTGAGCAGTTGTAAGGTGGTGCATATCTTGCTTCATGTTGGCGTCGCTGTATACAGAGCAGGGTGGTGGATTAGTGCTTCAGTATGGTGGATTAGTGCTTGGTATGAGTAGGGTGGTGGATTAGTGCTTCAGTGAGTAGACTGTGGTCACTGTAGGCCATGCATGACTGTCACAATCTAACTTGCATTTGTGAATGGAAGAGAGGCATTCCTGTGGGAAAGGCAGCTTGCTTCCACGTTGTACTGAGAAAATGTTTTTCTTTTGTTTCTGTACTCAACGAACATATGTGTGCTTGGGCGATCTCTGGACAGTGTTTCGTTGTTTAGTTTTTCTGTCCTTTTGTGTGATAGTTCTTTGTTGAACCCATCTGAACTGCGCCTTGCCGGTCGTTGCAGGAGCGAGTCGGCCGTCGGTGCAAGGCACTGCGCGTGCTCAACTCGTACTGGGTGGCTCAGGACTCCACCTTCAAGTACTACGAGGTGATCCTGGTGGATCCCTTCCACAAGGCCATCAGGCGCGACCCCAAGGCCAACTGGATCTGCCAGGCCGTGCACAAGCACCGCGAGCTGCGTGGCCTCACCTCTGCCGGTCGCAAGTCGCGTGGCTTGGGCAAGGGTCACCGTTACACCAAGACCGTGGGCGGCTCGAGGCGTGCCTGCTGGAAGCGGCGAAACACGCTGCAGCTGCACCGCAAGCGTTGAAGCCAATAAACAGTTATTTGGCATCCTTGGTTTGGGTCATCCTGTCGAAAAGATTTTCCCCAATTCTCAGCACTAATGTCTTTTGTTGCAAGGCAAGATACTGCAGTGCTAAGAATCTTAGCAAATGTGATCATCCCTAAAGAGAAGTACTGAATAGCACAGCTTTCGCGAGGTGCTTAAGAAACTGAAGTATAATCAGCAGTATTATGCAAATATTCGAATATTCGAACAAATATTACAGTATTTGAATTCACTTCAAGCCGAATTTCAAATATTGAAAGTTTCAAAGTATTCGACATGAATTAATTCAAATGCAACCCCTTGTTTAAGTGGTTCCACTGCAGTGTAGGAGTGGTAAGCCATTTTTCCCCCAACCAGGGAAAAACTGCACTACTGTGAAACTCTCCTTCATGGATAAATGTCCATATTACCCTCGCATCGATCCAACAATTTTCAAGTTGAAAAGCTTGTAATACCGGCCTATATACAGTAAAAATAGTAAATTTTAAAACATAACATACTCGACAGGTTATCACTTGCATTCTACTTGGACAAGTTCTGCTACTATTCGAAGTTATATCCACTCTGAACAAAAAAGACTTGCACAGTACTTGCTCCAACTTTTGAAGTATACTGTGCAGGTCATAACAAATATGCCCATTTTTTTTATAATTTAAATGCTAATTTGCATTCGATTATAAATTATTTGGTAAAAATGTATATTTGCTTCAAGCCTAAAATTCAGTTTTTGCACAAGCCTAATAATCAAATGTCACGAAGAGGAAGCAAGAAATTAGTTTTGTGCAGTGACAATATGCACAACTAAATAAACGTGCATATGTTTAACTTGTTAGAGGCCTGTGTACATATTTTTGCTCCTTGACGAAGCTATAAATAAAAGCACACATTTACATTTTTAGCCTGCCAGGGGCCCGTGTACTTAATTTTTTTCCCTATGTCCTCAGTTTACTGCGAAAAACGACAGTTTCCAATTTCCATATTGTGTCACTCTTTGGTTCGTTCTCGCATAAAAAAAAAGTCAATTACTAGCACCCTCTAGTATGGCATCTCTTATGATAATAATGTTTTAATGTAAAAACAAGAAAAAAGGGCCTGCTGACACAACTGATAGCTCAATCATAGAGAAATAATGGCTCAATCTTCTAGGTCACCAGGAGTCGTCACCCTACGAGAAATCGGTACGTGACCAACACTATGAGGCGTATCACTCAAGTCAGAATGACAAGTTGATGATAGCCACGTTTGTGAATAAAAACATAGCAACTACTATACAACATAAACTGAAGGACAACATATACTGTATATACTATTCAAACTCGTCTACAAAGACAACCAGAAACAAAGGGCCTTCATCCTAAACATCTGCAGCCCCCCACGTCAAAGGCTGGCTACCACTGCCCAACACCCTTTGGCTCGCCAAAGACAACACACTAGTCATTATGGGTGACTTCGATGCCCAGAACATATAGGGATACCAGAGGCGTGACTGGAAGGGCCTCCAGCTAGAGACACTGATAGAAGCGTGCCAACTCATGCTCATTACACATCCAAACACACCAACGAGAGAAGTAAAACAGCATGACACGTGACACAACGCCTGACCTCAGTTTTATTGCACAAACCACACGAGCCAAAAAGCTCAACACACTTGAAAACATGGGAAGCAATCATTGCATACTAAACATAACACTACAGACTGGACGCTTATGTAGGGAGATCGGCAAAGCCAAACTAACTGACTGGCAAAAAATAAGGGAAGCCCAAGAACAGAAAAAACATGCAATTAAAAACTTGGAAGGCTGGTGCAACAAATTTTGTCGACAAAAAGAACACCGCACAAAATAAATAATACGAACAACAGAGATTCTGGGGATGGATTCCCATTTACTACATCTGTGGGATGCTAAATGAGGGCTTACCCGTCACTGGAAAACGCAGAACAATAGGAAACTGAGGACTAACATTAAGAAAATAACAGTGGAGGCAGAAGGATGTGCCATGCAACTCGCCTTGGTGAGCTGGTATAAATTTTGCGACTCCCTTGATGGCATCGTTGGTACAGCCAAGAAGACCTGGCATATCCTCAAAGCCATCTTCGACCCCACCAAAACTAAAGGAGAGGGACACAAGGCCCTGGAGTGATTATTACACACCTACTCAAACAGCCAACAAGACCTCGTCTATGCCATCAAGACCAAGTGCTATGGAGATCCTGCTCCCACACCGCCATGTAAAACATTAAACTTGGGACAACCGAACCCCACAATGGATGAACCTATAATTTAAAATGAATTCACAGCGGCCATTGCAGCTACCCCCTGGACCGAATCACAAACGCCATGACAAAAAACCTCGGTGACAAGTCCATCTCTGCACTCTTGGCTTTTATCAACCAAGACTAGGATCAAGACACTGTGCCAGCGATGTAGAAACACGCAAAAATAATGACGATCCCCAAACCAGGCAAAATGCTGGCAATTGAAAACCTCAGATCCATTTTGCTTTTATCCTGCCTCCGCAAGGTGTACAAAAGAATCGTAAGCACAAGACTACAGAAACACTTGGAAGATAATAAGCACCTGCCTGACACCATGTACGGTTTCCGTCCTGGCCTGTCTTCACAGGACATACTATTTCAAATTAAGGAAGAAGTTCTCGGCAATGTTCCATGCAACAGTGAAAACATCCTCTTAGCCCTCGACAATAAAGGGGCTTTCGACAGCATCCGCCACCCAGGAATACTGGATGAGTTCGCCAACACCAACTGCGGTGAAAGAACATACACGTATGTTCAGCTTCTTAAGCCACCGCACGATGGAGCTGAATATCTGAGAGCTCCAGACCCCTGCATATGAACCTCCCAACAAGGGCACTTCGCAAGGAGCAGTGATATCACCACACTCTTCAATGACACCATGATTGGCCTTGAAAGAAAACTGCAAGTGGTAGAAGAGCTACACCATGCCTTCTATGCAGACAACATGACACTCTGGACCACAAAAGGATCACTCGCTGAAAGGAAGAGCAGCTGAAAACTGCAGCTAACATCATCCAAGAATATGTCAGCTAATGGGGCCTACAGTGCTCCCCGAAAAATAAAAAATCTTACGTGTACAGCAAAGCCAAAGAAACCACACAGTCCCTACAGATCCATCACAAAAACTTGAGGCATAACTCAATGAAAACATCATACCAGAGAAACCATTGATCAGGATCCTGGGAGTGTAGCTGCTAAGTCACCAACAAGCCACCCACACCCTTACGCTCCCCCAAACCAGTGTCATATATCGCGATCATCTCGGCTAACATCTAAGAACAGAGGCATAAAGAAAAGACACCCTCCGACTCGTTAGAAGCCTGGTGGTGAGCAGAATAACATACAGCCTACCCCCTTTTATAATCCCACAAAACCCGAGGCAAGACGGGCCGACACCTTCTTGCAAATGGCATTCAAGACTGCGCTCCACCTGCTGACAAGTACATCCACTGAAAAATTGTTGGCACAGGGGCTTCAAACACCCTCAGCCAACTTACAGAGGGCATTGATGCCTAACAACAACAAAGACTTAAGCGTATCTGCACGGGCCATCAGGTTTTTCATAACTTGGTATTCCAAGCCTCGACAACAAGAGCCCAGGGAACCTGCGAGATGGCTCGTCACGTGCGGGAGGAGTATCACGTTGCCCTAATTCCATGCAACATGGACCCCGACATACACAGCAGCAGATGGAGAGCACGGGCCCTCTACTTTCAGAAAATCTATAAATTATGAACTACGGCCCGTTTTACAGATGCCGCCTTGAGACGACAACTAAAGGAGCAGTGGCAGTAGTATGCGACCGCCAAGGCCATATTATCTCTGGTGCATCAGTCCGCCCTTGCAAGATCACAGAAGCCTGACAGCTGGCCATTGCACTTGCCGTCCACGAAGGCCTGCATGTAAACAAATCGCTGACAATTAATACTCACAAACTCCCAGCAGGCCTGCAGGAACTTCCTGCAGGGCAGAATTGGTGCACCTGCTGTACATGTTTTGGCACAAATACCTAAGGAAGACAAGAAAGACTCCTACATACAGACCGTCCAATGAATACCAGGGCAGTCTGGCATCGTGGGTAACCTGCACGTCGACCGGGCAGCTCAAGGCTTAATACACAATCGAGCAACCATTACGTTGATTGCAGCAGACCCGAGGCCAGTTGACCTCCAGTATGCAGAACACTGAATTACCACAGAGGGCGACACCTATGGTATCAATCACCTCACCAGAAGCTTATGACAAAGGAGGCTGCTCTCTGGCATAGACTCCAAACTGAAACCTACAAAAACCTAAACACTCTACATAGCATGCAACCCACATTTTACAGGGATGAATGCCCATAGAGCGGGGCCACACCAACTCCGTACCACATTACCTGGGACTGCACAGTACACCAACTCGAACACCACAACATGAACAACGGGAGTGAGCAATGGGAGGGACTGCTTTCCAGCTCGGCCCTTTAAGACCAAATCAGGTTTGTCCAGAGAGCAGAGTGGATGGCAAGAGCCACTGGAGCCCTGGACTAAGGGCCACGACCATTAGCAAAGCCCCTTCGGGGCAAACCTAAGAGACCGAGTTGACTGACGGAGCATGGGAGAGGCCTTTGTCCTGCAGTACGTGGAGGAAGGAAAACTAGTTGTTCCTCTCTCCATGCTGCAGTGGACGTAGTCAGGCTGATGATGATGAAATAATGTTTATCATCATCATAATCATCATCCCAAACATAACTCGTATTACTTTTTTTATAGTATTTACTCGTTTAAGTTTTCCAGTGAATGGATAATGTTACTTCTTGATTCCCCCAATGTATGTTTCATCTCAAGGCACAAATGCATAGTCATCAACAAAAGTGCTACTAGTAAATATGAATGAAGCCCAAAAAATGTGACTGAAGACTTGATGAAAAATGCCCAAATCCATTTTTTCTAAGCGAGACTGTCATTGTTGATCTACGTAGTGCTGCACTTGTTCTGGACAACTAGCATTCCAACTCCACACACTGTGAAGAAAGCTGCAGGTGAGGTCAACCAACCAAAAATGAACCAAAATGTGCTTCCGTTATTTCCACTGCTACTAATTGCACTTCGTGCTACACCAGCTGAATTAGAGGAGTATGTGAGAACGATTGCTTATAACGACTGCGGTTCACTTGGAAATAGCATGCTACTATGCAGCACTGTGTTGTACTCTCCTGCAAGTGTGTGCTTCTCTATCATGGCAGTACTTGTGGGGGAGCACGTGCGCCCAGCCACCCTTTCCTTCTTACGGCAGCGCGACAGCCTAGTTGCGGGGACATGACTGTCCATTTGAGACACGAGTCAATAAGGCCTCTTGCGAAGGAATGGAACACCCCTGCGGCCGGTGCTCGTGATTCCCCTTTCCTGTACATGAAACGGGTTTCTCCTCCCTCAGCGAGGCAACGTATTCTCGTCAGGAAAGAGAAACCGGTATGAAGAAAACCAGCGTGCCGACAGGCAGACGCTCTCTCCGACACTGGCCTCCAAAAGCAGGACGAATCCAGAACCCCTGCGAGCCAACGACAACGACTGAAGTGTAAGCACCTACACTTTTGTTATCTGCAGTCTCTCCCCACGACATTTACCCGATTTTGCTAACGTATAGCGATAAGGTGTTGTTTGTTGACTTAGCCTGTTGCCTTATTCGCTCAAACCCGTGTAGCTGGGATGACTCAAGCCACGAATAGGGTACGTTAATCGTGCACGATACGACTGTGTGCAGCTGGAACGTTAGCTAGGCTTTTGCGCCAGCTGTACATAGGACGGACCCCCTACACACTATAGTGAACTAGATAGGGGTGGTGCGACGAAGCCATTCGCATGGAAACCACTAGGCGGCATTGCAGTGCCTTTTTTGTAAAGTGCGCAGGAGTGGGCGATTGTTCACCGTGCATTCAAATGAACAGTGCCTAGATTGTATGCTGCATCAACGAAAAGAAAAAAAATGTTTCGTCGTCAAAGCTCCAAGGATCTTAGGGACAAACCTGCCAGTTAGAAAGTATTTGGAACAGCACATGGCTACTCAGAATAGATGCGGCACTACGCTGCTGACGTCATGCATGCAAAAAAAAAGAGAGAGTGAGAAATAAACAACTGAAATAATGCATTAAATATTTTATTCAACACAAAGGCACTTTTCAAGAACTATGTGCAAAGGCCTCTAGGTCGTTCGGCGGAGCTCATTATGTTTTGCTCTCCGCCGCCTTGTGCTTCCTGCATTGTTAATTCCTTTGATCAAGAAGTGCAGACACTTGAGGACAGCGGAAAAGAACAATTTTCATGCATACGGTACATCTTCCTTGAAAGAGTTGCATCCAACACCATTGAAGCAGAGGAAATTGCTTTTCACAAGAGCCACAATAACACAGATGCCGTTCGTGTGTAGCTCCAAGATGCTGAAGTGTTCAGTAAATATATTCCCAAGAGCTTCTGTGAATGCGTACAAATTTTGTGAGCGGTACAAAAGTCCGCCCCAGTCACTCTGTTCAGTGTAGTGCGAAAGCAGCAGATGCGCTTTGGCTTGCCTGACAAGGAGGACATGTTGACATTTGTGACAGTAAAGTTTCAGAATGCGCTTTCTAGCTACGTAGCCTGTTACGTACCTCTGATGAGTGGCTAGCACGGGGAGCTTCCAAACTGGCTATGGACTCTTCGGCCTCTTCTAACCTCCCTTGCCGGAGAAGCTCGTCAACAGTGTTTGGAGTAATGCTTGAAGCTTTGTCTTCCACGCTGAGAAGCGCACTGATGATATCTGTACTGCCATTTATCTAGTTCACTGCAGCAGCACTATTGCCTCTTGCATTATTCTAAATGTGCATAAGCACAAAACTCAGTTTCGGCTTATACCGTATTCAGCGCCTTGATTCTGAATGACATGCTGCAAATAAGAATTAGGGGTAGCACAGTTGGACAAGCAGGCTTCATTATGTTACATTAGACACCCTATCTGGGGTATTACACATGGGGCGCTCAGCATGTTAACTGAGAATGACTACAATGTAAATGCCTAATGTCCTAATAGAAAGCCCTTTTGGGGTTAAGGTGCAGTTAGCATGTTAATTTAGAACGAGTACAATTTAAATGCCTGATGAAGTAATATAGAACGATTTCGGAGTATTACGTAAGGGGCGGTCAGTATGTTAACTTAGAAGCACTACAGTTAGTAACAGCCAAATGGAGAAACACAGAAAAAGCTTGGGGTATAACGTGAAAGGCAGTCAGCATGTTAATTTCAAATTACTAAAATGTAACTGCCTAATGTAGAAATAGAGAACATGTTAGGGTTACTTAAGTGGCAATCAGTATATTAAATTAAAGGCACTACAGTTGGTGAAAGCCAAATGTAGAAACCCCGAAACTCCTTGGGGTAGTAGGTAAGTAGCGGTTAGTATGTTAATTTAGAATTACTGCAATGTAACTGCCTTGTGTAGTAATAAAAAAACCCTGACTGGGGTTCCATAAGCAACGGTTGGCACGTTAATTAAAATTTAAGAGCACTACTGTTGGTAACTGCCTGATGTAGTAATAAGACCCTCTTCGGGATATTACAGAAAAGCTGGTCGGTACATTAATTTAGATGCACAACAATTTATGATTGCTTAGTGTAGTAAATGCCCCGCTTGGGGTATTGCTCGAGGGACTTAGTTATGGGGACTGCAAATGGTAATTGCCTAACGCTTTCTGCAATGAGAAATGCAGTCAAACGCATTAGCAAGAGTTGCTTAAGTCTCGCTAGTAGCACCAGTCCTATGCTGCATGTCCTTCATATCTAAGCATTGCAAGACATTCGAGCACTTTGTAATAAAGGCATTTTGTTACAAAGGCAGACGCACAACTCCGGCACGCTCCGTGTAGATCCATTGGCCAATCATGTTCACTTGTTCAGTTCATGCCTTGGAAGAGATGAAGTTATTATCAGAGAGCACAAGGAACAATGTTTTTGAATGCGGAAGCACAGAGGGCACCTGAAGTGCACTGTCGTGAGTACAGTTTACGCTTGATCCTCAATTGTGAATGACTTGCACAGCTGATTACTCTTGCATTCGGAGGATGTTTGCACAACAGGTTGAATGTTCCGAAGCTCGGTTCCACGAGTGTGAAGCGGGAGGTGTCACGTCACGTCTGTGACAAGCTGTGCCAGGAAGTCTGTTTGCCACTCGGTGCTTTGCAGCGAACGACGGGCCTCCATGTACGGCTCATGCAGCAGTGCTCGCACTCCCTGCACCTCGGAACGAAGAAGAGTGGCAAGCCGCGTTTGCACAGCCGACGAGCACACTCGCGTCATGTCTTCTTTGGCACCCGGCAACTGCTGCCACAACCACTGCTCGAATAACGAGAGCTGTTCCTCATCCCTGGAGAGATGAAAAATTAGAAAATACATTTGGGTCTTGACATGATATATGCACGATAGAATAAAAAAAAAAGAGAAAAAAATGAATTTAAAACAAAAAAAAAATTGTGCATATATGAAAGTGTATGCCATGCAAAAAAAGTTTATGAGACGTGAAATGTTTGAAATAGCTAGAGCCTCACTTTGTATGGAAACCTAGTACCCGAATAAATGTTCCAGACTGCGGTAGTTCTTGCAACCTGAACAGTAGCCCGTGAGACTAAAAACGTGGTACACTAACAGGGCAGAAATGCACACTAGCAGTGAAATCTACATCCCTTAAATTTTTGCTACTGAGTGCACATCGCTATGTTCTAGGCTTGTGCATACAGTGAATTTTAGGTTTGAAGCGAATGGTAATTCTGATCAAATTGTAGTGGGGAATTCGCAAGGCACTGACTAGTGGGACCATCTCTCTCTCTGAGTGCGAAGCGCGAGTGAATGCACGAGCTGTAGACGCTAGACTGCGGTGACAGCCATCTCGCCCCGGCTCAACGAGAGCAGCTTGTTACTCTGTTGCACGAATTCAGGCGTTCGTTTGACTTTCCCCAAGAGGTGCAAAGAAGAACGAGCATCGTTGTGCACACGATTGACACAGGGAAGAGTACTCCTTTGCGCCAGCGCCTCTATCGTGTGTCCCCGGCGGAGCGTGGCGTAATTGCAGAACAAGTAGACGACATGCTACAGCGTGGAGTCATCAAGCCTTCTTGTAGTCCTTGGTTTTCACCAGTTGTACTCGTCAAAAAAAAAAAAAGGATGGTTCAATCCGATTCTGCGTAGACTACAGGCGCCTAAACAACATTACGAGGAAAGATGTTTACCCCGTTTCCCGCATAGACGACGCTCTCAATTGTCTCCAAGGTGCAGAATTCTTTTCCTCTCTTGACCTTCGCTCAGGTTATTGGCAGGTCCCAATGGCTGAGTTTGATCGTCCAAAAACGGCGTTCGTCACACCGGATGGTTTCTATGAATTTACCGTAATGCCATTCGGACTCTGCAATGCGCCCGCCACATTCGAGCGAATGATGGACAGCATTTTACGCGGTCTCAAATGGAACATATGCTTGTGCTATCTTGATAACGTTGTGGTCTTTTCACCCGATTTCACTTCGCATCTCACTCGTCTGCGTAAAATTCTACAGTGCCTTACAAACGCCAGGCTTCAGCTTAACCTGAAGAAATGTCACTTCGGGGCTAAACAACTCACCATACTTGGTCATGTCGTCTCGAAAGCCGGCATCCTTTCCGACCCTGACAAGCTTCGTGCTGTTGCCGAATTTCCTAAGCCGACTACAGTTAAAGAACTACAGAGCTTTGTGGGCCCGTGCTCCTATTTTCATCGGTTTGTGCGGAACATTCATGCCGTACGGTACACCGCACATCAACAACCTACCACCCTCAGACGAACGGCCTAACGGAACGTTTCAATAGAACCCTCGGAGACATGCTCGCTATGTATTTTGATTCCGACCACTCCAATTGGGACGTTGTCCTTTCTTTCGTGGCGTATGCCTACGATACGGCGATTCAATCAACAACAGGCTTTTCTCCATTTTTTTCTTTTATATGGTGGTGACCCATGCAGAACACTCGACACAATTCTGCCATACAATCCTGATGTCTCCGAGTTCAGCCCAGTTTCTGAAATGGCCGAACATGTCGAAGAGTGTCGTCAGCTTGCACCGTCCTTCACAGCCGATAATTAAGTCCTCGAAAAAGATCGCCACGACCGCGATCTTGTTCAGGACACTTTTCCCGTTGGTTCTCTCGTGTGGCTCTGACTGCTTTTCCACTCTCCTGGCCTGACTCCCAAGTTTGCACTGAAGTATACTGGCCCTTACCGCGTCATACAGCACCCTTCTTCTGTCACCTACGTGATTGAACCGCTCAAGCCGTCCACGGACAAGCGTTGCCTTGGTCGTGAGATGGTACACGTCAGTCGTCTCAAGCCCTGCTACGACCCTCCAGTTCTCTCGTCACCTTGAGTCGCCAAGATGGCTCGTCTTCGTCGCCGGGGCATTGTAGTAAGGAATTCGCAAAACACTGACTAGTGGGACCATCTCTCTCTCTGAGTGCGAAGCGCGAGTGGGTGCACGAGCTGTAGACGCTGGACTGCTCGAGCATTTCTGTCCGTACCGGCTGCCTGCCTACTACCTGGCGTCGCTATTAAACTCCCTTGCAAGGTATATAATTTGGTCAAATTCGAATAGTATATATCACATATTATAAAACAAATGGGTATATTTGTCATGACCTATATAACCTGCATAATACTCTTTTAAAATTGAAATGGGCCTCTATGCAAATGCCATTTTCCTTTTCCATTCGAAAGAAGTCGAAACAACTTTGAGTAGTAGCAGGATTTGACTTTTGGCAGGATACGAGTGATAACCTGTAAAATAGGTGACATTAAAAAAAACATTGTACAAGAGCATGTAGGCTATCATAAAAAGCTTTTAAGACTAATAAAATGATTAATTGATTAAAGGGTAACATGTTCATATAAAGGGGTCCTGCAACACTTTTCCAAGTAGCCATGGAATAGATTCAGTGAAGAAGCTTGTTGTCTCACGAATTCACCACCGCAAAATTTGTCGTACGCTGCAATTGCATTCTCTTTTCTCGTCTCGGTGAAAGTGCTCTAAGCTGAGCAGAAAGGGTTGGCGTGGGAAAAGGAAATAAGTCACGTGCGCCTTGTGACCTTGAGCATTTTTTCACTCTCCGTTTTTTTTTTAAATATTTTAGTCCGACCGCGCACATACGTGTGGACAAGTGGCGGCCTCCTACAACGGCCCCAGTAAATACCGAGCGCGCCATGCTCAAATCAGCCAAGGGCGGATACAATGGCTGCGACGAGTGATTTTTGAGCTTGTGGTGTCATTTGCCGAGAAAAGAGACATCTTTAGCGGACTTGGGAAAATTTCTTGTGAATTTCATGCCGCGTGCTGCGTTATAATATTTGACTTGCATGTTCTAGGTAGCCTTGACTACCGATCGGCAGCGTTTTCTGACTACGCTCAGAAAGTGTTGCAGGGTTCCTTTAAGTTTGAAGAAGTGCTTCGCGGCAAGTAAATTTTTCCTGAATAGACGCTTTCACGGCTTAGCACCCCTATACTGCAGCTAAACCACCTTTACAAGCGGTTACATGCGGATTAACATGGTACACCTATTCGTTCATTGCAAATACTTTAAAATTTTCAATAATTTAAATTCAAATCGAAGCAAATTTGAATGCTATACTATTCACACAACATGTTTGCAAAATAAACTTGACTTGGCAGTTGTACTTGCATAAACTTGGCCTCTGCAGATACATAGTAAAGCGAGAGCATCTTTCAAAATTCAAGGCCAATCTACAAAGCCAGCACAATATTTCTATGTCATTTTGACTGATCTGAAATGAGGCTTCAAAGGCTGATTTTTATGTTTAGTCTCAGTGCGTTGTGAGAGAAAACTTCAAATTTAAAGCTTCACAGATCAGGTCATAATTACCAGCTTACTTTTCCAAGCAAATAGATTCAGTAACGTGTTCTCAACATTGCTCTTTCACACTGCTTCAATAGACCTGGAAAAAAATCTGGTGCTTTCAGTAAATTATACTATTAATTGGCCCAATTTATTTCATTAAAATAGTCTGGTGAAGCGGATTGTGAAGATGCATTTGCTTCAGCATTTTAAGGAAACACACTGATTACGAAAGATGCTATAGTTTTAAGCTCTTGCTTCGTACCACCGCCTTGATGAGATTCGAGTGTGCCAGAGTGTACCAATTCGGTATCTACTGTTTAGGGAGACTGCATTACTACTGGGTTTTCAATATTAGTTGTCCTTGACAGCCCAGGAATGCCTAATATCTTGTCTGTGCAAACATATGCACTGTGTCATATGTGACAGAACTTGTGTTTGTGTGCTGTTCAGTGTTCATGTCCTATTCTGTGACCGGCATTTCAAAACGATGATCAAATCAGGAACGCACTGTGCACGAAGACAGAGCCCTCCCTCAGGTAGCAGTTCCACGTTGGCCTGAAAGAGGGGCGAGGCACCATCGCAGCAGACGTACAGCGTGTTGTACAGCCGCGTCAGGGCGTCCAGGGAAGACAGCCTCCAGGTCACCGATGTCGAAGCAGAGTAATGGCGACTCGGCTGCGCCGCAGTAATTGACCAGAGGGCGAGTCGCGGGGGCACTCGTCCCTGCTTAGACCAGGGCAGCCGGTGCACGTCGATGACGCACTGGTGCTGCAGAGTGGAACCTCCAAGGACGCACACCGTAATGGGGCCGGCGGTGGCGCCGGGAAGGCTGCAGCTGGCACCGACCACTAAGGAGTCCCCCTCGAGCGATGTCTTGATGCCGAATGTGAGCCCGGGACTCACTACGAGCACGACAGGTGGATGGTGCTCCCTGTAGAAAGTTGCACAGCTTGTACCGACTCGCGCAAGGCTGGAGCAGAGTGCAGCTGGTCCGCATTCGGCTGGTCATGGTTTGACTAGGCGCACATGCATTCACACACTGACACATGAAGTGCTCACGTAATCACATTGTAAATGATGAGTATTAGCTAGGCATCGATCATGTTCGACAGGGTATCGCTCGGCATTCACAGGATCAAGTAGCTTGATTAGCTTTAATTTGGCTAACGAGCATAATTGACCTAATTATGTGCAAGGCTAGGTGTCAATTATGGTTAATTATAGTCAACCTAGACTTAATTATAGCTTATTTAGGTCAATCGGCCTAATTTGAATACCTAAGCATGGTCTCAATAAGCTTGCATTCCAAGTCAATCTAGGCTTAAGTAACCTAATCAGCAATAGTGAGGCTCAGTTTTAATTTGTCTAAGTATGGCACATCTTTCCGAGCTCGGTATGGAGCACACCAGAATCTCAACTCGACTTTATTAAGACTAATTAGACTTTAGGACTGATCACACTAAAATAGCAGGCTGAGGTTTGCACGTCCGGTCTGCAACTAATTGGTTCAGCAAATGTCCGTCCTGGTTTATTTGTGAAGCACCAGAATGGCTCCAGAAAACCCGACAGCAGAGTTCTCTATTGCCTTGAAACATACACCCCTCCAGTAAAACGTTATTGGTAGAGCTAAGTAAAATTGTACTCGTATGTTACAGGTAAACTTTGTTACCTGTAACATACGGCATATTCAGCAGGATATAGACATTAATCACACTTACAAGCACATATATGTTATGTGCAAATGGGCAAGGCGCACATTAGATTTACTTCTTTATATCATAAGTTTATTTATCCCAATTGTAACTGCATTTATAAAGCATAGCATAATGACCACCAGGATAACAAATAGTGTATCGTGAAAGCCATGTATTGTCTTCCCTGCCATAGAGATTACTGCTGCTGCCACTGCTTAGCTTTGACACGGCGCTGCAACAATTTGACGCATGCTACCAGCTGTCTTAAACCCTTTAGTGCAAGAGAAAAAGAGAGAAAACGATTTGTGAGATGACAGATGACAACTACTATTGTAGTGAGACTGTCCCAAAGGGTGCAGTTGTTTTTTCAGCGTAAAGCAAAAACAGAATGGATGAAGCGGTTTGTATTTGTCTGCCGCAATCTTATCAAGCCAGAAGACATAAGACACTTTCAGAAGCAGTATGCTGCATCCTGCCGTGAGCACAGTGCTCAGCAAAATATGTTTGAAACACCTGCGCATGTGGCCACACAATTACAACCTAACAAAAACCTCAGCTCCTCCAATGGTCATCGCTGTCTTTCCTACAGTGAATTCACATAAATGCTCCATCCATTAGCGCTCCACCTAAAGACAACAGGCACTTCTCGAATAGTTCAGATAAACGAGTTTTTCATGCATACACAGGTTTGTGCAAGTGGTCTTGGAACCGAAACCTGAATGACCGGGTTAATTTCGTCAGGTATTCGGACATTTTCGCTCAGCCAAACATAATATATTAATTAGTGCTGCGGAGGAGGAGAAAGGGATTCACCAGAGGGACGCTCTTAGTTTAGAGTTCAAGTGCTGATCAAACTGTTCATCCTGAGCCTGTTGGACTGTTTTCGCTGTGCTAGCTTTTCGCCTGCTGCCCAATGATGATAAACCTCCTTTAAAGCAGAGGAAGGGTGCTGGGTCACATTGCGGTGCAGATTGAGAGGGCACAAGGTGAGGTTGGAAACAAACATTCTGATAGTGCCCTTATGAGTACTAAAATCAAACCCATAACTTCTAATATGCGTAGTACTTACATTAGCCGAGCAGAAGTACTTATGGTTCCAGCGGAAACAAGCCAGCAAGTGAGGGGCAGGCACGCCGCAGTTTTTGTGGTCGGCACCTACACTTTCTAAGCTTGTAACTGACAATAGCCATTTTTGAGTGCATATAAATCAATGGCCAAAATACTCCATTAAAGCAGTGTGATAGGTTCCCGGCGCAAAGCCATTGTTCTAAAAGCGTGAGCTGCAACTCACGTGCCAGGTGGCCAGCTAAAATGGAATCCCAGGAGCAGCCGACGGCCCCAGACATGGGCCCAGGAGTCGAGAAGCTTGGATCTGCCCGGCACTTGCGCTACTTGGTCCGCTTGCTCCAATGGGTGCTGCTCCATCGGAAGCACGGGGACTAGCCTTGAGTCTCTGACAGGATCACCGTTGGTGGCCGATGACGGCTGAGTGTTCTCGTGCAGCAGTGCCTCCGCCTGTTCCCGCGCTCTTCTTAGCTTCTCGAGCGCTGCTTGACTGGCCTGCACGTTTAAAGTGAAACGCGAGCCCTCAGCAGTTACGTCATGGGGGACAATGTGCACAGTGACTTTGCAATGAATGAAATGGTCAAGTTAACGCTTGTGAGCACCTGTTGTACTTTCACTGCTTGGTGGATGTTAGCGTGAAAAAGGTCATAATAAGGAGACCTTGCTCTATTGCAGGAGCTCCACGCTCACTACAGCTGGCGGGCCTCTGTTAGGAAATTTGATCGCACTAGGGTCAAGAAAGTAAAGAAAGTGGGAGCTGGAGGGGTTGAGAGAAATGTCTAATAATGATGCCGTTTGAAAGAAAACGGTCCTCTCCGATCTCATTAGTGGGTAATTTTGAATGGCAATCAATAAGCCCTCAAGACTAGAGAAACATCGATAGCAAACACCCAATCGAGTGAATTATGGATGCTGATTTTGAAATATAGTTTTTCTTCCATGGTTACGGGCCAACACACGGTGACTGCGCAGCATTCCTTAGGAAAAATATACTATAAATGCAGTAATGTAGAGGCCATGGGCCACTTAGTACAAAAGGTGCATGTGTCGCGTGTTTAAGATCACTGCTCTATCAGGAAAATTGACTCGTATGAAGCTTTTCGTGTACTTGACGTATTACTTTTTTTTATTTCTATTGTACCGCATAATGCTTTTCCCCAACTGTTTCCTTCATCCATGCTGGGAATTGGACCTTCACCCACATGCTCAACAATGGAACTGCACGCAATAACGACAGTCAGTGATTGTATCTAGACAACAACGAAAAGTGGCTCCGTGAAATGTCACATCATCTCGATAAAGAATGAGATTTCCATACCAGAAACAGCTGATTGTCAACAAGTCTACGATCAAGAGGCTATCAATTATCGGGGAATGGTGCATTGACTGGCGCAAATTCGATGGCTGCATTTGTGTATGCTTACTGACACCAGGTTTTTTGAATAAAATGCCGCCTCCAATATCTAAGCATTGTAACAGACTCACTTAAAATTTTTTGATGATAATTGTGTTACCCATTTGAATTGTGAAAGGCCAATGGTTGCTTGTACAGCAGTGCTATACATATGCTAGTTTTGGCTTTTTTTTTCTGCTATCATTTTTCTGCCAATTAGAGAGTAAAAAATGCACCCTTATCGAGTTTTTCGATACACCTGCTTTGATTTCAAGCATCAAACTTTTATTATCTGTGGCTCTGCGTTTATGCTAAAACATGCATTTCCACATTCTTTGTGGTGCCAGGTGGCAACGACAAGACTTAGTGCGTGGACGTTTGCAAAGGACCAGAAGGGATTGAGATTGACTCCCAGCCAACGTTGGCCTTTGCTGTCCTCACTGGCCTTCCCAAGGATGTCGTGTGTGCGATCTATAACGGGAAGCTATTGTGTAAGTGTATTATACTTGTCTTTATTGTCATGGCCACCGGATAAAAAAGGTGGAACAACATGAAGTACGCGGACAACTACAACAATGAAAAAAAAAAAGGGTTAGTGAATAATCAAAGTCAACGACTAACATCCGAAACATCATAATAGAATGCGAGAATCTAAAAACAACAATGAGCTCAAGGCCTACAGTCAATTCCTAAACTTATTTAAACAAATGAAGCTCCCCCTTAAAACAGATGTGCTGAGATACGCTAAGTCCTGCCGACTGAACCCTAGGACAACTCTGAACTCCACAGTATCACTGCATAACATGCTCCGTGCTCCAAAAACCATACCCTGTGATGAGAATGCCTTCTTAAGATCAAAGCGGTCACGCAGAACCTGATACTTCACCGCTTTCTCTATTCTTTTGTGCTTAAGCACCCCCTCATTTACGTCCCAGACAGCCGCCAGGTCGATCACCAACACCTGGTCGCCAGACTCAACAACCAAGTCAGGCTTGAGCCTGACGCCATTTCTAGTTGTAAAACGCGGCTCTTCACGAACCGTGATGGTCGGATTCCTTTTCATTATCAACCTGGCAACCTGCCTGGCTACACAGTTGTGGCGTTCCGTGCCAGAAAGGTGTACAGACTGTCACTCTTGACAGATATGGAAGGCTGCCTCGGGCTTCTCATTACACCGACGGCATAGTCACGACGCGGGATCTAAACTTTGTTTGTTGGTTAATGCTCCCGTAGCGTATAGGTTAGTTCGCAGCCTTAGCACCCTTATTCTGTCCTGGTCTTTTAAGAGTTTCGTGTCGTGGCATAGCCACTAATCAGCTAAAGCCTGATCTTGGTGAGCTAGGAGGTCTCTGTTGTTGTGATTTGCTTTCAAACGCAATTACCATTTTTGCGAACCTCTTCGAAGAGCGGCATTAACGTCAGAGGCTGCCGTTATGCCTGAAGGCACTTCAAATAATGCAGAGATGCGTGAGACATTCTTATGCAACACTGTATTAAATAGGCAGTCCACGAAGGGACTACCCAAGCGAATAAGTCTAGCCAGACTTTTAAAGTGAAGAGCCTGTGCAACTTTCTGAAGTTGAATGATTCCTAGACCCCCAGATTTGGCTGGAAGCCAGACATGCAAATTTGGAAACCCCCCGCACAAACGAAAAGCCTGTTTAACCCACTTACGGAGTAGGCTGTGAAGTCTTGCTGATTCCGAAGAAACATTCAAAATGTTTGAAGAGCCATATAGGAATATGGGCACGACCAATTGTCTAAGGCAGTGAAGCTTTTGAAAAGGTTTCAGAGAAGCCTTGGCAAGTAGTTGAAGGAGTATAAAACCCTTGTTGGAGTTAACAAGGGTTCTTGTTAACATACAGGTTAAGACCTAAATACCTGACTGTCTCATCTCTATCTTTAGAACATAACAGATGGCCTGAAATTGTCAAGGGGGGGGGGGGGGATAGTTTAATTGAAACCTTTGCTCTGATAGCAAGGCCGCCATACAAAATATTGGGACTTCAAAAGGTTGATTCGCAAATTAACGTTACCAAAATATACTACTATTCGATCGACTAAAAGTTGAAATCCCTCAAGAGTGTCGGACATCAACAACATATCATCTGCAAAGGCCATAGCTACCAGTGATACACCTCCGAGAGGGGCCCCAACCCCTAAGTCATTTAGCTTGTACAGGAGAGGATCCAAAATGCAGTTAAAAAGGAAAGGAGACAAGGGGTCTCCTTGCTTAATTGCTTGTCTCAATGATAACCATTTGCTGTCTGTTTCTCCAATGGAGTATGTGGTGGTGTAGTTAAAGTATAACTGTTTAATAAGTTTTAGAAAACGCATCAAGACCTTTCGTGCTTCAAGAGCCTTAAAGACAGCAGAGTGCTAGGCTGAATCTGTTAAAACGATGCCCACATTGTCATCATTCAAAAAGTCGCTTAAAAGTTTTCTGTTAAATTATTAGCTGCCTGTATATGGGCTTTTTGGGGGCTTTGCGTTTTTGGTTATGCCATTTAGATCATTGCATTTCGATTGACAATGTCCGCCACTGAACGAGATGTTTTTTTTTTTTTTCGTTCTTTCTTTTTTCTTTCCTTATTTGCCTTGCTTTTTGTTGCCTGATGTGTCACTTAGCCTATAATAATTACTCATCACTCTATATTGTATAATTGATTTCCATTCACTCGTTACTTGTTAACTTGATCTGATTTATTGATTGTTATAATGCATCGAGGGTCCCGTTACAGTTTTTAACTTTGGGACCCTCGTCTGTATATTAATATTACTGTACTACTTTTTTGAAATGAATAATAAACTGAAACTGAAGGCCTTGCGTAAGTCAAGGTTCACACAGAAGAATGGTTCGTATTTAAGTTTTATGGTGCGCATGATAGCCTGCAGGACAAAAAGATTAGAGGATGAGCTGCAGTCCTCAGCAAAGCTGGATTGAAATTAGTGAAAATGGTTGGTGGCGGCGCTTAGCCTAGATAGCAAAAGTTTCGTGACCGAAAGGAACAAAACTGGAGAAACAGAAATCGGGCAAAAGTTGCCTGGACCCTGAGGATTTGCCTTTTTAGGAATGAAAACAGTACGGCTCTGCTTCATCTCCAAGGAAACCAGGCTGAATATCAGCCAGTTATTGAAAATATGCTGTAGGATACTTCGGGGGTATATTTAGTGATTCGCTGACAAAAATGTGATCTGGACCAGGAGCTGACTTGGAAGAGAGCAGGCGAATAGCCACAGCTACTTCGCCTTCAGAAAACAAACTCTCGTTCACATCTGAAACAACAGAGGAAACAAGGTTCAGAGAGAGGAGCACAATAAGAGTTGAATACTTTATCGAACTCGTTGTGTAAGTCTGAAAGGGAGCATGGAGTAGTGTGTCCGATCAACAAGTGATCCCCGAGAACTGTAGGGCCTAAGTGATATAGCCGGTGGTGTTTGACATACTGCGAACATTTACGCTGACTTCTGTTTTGACTGGCTGGCTGACCAGATTTTGTTTGCTTTTCTTTGTAGTTTTAGCTTTCTGTTTCACCTAAACACATTATATATGGTTCTCAAGTCGTCAGTAGACGTAGGACCTGAAACAAGTGCAGAAACTATAGCCTCATTGGAAACACCCAATTCAGCAAGGACATACACATCTCTGAAGCAGAGAGTTCAAGAGGAGTAGGAGACACTGAACCACAGAATGAAGATAATGTGGCAGGGTTAACGGTGTGTGAATTGAGAAGTTCTAAAACGTTCTGATAGCGAGTAGTAGGACGAACTTGAGAAATACTTGAAACAGTATGACTGCCAAAAACTGCATGGAGCGTCTCATTGATTCTTTTATGGCCCCCAAACTCTAGTTTCTTCTTCTCCAGAGCGATTAACCCAGAATCTGCCCATTTGCAGTGGGAATATTCCGGGCCCTCGATGTAGTGTTCAATGTGCAAACTAGTATGAGTAAGCTGAATCTTGTGGTGTACACGTATCCCGAAGGAGTACGGCCACCAGCGTGGGTCCGGTCTTAGCGAGCCGCAGGGCACGCGTTAACCGTCGCCGTGGCGGGAAACACGATACTGTTCAAGTCGCAACACTTTATTGTGGCAACACCAAACGCAGTACAGCCCGTTGCAAATAGGCGCGGCGGGAAAGCAAGTAGGCTTATCCACGCCACGGGCACAAAGTACTACACAGGGGTGCCACGAGCACGTCTCCGCGGTAAAGCTGATCCACGGAGACACCGGAGCAAAGGCCCGGTTGCTCGAGCGAGGGCAAAGGCGCTCGCGTTGGCTTCGAAGGGAGACGGGTCGGCGTAGCGAGGCCACGCACTAGGACACCGTACCGCCCTTCGGCCGGGAGTACGCAGCGGGGCAACAAAAGGTGAGCGTTCGCATCGGGCGCGAGGCGCCGTCAGCGAAGTCCGACGAGCCCCGAGCGACGGGACTCGACGGACGGAAAAGAATGCGTGGCTCACCGTTTGAAGTCCCGGACTGTACTCACCGCTCCCGACGCAGCGCGCGAAAACCTCTCGGGAGGCTCCCCGCGCGGCGCCACAGTCAACATCCGCTACCGGGTGAGGGAGTTAAACGTCACTCCGCCCTTCCCAGCGCGGCAGACAGCAAAGGAGGGCAGACATGTCGGGACATGAGAATGGCAGAAAGGCGGGAAAGCCCGCGCAAAGGCAGCGGGCCAGCCTCAATTCCCACATCCCCGCCTCCTAAATTTGCCCTTTACCGGTCTGCAAAAGGCAGCCGGACGTCACCCATGCAGTTAAAATGACACTGCTATGAGCTACAGCTAACCTCAGTCCAGCCCTGTTACTGCTGCTAAAAAAAGATCACAAATGAGAAACAAACCATAAATAACGAAGTAAACACATGACACTATAAAGATAACTGCGGAAGGGAGCACAGAAACGTGGCACTAGTGTTCGTGGTGCTGAAGGGGGATAGCGTCCACTGCGCGGAGGGGCGGGAAGGCGTGACAGTGTCCGCTGGGTGCGATGCCCGAGTGCGAGGTCAGAGGTACCGGAAGGGGGCTGACTGATGGCTTGTTCCTGCTCTCGATAAGCCGCGAGTCCGACGAAAGCCGCTTCGGTTGTTCGGGGCCGCCCCGCATTTCTGGCTCGATGACGGAGCTGGGCGTTGCGGGTAGCCGGGCCTCTCCAGTGGTCAGGGAGGCCGAACCCGAATTGGCTGCGAGGCGCCCTGGCGTTGGCCGGCAGCATATAGCTGCTTTCAGCTGGTCTCGCGCAGGAGCCATGGTGGGAACGGCAGCAGGGCTTCTTCGACGGCGGCCGAGAGCAGAGCGCGGCCAGACGGTCTGATGTCAATGGGTCAATGCCCCCCCAGCACCTCCAGTGTCCGCATCGATGGGGGGGAAGCCATGACGCACTCTTCGCGGGCTCGCACTGAAGCGTCACGCACTTACACACGCACACACACCGCCGACGGCTGCGCGAGCGTAGGCGCAAAGCGTCCTTCGTCTCTCTCCCCCGGCAAGCACCGACACTCAAGGTCACACACAGCTCCCTTCGCGGTAGACGAAACGAACACGAAAAAAAAAAGTAAAAACAGAGCGAAATGACACTCAAGATCTGGCAAGAGAAAACACAAAACACAGATAACACTTAATATTAGACAAAAGAAACATAAAATACACATGAACACTTGAAAAAAAAAAAGAAACACTGGCAGCAGACACGGCGGGGTCAACTTCTTTACGAGAAAAGGCCGTAAAGAAGCTAACCTATACTGAGGCTAGACAGTAAACTGAGGGCCTTCGGTTGCGGAGAAGTCCGCCGTCCGGCGCGAAATCACAAAGGTGACCGCTTCCTCAGATTATACCGGTGCGGGGTCCGAATGCGGTCCGCCGCTCCGGGTGTGCCCGTTGCTTGCGCAAAGTGCCGCAGGGCACTGGCGCAAGCTCGTCAGACCATCACAAAGGGCTTCAGGTCTGCGATGTGGGCACGGCTGAGTTTTCCCAAAGGGGATCTTTCAGCTAGTACGCGCCACGGACGCTCACTGACAATCGGTTCATAAGACCGGGCGGCTTTTCAACCCTTGGCTCAACCGTTTGTCAGACGTGGCAGGCACGGAATAGCGATAAAAGCCACGCTTCGTGCCGGGCCAGGTCACAACATTGCTCAGTTTGCAAAACTTTCGAGCCACTCAGGTGACCGGCCATGGGTTCGTCGTGAGAGGATCGCAACAGTGCGGCTCTGACTTTTGGGCATAACCACCTTAAACGGGTCTATGGACTCGTCGTCAGTGGCTATATATTTCAGCAGGAGCCCGTCATGGTCCAGCAAAATGAATCCGCCGGGGACTCAGCGACACACGCTGTTTCAGCCCCCTAATCGCGCCCGCCGCAGAACAAGCAGCGTAACGGCGCTCCGCGCCTCGTCAAGACGGTTTAACGGCGCCCGCCGCAAAGCAAGCAGCGTATACGGCGCTCCGTCCCTCCGAGACTCGAAACGAATCACTCTGCTGAGCCTTCAGTAGCTCTTCGCTGCCGAAAGCAATTCCCATTCTCCCAAATGGGGGAGTCTGGTATCGCGCCCACTCAGGACCGCAGCAACCGCCGCGTGAGTCGGCGTTACGGGTTCGCTCTCGGCCTCGTGGCCTTCGGAAAGCTCCCCCGCTCGGCCGCTTCGCGGTGCGCCGCTTACCTGGTTAGCAGCCAAGGTTTGTCCGCATGGGGACTCACCCTTCTCGCCGAATGGCGGCGAAGCTGCTGTTTCGCCCCCGACGCTTGCATGTGCTAAGGCACCGCGAGCGGCCGTCGCACCGAAATCCAGGTTCTCGGCAGACAACAAGGGGCACGAGATAGCGCGTCAGCTACCACGTAGGAGTGTATTCACCACAAAAAGGGGTGACGACACAGGCGAGCGCCGAAGGGCGCCCGTCGATAGAGGCGGTGGCCTCTTGGTGCAACGCGGCATGCCACGAAGCAGACATAACGTTCGGGTAGGGCAAGAGGCCCATTCCGAAGCGACGCGCCATCTCCAAAGGGAGCGGCTAGGCGCCTCGTGTCGTCACCGCAATAGGGGGTACCGACACAGACGGGTGCAGAAGGGTTCCCGTCAATAGAGGCAATGGCCTCCGTGTGCAACGCGGCATCCGCTAAAAGGGACAGCGGACAAAAGTCCCGCGAGGCAGCCATGTTGCGACGAGCCCGAATCGCGCAGGCGAACTGACTCGCTAAGAGCAGTCAAAAGCTAGAGCTTTTGATACCGCGTTGGGCGCCAGTGTGGTGTACACGTATCCCGAAGGAGTACGGCCACCAGCGTGGGTCCGGTCTTAGCGAGCCGCAGGGCACGCGTTAACCGTCGCCGTGGCGGGAAACACGATACTGCTCAAGTCGCAACACTTTATTGTGGCAACACCAAACGCAGTACAGCCCGTTGCAAATAGGGCGCGGCGGGAAAGCAAGTAGGCTTATCCACGCCACGGGCACAAAGTACTACACAGGGTGCCACGAGCACGTCTCCGCGGTAAAGGTGATCCACGGAGACACCGGAACAAAGGGCCCGGTTGCTCGAGCGAGGGCAAAGGCGCTCGCGTTGGCTTCGAAGGGAGACGGGTCGGCGTAGCTAGGCCACGCACTAGGACACCGTACTGCCCTTCGGCCGTGAGTACGCAGCGGGGCAACAAAAGGTGAGCGTTCGCATCGGGCGCGAGGCGCCGTCAGCGAAGTCCGACGAGCCCCGAGCGACGGGACTCGACGGACGGAAAAGAATGCGTGGCTCACCGTTTGAAGTCCCGGACTGTACTCACCGCTCCCGACGCAGCGCGCGAAAACCTCTCGGGTGTTCCCGCGCGCGGCGCCACCGTCAACATCCGCTACCGGGTGAGGGAGTTAAACGTCACTCCGCCCTTCCCAGCGCGGCAGACAGCAAAGGAGGGCAGACATGTCGGGACATGAGAATGGCAGAAAGGCGGGAAAGCCCGCGCAAAGGCAGCGGGCCAGCCTCAATTCCCACAATCTTTTCAAGGGCTTCAATGTATCTAGGCAGCTTGTGCATTTTCTCTATTGCCTCTCTAGAACTGTGAGTAAATTTGGTTGCTAAGACATCACTAACCTCCCCAAGGGCTAATTCTGCGTAGGCTGATGCCTCGACCTACGCATCAGACCATTGTCCCTGTGTGAGATTCGCATATCTCCTCGTGCTAGGTCTGAGCAAGTGAACTGAGGCAAGTTGCGGAAGAGCCGCAGTTTCATTATGAACAACTGGTTCAATGACCAATTGGTCTTCATTGTCAAGTGCCTCATTAACGCTCCCAGCAATGCCTAGAGATGCACAAGCAGGCACATGAATCGGAGATATATAAGCAGGCCCTAAACTGGGCTGAACAAGAACTTGTTCATGATGGGGAGAAGTATAATCATTTGAAAAAACATGCCTAGATTCCTGTAAATCTACACAAAAAGCTGTGTAGCGTCCAGCTAGGTCCCAGAATTTCATTAGAGTTGGCAAAACAATAAAACAGGTTTGAATGACCCAGACGTCACGGGACCGCAAAAGCCACTCACGCCAGAGTAGTGCTGCAGCAGATCGACCAGGACCTGCGAGGCCTGGTTACCGGCTGCTGCCGCTCCCTCGTCTCCTTCATGTTGCACTGCGAAGCGGCTTGGCTGAAGGCAGCGGATGTGGCTATTCCCCGGCTCCCAGGCTACCACCTGCTCACTGCCTAAGCCCAACAAGTCCCCGCAGCAGATCTCGGGGCCTGGTTCGATGCTGTCACCCAACTGAAACACGAGTGCATGGGGCCATCTTCACATGGCTCTGAGAAAAAGCGGCACAATCACATGATGACTATCACACAGGTTATAGAGTGACTTGTTGAACAAGTCGGTTCATTCTCACGGCAGTTTTCCGCGCTGTCCGTCTCTCGCCTTCATTTTGCGCTAAAAAAATAGTTTATAATTGAGCATGCTACTGAAGGAAACTCTAGCACCAGCATTGTCCGACAAGTGTTGTGAGTACAGGGCTTCATCGAACTTGGGAAGAGTGGTTTAGACTGAAATCTGCATGACGGTTTTCTTGTTGCACGGCAGTGATTTCAGCCATCCTTGTTCCTTTTAGCCTATCAAATTCAAGACCCATATTATAATCACTGAAAGTGAGTTCCTTTGCCAGAATATCAGGTAAATCTATTGACAATCTCAATTGAAAGTTTAAGTAGTCATCCATGCACTTTAATCGTCGACCACAAAGTGATACAAGCACAAAACACTAAAGCGTTCCACAGCTACCTTGTGTTGCCAACACACAAACGCAGATGAGTCATGAACAAAAGAAATTAACCTGCAACATGGGCTAGAGTTCCTATGACAGTTAGTGAAACTTTGGCTGAATACTGAAAAACGATAACAATGAGAGCACTGACAACTTGGCCCATCCACATGGTTATTTGGTGTAGCAGTAGTAGAAATAATGGAGTTGTACATGTGCAGCTGTATCACTTTGTCGTGTCACTTAATTACTACAAGGGCATAATTACATTTCCTAGGACTCGTTTCGTTGTCTGACAAACCTTAACAAGAACCAGCTGATAATGAAGCCTATAAAATTATAGAAATGCTAATTGTACTGTTTCTAAGTGTATGGTAGTAATTGTGACACGTGAAAAAAGCTAAGAGGACGAAAAGACCAACTGCCGCAGGCAGAGATCAAACCTATGACCTTTAGATTACGCGCCAAATGCTCTTACCAAAAGTGAACTACAGTGGCTCTCGTCCCCTAGTCCACTTATCAGGTATTCATGTGCATGCCAACCCTGAAAGCATTAGTCAGCATCACTCTTTCCCATTACGGCGAGTGTGGAACTCTCTCTTAACCAGATGGTATCACGTTGTATGTGAACCTTTCATGACTGGACAGTAGACCAACAAGCCCTCACACACTGCCTGATTGCATTAACTCTTGGCTTCATCATCTGATAGTTTTCATTAAGATTTTTACCACACAGAGGAAACAAGTCTTCGAAAATTCCCTTCCTTCATTTACAGCGAGGGTCTCATTCTGGCAGAGTTAAGTGTTTTCGTTGAGCGAAGAGTCGAGAGGACAATCACTGCTGTTCCTCAGTTGGTAAGAGCATTGGGCAGGTAATTCGAAGACCACAGAATTGGTTCCAGCCAACGGCAAGTTGTCTTTTCGTACGCTTTACTTTCTTCCCATCTACATTGCAAGCACTACAATGCACTTATAACAGTACAATTATTGCCCCCTAAACCTTTGTTAGCTTTATTATCTGCTGGTTTTCATCAATTACTAGAAAAAGGCCTTCTGAGAAATAGAGGTAGGCACCAACATAAGCTTGTCAGATAAACTTGTGAGCAACATGTTGGCTGTTCCGTGACCTAGTTATGCTAACAGAACAAGGCGATACACTTGATTTCAATATTTAGTAATTTCAATATTTAGTAAATATATTGCATTGTTAAGATGCATATACATGTCCTTTGTGAGGAAAGTGACACGGCCAGTCTACCCCAGTATCCACCACTTAGTACAAAGTCACTCACCTGGAACCTTCCTCTCGTTTCCTGAGCAATCACCGCACCACCACCAGAGTCGAACCAGACGAGCAGGTAGTCCAGGCCACCGCAAAAAAAGCTTCCTTGCAGCCTCTTGACGCACGAAGAAGGCAGCTGGCAGCGATGCCGGGGGCAACCGGATTCAATTACAAGCAATGAGCCAGATGCGGTACACGCTACAGTCACATTGTCCCGAAACACCGTCTTTAGCCGGTCCCAGGGAGTGACCGGTGCTTCCCCATGTGACCAAGCAAGGGTGACTAGGCAAGCCGTCAGACTGGAGCTTTCATACAAGGAGCCCAGGAACAGACTCGCTGGAAGTCGGGCTGTTCGATTTTCGGAAGTTGCAATGAAGTATGCGCCTTCTTTTAGTGCGAGGACGCAGAGAAGAATCCAAGACAGCTCGGAGGAATCTCCGGAGATGGCCACCTGGCAGCTGGTACCAGAAAGAATGCCCTGGACTGGTTCTTGTTCGTCCAAGGTGATCGCAACGGGACCATTGTCTGCTGCAAATTCAAAAGCAGAACCACAGGCTTCTGGTACTTTGCAGTAGGATCTCCATTTAGCCTAGGTGATCATCCTTATCTAAAGATGAATATGTATATGGGGAAAAAAGCAAAAAAAGAAGGAAGGGGATAATTGGAAGCGACATGCACTTCTCATTTTTCATCTGACTCTCTACTGTATGAAATAATGAATCCATAATACTAGTGAACACACCCTACGTGGAATAGCTGCCGGGCTTGAAATTGAAGAATTGAAGTCTAGCGGTAGTGGTATGCCATTCAGTGTAAACCATTACATGTTTTCGCTAGTACGACCAATTCAGTCAGTACCAACTAACTCAAATGAGTAGTCTAAAAGGTCGTCTCCTACACTTACATAATTCCAACACTACACACATTACATTGCACTGGTTACTTCATCTGGAAGTCTAATTGGATTATAGCAGCCAGTATCATTCTGGACGAATTGAACATAGTTTACCTGCTTGCTCTAAACTGTGTGGCCAACAGCGACAGGTTCATCAGCTTCGTTTGTGTATGTACTGTGGTTACATTTTCTCGTACATAAGTTCTACGAAAAAAGGTTTTGATGATATTTCTTAAGCCTTTGTGATTAGCCATGCAAGCAGAATTAGAATCATAAATTAACAATACAGTTAAAAAACGAGTGCTATCCTACTGTGGCAATGAATGTGCGTGAGTTGTTTTCCCGAGTTGACACGTGTGTATATTCTTGTGCAGTTAGTCACAAACGTAGAAAGTATGTCGGCACATATTTAAACCACTTCTCTTGACGCTTTTAACTTCCACAAGCAAATGAGTCGACACTTGCATTACAACACGATCGAAGAAAGGATCCACATTTCCCTGTACAGCAAGTACGAGCCATTACTTTTACAAAGACAGCGTTGTAGTAGAAAAAAACCTAATGCAGATATATATCAAACGAATTGTTTGAATGGCGTAGAAGCCAATAAAACTGAAAAACAAGGAAAACTTTATGTTCTTTATGACATCATTCAGGCAATGAGCAACAACATACAATCGTTTCAGCACCTTTCAAATAGTGTGATCCATGCGTTCTGTATTCTTAAGAGTCTTTAATGGTGCAAGTTGACTGATCATACCATGGTAATGCTAAGCCAAAAGGTCCTGAGTGTTAAATGTTCCTCTGTAGCGTCCTTAGGTGTGAAAGCACAAATGTGGTCAAATACGTATACTGAAGTCTACTTCTTTGAAAATAATGCCCTCGCCAAGTGGGCAGGTGCTCTTATGGGAGTACGCTTCGAAACCCTCAGTGACACTTTAAATGTGCTGTGCTGAACGGGAAAACAGAGCACACTTGCAGCAAATGAAAGAAAAAAACAGCATTCCCAAGTATGATAGTTTCACGCTGAATGATACACAAAAACAATGTTATTTTTTTCTCAACAAGAAAGCAGCTACCTTCATACAAGCAATGAAAGTCTACCAACTGAGGCACATGCAGTCAAGGCACAATAAGGTGTGCTTACAGAATGCAATCCGATCGGAGTATTCTCTTCTGCGAATAACACTCTGCTTGCGTGGTTTATATTCAGTAAACCACACTTCGGTCGTAGCGTACTCCATAAGCACACTTAACTTGTCCACTTGACATGCGTATGAATGGTAGTTCTATTTTGTGAATGGCACTATTAGGCTATCTCGCTCCCTCTCATGAACTGCATTGCATGCTGTATGGGCCTATGGCTATATACATGCATCGTGCACTACATATAGGTATTTTCATTACTTCTTGAAGCCTGTGTCGCAAGTACTGTTCGAAGTGCCAGATTTCATCATTGAAATAAAAAAAACAACTGTCTCACAACAAGACACGAATAGACTTTCAATGAACGCTAAGCAGCATGAGTTTGAAATTTTGAGGTAGTCGGCTGTCCATTCAATGAAGCTATAGCGCTGAAAAAAAAAAACAAAAACAAAAAAACAGGGACCAAGCAAGCATACGTTCTGTTCTCTCCCTTGCAACCTGTTTTCAGCGCTATAGCTTCATTGACTTCTCGGAACTTAGCAGCAGTTCTAAAGCTTTTACAACAGCCGATTACGAGCAAAAGGTGATGTTGTCTTCCGTATTCGCACGCACTTTGAAGTAGCGGCTCCAGCCGCAGGCGGCCAGGCGACAGCTGAACCAACGTGGGGCCGTCGAGCACGGCACATTGCGAGGCGTCGGCCGTCACGTCTCCGGCTTGGAACGCGCCGCTCTCTCCGTCCCAAACGTGCACCGAGTCCCCGGCACGCAGCACGAGCGTCTCGAGCCCGCTGGACCAGCAAGACACGCGCGCGAGTTCGCAATCGCGCCTGTCGTGGCCGGTTCCAGGCGCTGCTGCCACTACGTGGTTTTCGCCGGCTAGCACCGCTTCGTAAGCATCGCCCTGTCGGCCGTCGGCTCTGAAGCAGCGCACCAGGCAGCGGCCTTCGGACGTAGTCCGCGCGCACCACAGTTTGCCGCCGAACACCGTCGGCGTTGACTCGAAGCCGCCGCCTGACATCGGTCGGCCGCAGCGAAGAAGCGACGTGGCGGGCTGAGGACCCGATCAGCCCCTGCCACGGTAATTCAGCGATGTTCGTCAACTTCGTGCGCTTTCGTGTTTCGAAGAGTTCTGTTATTCCTTTCTCTATGAGTTTTGTACTCACCGCCATTACCTAGATGCGAAACTGCGCATGAAAAGGTAGTGCTGTGGTTTATGACTGCCAAAGCCAATGTGCCAAAAATACAAGTTTTGTTATAAAATCTTAATTAGGTCAGTTAAAACATACATATATGCATACTTATATTTTTTTAATATTCACTTTAAACCAAACATTCTTTTTGAAGTTTTGTTTCGAGGCAATGCAAGTCGAAGCTGCAGCCAAAAGCAAATCAAAATTGTAATCGATTTAACAAAATAACGTTCAGCGTTGGGATAGTCGGGAGGTGGTCGGTGGCCGGGTGAGTGCATCTTCTCTCATTTACGAATGCTTCTCGCATCTTGCACAAACACAAATGTAAAAGCGCATTCTAACTAGAAAAATTACGGCTAAATATTAAGCTCCTGCTCAGTTTAAACGCTCGTGCGGCGTCGGTTACCCCCATCGGTGTGCTGTACCGCGCAAGGTGTGGCCGTTGACCGTGTTTTTTTAAAAATGTCTTTCGGTGTCTTCGACAGGACTTCGAGTTCAAAGAGAGGGCTGGTTGCTTCTTGAACCGCTGCGGGCATGTTCGCAGCCAACTCACCGGGGACACTGCAGCAACGTGAGTTGTCAACTGTATCATTTCTAGGGTGGCACTGCGGACCATATTTTGAACATCACAGAAAAAGAAAGGCATACGACCGAAATTTTGTGCTCAAAAATCATACAGACAACATTTGGCACTTAGCATCAGCAGTTTAGCGCAACGGCCCCTGCTGGATACTTGGTGCAGATGACTGAAGCGCAAAAACATTTCGTGAAACGGGAGGAGCAGAAGAAAAGAAAGAACAGCGCCAAGTATGCGCCAAGTTACTCCAAAACAAGGTTTTTCGTCCCCTGCTGGAACTGTGAATGTCGGCACCACATTTCTCTGGTGACTGTACTAACTCGTCTTGCGCCTTTTCTTGCTGAAGCGTTGGTAGCTACGCTCGACTGAAATTTATGCATGCACCGCGATGTAAACGATAGCTCAAACTTGTAAGTTGGTAGTGAAGGGGCAAATGCGAACTAACTCCACGTCCCTGCCCCGACCGTGCCAACTTTCAAAACGTTCACCCCTATACGACATTAATTGTAGGCATCTGAATTGACATGCTGATCGCGATAATGCCCATAAAGTGAACTGCAACTAAACAAATGCAAGAAGTGAAATTGATGGGGAAGCCTAGCAGTATAAATAGATGAATACCACTGCAGAAGCAGGCCCACAACGGAAAATTGTTGAAATTGCAAAACGTGCACACATTTTTTCAGGAGATGGACGTTTCCCCTTGGTTAAATGGGATGCACGCAGAAAATGTTGAGCAAACTAATACCCGTGCCACACGGGCAGAAAAAATGGCATTTACCCCCGAATGCCTTCAGATTTATTGCCATTCGCGCGGTGCCACACGGGCGAACAAAATGGCATTCGTCCGAATGCCATTCGAATGCCATTCGCCTCCAACTGCCTTCGCCAGAACTCAGTTGACTGAGAAATGCCTACTCTCGACGACACAGCTCGCGAAGTGCGATTTACCTGAAAGTATATAAAACAAATCATATTGAGCTAAAAATAAAATTTCCCGTCTTTTATTTGCACTAAAATCTTAAAAAGATGCTTTGAACGTTATACGAAGAAAATAAAGTATCAATAATGAAACGCTTGTCAATTTTAGTGTCTATTTACGCTGTGGATCTGACTAGTGTTGGCTTAGGTTGCTACGGTCGGCTGCAACGTTGTAAAACAAAGCAAGAAACTAAAACTTAGGACAGCGTAATACGCTTATTTCTACATTTGATGATTATCTGATGTGTATGAAGCTTGTAAATGCTTCTTAATTTTTTTATTGCTATTCACTCAATGCTCACTTCGAAGGTGCTGTGATCGACATCATCAAGTCAAATGTCATTCGCTTTGGACGTGTAGCAGCGCCGGCGAAACGAATGTCATTCGGGAACTGAAGGCCTTCGCCACCAAATGTCATTTTCTATGCCCGTGTGGCACGGGTATAAGTAACCTAGGTAACAACGTTAGGGACCACAGATGGTTTCAAGCAGCCAATTGTAGCATAATACATGTTTTTTTAATATGTAATGCTGTTTATTCTAGTTTGCCACCCTCCCTTTGTGCACTACTGTCTTCTTTCCTAGCCCCCAAATTGTCAAACATGTCACCTGTCACTACAGGCAGGTTGTAGAGCTGAGGTCTAGCCAAAAACGAAACTGAAAACTTCTAATCATTATGCATACCTGCTTTGCACAACTAGCAACATACAGAGATGTGTTTGTGTAACCGAAGATTCCAAAAGATGATTCGTTTCAAATGAGAACAGGAACAAAACTGCTACTCAGCCTAGTTGGAATGAATTCATCTTTTGGGGGCCACTTTGCGCAAGACAAGGATGTAGACGGGAGAACAAAGTGGCGCTATCTAACAACTAGTTTATTTTTGGAAGATACATTTGCTTTAGTAACCAGCATTATCTGTGCGATCTCGTCAAAAATACACATCACTCGCGGATATTACAAGTATGAAGGTGATGCCTCATGAACGTGATAATCTGAGCCCCCCTTCCACCTCGTGACACCACACTGTAGATACTGCTCACAATCGGCCACCCTCATACACATGGCATGGACGTGCCCACAGTATGCTGCCGCTTGTCACATAGAAGATACATGGGAGTCCCTTCTGCATATCACTGACTCGGCACAGCAGCGCCGGGTAATCTCACGCGCATTGAAAGGCCGCGGTGTCCCAAGGGATCCCCGCTGATCTCCTTCGGTCCCCTCTTTTGGGAGTAATAAAGTTTTGATCATCATTCCCCCCCCCCCCCCCCCCGTGTTGTTATATGCACAAATGTGTATTTTTGACAACATTATGCAGATCATGTGGACTATTGAGCAGATGCATTTAAAAAAATAAACCAGTTGTTAGATTGTACCAGTTCGTTAATCTCCCATCTTTGTCCTTGTTTGTCATGTGCGAAGTGGCTAAAATACTGCGAATATGTGCCTAAGTGCGTGTTATTGGCCGAAATTCGTGATCTTTTGTAATTGAGATGCTGAAAGCATCCTAGGAGGGAGCGAGCATCTTTACAACGTGTGCACCTTTAAACATTGTCACTCGTGTTAAGCACTTCTGCATGTCTATAAGGCCACACACACTTTTGGGCACACCATGTCAAAGCCTGCAACTGCTGTCATGTCTTGCTCTGTAGAGCTGTGCCACCTGCACAGGCAGAGCTCTACACAGACTAGTACATAGATGTACACATGTGAGAGTACAGACATTTGTTAGACTGCAATCGCTCATGCAAGGCAAGTTCTTGGGCTGCTGTTGGATGAATTCATTAATGTAGCATTGCTTCATCAGTGTGCATTTGTGGGCTTTGCAAAATATGGGTAATCTTGCCAACTGGAGTACAAATTATTGTAGAGCTCGCTTCACAGAAATTCCGATGTAGGCATCGTCGGTGGTGAGCAAAAAATTATGTTAAAGATCACTGAAAAATTCAAATTGATATAAATAAATGCTTAAAATATTGTATGTGTGAAAATCGTACCCCAGCCTTCTGAGAGCCCTGACCATGCTTGAAATCGCTTTGGGAAAAAAAAATCTTCATGAATGTTTAGCAGTGTAGGGAGTGTCATTGCATAAGATATTTTGTGGCAGAAATGTAAAATTTCACAAGGTGTCGCATACGAATGCCACAATGAGTGCGTGTGAAGGTCTGCCCGTAAAAGAGCAATCGGGTACTTTAATTGATCATCATTGGCAACAGTGTTGATGATTTTGATTACACAATGTATGACGCAGTTGACCATTTGCAAAAATCTACCAGGCAGCTTTCAAAAATGCACGTGCACAGACTGTTTTTCTCACTCCTAATTTCAGTGAAGGCACACGAGTATGACAAAATGACATTGTCCCCCCAAAATCAATATGGGGGTTGTCCCTTCCCGTATGAACCCTCAGCCTAGGATTGCATGATGGATGAGGCATCTGCCTCGTCGCAGTGGTCTAGTGGCTGAGGCACTTGGCTGCTGATCCGTAGGTTGCGGGATCGAATTCCTACTGTGGCAGCTGCATTCTCAATGGAGGCGAAAACGCTGTAGGCTCGTGTGCTCAGATTTGGGTGAATGTTAAAGAACCCCAGGTCGTTGAAATTTTCAAAGCCCTTCAGTACGGCGTCTCGCATAATCATATGGTGGTTTGGGACGTTACGTCCCACATATCAATCAATCAAGTTCATTGGACAGTGATGACGGCGAGTTATCGCTACCTACTTTACAGTTCCCTCAGTGCTTAGACACATGGAAATAGCGATCTGTTGTGAAATTCATAAAGCGCTCTTTCAACCGAACATTAATACACGGTTAGTCCCATGTTCATCTATCCACAAGAAAATGCAAATTCGTGAACTGCTGCACAGGCACTGGGGACAAACCTTGTTCTATGTTTAATGTTGCAAACAAAAGTACAGGAATTGGGTGTTTTGGTTAATAATATTTATTACTCAAGCACACTAAAAAAACATTTCCTGCGGGGCTGAAAACACAACGTTCACAACATGGCGCTGTGCGAGGTTCTTCGAATTATGCGATTCCTTTGTAGTGCAATAAGTATACAGAGGAACAGCAAGGCACTCCCACAGTGCTATGCCGATGTTCTAGTTGCTCTGTGATGAGTGCTCTTGCGATGATATACGGAAAAGATGTAATTTCTAATTTTGAATTGTTCATCGATGCTACTTTGCTCAATGCTAATCCTGGGAATGCATTTCATGGAGCAAACGAAGACTTCAGTAGTTGTAAAACAACAGAGCCATTGCTTGTGCCGTTGGAATGTTGCATGCAATGGGAGAACAATGTTGCATGCACTGTAGTTGATGACAAAAATATCCCGGCATCTTCAGCGCGTTGTTCGGAGAACATGCTGACATCTGTGGTGATCAGCATCTTCACTCGCTAAGCTGGCGTGTTCCGAGCTGTTTCATTAAGAGTAATCTGGCTTGTTAGTGATTATTAACATCTCATTAGGTGGGACAGGCCTACTTGTTGGCCAAGCCGTTTTTGCAAGTAAAACGGGAGTATGCAACATGTGGATCGTGACTAATTTGTGCACAAAAAAAGATTTAGAAAAAGCATGCCACACCACTGTTTATGTTATCAGTGCTATCATGACTACTGCTGTACATTTTGCTGTTCCACCAAAGGCATGGAAAGAAGTCTTTTTATCCTATGGGTGCAAGAATGAATGCCTCACTTGTCTGTGTGCAATTGTTGTAGCATCTTGTGCACTTTCATCCATTTTGGGTGAGGTAAGGGGATCAGCTTGCTTTCGGATGAGACAACCACGTGTGAAGATCGCTTTTCATTGAAGACAAGCTCAATGTACACAGACAACAACAAAGTGCACCTTGCTCTTAAGCAATGTGTAATGCTCCCTCAGACGGAGTAGCATATGTTAGTGTACTATTGCCTAAGCCTTGATGACAGCAATTGGTCAGTCATTGTCTCTAAATTAGCTTTGTTTTGATGATGCTTGACGTGCTAGTGTCTGAATTACTGATTGTTCATTCATTCATCCAGATTTCTAATTTGTCTATAAAAAAAACACAGAGGGGTCAGTGAAAAGGAGCTGGCTTGATAAGTACCCGAGAATGAAGGGCCTTAAAATATGTTAAAATAGGGTTCCTCTGCGAGGCAATAATCGCTCTTATAAGTGTGCAAGTTATTGTGTGGGGAGCTAAACTTTCCGGCGGAAAACATGAATACTTCGGCCATTGTGCGAGGTACATTGCGTCTAGCTTGGCCATGTTTTGTTGTGGGTGTATGGAAGGCATTGAGAAACCTGTACGATGCGTATCTCTACAGGGCATGTTGGTGCACTGTTGAGCGTGTTGGGTCTCATAAGACAGGGATTTGATAGTCACAATAGCAGGCCCCCAAATTGTCGGTTGTGGTGTAGCCCATAAAGCTCCTCCTTCCTTCATGAACTTTTGCTAATATACAAAGTTGGCGCTCGTCTTGCCACCTGATAGATAAGCAGCACACCTTGGCTTTCTATTTCTGATTTGCATCATTAATGCTGAGAACATTGTCACTCAGAAGTTCACATTTTTCGTATTGTTGGTTACTACCCAAAGTTTATATTGTTCTTCAGGGATGTTTGACGGAGATCATAGGGGACTGTAGGACTGACTCTGGTAATGCAGTGCATGAAACTCCTCCTTCTTTAACCTTCAATAGCATCTGGAATGGGTAAGCCCTTGTCGCCTGATGAGTAGTTCTGTCGCCTGATGAGATTGGTTCTGTATAGTCTTCCACATTGTGTGACTAATGCTGGAAACACCGTTCATCCAGAAGTTCATTTGAGTCTCCTTTTGATTGTAGTCAGGGTTCTTCCTGTGGTCGTTTTAAAAGACTGTAGGAAAAACTTGTTAGATTGCGGGGGGAAACTTGTGGCCTGCACTCAAATGGTTCGTTTAACAAAACAGCCGGCTGCACGTGGTGGTGCGCAGGCCCATCAGCCCGCCAACAGAAATGAGCAGCACGGTGAGCATTCAGCAGATTCTGGGCGAGGCGCGCCGCCTGGTGGGTCGTCTGCGTGAGCAGGACGGCAACGCCGACCGCCTGCTGACTCAGGCGCAGGCCATGAGCCAGGGTGTGGAGGCCATGCGCCAGTACCACGAGGAGCTTGCCCAGCTCAGCTGCGTGGCGGCGACGCCGCGGCCGCGCGCTGCACTTGTCCTCTCCATCCAGCAGGAGAACCGGCACATGCGTGAGCTGCAACAGGAGAATCGTGAGCTCGTCGCTGCCCTCAAGGAGCACCAGTCGGCCCTCGAGCTGATCATGGCCAAGTACCGGGAGCAGGCAAGCATGTGTGCACCATCACTAGGGGCTCATTCACACTGGTGATTGACAAGGAGCCGCGACCCTGCTGTGGTAGCTGAGCGGCTAAAGTATTGCATTGCTAAACTAGGGGATGGGGGTTTGTGTTTTGCTAATATGGATGGTACTTGTCCAATTTCTGCTTTGCTTGAGGGCACTTGTTCAGTTTCTGCTGAAGTTGAGGGCCCTTGATCAGTTTCTGCTCAGCTTGAAGGCACCTGTTCAGTTTCTGAGTTTGAGGGCATTTGTAAAGCTTATGCTGAGCCTGAGGGTGCTTGTTCAATTTCTGCTGAGCTTGAGGGCACTTGTTCAGTTTCTGCTGAGCTTGAGGGCATTTGTGCAGTTTCTGCTGAGCTTGAGGGCACTTAATCAGTTTCTGCTGAGCTTGAGGGCACTTAATCAGTTTTCTGCTGAGCTTGAGGGCACTTGTTCAGTTTCTACTGAGCTTGAGGGCACTTGTTCCCTTTCTGCTGGGCTTGAGGGCACTTGTTCACTTTCTGCTGAGCTTGAGGGTACTTCAGTTTCTGCTGAGCTTGAAGGCACTTGTACAGTTTCTGCTAAGCTTGAGGGCACTTGTTCAGTTTCTGCTGAGCTTAAAGACACTTGTTCAGTTTCTGCTGAGGTTGAAGGCACTTGTTCAGTTTCTGCAGAACTTGAGGGCCCTTGATCAGTTTATGCTGAGCTTGAAGGCACTTGTTCAGTTTCTGCTGAGTTTGAGGGCGTTTGTAAAGTTTATGCTGAGCTTGAGGGCACATGTATAGTTTCTGCTGAGCTTGAGGACACATGTATAGTTTCTGCTGAGCTTGAGGACACATGTATAGTTTCTACTAAGCCTGAGGGCACTTGTTCAGTTTATGCCGAGCTTGAGGGCACTTGTTCAGTTTCTGCTGAGCTTGAGGGCACTTGTTCAGCTTCTGCTGAGCTTGAGGGTACTTCAGTTTCTGCTGAGCTTGAAGAGGGCACTTGTTCAGTTTCTGCTGAGTTTGAAGGTACTTGTTCAGTTTCTGCTGAGCTTGAAGGCACTTGTTCAGTTAATGCTGAGCTTGAGCACACGTGTTCCATTCCTGCCAACCCCGAGGACCTGGTTTAATGAAGACCAAATGGAAAATGCCTGTTTTACTTATATTAAGTTGCACATCAAAGAAACCTACATGCTCAAAATTGATATAAACTGTCCTCCGTGCGTGCGGCATGCTTCATGGTCGTATGGTAGTTTTGCCGCATGAAATTCCTCTACCAAGTTTGTAGGAGATAATAGGACCTGTAATGACTGAAACTTAAGAAGTACCTCAATGCAACGAATGTTCACGCCGGCGGGCGTGCCCATTTCGTTGTATTGCCACATAGTTACAGCTTGCATGGCCATTCTCGGACATAAAAAAGTGGTTGTGCAGCTCTTGAGCAGTTGTTTGATTCATAGGGTTGTGGCTGCAGTCATGGATGGAAAAATTTAGCACTGAAAGAATGACCATAAAGTCTTTTTGACTAATGTTATCATATGTGACTAGTCGCGTGGCCACCGAAATTCGCCAGTGTGAATGAGTCCATATTAGGTTAGCTCTGGTTTTAAGGATGCTCATGACGGAGGCGTAGATCATTTGTACACCTTCAGCTAACATCATAAATTTCACAGGACGTAGTGATGATAGGCACAGCTTCCCTAGAGGTAGCTCATCACATTGATGCTGGCACCATCTGTTGGTTTGCTAGACAACTTAGCTACTGCCGTGTGACTGATGACTAGTGTACAGTTCTGAATTGACTGTCATGAGGTGCTGCTGATCTCTGCAATGAGCTCAGCTTTTTTTAGGACTTTCTACACGTTGCAAATATTTCATCTGCTTGCATAAGTCCAAGCTGGCTCAGGTTCTCAGTGATGAGTGATTTGGATAATTACTTCTAGCCTTGTGGACGAAACAATGTGTGATACTAGATGACAACAATGAATAAGTGTATGACAGGACATCTATCTTATTCGTATCTGCTCTGTTAGTTTTGCTTGTAAGGCTAACTCGTACAATTATCTGTTAGAGGACTAATCTGTGTAGACACAAGAATTTCCTTAGAGACCACATCATCTTCCGCAAAGATCGAGATGATGCAATCGCATCATCAGGTGGCGTTGCTATTATATTAGACAAATGCATAGCTTGTCAAGATACAAATGGCCCTCGAAGCAGTGGCCATTCGTGCTGTTGTCTTAGGGAAACTTGCTACCATTTGCTCAGTGTACATTTCTCCTCATTATTAGCTGCAGAAACAAGAATTTCAGTCTTTTATGAATCAACTACCTGAACCATATATCATCCTTGGAGATTTTAATGCCCACAGCCCTTTGTGGGGTGACTCGAGGAGTGATGTGCGAGGCCGCTTGATTGAGAACTTTGTTCTTTCCACAGATGCATGCATTTTAAATAAGAAAGAACCAACATTTTCTAGCCTGGCGAACAAAATGTATTCGTGCATTGATCTTAGCATTGTTTCTTCTACACTTTTACCTGATTTTAATTGGGACGTTATTAAAAACCCCTACGGGAGTGATCACTTTCCCATATTACTGAAGACACCAAAAGAAAATGAATTTCTACCTCAGGCTTCAACTTGGAAGGTAGACAGAGCTGATTGGGAGAAGTATCAGAGTCTGAGTACTATATCGTGAGCCGAGATTTCCTCTCTAGGAATCGACTCTGCTGCTATGTGTTTAACCGCTTTTATTATTGACGCTGCTTCAAAATGTATCCCCCAGAAAAGTTGTGGTCCCTGCAGACGTCGTGTCCCGTGGTGGAACGACGACTGCAGGAATGCTCGCAAAAAGCAGAATAAAGTGTGGTGTCTATTGCGTGGCTATCCAACTGCAAAGAATCTGATCAATTTCAAACAAGTAAAGTCTCAAGGGCGAAGGACGGGCCGACAGGCTAGGAGGGAAAGCTGTCAGAAGTTTTTGTCAGGCATTAGTTCCTATACTGATGAAGTTAAGGTCTGGAACAGAGTGAATAGGATAAGAGGCCGACAGACGCACTCACTCCCTCTAGTAGACACAGAGGGTGACAGCCTTGAGGGTCAAGCAGACTCCCTAAAAGCATACTTTGAACACGTGTCCAGCTCATCGCATTATTCTGACACTTTCAAGCGATACAAAGAGAGAGTAGAAAGGCAAAAACTTGAACGTAAATGTGGAAAAAATGAGCCATAAAACACACCCTTCCGCTTGGCTGAGTTGCAGGCAGCGCTAAACTGCTGCAGCAAATCAGCCCCAGGCTCTTATCGTGTTATATATCGGATGCTTAACACTTACCTCAAGAAACACATAAAACTCTCCTCTGTATAACTCCATATGGGCTTCTGGCGAGATTCCCTCTGCGTGGAAAGAGGCCATAGTAATACCTATTCTTAAACAGGGCAAGGATCCATCTTCCGTATCGAGTTACCGACCTATTGCTCTTACTTACTAGCTGCCTCTGCAAATTAATTGAAAAGATGATAAACTGCCGATTATTAGATTTTTTGGAATCAAACAAACTTATCGACCAATATCAGTGCAGATTTCGAGAGGGTCGGTCCACCACAGACCATCTCATCCGCATAGAGGCGCAAATACGTGAAGCTTTCATTCATAAGCAGTTTTTCCTATCTCTCTTCCTTGACATGGACAAGGCATACGATATCACGTGCCGTTTTGGAATATTGAGAGACCCCTCAAATTTAGGTATGCGAGGTAATATGCCAAGTGTAATAGAAAATGATCTGTCCAATCGGACATTTCATGTTCGAGTGGGCAATGTGTTGTCATGACCGTTCGTGCAAGAAATGGGAGTACCCAGGGCGGTGTCCTCAGTTGTACTCTCTTTGTAGTCAAAATGAACTCCCTGCGATCGTGCATCCCATGTAACATCTTTTATTAAGCATACGTTAATGATCTACAGATAGGTTTTAAATCCTGTAATCTCTCGACATGCGAGCGACAGGTTCAGCTCTGTGTTAACAAGGTCTGTAAATGGGCAGATGAGAACATTTTCAGTCTGAATCCACTAAAGAGCTCCTGTGTTCTGTTTTCTAGGAAGAGAGGCCTCTACCCTAATCCCCATATAGAGTTGCAGGGTGACCGCATAGCTGTCAAGAGTGAACAAAAATTTTTAGGCATAATTCTAGACACGAAGCTCTCGTTTATACCACACATTAAGTACATTAAGGAGAGATGCATGAAAACAATGAACATCCTAAAGGTGCTGTCCCGCACAAGTTGAGGCAGCGACAGAAAATGTCTGATGAGGCTCTACAAAAGCCTTATCCGCATGCGTCTAGACTATGGGGCGATAGTGTACCAGTCCGCAACACGAACGGCATTCAAAATGCTGGACTCTGTCCACCATCTAGGCATTCGCCTTTCTACGAGAGCTTTTCGTACAAGCCCTGTGAAAAACCTTTACGCAGACTCAGATGAATGGTCGCTACATATGCAAAGATTGTACCTATCTTTTACATATTTTTGAAGATAACCACAAGTACCGACTATCCTACATACCCTGCTGTAAACGACACATCCAGCTCCCAGCTCTTTCAAAACCGACTTACATTGAAACAGCCCTTCTCGTTGCGTGTTCGAGCACTAGCTGCGGACACGGGCGTCCCATTGCTCGAACACCGCGTAATGGCTTCTACTACATGCGCCTCGCCATGGCACTGGCAGGTTATAAATTGTGACACATCTTTCACGATTGTGACAAAGCATGCCCCACCCCTACACATTCAGGTGTACTTCTGCGAATTGGCACACAAATATACCTACTCTGAATTTTTCACTGATGCATCAGACTCGTGTGGGCGTGTCCTACGCAGCGGTGGGCCCATCTTTTTTGGGTGTTGGTATTCTCCACCCCTACTCATGCATTTTTACAGCTGAAGGTTATGCACTACTGGCGGCAGCAAAACACATTGAAGAATCAGAAATAAGTAATGCAGTCATATACACGGATTCATTAAGCGTTGTAAAAACTTTAAAAAAGCCATCAGAAAGTACAAAAATCCTGTCATTGTTTTGCTATACTCTCTCCTCTGTGCCATTTACGCATCGAAACAGCATGTAGTAGTATGTTGGGTGCCAGGACACCGTGAAATTGAGAGAAACGTACTAGCAGATAAGCTCGCAACATCAGTTCATGCGAACACTCTGCAGTCATCTGTAGCTGTCCTCGTAATGGAGTTGAGACCCTTTTGGAGAAAAAAGCTGAGAGATTACTGGCAGCGTACATGGGACAGACAAGTACATAATAAATTACATTTAATCAAGCCTTACCTTGGTGACTGGCCACCAACATCACAAACACGCCGTACAGAAGTAGCAAGCTCTCTGTCGGTTTCGTATCGGACACACATATAGTACACACTCACACCTTCTGACCGGTGGTGATTCACCAATGTGTGAGAAATGTGGCGTATCCCTTAGTGTCCTACATATTTAGATACAGTGCAGTGAATAAGATCCTATTCGAAAAAAGCATTTTTTAACATACTATTGGGAACAAATGCCCCTTCACCCAGCGTTGTTCATCGGTAGAGATCCACTTTTCAAACATCATTCATTATTCGCATTTTTAAAAGATGTTCGCACTTTCCACGTGATCTACCCTGGTAATCTGTAGAACAACCTATCACAAGAGGTTGTTGTTGCCATACATACATTACAAAGCACATGTTTTGCGGCCCTTGGAGACAAGGACCCCTGAGGGACATTCGTGCTCTATAATCTCTTTATAGCTTTATCATTAGAACCATTGACCACTAGTTTTCACTCTACACATTTTATGTCACTCTCATAATTTTATTTCCTATATGTTTACCCGCCTTTAGAGTGAGGAATATTGGGCCCTTTTACAGCCACTCATCCTACCCATAGCCCAAATCTTTTGTCACATGTACTGGCGCTCTTTGGCCATAACGTGGCCCTTGCGCCAAGAAACACTATATATCATCATCATGTCTGTCTCGATGTTGTGCAAATATCGATGCGAGCAACATTATACCTGTGTTCATTGCGTTAGCCTGCTGCAGTGGCTAGGATGTTCTTCTGATGAGGAAAGTATCGAGAGTTTCATTGCCAATTGCAGTAGCCAACTTTGATGGAAGCATAGTGTAAAGTGGTTGTGTATTTATATTGGACTCCTTTCTTGCATATTACTTTTGGAATTCCTTCAACCATCCATTCATCATTACAATAAATCAAATTTATGTGTGAAGGATAACGGCTATCGGTGCTATGGTTGGTCATTCTTTGTTAGTGGCAGTCTGGTTGAGGCAGGTGAAAATAGTAGTGGTTCAGAGAATGTCTTGAGTTGTCTCTGCACAAAGCCAATGCCGTTGTGGGGTGTCGTGTAGGTGGCACGGCTGGGCTCTGTGTGCCAGGCCGAGCAGCGCCTTGGCGAAGGTAACCAGGACTGCCACCACCTGGCCGACAAGATCTGCGAAATGGCTGAGGTGATGCGGCGGGCAGCGGAGATTGACGAGCTATCTGGTACACGCCAGACAGAGACCGTTGTGCGTCTGTCAACTGAGAATGCCGTGTTGCGGCAGCTGCTCGACATTGGTCGGCGTGCTGGCTCTGCTGGACTCGCTGATGTGGAAGTGCAAACCGATTCGGGAAGTGTAGCCAGCCCGGAATAAAATGCTTTTTTTGGTTTCTACATTTGCCTCTCTTATCTTTGGGTTGCCACTCGGCATGTAGGCTTAGTCTCAGAGTATGCTGTACTATTATAAGATTTCGTAAACTGTATGTTTGTGGAAGACTCTTGATAAGAGTTGTGTACACTAAGCATAATGGTAGATGCTGACTTCGTGGATTATAATATTTACAGTACTCGTGGATTGAAATAATAAAATTTTAGACTTTTAGTGGTCAGATTGGCAGCAATGTGACATTCACTAGCTATTGCTCATAGCAGTCATTATAAAAATGTAATTTCAGTTTGAGTACTGTACAGTATTTGGGATGCACACAGTGACAATGATATTCTGTAGCTATACAACATCCCATGACAAAAAAAAGACCCCCCCTCCTCCTTAAAATAGGCAAAGATGAAGTTCGGCATACTTGAAGCAAATTCTGAACTTCAGTATGGGGTGAAGCCCGTTCTTGCTGTATCATGGACTTCCCAAACAGAACGCCATAAACATGAATGACTCGTGACAATAGTTGTCACATGTCATGAGGCATCGAGCAAATAGTCTCAAAAGTAGCTTCTACCCCATCAGAGAAAAAGAAAAAGCTTTTAAAAAATGTTTTTCATTCTTGAAAGTTTTTTTAATCATGTAATTATTGCTGAAATTTTGTGCACTCAAAATTTGTGCATCTCTGAGTAAAGCACAAATTTAGTTTTTGAAGTAGTCTGCTGGGTAGTCTCCACTCTATTGCACATATGCCAGCGCATGAACAGTTCTCGTTGACTAATTCAACGTACGATTGGTTTTAATGTTCAACTATGCAGTCGATGACAAATGCGCCGTTAGAGAACTTGACAAGCGGTAAACCGCATTTGCCTGAAAAATGCAAATAAGGCCAGCAAATGCAACAAGTGGCTGGAAAACTCTTCATGCGACTCCTCGAGATGGGAAGCCTGGACCCATTTATGAGCAGGACCGACAGCTCTGCTGATAACGTGCTTGTGACAACATATACAGCTGCATGTTGGTTTGGTGGTCGTCATGCTCTGTGCACTGGAAAGCCCTTTGAGATTTCACATTTCATCCATGTTGTGTAGAAAGCAAACTGCACAGAATTTGTAATAAAACACTTGTAAAACTATGAAGCCCTTTATGTATAGAGGTGTTGATGTGAAATGGCACATGACAAAGGAGCAGGTCACGGGATCGAATCCGGGCTGCGGCGGCTGCATTTCCGATGGAGGCAGAAATGTTGTAGGCCCGTGTGCTCAGATAAGGGTGCACGTTAAAGAACCCCAGGTGGTCGAAATTTCTGGAGCCCTCCACTACGGCATCTCTCATAATCATATGGTGGTTTTGGGACGTTAAACCCCACAAATCGATCAAATCACATGACAAAGGAGTTTCCCCCTCCCTTCAAAGTTCTTTAGCGGGACAGCAGGTGCTGAATCTAGTTTTTGAACATAAAGGGTGTACTCTCGTGTACAGCACGTACAGACACTTCCACAGTTGAAGGAAACACGTGAGTGCACAGCATGTTCAGATTTCATGATCTTACGGAAGCATAGTAGCTTAGATATGCATAAGACTACTGGGGGTTGAAAGTTCCCACTCCTCTTGACACACTGGGGGTATGCCTGCAGATTGTTTTCGTAACAACTTGCTGTTAGAGGGCCAGCAGTGTTGATGCTGTGCATTCGAGTGTTCCCTTTAACAGTGAACGGTTCATGATCAAACAAGCGCTAAAGATACACACACTCAGAGAGGACACAGACAAGCGCCTACTGTACAACTGTACAACTTGTGAATGCTCCTTGGGTGTCACCGTAATCCCCACTGGGGCTTTATTTTTCAAGTTTAAGTTGAACCCAAGCTTAGGCTTAAAACTGTAACGTGCGAGTTATTCTGTGGCTGTCGTGTTTTTTATTTGCTGCTGCATTGCACTATTGGCTGTTGAAAATGTCTAAACTGCATTCTCAAATGTATTTTCCTAAATATATCTAAAACTGTGGCAGTTAAGACATGCTCAGCTCCACAAACATTCCGAGCCCAAACTTGGAAGTTTGACATGCCTTCAGCCACTTTGCGCCAATAAGACTCTACAATCAATGAACCCACCGGAAGTGAAGCCATCTTTGTACATCTTATTATTTCTTAATAAAGCTGTACAAAAAAGGATGTACAGGAGGAGATCCCGTAGTATACACTGAAATGGGACCTCCTATGAAACGTAAACATAAGTATTTGATTAGCAACAGTGACAAAAATAATAGAATGGAAGGTTACAAAAAATGAACTACAGATACAATTAATTGACAATGCTCAAATCAACAATATGCAAATGTAAACTGTAAAATATTTTTATATATATCTATATTTCAGACAACCTTATTTCAGACAAAGATAAATGATGCGTACATTTGTCCTGTCTAAGAGGTGTGACAAAAAGGCACGAGTGCCTGACTGAGTGTCTTATCCTTTGCTAGAGACACACAACTCAAGCATCAGTGACAGTTAGATAATCAAAAATACATATAAAAGATTACATATACTATACATCGTTAAGTAAAACATACAGGATTTCAATAGATATATACATTGTTCTATATACACATAAAACAAAGATTTTATAAGTATATGTTCTGTATAGACTGCAGCAAGGCAAAAAACTGAATTATTCTTGTATTGAAATGAGGTATCAAGTTAACTTTTTTTTCAAACATTTCATGTGCATTGTTTCCTGTACCAAGTTTATTACGGTAGGATGATGATTTAAGAAAAATGCTATAGTGTCAGATTGTTTTTGCATGCCATAGTTTGTTCGTATGAAACCTTTATCATATATAGTTTTTCTAGTTTCATAAGCGAGTCTCTTTCCCAGGAATTGTCAATAAAAGCTGTCCTGACATGACATTATTTTCTGGAATATTGCAATGTCTAGCTTCTTTTCCAGTATGTGTTGCATTGTTAATATGGTATTTGCTTTAAAAAGTGGAGTGAGTTACATATGCCACATTTTCAATAACTTGCAAAATACGTTTTTGTAGAATATGCAGCTTTCTAAGATTGCTTTTTGTTGTTGTTCTCCCCACAAGGAGGCAGTATTGTAAATGAGAATCAATTAGTGCATAATATAGCTGTATTTTAATCACCGGGGCAAAAGTTGCTTTGCTTTACTTATAATACCTATTGAACATGAGATGCGTCTTGTGAGGTTATCGACGTGAGGAGACCAGCTGAGGTTTTCTTCAAAAAGAACACCAAGAAATTTATGTATTCTTACACGCTCAATGTTCTCGCCACGAAATTTCAAAATGTACGTCATTCCCAATAGTCTTATTTCGGGAGCAAAAAATTGTATATTTAGTTTTTTTGGTATTTAGTTGAAGTTTGTTTATATTTAGCCACTCAGCCTAATTGTTGAGCCACTTACTAGCCTGAAATTCAAGCATATGTAGATGCCCTCCTGAAAAAAATACTATCGTGTTGTCGGCGTAAAGAATTATATCTGGCATCAACGCAATATTCACTATATCATTTATATATAATAAGAAAAGAAGTGGTCCAAGGATGGAACCCTGAGGAACATCGTATGTAATTTCCCCCAGATCTGATTTTGAATCATTGGTGTATAAGGTCAAGAGCATAACATGATATAAATAGCGTAACATGATAAAGAAAAAAAAAAGACTGAAAAGAGAATGACATGGCGAGGGAGAAACCGGTTAGGCATGAGTGTTGCATAACAAAAAAATGTTCAATTCATGGTGAAATTTTTGTGTTTTTTGAATTTGTAGTAGAAATGGCAATGTGCCCCGCCGCGGTGGTCTAGTGGCTAAGGTACTCGGCTGCTGACCAGCAGGGCGCGGGTTCGTATCCCGGCTGCGGCGGCTGCATTTCCGATGGAGGCGGAAATGTTGTAGGCCCATGTGCTCAGGTTCGGGTGCACGTTGAAGAACCCCAGGTGGTCTAAATTTCCGGAGCCCTCCACTACGGCGTCTCTCATAATCAAATAGTGGTTTTGGGACGTTAAACCCCACATATCATCAGAAATGGCAATGTATTCCATAATTATATGGCCGCAAAGTGAACTGTCTGTTTGACATAATTAGCTCGCACTTTGGGCAGAATGAAGTTATGCTGTGCAAAACGAATTGGGTTAGTATTTAGTAGAGATGATGAATGAATTCCTGATAATGATATTTGTTTATTAGTTAGTTTGAAAAGAAAAGTGGTGAGATTGATTTTCACAAGGGTGGTAACATGGAGAATTTTATTTTCTTGTAGCAACTGTTTAGCATTGTGGGTGGGTGAACTAAACGTCATTAATCAAATTGCCTGGTTCTGAATCATTTGTATTGGTTTTAGGTGAGTGGTGTACGTGTTACCCTATGAGGTTATGCAGTAATTCATGTGTGAGTGCACAAAGGTGAAATAATGTGAGAGCGAAACCGGGCGTGAAAAAAATGGACGTGCTCTGATCATGATGCTTATTCCGTGAGATAACTTTTTTTTAAGATGTGTTACATGGTTTTAAAATTTTAAATTATGATCATTATTTAAGCCTAAGTAAACACATTATTCACTTGCCGTTAATGAATGGTTATCAATGAAAATGTGCAGAATGCACAGCGGTGATTTATTTTCTGGTGAGAACAAAAGAAATCTAGTTTGAGGGATTAATGGTAAGTCTATTAGTTTTACATCAACCTAACAAGTTGTGAAGGTTACTGTTAAGCTGGGTTACTACTGCTGATAGATATCCATTGGAATTAATAATCCTAGTGTCATCAGCATATCATATGCACCTAAAGAAGGCAAGACAATTGGACAGGTAATTATTATAAACTAAAGAAAGAGCAAGGGGCCCAAAATTGACTCCTGAGGTACACCTAGATTAGTAATTTTAGGTTTAGAATAAGCATTGCATATACTGACAACTTGATATCTGTCTCATAAGTTGTCGCATAGTCTAGTTTAAGTAGTAGTAATAGACTTTTATTCAGCCACAATTTATAAGCCAAGCATTTCGACCGCCTGTGCGACCAGTCGACGCTGTTCTTCTTCCCCTTCGGCGCCAATCCAGTCGAGCCAGGAGGAGATGGAGAGGGATGGGGGAGGGTAATAGCTGGATTGATGAGCAGTTGGGCAGTAAAACAGGCACTGTGACAGGTCTGCATATGGGGAGGGACAATTAGGACAGCAGGGGTTAGATCTATATTTATAAATGTAAAGGCGAGAGGGTTTTATTAAGAATGTCACAATTGATGGTATTGAATGCCCGGGTAATGTCTGCGAATATAGAACCTGCGATTTTACCATCATCGAGGGCTTTGAATAGTTGGTCAGTTAGAGATATAAGTGCTCAGTAGGTATAAGTGCTAAGATCAGTAGAATAACCTGATCTAAATCCAAATTAGTCTGTTGAAAGTACATTAAATTTGTTTAAATATTTTAACAGTTGTTTCTCAATTATTTTTTCAGTGACCTCGCTAAAAAAAGTAAAACACAGATCTATCTATAATTGAATACTAATGAGCGATCTCTTTTCTTAAAAACTAGAGTTATTCTACCTCGTTTGAGTTCCCGTGGAAAGCTGCCCGTTTTATACATGATAATGTGAGTCGTGACAAATGATACTGGTTTGCAAATTAATTTAATATGTCCCGGATGAATGTTATCTAACTCAGCGCTGGTTATTCTTAAACTGCCAATTACTGATGCGACCTCATCAGGAGTAGTTGGAAACAGATATAATGATTGTGAAACGCGTCGGGGGGCAAATAAGGTTTGGTGTGCATGCAGATTAGCATCAGAAAATGAGAAATCACCAAAAGCATCTGCAATCGTAAGTGGCGTAAAAAAAGTATTACCAATATGGGATATTATAGCATATATAAGCACTTTGTGTATGAAATCTTTTTCTATGCACCCACTGTGTGCCTTTTGTTGCGGGTGACTGGCGTTATACTATGAAGTCGTCATGGTAATCGCATGTTCTGATGCCTGTTGGAAATGTACACTTGTCCCACGCAATATTACGGCAATATTTCATGTTGTATAGTGAAGAACGTATACAGGACGTGTGTGTTTGTAAAGCATGAAAGTTACTTTCACTGCATTTGCAAGCAGATGAAGCTATTTCCACTGTTTTCTCAAGCAGAGGTGTGGCTGTGTGGTAGAACGCCAGCTTGCCACGCAAACGACCCGATTTCGATCCCCACTTAGACCCAGAATTTTTTATTATTCATTTCATTTGCATCTTTCTCGATTTTTCACTCACAACCGCCGACGGGGAGTTTTCCTGAAACGAGCTCTTTATCACTATTGCGTCAAAAAGTTATACTTTTGATGTTGGTTCTAGAACACAGCATGTCGAACGACTCGTGGAACGTCATGGTGCCTTCACCAAAGTTATCGACTACTGTCACACGCAGCACAGTGAGGTCAAGTCGTATTGGCTACAGATCTCATTCTTTTTTGGCCAGAAGTTCACAAAAGTAGTATAAACAAATTGTGCACACAAACGCAGGGACCACCGTTTAAGTGTATATACGGCTGTCATGGTGAATGAAAAGGTATGAACATCGCATTGTCCAGCTTACCATTTTTTATATGTCCAACTCAACGCTGCCAAACTCTGATTAACAAGAACATGAAGTATATGTACTGTTTCTATAATACTTTGAATGTAGTTTTCGGTTGCAAGTGGGTGGGAAAACAAATTGCTAGTTAGCAGTTTGCCTCCTGATCTATTGTATAACACAGTTCATAAATTACCATTTTTTTTTCCAAGTCCTCTCTAGTGTACCTACAATAAACATGGGAGATACACTTGGAACGATACTTTTCATTAGAGGGCATTAAAAAAATAAATAAACGAAAGAAAAGAAAAGGTATAGAAGAATGTTGACTTTCCTGCATTTCCTGTCAGTTCAGCTTGCAATGCCGCCCCGCCGTGGTGGTCTAGTGGTTAAGATATTCGGCTGCTGACCTGCAAGTGGCGGGATTGAACCCCGGCTGCGGTGGCTGCATTTTCTATGGAGGCAAATAATGCTGTAGGCCCGTCTACTTTGATTAGGGTGCACGTTAAGGAACCCCAGGTGGTCGAAATTTCTGGAGCCCTCCACTACGGCGTCTCTCATAACACTATGGTGGTTTTAGGACGTTAATTCCCATATATCAATCAATCAATCAGCTTGCAATGCTGTAGCGGAAGATGTTATTGTGGTGTTGTAACACCATGTTTGTACAGAAAAAGAACTAGGTGTCTGGATTTACTCAATTGCTCTTTTGTTTGACGAACTGGTGGTTCTTTTCATCACGAATGAACACTGCCAGTCCATGACAGTGGGAATACGAAGTCTGGATGTGCTGAACTTGTCTGTGGGCCATATAAATTTAGCTAGTTAACTTGAAAACAAATATGTTTTCAGTTTTTGGTATATACTTGCTTCAGCAGTAAATAGAGGTATAATTTTTTTTAATATTTAATTTTTCTGTTATGGGGCTTGAGATATGTGTAGGCTTGTATGAATATGCAAAGTTGAAGTGAATTGTAATTAGGACCAAATATTTTATACGCCTTCAAAGTTTAAAAAAGTTTGTGAGTCGTTCTATTCTGTGAAGGCGAATGACCAGCAGAGCTATTTAGTGCATAACACAGCGGTGGCATGGGGGAGGCCAGTTTAGTATTGAAGACGAGCTTGTGAATGTTCTCATAACTTTCAGACAACTGTGCAGAGTTTGCCGCGAGACTCTGTTTTTGTTATGAACATTAAGCAATGTTAGCTCGCTAAGGCCATCGAGACAACAGCATTCTCCACCTCACGATATGCATCTTGTCAGACTTCCTGCATCTGTTTGGTGTTTTGTGCCCCAATCTTCATTAGTTCCTGCTGCCTGTCAGTGCCCATAACATTCCTGTTGCTGTTACTTCATTATTTCGTTACAGGCATGCTGATTTTCATGAGTCCCAACTAACCATACAAGGCAGTTTCATAGCTACTTCAGAGTAGGTATGCCCTGTGGACAGCAGCTGCTTTCGTTTGTCATTGTACTCTAGCAGGCACAGCTTTATTTTTTTAAAGCAGGCTTCACTGCAAGACACAGTGTGGAAGAACAAGTTTACAAAGGCTGTGTTCCAATTCTAGACAGCATCATAGTCTACGCTGACAGCTCAGAAGACCGCATCGAGTCCATGTTGTCGGTGAAACGGAAACACATCTGGATGGCGTCTACGCAATGTGATGCCACCTTGAATCGAGAAGAGAAAGATAAGATTTAAAAAATATATATGTGACATTTTTTTGGTTATCTCGTGTTCAAGTCCCCCAAAATTCAAAGTTATTCACATTAGCGTCTGGAGGAGCATCTGCTTGTGTGCAGACTACCATTCTAGCGAGATCTGAGCGATTTGCTGAGCCGCCATCTTTTTTGGACAGCAAGGCAGCCTGCTTGTCTTGTCTACAATGCTGTCATCTCGAAGCTTTCTGTTTAGCCGGGTATGTGATGATTAGAATGGTACTTAAAATGGCTGCTGTCCACTTAGCTGTCTATTTAACTGTCTACGGAGAGTATTGGAACACACCCAAAGACTAAACTTGCATTTACTCCTAAATTCGGCTTCTCTTCTGAATACCGATTCATCCCACCAGCAAAGATGTCTTTGCTGGTGCCATATAAGTAGGGCTTCATGTATTCGAATTAATCTAAAAACGTTCACTAAACACCCACCAGCAAAATTTTTTAAAACTTGGATTTATTCGGTAAACTGCAATCAATTTAAAAGAGCGCTTTCAAAAATGAGATTCATCATATGAATGGAGCGAACTTCCATCAGTGGCAGCAAGCTCGTAAAATATGTTTGCACCTGTTGAAACAAGTTTTGGAGTTGTAATACTAACAAACAAAAGTGTTTTGTATTCAAGTATCTGCACTTCTGTGCTTGTGTTTGTGTATTCAAACCTTTGAAACATCTAAAATACATTTAGTGTGTTTGCATTATTTTGTGTTGAGATGTAATTTCAATAAAGGTTTTGTAGTATTGAGAATAATAATATGGGAAGGTCCTTATTTTCTATTAAGGTGAGAGAGCAAGCAACTTGCCTAACTTGTGCCCCCCCCCCCCCCCAAAGTACACTTGGGTGAATTCACAGCAGTGCAAAGCAGTATTACATCAGTGCAATGCAGCCTTATTAACAGGATAAGTAGAGAGAAAGGGATAAAAAGAAAGGATAAAAAAACAGAATTGCCGGCAACAATGCAACACATTTTCATCGGAAATAATATTAATAAGAGCGCATTGGATTAACAGGATAAGTAGAGAGCAAGGCATAAAAAGAAAGGATAAAAAAACAGAATCACCGGCTACAACGCAACATATTTTCATTGGAAATAATATTAATAAGAGCGCATTGGGCGACTTTTGATTTCAGATTAGATGCCAACTCTCCTCCCAAAAAGTGAATGCCGGAAAATGCAGAAAGATATTGTTGATGTTGCTCCTGGAACGCTGCACATTGAGTGATCGTCGAACGAGGTAGTGTCTCCAGCAGAGTGCAACTGCTAGCTGTCCACTCAGGAAGTGTGTGCAAATATACACACTGTGTTTCAATCAATTTACTAATGTCATCACGTGCCGCCGTAGTTGATGTGTACAATTGCGCATGTGTTTTTTTAATGCAGTATTAAGAAATAATAGCTCATTTCAGGCTACTTTAATGCAAAAATAACTCAAAGGACGGTTGTAGCCAAATGTGGCTTCGAGGCGTCCACTCTCCTTATGAACAATGCCACTACGAATCCGGCATGCATCAGCATTTCCATGCGTACAACAGTGTCGCAGCTCAAGTTTTTCCTCTAGGTAACAGCAGGAAACTCAGTTGCCTGAGTACTTGCCTATGTGTAGTTCTCTGCAGTGTTTACTCAGTTTCAAGCCCATGTGTGGTTCTCCTTGCACAGTGGGCACTCCTGGTGGCACCACCGCTGGATGCCTGCCCAGCTTTCTGACGGGCCCTCCAACCGATGCCCGGAGCCCCGTGTCAGACCGGCTCGCTGCGCCAAGCCCAAGGAACGATGGGATCTCGCGGCCACAGCAAGCGACGCCGCTGTCGGGCCCGCCCAGAAACAGCCTTTTCCACGACACTAGTGTTCTCTCACCATCATCGGTGCGTGAAATGCATGCTGACTCTTGGGCATGATCGATTCTTGCGGACAACTTTTAGGGGATAAGCTCCTTGTGGCTCTAGGACAATCCCTCGTCTCTCTGGCATACCCAGTAGCATCTTCCTTATTGTATAATAGATAGGGCAATCCCATAGAGGTGGACAGACAGATGAACGGAGGTTTCGCCCCACTCATCATCATTCACTCTGTGGATATGCTGTGATCTTTTTTTTTTTTTTTTTTGCCAGTGCCGTAGAAGGTTAGCAAAATGTTTCCTCTGTCTAGTTGGTCCATGACTTATTAACAAAAACATTGTAGTGTAAAACGACTCAAGGACCGACAGCTACATGAAACTGGTGCTTAGTGATGTTACAGTGCAAGAGTCATGCAGCTGTGTGTTTTTGTCTCGTTTTGTGCCAGGACTTTTTCTCTAGAAGCTGCAAGACAGAAATGCGTGCCTGCTTGAAATAGCAAATTTCACTGATAATTTTCTGATTTGCACTGCCAAAATGAATACTGCTTTATTTTTTTGAGGCTAGAACAATTATGAGAAGTCAGCAGTGAAATAATGTTACTGTCCACTTGACGAATTTTTTCCCCATTTTTTAGACAGCACCAAGATTTCTGCATGCCTATTTAGCACACGTCATGCTTAAGTATACCCTGACGTGTGCTGGCCTGTGTGTGGCAGCAAACTTGCCATTTAGTTCTCCCAAGAAAATTTAGTTCTCCCAAAAAAGTTGTCGAAATGCCCCTCTTCCAATCACATTTTTTTTCCGTACATGTGTTTTTTTAAGCGCGCTAACGCTGTGAACTGGCAAAACCATTACTAGAAGTAAGATCAGCTGCAAGCTACCAGACTTCTATCGGAGTAATACGAATGTGTGCAATCCCCGCTTCTGGTGGCTGCTCACTGTTCATTATTCATGTCCTGGTGGCTGCTCACTGTGATGGCTGTTTACCATGGCACCTGATACTGCAAGTTTGGTCGTACAGTGCCGGCTTGCCAGAATGACGACATTCGGTGATGTCAGTTGCGCTGCTTCGAGAGATCTACGCATGAACGCTAACATGTAAGCTCGAAACACTAAAGTGCAGCATAAAGCCTACATGTATGTGTCTTTTCTTCATTATTGTGCATGTGTGTGGCACTAGTTAGTGCAGCTTGTGACCTCTAGCTGCAGCTCCTCAGGGTTCTGGCAGCTTTCCTCATGTAGTCCCATCTGCCTGTTGCGTCACGATTACATTGCTACTTTTAACGATTACATTGCAGGCAGGTTGCAATGTTTCCTCGAGACTACATAGTTACATAGTAACCCTTTTACTGCTGGCTTTTGGAACTGCTGCACACTCTGGGCTGTTTTTTTTTATGCACATTATGTAAATTTCACTTAGCAATGCAGTAGGATGCTGTTATGGGCATTTGAACACTTTTCTAGGGTATTATCTCAATAAAGTAGAAGTAGGAACATTACAACCAACTAATTAATGAAACATAATTAATAATAAATACTTATGAAGTATTTCATTTACTGGGACACCATTTATCCATTTTATCAGGAGTTAAAATTAGTCGAGAGCTCTCGAATTTTTTTTTTTCGGTTAAATAGTGCATGCGCATAGCACGCTGACGTGCCAAGGTTGTGCTGCTGAAACGTGGCCAAAGATACGCGAGCCGGCGCTGATGTCCGTGCTTGTGCCCCCTTTGTTGTAAAAAATGTTCCTACAAGTTATATTTGTTTGTATGTTCTCTTCATTACACGGTGGGACACACAGTCGTTTTTTTTTTTTTTTGCAAGAGTTGCCTTGGGAGTGGCTGGGAGTGATTTAAAGATGCAAAATGAGTATACTCATGATGGACAGGGCTTTTGCGTGTGTTGTTGCCCAAATTATTCGTGAATAGGCAGTGAAAGGATTAAATAGCCTCGCGTAGGTTTCTCCGTTGTCCTTCCTTAGACCCTCAGGTGGTTACAGTGGTGAAGCACTCAGTGCCATTGTTTTTCCCATTGTTCTTAAGTTCTGGTGCAGCAAAGGTGAGGGTGGTGTTGGTTGTAGATGACGATGTTCGATGGTCTCAACACGACAGTGTGATGGACATGCGTTCAGTCCTTGAGGTAATGAACATGCTTATAATTAATTATCAGTCACAGCAAAGTAAACGAAGAACTGTCTTGCCACTGATACACTGCAACAAGTATGCATTTTTAATAAATTCTTTCTCATATATAACGAAGCTATTGGTGTCACATGTCACTCTATTGAGCAAGTAAATAGGCCCCGTCACAGGCACAAAGGACAGCTCATTTAAGTTGTCATTACCGCTGAAGCTTGAATGACCATTGAGAAGGGTTCCCATTGCTGTGACAACTGGGCCAAAGTGCCCCAAACGAAATTTCCTGCGCCAACCAGATAGAATCAATGTAAGTTGCACCAAACTGACCCAAATCGTCTATCTCAGGGGTGCGCGCGCAACCTGTGGCTCGCAGGCCGTATGCGGCTTACAGGGCAGTTTTATGTGGCTGCCGGAACGACGTCGGAAATCTTGAAATCGCTGGACACTGTAATTGTGGCGATATTTAAATAACATTAATTAACATTTTAATTACCTCAGACAGTGGTCGAGTCTAATAAGAGAATTATTTACCTTCCTGCGGACAGGCCGTTGCCGCTTTTAAAAAATTGGCCGCCAGCACTTCTGCAGAGCAATGAAATTCAACCTCATTCTGTTGCGGGACCGTAACCAAAGCTCCAATGAGCACAACTATAGCAGAAAGCTAGAGATATGTCACTGTTCACGGCTGTTATTTCAGTGGTGTTAGTTATGCCGCGGTTTACTCAAGTACGCCAACGCCATATATGTGTACTCTAATCACAAACGAAACCCGGTTGCAGCAAAGAATACCGTATTCACTCGCGTAATGAACGCACTTTTTTCCTAGAAAAAAAAACGGAGCAAAGTTGGGGGTATGTTTATCATGCGTGGCAGATTTTATGAAAACTTTTTCGGCATGGGTAAAAAATGCTGTAATGCAAAAAAAAAGTTCTTAGCTTTTTGCATACGCATAGACTGTTTGGCAATAGGTTTCTTGTTGCACTTTACTCATCTTCGGTGGTTGATGGCGCTATCTTCTGCAAGTTCTCCCCGCGCAGCCCGCACACGCCATAAAAGAGTTTTGTGGCCATCTTTCCTCGTAATAGTTTAACCGCAACAGTGGCACATACTGTGACCTTGTGGGGCGCCCAGAAGCGTGCGCTACGACGCACTTTGCCAACTTCACGGCAACCTCGCATGAGGATGCTGTTGTCATTATAGCAAGTCACGAACATCGCAGCAAGCTACCCCCGAAACATCAAAACAAGCCGTCGATAACAAGATTAATGACAAAATACATGCGGCACCTCACTTTCATATGTGATGTTTCTGTATGCACAGTGAACAAGCAAGGCGAGTATCGGGGGTGCTACCATGTTGTGGAAATCTTCACAATCTTTTCTGGGTGACAATCGATTTTTTCTCGTTTTCCAGAAACCTGAGACGCGATAGCGACGAATGACCCTTCGCGACAGCAAATCCTGTCGTCGTCGCTCGAAAATAGCATGCGCGTCATTGGACCATAAAGTTTTCTATTCACAAGAAGTGATCGTCGGTCCACGCCGGCAGATTTGTGACCTTCGCTCACTCGCTCTTGCACGCTGTGTGCTTATCAGCTACGATGTCTCTACACTCGAATTCGTGAACCCTGCTGTGGCGCACAGATAAAGAAGACTGGGGACGTGCCACGTACAGATAGAAAGAAAAACAATACGGCACGCAGCAATGGGCGAAGGGAGTGAGCCGAGGTAGCTGAGGGGGGTCGGCATAATAACGAAAAATCGGAAGAGATCCAAAGGGTTAGTAGGCGCTAAGCGGGACTGCTGGGGATGAATGTAGGGGGTGCGTTTATTATGCGGGGGAAAAAAATCCAAGTTTTGATGACTGAAGTTGGGGGTGCATTTATTATGCGAGTGCGCTCATGCACGAGTAAATACAGTATTACACGTAGGAACAAAACCAACATGGAACAAGCACAACATATTGTTTATTTTGTAAAATAAAAGGGTGAGAGACTGCGAAAGGCCTCAAGTACTGGTTTGATAACCAGATTTTCGGGTTCCAAGGACATTTTGCTGCTGTTGAAGTTAGAATCCCATTTAACAACGATATCCAGGGCATCCAATGAAGTGCACACGCATGTGCACTTGATTTCATGTTAGGAGCACCACTGTCGAGCAGTAGAGAGCTCACGTTCATTTCTCGCGTTGCTTCGTGCTAAGTAGAACCTCGTTATAACGAAGTGGGACATGACGAACTAATGGGTATAACGAAGCAATTGTAATTCCCCTTGAAATTCTCATCGATGCCCATGTATTGAAAACCTCATTTTAACGAAGGGAAAATTTCCTCACAATGGATATAACGAACCATCCTTTGTCCACAACAAGCATAGATAATGGCTATAATGAACTAATGGTTTTAATGAAGTAATTACAACTCCCATTTATCTTTGTTATAACGAGGTTTGACGGTATACCTATGCTGAAGGGCTCCTAATAGTAAGATTACCTGCTCAAGAACTAAATTTTGATTGCTGTAAAATGCTTCTAGTAGCAAGATTATCTGCTCCAAAATGCACCAGAACTAAAATTTTACTGCTCCAAAATGCTCTTAATTGGAAGATTACCTTCTCCAGAATGCTCCAAAAGTAAAATTTTAGTACTCCAAGATGCTCCTAATAGCACGATTATATGCTCCAAAACTAAAATTTTAGTGCTCCAAGATGCTCCTAATAGCACGATTACATGCTCCAAAACTAAAATTTTAGTGCTCCAAAACTAATATTTTACTGCATCAAAGAGCTCCAAAACGAAAATTTAACTGCTCCGAAAATTGCTCCAAATCAGCAGTTCCCTGTGGGATCACTGATTGAATGACCACTAAAAAATGTATCAAGGTTTTGGTATGAGCTTTTCTTAAATCTAGCTGTGAGTTTTTGGCATAGTGTGATGGACTATAATGCAATTTTCAATTGCTTTGTTTCTTTTTTCTTTTTGCCTTCAGGTGCAAGACACTTTCTTCCAGAGTTCTCCAAGTAAGGGCTTCACAATTTCTTAAACAACCTTTCGCCAAAAATTTTTGTTTTGAAATGCTTTACCCGAGTACTATTGTAGGGGAAACAAAACTCACCCGTCTCACTCAAAGTATCTCTTTCATGGGGCTCACTCAGACTCAAACTTGCCTGAAATTCTGCTAAACTCATTCTGACTCATGGGTTGGTTCGAGTCTCTGTGAGTCCTCTCAACAGAAATTTTTTCTTCAGCCTGACTCTGCTTCAATATAAATGCAATTTTTTCGCATTAGTTCTGTTATTTCTTGGTTTTTGGCAGGCAACTGACTCATTGTCCATATTTAGTCTGCCTAAATGCTGTCAAGTTTTGGGCATTTGTTATCTAGTGTGACTTGAAAATTCGCATATTACGCGAAATCTCCGAAGTGAAATTTTCTCAGAAGTTGTCTTCATTGGTGCTCATATTTCTAGTTAAATTCAGACTAAAATGATCACTGTGAAAGTCTGAGACCATATGCAGGCTCTTGTTTGTGTAGGTGTGCTGCACGAGTCCAACGCTGCGAATGTCTCTGGTCAGCTGGACACTCTGTTCAGTCCTGGGTAAGTTTGTGGAACACTCTACACAAGTTCACTATCTTTGAAGTTACCATAAAGGTTCCGAGGCTTTTGAAAATGGCTGCAAGCAGAAACAAAGACAAACCCTTTTAAACTAACACTAAACTTCAACTTTTGTGAAAGCAGTGATGAGGGACACATGTTCACATACTTGATAGACACAATGGGTGCTGATTTACAAATTATATTCACAGTCATCTCCGTTTCAAATATATGGTGTTGCTTTGCACTGATGTTAAATGCTGAATCAATTCGGACTGGTAAATATAGCGGAATCTTATTCATACGATTCTGCTTAATATGTTTTTCAGCCTAATTTTCTAGTCGACCCTACTCTTAACCAACCAACCTCATTGATTAATATGATTTTTGAATACTTTGAAAACCCGAACAGGCGGCTTCTGTATGGTTAAGGAAAATCTGACAAGAATTGGAGGACGAGGGGTGTCCCTTAAAGGGCCACTCACCAGGCCCCATACCGAATTTTAGTTAGACAGTGGAAGTTGTTGGGTGTCCGATGAGGAACATTTTGCCACAAAAATTTTTCGAATCGGTTCATCACGAGCGGAGAAAACAGGTTTTTTGAAGTGGCTCGAAACGAGGATGAGAAAAGGCGAGCTCAAAACCCTTGCTGCTCCTCCGCGTAGCCTTCACAAGCCAAATTTCTTCCCCACCCTCTCCAGCATTCGATCATAAGGTCATGTACGCATGACAAGCACGAACAAGTCCAACCCCCGAGCACGCGAGCAGCGTTGCTTTGTTGACCAGCGTTACTTTGTGGTCTTCTGCCTATTTCTGCGGGATGGTTTTGAAACGCTGGCTTATACGCGGTGGTGTAGATGAGTACAATGAGTGCGCGAATGCGTAGGAGCGTTTCACAGCGGTCTTAATGCGCTGACCGCGGGGACACGAACGCATGTGAAACCCTGGCACATTAGCCCCGCATCTCGTAGCATTTCACAGGAAAAAATTTAAAAAAAATGCGCAAAATTTTTTATTGCGTCTCAATATTTATTTCAAGTTTTATTATTCTCTTGAAGCAACAAATGCATAAACGACGCATGTTGTGGTAAATAATTTTTGCCATGTCACGTGGTATACTGTTGACAACGTCAGAGCAGAGTCGTCTACGTAGAGGACCAACGTCATTGCATTGCCGTGTACGTAGGGCCATTCATACGCCCACGTCATGCTCTCATTCTCTAGGCGTGCGCTGGCAGAGGGGAGCAGCGTTCATCTTGAAATTTGACCCATTTCCGCAGTGCGTAGCGTTGAAAATTTTGGCAGTGGTGCTGATGAATGCCTCGTCTACGCATTGCGCTTGTCAGCTCAAAATTGTCAAACCTGGTGCATGGCCCTTTAAATCGTTAATGCGCCAGCAAATACTAACCACAGGGCCCCTTGACCTGTCAGTTCTCCAAGGTACAGCTAAACAGTTGCTATTGGTCATCACTCGAGAAGGCAGTAGTGGAGAAATGTCTGATATCTGTCCAAGCCAGTACATTATAAGTTGTTGCACCTCACGGGAATTAATCATACAATTGCTAGGTATAGGAACGGCCATTATTTATCACTAAGTATTATTTATTCGGCCCTCATCTAGCTGCTCTATGCAAAATCTATGCTGGAAACTAATTTTCTGTTGATTTGCATGCAGAGTTAGCAGATGACGCTCCTTCACCAATCCCAAAGCGAAAGCAGCGCCGCCGCTGCTCGGGATATGGTAGGGGACCGCTGCGACCGCGCTCGCTTACCCAACTGACAATCTCTAAAAATGTTGATGTGGGTGTATGGAGGGACAGTGTTACACAGAGCTGCTTCGCACAAAAAAAATGAATCGATCCAAGGGTTCATTTAATCTTAAAGTGGGGTTTCGCAACATTGTGAATTTTTTGATGAATGGTTTTTACAGCTTTGCACCTCTTCACGGCAGTGAAACCATGTGTACAGGAGATTACATACAAACTAATGTACATTTAAATAGATGCTTTCACGGCTTCGCACTACTCCACTGCAGCGAAGCCACTTTTACAAAGTGGTACATGTGGATTAATATACATTTATTCGTTTGTTCCGAATACTTCGAAAATTTCAACAATTTACATTCGAATCAGAGCGAATTCGAATTCCGTAATACTTGTTCGAATATTCTCACAAGCCTTCGTGTGAGGCCAGGAGTCGATTACTTGTCAAGCGCAGAGGGAATGCCCCGCCTGTATTTCAGCGTCGTTGGGGGAGGGGGGTTGCTGCGCCACTTGAGAAGCAAGTGTGAACTTTGATCATAAATGTGCTGGTGCACACTATCTTGATAGATCCAGCTAGATGGCTTGTGTGTGTGGTGGAGTGCTTTCACTGATCTTTGTTGATATGCAAGGCAGCATGAAAACCACTTCATTTCCAGGAGCGACTGCAATCTCTTGCACTAGCGTTCTGTAGTTATGCAAGGTTGGACCCAAAAGAGTTAGCTCTTAGCCTTACTTCTTATACTATAATTGTTTCTATCGCATTCATTGCTTCACGCTTGCAGTGATACCGATCTTTTCTGCCAGCTTCATGTCACAATAGAGCTAACTTCTTGCTAACGTGGATTATATTGAAAACTAACTTCGAAGTTTCATCAGCTAAAATTTCATCAGCTAGGAACCTTAAGGTGTTACGTACTCTGTATGTGGTAGAAAGCGAAGAGCTTCCTATAAATACACTAGAGGGAGCTCTGGCGCTAGTGTCTATGGGAGCTGCAACGCATGCTTCAGCCAGCATGGAAATGATGGGTAGTACACAAATTTTCGTAGCCTTCGTACTTTTGTCTCCGTTTGGTTTCGCATGGCATGAGCTGCTTTGTCACGAAACAACAATCGGCAAATGTTGAGCAGTTGCGCTTCACCACCTTAACCTTCTGGGCTCAACAGTCGTAAAGTTCACAGTGGCGTGTTCTCTTATTCAAAACAAAACCAAACCAAAACACAGCAATAAACCAAGTCACAAGTGCGTTCAAAATCTAATTTCCATGGAGACTGAACTATTGCAATGCCAGAGTCCTCTGTAGTTTAGGAAACTATGGTGGAAAGATCTGAACGTCGGCTAGATATAAGAGAGGATTCAGAATGCTAGTGAAAATTCAGCGTTTACTGCTGTGCAGTAAACGCTGCATTAACCAAGCCACAAGTGCAGTGGTTACTGTGGTGTTTACTACAGCGTATCTGTAGTGTTTATAGTTGATGTCCTCTTTGCGCGTGTTTTTTTGCACAGTGACCTGACACATTCACCCGGCAGCCATCCTGAAGAAACGTGGGTCACTGTTTTCGGGTGCGTACCTTTGCAACACAGGTTGCGCCTCTCCGGGCTTGCATGCTTTGGCTTGCTCGAGGCTTGCCTCCGTGTATTGCTGGGGACAAGGGGCATGCTACTATCGTTTCTCTAGTTGTCGTACAGCTGTGGATGCACCAAAAAAGAAGCCATTAGGTTTAGGTATTTTAGGCTGAAAGGCAAACAAATAAACAAATAAAAAAAACTATGAGAAAATCGACCCTGATTAGAATGCATTACATTGGACTTTCGGTAAGTGAAAATCTTTTGAATAGAACCGCTGCCTAAATGAAACAAATTCTTCTGACAAGGTTGCTTTCCTTTCTTGTATTTTTCACCCCCTGTCGTCTCAGAAAGTGGAACTCCCGTTAAAACGGAACGAATTTTCCTGCTCCCTTCTGGTTCTATTTAATGAGAATCTATTGTGTTTTGTTTCTGCTTTCTCTCTCAATTTTTTTTTGTCTGATATGAGCATAACTTCAGCACATACACTTAATTTGGGGCCTGCACTATGCTTGAAAAGGGAATGAACAGTGTTGTATTAACGAGATGAATTCTACTGAATAGTCGCTTGGTTTGCTTATTCATAATACTTTGATGCTCGTGTAGTAGAACTACATTCTTATGGAATGTAGTTCTCCCTTCATGCACTCTGGACAGAGTTGTGTGTGCCTCGGTGGCCTACCAAAATTAGAAGTACTGGAATGCATTATCATTTAACACGATGCACATATTTTGAAGAACTTTTTTTGGAATGCATTATCATTTAACATGATGCATACATTTTGAATAGCTTCATTTTAGTCCTTTGCTGTAATCATATTCCAAGAAACGTCATCCGCAGCGTAAGGCCAGTATGTTTTTTGGCACTGGTACACGCTGGAGTAACTGGTAATTTACTGGGCACACTGGGAAATAGCTGTTTTACACTGGTAGGGGCGCTGGCTTAATCACTGTGATGCTGGTGCACACTGGGAAGCACTGGAATTTTCACTGGCAAGCGCTGGTGAATAATGAAGCACACACTGTTTCTACCAGCGCAGCGTGCACATTTATGTAGCGTGTGCCGTGGTATGTATCGGTGTTGTTGAATATAAAACACTTGATTCAACGGCACGGGGAGATGCTGCCCTAACAGATCCCGAGCATACATAATTTTTGCGGTGAACGTACGTATCGCAGCAATTAATGCACCTTTTTCGCATGACCCGTGTATACCCGCCATATTCGCATCAGTTGTGTATTGCTGTAATGATTTCATGTTGCAGCGTATATAAGCCTGGAGCTGGACGCCACTCCTAACAGAAACAGGAAATTGTTTATGCTGCCAAGTTAACTAAACGTAAATGAGCTCTCTCGATTGCTTCGCAAGGTTTCCCAGCGGAGGTGAGAGAAGCAGCTGTCGTTTGATTCCGCCACACCGCGTAAATAGATGTCAGGCCATGCTTATCCTTCTACAGTCGAACCTCGATATATCGAACGGCACGGCGATCGCGAAATAGTTTGATATATCCAGAATTCTATATAAAAAAATCACGAAAAAAATGCGTCAACAGCTTGCTGAAAACAACCAACGAACCGTTCAAGCGTGGTGCGGTAAATACTCACTTGAAGATTCAAACATAGTATTTATTGTGTTGGTTTAATATATTGAAAAAGAGTAGCCTGATTTTTGTTGGCCATGGCCTGTTTGACGACTGCGTCCTCAATATAGTCCAGGCGATCCCAGGCGATCCATAAGTGATAGGCCGGTGCCTTCAATCGCGCCGCAGTGGCGGCGCACAAGGGCCAAGGCAGCTACGACCTCAGCTGATGTCGGGAGCGGGGCACCATCAGCGCTTGCGAGATCCACCTCGGCAGAGTCTTCATTTGGCTACAGGCCTAACTCCGAACGCACGAACACTGCGAGCACAACGACCGATGCTTGCCGAGTCTACGGTGGTGGAGCTTGCAACAAGTGCGCAGTGTGCCGTTGACACCATAGAGACTGCAACGACTGCAAGCTGCAAGGCTGCGGCGTGAGTCCAGGTGTAAAGCGCGCACATGGCGCGCCCATGCCGGCTTGGCTGACTGCTTTCCCTTTCCCGGCGGCAGCGCAGGCCGCGTCCAAGACAGTCGTCTGCGTCCTTTCCCTCCTATACTTTCCTCCTTAATCATTACCTCCCACTCCCCCTTCCCCCACGCCAAGCCGTGTCGGTGCCTTCGTATTGAAAGACGATAATAGCTCCGCACTTTTCTCTTCTTTTTCCTCATTTAAGAACCTCTACAGCAAGGCTGCGGCGCGCGTACGCCGCTACGTTAAAGTGGCGCTCTCGGCGCCATCGATGTGTGCAGCATTCGTAAACGCCCGCCGCTCTACCGCTACTTTCGAGAGTTGCGGGAAAGCCGCCTGTCAATGGAGCGCGGGCGGTTTGGGGTGGCTGAGTTCGATATATCCATTATATGTCAAACTTTGTTCGAAATAAAAAATCAATAATGCATGCGATTTCCCACGTGATATAGGAACCGTTCGATATAAGCAATAATTCGATATATCCGTGTTCGATATATTGAGGTTTGACTGTACTCACTTCAGGTAACAGTTAGAAATGTTCCGAAGCTTCAATGCAGAAACTTCAACTTTCCTAACTCACGGCATCGAGTGCGGTCTACCCAGTGCCCGGCCCAGTGAGCATTAGGCCTACCGTGCCAGCCGCGTCGATGTATGTTATCCGTGCTTCTTGCTCCGTGTACACACAATTTTAAATTGTGAGAATAACTGTAAAGTATTGTTTAGACATCCATGAACATAAATAGACTATTTTTCCGTGTGTCGATGTCCGCACAAAGAGCGCTGACGATTGATGTGTCGTGCTTTCAGCTACGCAGCCTGTTACCGAAAGCTGCCGGCTGCAGTTAGCCGGTACTCCTCTTAGGTACAGTTTAGGTAACACTTAGAATGTTGCGAAGCTCAAATGCAGAAACTTTAAGCTTCGCAATTCAGCTGCATCGAGAGCGGCCTCGCCCAGTGCCCCGTCCCAGCGAGCATTAGGCCTATCGTGCCAGCCACGTTTGTGTACATGCTACCGGTGCTTTTTGCTTTGAGTATGCACAAATCTAAAGTGTAAGAATGACTGTAAAGTACAGTTTAGACATCTTTGAGCCTAAATCAACCAATTCATCGCGTGTGCGGTGCACGTACAACAAGCTACGACGATCGATGTGTCGTGCTTTCAGCAATGCAGGTTGTCACCGAAAGCTTTTTTCCGAGCGCAGTAGCCGGTACTTCTCTGGCTCGTATGTAAGAACACACAATTTTGAGTTGGTAATTAGTACGCCTTAGTGAACTAACATGCTGGCATACTTTTTCAGCAGATTGCATTAGTATTTTCTTCGACGGTTTCTCAGTTGCAGGTATTGATATGACTGCAAAATCTGTACATTGGCACGTCGGATGTATACTGCTATATTGTCGCTTGTGCGAAAAAAATACTCAGTATTAAGTCGTGTGGGCGCATATGTACCGAACAATTTGTTTTAAATCATCTGTACATGTTGACCAGTAGCAAGTGCGAGAGGTGGCTATCAAAAGAAAAAAAAAAAAATATCGGCAGCAACAGCCGACAGTCTGTGGCTGCTCCTCCAGTCAATTTGAGATTTTTCAAAGTCAAGATGTAGATTCTTTGAAAAACTTTGCGCTCTTGCCAATATCCACACATCATTCGGTGCCCGGAAGTTGTTCGCCACTGTCCAATCAAAACGCACTTGTAATTTGGAAGGGAATATCGCGTCAATCTTGACTGCGCAACTTGTAAGAATGAAGTCGAACGGCGTGGTCTTAGGAATAATCATCATTTTACAATCCAACCAACATGTTCTGGCGTGGCTTAGAAGGTAGAGTATTCGGATTGGAATTCGAAGGTGACAAGTTCGAATCCTGTCGTGGGGCGATTAATTTTTTTTCATGTCTTTATTGTGAATGTGTGCAATATTGCTTCTTTTACTTCTATATTTATTTATTTATGACGAATGGGCACCCCTCATTTTAACCCTGTGAAGCCATTTTGGGCAGAGTACCCAGCGCTGTTACTAAGACGCTGCCGCTCCAGCGTTCCAGTACCAGCGCGATACTGCGCCCATAATCAGGCATCGCACTAGACGCTGGTACCCAGTGATGCTGGTTTTTTCAATAGGGAAGTTTTAGCAATGTTTATGAAGTGTTTATGTAAATGAGTTGGAGGGTAGATGGCCAGAATTCTTTTCTCGCGATGCCTGTATGTCGTGATGTGGTGTGTTCATTGTTTTAAAAGCAAACGTTTGAAGTGTCTGGTTAGGTCTTTTGAAAGAATGCTAGATATGATGTAGTTTAGTTGTCATCTATTGGGAGTTCTTTCATACAGTTTAAAAACCCATTAGATTAAGTTGGAATTGTAGTGGCTGCAGGTTGCAGGGATGCATTCAAATTTGGTCATTTTCTTTTCTACATTGGAAGAGCAAAAATACAGAAAGACCACACGCTCACTTGCTCCAAATGTTTGCAGGTTTCCACCATCTGCTAGTTCGTATTTTCTGCAGCAGTTTTCCCAGTATGGCACCATCGTCAAGTACAAGGTGAGTGCCCAGAAAACGAATTCACTGCTGGCTTGGCGATGACTGCAAAGTGGCTTGTGTTGTTGTGGGTAAATGTATGTAGCTTTTCGTTTGGATATGGAAAGGCTGGTTGTAGCACGCTGCTTGTTTGCTAGTGTGTATGTTCTGGTGCAGGCCTAAATTTAAAAACAAACAATTCGCAAGCTCACGGCCGCTGTGGTAGCCAAGTTATAGTGCTTGCCTGCTCACCTGAAAGATGTAGATTTGGTTCCAGTAACGGCAGTCTCGTTTCGATGGAGATGAAATGCTAAAGGCCTATTACCGTGTGATGTTGATGCGCGTTAAAGGACCCCAGGTGGTGAAAATTTTGTAAACTCCACCACTACAGCATCGTTGGAGCATAAGCCATTTTTTGACATAAAAACCCATAAACCTAACCGATCCTCAAGCTGCCTCAGTGCATCATTGTACACCCAGGTTCATCTGCATTTTAACAGTGGCCTCGTTCAGACATTGAAATCTACATTTGGCTGAACAATAAGGCACTGAAAACACAAAATTGCCATCCATTGTTGGCACACAGTGTTGTGTACGTTCAGTATGTGTTGTTATCACTTACTGTGCATATCTGTCAAGCACATTTCCATTAATGTTATGCTAGACCAGCTCTTTCAACTAGATATCTTTATCTACAGCTGGAATTGTTCCATGCTTAACATTCTGCTACATAACTTCACCTGCGTTTTAGATATTTATGGAATAAGTGAAAATGGGCTGTGCACTTCCCCTCATATCTCATTGAGGTCCTTGCAAAACGGCAGGTGTTGTCCTAGAAATATATAAGCAAGAGTTCACCAGCAGGCACTGCCAGCTTCACCATAATTTCTTCGTTACTAACACATAGCTATTCCCCAACTAGAAGAGGAATAGTTTCATGAGCAATATGTGTTTATATAATTTATAGGACAAATTAACAGCCCTACTAACGTTTATGCCATTGCCAGTGGCATCATAGTCGGCACTATACTTATACTACATAAATAGGAGTTTGATGAATATGTCATTGCCTATGTGAGCAGTGCCCTGACTAAAGCCGAAGCTTATTTACTAGGTATTAGAGAAAGACTATTTGGCTATGAGTATTTGAGCCGTTGGAAAAAATTGGCTATGTTGGGTGATCACCCTTTTTAGATAGTCACTGATCAGGGCTGCCACTGGTGGATACTTTTCACCACGTTGGCCAATTTGAGATGCCTGTGGCGACCTAAATTTATGAATGGCCACGTGGTGTATCTTTGGTCATTTCCGACTTGGGTGTTGGCAGGGTTATGCATTGTTAGCTCAGTGTCTTCAAAACCATCGGGAGACAATTTTTTTGTATTTTTGTAGTTTTAAACACACCAGTGGAAGGCACACTTCATGTGCAGTTCAACAGGACTGTCCTGTTTCTCATATTTTCTGAATTCACCGAGATCTCAGAGACATTGGTGCACTGCTGCGCCCGCCAACAACTTCTCACAAAATATAGTTCGCTGGACTGCTTCGTGTGCCACGAGGCGATGATGTTAAACTTATTTTTTAGGTGCTTTAACAGATTTAAGTTTCGCTTTAGAAATGTCTTGGTGACGGTGAGGCTCCAAGTGTCCTGAATTGCTTGCCGACTTCTTCACTGCTGCAGTACCCCTTAATTTGGTATGTAGAGCTCAAGTGTATTGTTACCATACTTTTCGGACCTGCCAAGAAGTAGGCTCTTCGGGGCAGCCTTCAGAAACTGGACAGAGGCGAGTGTGTAGCGTAAGCATGACCGCACAGAAAGCGTGGCGCAAGCATTGGGACGGTTGCTCGGTACTTTCGAATTCATTTCTGTTGTTTTGTGATTAAGTTGTTCGATTATCGCACACACAATTCCACTGCAATGAATTCTCTAAATCTGCAAGAAGGTTAGGTTACGCACGCTGCCCCTCTCTTGTAGCGACTGCTGCGTCCTGTATTCACTACAACTGAAACCACCACGAGCTTTTGTTATGAGGCGCTAGCATTCAGGGACGCTGCTGGTGCAATAATGTCCTTTCTCAGTGCTTTCTTGTTGAAGTGGATGTTGTGTCTCCAAGCCCACTAAGTCCTCCCATGGTGAATCGGGTGATTCGACCGGCATTGAAAGACATCAATATAATTACGGGTTATGGGTGGTACTGTACTCCATGGGGCTGTACATAATTAGCAATTTTTATTACCAGGCACACTGCAGATAGCTAGAGTGGTGACTCTTTTGGCCATATTTGAAAAAAAAAAAAGGGAGGGGGGGAACTTTCGTTTGTTGTTTGGCAAATTTCACTCGAAAGTCAGTGGCAACCCTGTCACTGATGACCATGCCCTTTGTTAGTTGTCAACCTGTAAGGACCCATCTGACTGACTTGCTCGCTGAACCCCTGAACTATCAAAAAATGACATCCACATTCTTTACTGGTCTGGTTGCAACTATCTTGTACTCTTTGCAGCCAGGCTACTCTCTTTTGTAACCCGCAGGTCGCGGGATCAAATCCCGGCTGTGGCGGCTGCATTTCCGATGGAGGCGGAAATGTTGCAGGCCCGTGTACTCAGATTTGGGTGCACGTTAAAGAACCCCAAGTGGTCGAAATTTCCGGAGCCCTCCACTACGACGTCTCTCATAATCATATGGTGGTTTTGGGATGTTAAACCCCACAAATCATCTACTCTCTTTTGTATTTGCAGTAGGCACCCTTGTCACCGCAACAACCCGTCTGATTGTTGCTCATACTCTGCCGTGTCTGTGGTGTTGTATGCAAAGCTTTACCTTCAAACGCACTAAGTGGGCACGACGACCTCTTCAAGACCTACGCTTTACTACATCTGATTTTATCAGTCGAAAGTGTGTATCTTCATGTGCAAAAGTTCACACGCTCCTATGCCCAGTGCCAAAAATTTGTGCGTTTCAAACAAGTCTTCTGTCACAGCACCTTTCCTGCCCTGGCGAATTCTTTCATAGTACTGCAATTGGCATAACATAGTAATGGATACAATCCTCTTCAGCAGGTGATTACTGGATGATTATCGTAGCAGGCCACTTCACTTGACTTGCTATGCTTAAGCAGCCGCTCTTCCGACGGCCAGTGCATGTGACTTTGCACCAATTTTGTTAAATTCGTTCTGCACCATGGTACTTCTCCTGAGCCATAGAGGCTTACCTTCATTTCTGGTGCTTTAAAGGCATGCACCGCTTGACGAATGCTGAATCGTTTGCCACAAAAGTGCGGTGTACCGCTTGGAAACTAATGGCCCGACTGAGCGCTTCGAAAGCACTCTTTCATGGTGATACGATATCATTGTAATCACTCCGATTGGGACCGAGCACTCCCTTTTGTTGCCTATAGACTTACAGTATTGTGGCACAACCTATGTTGTGTACTTCTATATTGGCGAGAACCTCGTGGTACATCTGATTCTTAAAGAACTCTTTTGTTTGAGAGACTGCTCGACATGCCGAGGAGTGCCGCAATCTTCCTCGCTCCTTTTTCCGCTGAAAAAGATTGGAAGCAGCTACCATTTCAGCCTCAGGATTGTTCTGTATCAGCTTTCTTTTTTTACAAACTTATTTATCTGACTTCATGTATACCTGCTATTCCAGCTTCTCCGCAAAATTTGTCTCAAAATTCTTTGGAGCCTTCTATCTTCTGGAGCAAAATGTCCTTTACCCTTTACTTCAAGGAGGCCCGCCACGATAATCGAGTGTATGTTATGGTGGTTATGGTGCCCAAGTGCTGAGCTGTGAGACTGTAGCTCGGCTATGATGGTCGGATTTTTGATAGAGGAGAAAATGCTTGACTCCTGTTTACCTAATTTGGCTGCATGTTAAAGAACACCAAGCATTCAAAGTTTTCAGAACCCACTGCTCCGACATACCTCATAATGATACCGAGTTTTCGGGACATTGAACACCAACAATTATTGGTATTATTTACTTTGTGGAGTTCTTCACGCCATCGACAGACATATATCATCACGGCTGCGAACATGTCCACACTTGTCACTTGAAATCGCATCAAGACTCGGTAGGTTGTCAAGGTTGTGCCTCTTTTTGCGGAAGGCAAATTCAGTGTAGTAGCCAGTGCCTCAGCAATATCACCATTGGCATGAGCTCGCAGTTATTTTGCTTGACAGAATACTTTTGGTAGCTTCCTGCTCGCCTGGGTGCGCTGCTAATCAACGTCCTAGCGATGCAATTTTAGTCATAACCTTATCAGTAAGTGATATGGCAGATGGCTCAACTACATAAGCTGAAACTTTCAGCATATTAAAACACAACTTTGGAATTTGTGTTAACTTTCTTATCTTTGAACGAGCATTTAAGAGATTAAACTTTTGTGTAGCACTTGTAACGACATCAGTTCATGATGGCAATTGCATGGCAGCTTCGGTGCCATCACCCTCAATGTTTCGCACATCGAACGAGGCTGTAAGGTTTTTCTTTCTTACGTTTCGTGGTTCAGGTGAGCTCTGAGGGAAACTGGATGCACCTGTGCTACCAGTCGCGGCTGCAGGCCAAGAAGGCGCTTAGCAAGAACGGCAAGGTTTTCGGGGCCCACACTATGGTTGGTGTCAAGGCCTGCGTGTCGCCCGATCAGCCAGACCAGGTGTCTTCGTCCAAGGAAAATGTGTCTGGCATCGAGGCCCGGCCGCTGGTGCAGGCCTACCGAGCTTCTGCCAGCAGGCGCCAGGTGACGCTACCGGAGATTCCCACGCCGCGACGGGACACGACGATGGCATCACGAGCGCTCGAGTATCTCTTTGGATGGTAGCAGCGCCATCATCTTCGCCGCACCCTTTGGTTTTAGCCCTGCCTGTGGTCCTTAGCGCTGCAATAAAAGCGACAGTTCTTACCAGCTGCTGCTTTCTTTTTATTTTTCGTGTTTTTTTATGACAGAGCTGTTCTAACGCTGGGTGTGACGACAGATGACCCGTCACGCCCAGCATTCACAGCCTTGGTTCCCAGATATACCCATAGATGGCGCAACTGCTTGGATCAAGGGGCTTTAAGTCGTGGTAGGTCGCAGAAAAATCTGTAGTTGCTTGGTGGAACGTGGAAGTGCGGTTCAAGTCCCTAGGGTCACTGTAGTCCGGACGGGTGCGGCAGTGACTGCTACATGTCCTATCCTGTACAGTACGTTCCACTATTAAGCGAACACCCGTGTGCGTCACTGGCGGTCCGCGTAGCTCTAGCTGCTGGTGAGATTTCGGAATTCGAGTCATGTGCATTGGTTCATCAAGGTGGTGCGTGCCCCTTGTCGTTTGCTACTTCTATGCCCATGCACTCAGCATGCTCCAGCGAGCCATGACCCTTCGCCCTTTTCATTTCGTCACGGCAAATTAAGAGATACCAAATCAGCCTTTCGCTTTTTAATAAGGTGGTATTTCATGGTTCGAAAGGACAGCTAAGAATATTCACTGCATCAGACTTCAATAGCCTTATTTGTTATCAAAAGCTGCCAGTTGCAGCGACAGTACAGTGAAATTTCTGTATAACGAACTTCAGGGCACCGTGGAAAGTTGTTCGTTATTTTGAAAGGTTGTTATAGTGAAAGCTCGAAAATGAACCATAAATACTTATTTTTCACCGACCAAAACGACTTACCTTTACAACGGTCGGTCCTTGAACTCGTTTTCAGGAGAAAAAGACAAATGCACAAGTAAACACCAAAAAATCCACGTTTGCTTTAAAGAAGTCTGTGTTTCTTTTTTCTTTTTTTTTTTTTGACGCGAGCAGCACAAATTTTGCAGCGCGAAGGCTTCAAGCTCATCCACATTGCTGTGGTGCGATTCGGTTCTTTGGTCACAACAGCCTGCTTTTTGTCTTCCAGTTGCCGAAGAATATCCATTGTATCGCTTAACGAAATCTGCTTCCGCTTCTTCGTCGCAAGCAGAGATGAACTCATTTGTAGTATCATCGCAGCACGAACACCGACTTGCTTTGCGGACGGATAAGTAATCATTGAAGAGAGATGAACACGAATGAAAAAACAAGGCTTCCAAAGAAAAACCTGAAGCGTCACGGCTTTCATCGCCTCTTTCGAAGAAAAAAAAGTGCTAAAAAATTGGCAGATCCCACCTACAGTGGGAATCGATGATAAGTGAAGCACGAATGAGGAAGGGTGATAGGTCACTTTAAAATTAGCACAACAATAAAATTCGGAGGTAAATTATGCCGTACATGACATCCATGTCATGATTATCATGTTTGGACGTTTCATTTACCTTCGTCATCTATTAACGTAACCTGATACCAACTTCGGTATATATTGAGCTAGCGAAACGGCCGCGAGAGTTCTATGAGCGTAGCATGTAGTCATATTTTACATCAAGTCCATATCATGATTATCATATTTAGACATGTCATTTACATTCATCGTCCATTCATGTCACGTAATACCAAATTCGGTATATGTGGAACTAGTGAAACCGCCGCGAAAACGCTATGAGCGTAGCATGTAGTCATGTTTTACTTGAAACGCATATTATGATCATCAGGTTTGGACGCGTCATTTACCTTCGTCATCTATTCACTTCCCTTGATACCAAATTTTGTACATGTGGAGCTAGCGCAACGGCGGCAAGCGTGTCATATATGGCCCAATATACTGCGACGCAACGTTGACGTACGTACGCGCAGGCTGGGCGCAGCGACGCCACACTAGCAAAACGCGAACACTCTATATAGTGTGACACCAGGCGCAACCGGCGTCCGTCGGCGCGGCCCGGTGGCAATCGGCGCGAAATGCGACAAGCTGCATTTCGCGCCGACGACGTTACTTAGACAGCACCGCGTCTGCCTCTCTTCGTGACGGAGGGACGCCGTGTGCGCTCAAACGCGCTTGCGTCAAAGCAACACAGCGTGGCGCGCGCCTGCGAGTGTATGGCATGCAGATCCAAAATGAAGCTCAGCGGGCAGATCCACTGATTTCTACTAGGGGGATATCGGCGCCTGGCGTGGCATCGCCGGCATGACGCGATAAAACGAACGCCGGAGAGAGCGCGCGCCGGCTCACTTTGAAGTGTATAGGCGCCTTGAGTGTGGCGTATATTGATGTTCATACAAGACACACATCCCACGAGTATCATGTTTGCACCAGTCACATACCTTCGTCATCCATTCACGTCCCGCAATACCAAATCCGGTATATGCAAAGCTAGCAAGATGGCCGCGAGCACATCATGAGTGTGGCGTGTAGTCATGTTGTTAGATGACACGCATATCATGATTATGATGTTAGGGTCTGTCGGTTGTGTTCGCCACCATACCAGTTTTGAAACATATCATGTGAATGAAACCACCACAAAAGCAGCAGGGCCATGACATCTAAATCATGACTTTTATGACATACATGTCATGATTTTCATGTTATCACTAGTCATTTATGTTCGTCATACAGTAATGTTATATAATACGAAGTTTCGTATCGATACCATTATCCTAACGGTCACACGGAGGAAGGAAAGGTGATTGCTCGATGCCCAGTTGAACCTGGTGGTTGGAGCTAGCGCGGCCATCCACCGCGCCGCAGCTTCATCTGAGTGTGTGCGCCATAAAGTTTCTCAGTATGAAGTGCGGATTATTGTTGTTAGACGTACTATATTTTCTAGATTGCAATGCCAAGCGTGGTGCTGTCAAAGGTGAAAGTGTTCTTGCTGCCGAGTTTTGCTTGTCGCGAAGGGCAAGGTCGACGAAGGGCAAGGTCGACGATTTAATAAATGCTTTAGCACAGTTCACGTGTGACTGACCGGACGCGCATGCATGAAACCCCAGTGCGTCGGCGAAGTGTTCATATGATGGATGGAAACAACTTTATTGTAGTGTTCTTACGAAGCCTGTGATCTCCGAAGGCCAGAGCTTCTGCATTGCCGGCTGTTTTGTCAAGTGCGAACACGTACGGCCGTTCTCATTCGTTGCTACGTAAATGCTCCCGTGCTGTCACTGGCCGTGCATGTTATTCAGCAAGGCAGACAAGCTGTTTTGTAGTTAGATGGGCCAACGCCGTCGGCGCTTGCTCTTGGGCATTGTTTATCAAGTGCTGATCGCCTAGAACATTGCGGTAGCACCTCAGTATTTTGAAGCGGCCTGCCGGTTACCTCGTCAAATAATGGTACACTGAGTGACAAAAAAAGTTGCCCGAGACTACGTTGCAGGGCACCTTTCTGTCATCACAACTATGTAACTTTGATAAACCGTGGAAATCAACATTTCTGGCACCTGTGCCGAAGAAACCAATGCAGCCAGCTGCATTTGCGTTTTTCGTGTCTTTTTGCGTCACGCCGAGTAAGAGCCCTAATTCGCTGAGCACTTTATAATAATAAATATAGTCAATCCGGTGATAGTGATCAAAGATCCAATATTAAAGGGCCCGTGGTTAGGACCACCACCAGCAGCAAGTCAGGCTGACGGGAGGCTGATGAGGGGGCGTAAATGTTAAAACATTACATGCGTGAACAAAAAAAAAAAGAAAGTAATACAATGGGACTTGAACCACTAACCTCACTAGCTTTTGATGTGCTGCTTTAACTAACTATGCCACAGCCGCCAATCGATTTTTGATAGCAAACAAGCTGGTTTTGTATTGTTGTCATGCTGGACCTAACTAACAATTTTTGTTTATTTTTATGTTTGGACGTAACTTCAACGGCTTTTATCGTAACGTCCAGACGTAACGTTAGACACTCCCGACTATGGTTCCTTATGGTTCCTCATCGGCCGGGGTGATGATACGTGTATGGAACTGTCACTCCGGCACACCTGAAATGGCACCCAAAGGGGGAAGACAACAACGTGGTTGTTGTGGGTTGGACTCTCGAGCTTCCCCTGTTGGCCTGCATGACGGTGCGCTCTTTAAGCCGTTAGGAAGACCCGCTGTCGGTGAATAAATCTTCCCCGTAACATCTTTTGGTGGAGGTGCGGGGTTTTCTCACAGCCCGGCTCTGGAACTCCGCAGTGGATGTCAGCTTTGTCCAGCCGCGATGTCTGAAACTGGCACTCAGGCCTCACCATCTGCGCCGGCTCCGTCACCTGTGATTCCCTCCCATCTTCTTGACCCTGGCACATTTTCCGGAACGGACTGCACAAACGTCGAAGAATGGCTCGCATTATTCGAGCGCGTCAGCAAGCACTACAGTTGGGACGAGACGCTTATGCTGGCAAATATTCTGTTCTACCTACGGGGTATGGCAGGCGCCTGGTACGAGACGCATTAAGAGGAATTAACCAGCTGGGACACATGCAAGCAAGAGCTTCGCGATTTGTTCGGTCGGTCAGTTGCTCGTCACATGGCAGCCAGGCAGGAACTTGCGTAGCTTGTTGAATCATCGACGGAGCCCTATGTCACGTATATTCAAGACATACTGGCACTGTGCCGGAAGACTGCCAAAGACATGTCCGAGGCGGACAAGATCAGCAACGTGTTGAAAGGCATTGCTGACGATGCTTTCATCATACTAATGGGTAAGAACTGTAGCACTGTCGACTCTATCATATATGAATGCGGACGATTTGAACAGGCTAAAAGCAGGCGAATAACCTACCACTTCACGAGACTACCAAACACCGCTGCGACTTTGTCTTGCGCGGATTCTGCAACGCCCCGCTCACTTGCGCCTCCTGCCAATAACACAAGGATTGTTCGCCAGGAGGTGGAAGCCATGGCACCCGCTTCTTATCAGCCCCCTGTGCAAAACAAGTGGGCAACAGTCTCGCTTATTCAAGCCGGCGTATATCAGGAGTTTGCAAACCTGGGCGTCCAGGTTCCCCAGCCCACCAGGCACATGCTGCAGCCCATGAGTACTCCTGTCCACAACGCTGACGACCACTCTGCTCCATTTGTCGCTGCGGCAGCTTTTACTCCTCGGTTTCCACCACGCTACCGAAATCCATCTGAGTGCCGCACACACGATGATCGACTCATCTGCTTTTTTGATCTAGAGTTCGGCATATCTCCCGCCATTGCCGCAACAAGTGGTATTTCCGGCCAAGCTTTCCTATTGTCGACCGCCGTCAGGACCGTGGACACTATTCGCAACCCGCTTTTCTGGATGGCTATCTTCAGGACCCTTCACCTCGCCGTTCATCTCCACGCACTGAACCGTCCTACGATGACGTCGTCGCCCAAAGAAACTGGTCTAACCGCTTGCCGTCACCTCAGGGTCGGCCGTCACGCTTCCCTCAACGCCGCCGCTCTCCGTCACCGGCTTATTCTGGTCATCCCCCGGGAAACTGACGAAGGCAGCTCCTGGAAGTGGCGCTGCGTTGACGACTTGGAAGGAAAACCCTCAACCGGCTACAAATTCAAGACGCAATTTACTTCGAGGGTTCCTTGATGGCCTTGCCGTTACTGCTCTAATAGACACTGGTGCCCAAGTATCTGTTATAAGTTCTGCACTTTGATCTCGCCCGAAAAAGGTTCTCACACCTGGTGTGTTTTCTACTGTTCGAGTGGCCAACGGAAGTCGAACATCGGTGCTTGGCATGTGCACTGGCCGCGTTACTGTTGCAGGCCACCACACTTCCGTTCTCTTCGCAGTCCTCTATGCTTGCCCACACGACGTCATCCTTAGAATTGATTTCCTAACCGCCCACTCCACCCTCATCGATTGTTCTACCGGTATCTTACGGCTCGAATTGCCTTTGTGCACCGATTTCACTCCTCCAAGTCGCACTCGGCTACGATCCGTGGAGTCTCTACAGATACCGTCCCAGGCTGCTATGTACATTCCTATGTCGCCCTTTCCGCCCGTTCCTGATGGAGACTATCTGGTGGCTCCCCTCACTGATTTGACCCTTACGCACCACATTGCACAACCACATACTATAGTGATTGTTGCTATACAACACGGCGCTACTTCCTGTTCTGAACTTCTCTACGTACGTCGACCCAAGTTCTTCCTCAAGGCATGACTTTAGCCGATTTTTCCACCCTGGATGAAAGTTCGATTTGTTCTTTCACCCCTGACACTAAGAACGTGGCGAAACCTGTCATCACCCCGCAATATAAGGCGTTCCTCGACAAAACGATATACGGAGACCTCTTACCTTCCCAAGTTGCAGCGCCCCGGTGTGTTCTATTTCCTTACCTGGATATCTTTGACGTCGACGACCGTCCCCTGGGCCGCACAAGTGCCGTAGCCCACCGCATCGACACCGGCGACGCCAGTACACCCCACAAACGCTCTTACCGCGTGTCACATGCAGAGTGCCAAGTTATCCAGATGGAGGTCGAGAAAAGGCTCAGAAAAGACGTCATTGAGACTTCATAGAGTCCTTGGTCATCCCCATGTGGTCTTAGTTAAAAAGAAGGACAACACCTGGTGTGGTGCTTTTGCGTCGACTATCGCCACCTGAATCGGATCACCAAGACGGACGTTTTTCTTCTACCCCGAATGGATGATGCACTCGACTGCCTCCACGGCGCCAACTATTTCTCGTCCATTGACCTTCGATCCGGATGCTGGCAAATTTCGGTCGACGACCACGACCGCGAGAAGACAGCATTCATCACACTCGACGGCCTTTACCAATTCAAGGTCATGCCTTTTGGGTTGTGCAATTCCCCGGCTACTTTTGAACGTATGATGGACTCTCTTCTTCACGGTTTCAAATGGTCGACCTGCCTTTGCTATCTGGATGATGTAATCGTTTTCTCGCCCTCCTTCGAAAGCCACCTGTCCCGTCTTTCGGCAATTCTTGACGTTTTTAGTGGTGCTGGTCTCCAACTGAATTCGTCAAGATGCGCATTTGAATGCCAGCAGACTAAACTACTCGGCCCCAAGCTTGTTGACGCCACGGGTGTTCAACCCGACCCTGACAAAGTCCGTGCAGTCCGAGAATTCCCGGTTCCGCGTTCCACACAAGAAGTTCGCAGTTTAGTGGGCTCTGTTCATACTTCCGCCGCTTTGTCTTCAACTTCGCGGATTGTTAGGCCCCTCACGGATTTCCTCAAAAAGAATGTGCCCTTTTCTTGGGGGAAGGACCAAGTACATTCCTTTACGTCGCTGATTACTGCCCTCACATCACCACCTGTGTTGGCTCATATTTATCCAGCCGCTCGAACAGAGCTTCGCACCGATGCAAGCGGCTGGTGCCATTGGTGCTATACTCGCTAAGATGCAGAATGACACCAACCGTATGATAGCCTACGCTAGTCGCCTTCTGTCGCAAGCGGAAAAATTATTCCATCACTGAGCGGGAATGCTTAGCCCTCGTTTGGGCCATTGCGAAATTCTGTCCGTACTTATGCGGACGTCCGTTCGCAGTCATCACGAAGCATCATGCACCTTGCTGGCTTTCGACGGTTAAGGACCCTACAAGAAGACTCGGGGCCGATGGGCACTTCGGTTATAGGAGTACACAATCTCGGTTGTGTACAAACATGGAAAGCTGCACAGCGATGCTGACTGCTTATCCCGGAATCCCGTTGATCCACCTAACCACCAATTTGGATTCCGATGCCTGCGTGTTAGCCATCACTGACTTTCTGAACGTGGCCGCCGAACAGCGCCGAGATACATCGCTGCTCACCATCATTGACCGCCTTCAATCGCGTCATACTGATTCTTCCTTAAGCAGATTCCTGCTTGAAGAAAACGTTTTGTACCGCCGTAACTTACACCCCGACGGCGCAGAACTTTTACTCGTCGTACCACATCACCTGCGAAAGGATGTTCTGCGAGAATTTCACGAAGCTCCAACTTATGGACATGTAGGCGCTTCCAAAACTTATGACCGCGTTCGACGACGAGTATTATGGAAGGGTATTTACCGCTCCGTTCACCGTTACGTCGCATCTTGCGACCTCTGCCAGCGCAGGATGGATGGATGGATATGGCTGTACCCTTTAGATCAGGTGGGGGCTAGCGCCACCAAGCCGTAATACTTAATGAACCAAAAACTAGATTTATTTTTTTCCTTTAAATAATGAGGTTGAGGATTCGCACTTTGCAGTGAAGGGTTTAATTTTCACTCATGCCTTGATTTTAGCCACCAATCAGATAACCTCCTTCTAATTGGTTCTACCCGCTTAAAGTCTATTTGGCCCTCCCTGTCCCTAAACCCCAGTGCTTTGAAAAACTCTGCGCCGTCATTCTGAACTATAGGGTGAAGTCTTTTACAGAACATTATCAAGTGTTCGGCAGTTTCTTCTTCTTCTCCACACGCACTGCATTCCGTGTCTACCCCTTCGTGTTTGGCCTGTTATGTCTTGGTTCGCAATACTCCCGTCCTGGCCTCAAACAGTAGAGAACTACCTTGAGTATTATCATAGATCCTTTCCTTGGCAATTTCCTGCTTAAAAGTTCGATAGATCTCTAGTGCGGACTTCTTAATCATGCCAATTCTTCACATATTGGTCTCAGCTTGCTTCACCTTCTTCTTAACCGATAATTCTTTTTAATTTGGCCCCCTGCTGTTTTTTAAGTATTTACCAGTCAGTTTTCTGGTTCGCTTCCTCCATTTTGTATCGACGTTCTTCATGTACAAGTAGCTGAATACCTTCCTAGCCCAACGCTCCTCTCCCATTTCTCTCAATCGCTTCTCAAACTTTATCTTGCTGCTAGCTTCCCTGCCCTCAAATGATGTCCATCCCATATCACCTTGTACTCCCTGATTTGGTGTATTCCCGTGAGCTCCTAAGGCAAGCCTACCTATTCCACGTTGCTTAATTTCTAATCTTACTTGATCTCATGCACAAGACCGCATTGCCGAACGTCAGACCAGGAACTATGACCCCTTTCATTATTCCTCTCAAGACATCATACCTATTGTAATTCCGAAAAAAGCCTACGACTCCCCCTGCCGGTCTTCTTCACCCTATTGAAGTTCCAGCCGAGCCGTTTTATCGAGTGGGGTTGGACTTGCTAGGTCCCTTTACTACTTCCACAACTGGAAATAAATGGATCGCACACTCTAAGCCGAAAAGGACTAAAGTGTGGTATGCCATTGGTCCTTTAGGGGACTGAATTCGCTGCCACAGATTTTGAACCAATTTTGGACTAACTGCTGGAGCAACTGCAAGGGCTCAACTGTTGCCCCCAAGCACTTACTCCACTTGGTTTAAATGTAGGTCCCAGTAGAATGCTTGTGTGGGACTAAAGGCCAAACCTCATAAGCGTGAAAATGCACGTGACAGTGACGAGCGACGCGACGTAGATCGTCTTCGCGCGATCAGTCGCTAGCGCAGGCAAACCTCATTCACGCGATGGCTTCGGCGAGCGAACTTCACTGTTGCTGGCATGAAGCCGTCTACTCGCACCAACAAAACCACGTAGTGATAGTGAGCGGTATGCAATTTAAAAATACGATATAATGTTGTGCAATGGAACGGAAAGTGTTTATTATTGCCTTGCAGCACTTTTTATATGCACATGCGTAATAAACGTCGCGTTATTTCTTGTTGCGCATACGTGACTCGGGCAGGGTCACGTGCACCTATGTAGTCTTTGTCTTTTCCGGTTTTTCGCTATTGGCTGCTTGAGCCCAGCACTTCCGGGCGATGAGTGACGGTTTCCAAATCTGGAGAACCGAGCGATCGCGCTGTTTCGTCGCTCACAGTGCCACGGTGTCGTGACATGGCCGAAGACAGGAGACATTACGTTGGAATTCAACTGTTTATTTGGGCGAACCTGTGCCCGGTAAACGGAAAGTTCGATTACAGTAGTCTTGGACTGATAGCGGCGAACGGAGCGTCGGCCATCGATCAACAACTGACAAGCGGTGAAGCGCGTCGGCATTTATACTCTTGCCGTCGAATGTTCTAGCGTTATCGCTGACGGTGGCGTAGGTTCCAGAATAATCTGTACAGTTCGCAGAGTAGGCGTGATCTTATCGAAATGGTCTATTACAGTCCGGAAGCTTCTCGAAAACTGCAGACGCGGTTTGCGCTGAGAATTGTGTAGTGTTTTGGGACGATTACAAAACTTGAGAAATGGAACGTGGCATTGCCCCCCTCTGAGAAAGGCATCGTCCCGACGCTTTGACCAAAGATGAAGGTACAACAATAATGCAAGAAAGTACAATGAATAAGTTACGATACAATAATAATACAAAAAACACTGTTTCTGTTTGTTAACGCGCATGAAACGGCTTGAGGCGCGCGACATGGACGACTTCAGGTCGTGATCGGCGTCGTTGAGAGTTCGTGATGCTGTCGGGGACAACCTCGTAATCAAGTGGGCCGAGACGTCGAACCACTCTGTACGGTCCGAAGTACCGTCGCAGAAGCTTTTCACTTAGTCCACGTCGGCATATCGGCGTCCACACCCAAACACGTTCACCGGGCTGGTATTCCACAAAGCGTCGTCGAAGATTGTAACGGCGGCTGTCGGTCGTCTGTTGATTCTTGATACGGAGACGCGCGAGTTGTCAGGCTTCTTCGGCGCGTTGAAGGTACTCACTCACATCGAGGTTTTCTTCGTCGGTGACGTTGGGTAACATGGCATCGAGCGTCATTGCCGGGCTCCTTCCGTAGACCAATTTGTATGGAGATATCTGCGTCGTCTCCTGCACCGCCGTGTTGTATGCGAAGGTCACGTACGGAAGAATGGCGTCCCACGTCTTGTGTTCGAAATCGACGTACATTGACAGCATGTCTGCGATCGCCTTGTTTAGCCGCTCGGTGAGGCCGTTGGTCTGTGGGTGGTACGCAGTCGTCCGGCGGTGGTTTGTCTGGCTGTATGCCAAGATGGCTTCAGTCAAGTCGGCAGTAAATGCCGTTCCTCTGTCGGTGATAAGGACCTCCGGGGCGCCGTGATGTAGGACGATATTTTCGACGAAAAACTTAGCTACCTCGGATGCACTGCCTTTAGGAAGGGCTTTTGTCTCGGCGTAGCGGGTGAGGTAGTTGGTAGCTACCACGATCCACTTGTTTCCGAAAGCCGACGTCGGGAACGGCCCCAGTAGGTCCATACCAATCTGCTGGAAAGGTCGGCAAGGTGGTTCAATTGGCTGCAGAAGTCCCGCTGGCCTTGTCGGCGGTGCCTTGCGTCGCTGACAGTCCCGGCATGTCCTCACATAACGAGTGACGTCGGTGGTAAGACGTGGCCAGTAGTACCTTTCTTGTATCCTCGCGAGCGTGCGAGAAACACCGAGGTGCCCTGCCGTCGGATCGTCGTGCAAGGCCTGCAGAAGTTCTGGTCGCAAAGCTGAAGGCACCACAAGGAGGTACTTAACTCGAAGCGGTGAACAGTTTTACTTTTGTAGAAGACCGTTTCGCAGGAAGAATGACGCAAGTGCGCGCTTGAATACCTTCGGGACTTCGGCGGTCCTGCCTTCGAGGTTTTCTATTAGGACCTTAAGTTCCGTGTCGCCCCGCTGTCGTTCAGCGAAGTCGTCGGTAGTTATCGTTCCCAAGAAGTAGTCGTCATCCGGGTCGTCGGTTGGTGGTTGGTCGACAGGTGCACGAGAGAGACAGTCGGCGTCGGAGTGTTTCTTGCCGGACTTGTAAATGACAGTAATGTCATATTCTTGAAGTCTCAGGCTCCATCGTGCGAGGTAACCTGAAGGGTCCTTCAAGGTGGCTAGCCAACACAAGGCGTGGTGGTCGCTCACAACTTTGAAGGGCCTGCCGTAGAGGTAGGGGCGAAATTTCGACGTAGCCCAGATGATGGCGAGGCACTCCTTTTCTGTTGTGGAATAATTGGCTTCTGCTTTGGGTAGCGATCGGCTGGCGAAACTAATAACCCTTTCAAGTTCGTCAGTCCTCTGCACAAGAACGGCGCCAAGACCTACGCTGCTTGCGTCAGTATGTATTTCTCTCTCGGCAAATTCGTCGAAATGGGCAAGTAACGGAGGCGTCTGGAGGCGATGTTTAAGCTCCTGGAAAGCGTGTTCCTGCGGCGTTTCCCACTTGAACTCCACGTCGGCCTTGCTAAGGTTAGTGAGAGGATCGGCGATGCGGGCGAAGTTTTTCACGAACCGCCTATAATAGGCGCACAGGCCCAGAAATCGGCGCACCGCCTTTTTGTCAGTGGGCGGCGGGAAGTCGGTGATGGCGGCTGTTTTCCGTGGATCGGGACGAACTCCAGACTTGCTAATAACGCGCCCCAGAAACAAGAGCTCCTCGTACGCAAATCTGCACTTTTCTGGATTCAGTGTGAGCCCGGACGTCTTGATAGCTTGAAGTACATCTTCAAGGCGCTGAAGATGCTCGTCAAAACTCGAGGAAAACACGACGACATCGTCCAAGTACACAAGGCAAGTCTGCCACTTCAATCCTACCAGTACTGTATCCATAACGCGTTGAAAAGTTGCACGCGCTGAGCAAAGGCCGAAGGGCATCACCTTAAACTCGAAGAGGCCGTCCGGTGTTATAAACGCCGTCTTCTCTCGGTCTCTTTCGTCGACTTCGATTTGCCAATAGCCAGTCTTGAGGTCCATTGACGAAAAGTACTTGGCATTATGGAGCCGATCAAGTGCATCGTCTATTCGTGGGAGAGGATACACGTCCTTTCTTGTGATTTTGTTCAGGCGGCGATAATCGACGCAGAAACGTAGGGTCCAATCCTTTTTCTTCACTAACACAACGGGGGATGCCCATGGACCCTTGGACGGCTGGATAATGTCATCCCGCAGCATTTCATGAACTTGTCTCTTCATGGCCTCACGTTCTCGCGTCGAAACCCTGTAGGGACTCTGACGGAGTGGTCTGGCATTTTCTTCAGTTATGATGAGATGTTTCGTGATTGGGGTCTGCCGAATTTTCGACGACGACGAAAAGCAATCTTCGTATTGCAGGAGCAGGGCCTTGAGCTGTTCTTGCTTATAGTTTGGAAGTCTGGGATTGACATCGAAAGCTATGGGAGGAGCTTGGTTCCTCTGAGCAAGTTCCGCAGAATCGGCGAGGGTGAAAGCACTGGTGGCTTCGACAATTTCTTCGATGTATGCCACCATTGTTTCTTTGTTCACATGTTTGTACGCATTGCTGAAATTCGTGAGAATAACCGTTGCTTTGCCTCCCCGCAGCTCTGCGATTCCTCTTGCGAGGCAAATATTTCGGGTGACCAACAGATGCTGACTGCCTTAAACGACGCCTTCCAAGTCAGGTGATTTACGAGCGCCGACTGAAATAATGACGCTTGAGCGAGGCGGAATGGTGACATGACCTTCCAGCACATTCAAGGCATGGTTTTCTGACGGCGTGCGCGGTGGTAGTGCTTCTTCTGTGGATAACGTTATCGACTTTGTTTTTAGGTTGATGACAGCACCATGGAGGCATAAGAAGTCCATGCCAAGGATGACATCTCTCGAGCGACGCTGTAGGACCACGAAGTCTGTGGGATAAATACGGCCGTTAATGGTGACTCTCGCTGTGCAGATTCCTGCAGGCGTTTCGAGATGACCCCCGGCTGTGCGGATTTCAGGGCCTTCCCAAGCTGTCCTAACTTTCTTTAACTTCGCGGCGAACAACCCACTGATGACGGAGTAGTCGGCTCCAGTATCGACGAGAGTGGTCACACTGTGGCCGTCGATAAGAACGTCGAGGCTAGTTCACCGTCTCGCATTACAGTTAGGGCGTGGCGTCGGGTCACGGCTGCGTCGGCTTGTTCCGCTGCTTCCATGTTGCGTCGTCAGGTCACCTTCGGTAAGTGAGGTTTCGCCGTCAGGGCTTTGCCTGGTTGGCGTTGTGTTCGGAAAGCTCCGTCGCGTCGTCGTCGTCGTCGGAGGATCTTCGGTAGTTCGTCGCACAGCAACCGCACCTCCATCGGTTGCTGCCCTTAGTTTCCCGGATACGGGCTAAGAGACCGGCCCCGCGTTAGGCCAGAGTACTGCCGGTGGTGCGGTGACGTGCGCCGGCTGGCCCCGCCGCGGTGGTCTAGTGGCTAAGGTACTCGGCTGCTGACCCGCAGGTCGCGGGTTCGAATCCCGGCTGCGGCGGCTGCATTTCCGATAGAGGCGGAAATGTTGTAGGCCCGTGTGCTCAGATTTGGGTGCACGTTAAAGAACCCCAGGTGGTAGAGATTTCCGGAGCCCTCCACTACGGCGTCTCTCATAATCATATAGTGGTTTTCGGACGTTAAACCCCACATATCAATCAATCGACGTGCGCCGGCTGGGCGACGGCGAACGGGAAGGGTTTCGAGGTGTCCACTGAGTTTCTGTCAGGTAGTCGGCGGTGTCACGTGGCCGTTCTCCTGGCTGTGGACGCGGTGCATTGACGGCGAAGCCACGCAGTCCCATCTATCGGTACTGTCAACGGCCGTATGTGTGTCCGGCCTCGCCGCAGTGGTAGCAGAGCGGGCGGTGGTCAGGGGTGCGCCAGACGTCAGTCTTCCTCGGCGCACTGCGCTGGGCCGCTGGCGAACGGTAGGACGTCGGTGGGGGTGGTGGCGGCGGTGGCGTCTGGCAACGGAAGTTCGATGGGGCAGTGTTTTGGCGTGCGCGTGGAGGAAGGGCGTGGCGGCGGGCTGAAGCAGCATAGGTCATGGCTTGTGGCTGAGGCTCTTGAGGTTGAGAAACGCTCAGCGATTGCTGGATCTCCTGGCGTTCGACGTCCGCGATGGATTCCACGTAAGGCTGCGCTGAAGGAAGTAATTTTCGCAGCTCTTCTTGTACGATCACTCGGATCGTCTCACACAAGCCAGTGGTTCCAAGCGCTTGAATGCCGGCGTAGCTTGTAGACGAGAAGCTACGGCTATATTGCCGCGTGCGCATCTCGAGCGTCTTCTCTATTGTAGATGCTTCTGAAATGAATTTGGCGACAGTCTTTGGCGGGTTTCTGATCAGCCTGGCGATGAGTTCCTGCTTCACTCCTCGCATGAGCAGACGGACCTTCTTCCCCTCGGACATGTCGGAGTCAGCGTGGCGGTAAAGTTCAATCATATCTTCTGTGAATAGCGCTACGTTTTCGTTTGGCATCTGCATGCGGGTTTCGAGAAGAGCTTCGACCTTCTCCTTGCGCACCACACTTGCGAAAGTAGTGAGGAACCTGGCGGGAAAGACGTCCCACGTTGTAAGGCTTCGCTCTTGATTCTCGAACCAGCTCCGAGCAGCATCTTCTAAGGCGAAATACACATGCCAGAGCTTGTCATCGTCTGTCCAGTCATTGAAGGCGGTGACGCGGTCGAACCTTTCGATCCAGCTTTCCGGGTCTTCCAATGACGAAACGCGGAAAGTTGGCGGCTCTTTGGGTTGCCGGAGTAGGAGTGGTGCTGGCTGCACGGGGGCGGTCATGGTTGCAGTAGATGATGTCGGGATCCGGGTCTGCCTGGCTGCTTCAGGAAAAGGCCCGTGCTCTGGTTGTAGTCCCCTCTGCCTGCGGCTTGTTCGCTGTTCAGGGTTAGCATCCGTTTCTTCTTTGCCGCTTGGGCTGGGGTCGCGGCTTGAAGGGCGCGTCCGGAACATCAAAGAAGCAGCACCTCCACCAGATGTCACGGGGTCGTGACGTGGCCGGAGACAGGAAACTTTACGTTGGAATTTAACTGTTTATTTGGGCGAACCTGTGCCCGGTAAACCGAAAGTCCGATTACAGTAGCAGTCTTGGACTGATAGCGGCGAACGGAACGTCGGCCGTCGATCAACAACTGACAAGCGGTGAAGCGCGTCGGCATTTATACTCTTGCCGTCGAATGTTCTAGCGTTATCGCTGGCGGTGGCGTAGGTTCCAGAATATTCTCTACAATTCGCAGAGTAGGCGTGATCTTATCGAAATGGTCTACTACAGTCCGGAAGCTTCTCGAAAACTGCAGGCGCGGTTTGCGCTGAGAATTGTGTAGTGTTTTGGGATGATAACAAAACTTGGGAAACGGAACGTGGCAGTCGCATCGCTCGTCGCTGTCGCGTGCATTTTCGTGCTTATGAGGTTTGCTCTTAACAGTTGAATTGTCTGGACGAATGGCAAAAATGAGAAAATGGCGACACTGCACTTGTGCAGTACATTATATATTTAATCCAATTTGATCAGAACTGAAGAGCACAATATATTGGTCATGCAACAAACCCACACACACATATATACATACGCACTATTTTTTGTGTTTAGAAAAAGTGGTTAACGATTTAGGGCACTTGGTACTCTACTAAGGGAGAGCTTAAAGCTGTCCCGTGGGCCTCAGCACGTGATTGCCGACAACCCCCAAAGCATCATTTTTTTTTACACCGCAAACACTGACCGCCCGCGCTACACTACAGATAACGAACTATCGGATATATATAGCACAGTATTTTGACCTCCCATGTAGTGCCAGTGAGCGACTTTTACTTGGCTTAAAAAACAATAAACATTGACACCGTAACGTGAAAATTTACATGGGCTTATTCGTAGCACCGAATCGCACCGCTCTTTTAATATGGATCCATCTAATCTTCAACATCCCTCCAGCCAGATAATACGAATTATCAGCTGGCATTCAATAATGTCGACGGAACCAGCGTTTGCAGTGCTGGTGCACAAGTCTGCAAACACAAACATAGCAGCGGCGCTTATGCGGGAAAGCCGGCGATACCGTGTCGGCTTGCCGACGGCGTCGCTAGGCTTACGACGAGTACGGCTAAACGACCACCGGCGATCGCAACATGTGGCTCGCGTGGAATTTTCGTCGTTGTTATTTTATAGCAACAAATGAACAATAGGTAAGTGTCCCCTGTTCGCGGTGTCTTACGAAGTGATGTAGGCACGCCGTGATGGGGCACGCCGCCGCATTTGGGATGGGAGACTTACGGCCACTGGTGTTACAGGCTGCGGTCACCTGGGCTGTGTGCTCCTGGCTCCCCGGATCCTGCGAGCCGATCAGCCCTGATCGCCTGCCTCTCCCCCGGCCGGATGGAACCCTTCTGTGGCTAAACTTGGACGAGATCGGCGCTACCATCTGGCAACATGGAACTTCGATATCGCCTAGTGACGTCAGCCGAGGCGCATATAAGCTTCACTCCTCATCCGCCAGCTTTGGGCACGCCACCGCATTTGGGATGGGAGACTTACGGCCACTGGTGTTACAGGTCAGTTACATGAAGGGTGCTTCCTGTATCAAGTGCAGTCATACCTGTTTCATTGCGGCGTCGTGCCCACCAGAGTTTTACGATGTTCTCAAGCGTTTGTTGTGTATTTCATGCAATCTCTGTTCTTCCGTTCGAAACTTACTGCTCATGCTCGCGGGCGATGTGGAAACAAATCCGGGACCGATGAGTAAAGCCGAAGCGGACGCTTTCGCTTCGGTTTTGCAAACAATTAAAAAGCTAGAGGCTGAGCATGCCACAATGTTAGCCGATCTGAAACGAGTAAGTGGAGAGCATGAAACTGCCAAAAATCAGATCAAGCTACTAGATGCTAAAGTCGCTGCCCTTGAGGCAACCATTGCATTGCAGCGAAACGCAGATAGTCCTTCTGACAGCTCCCTCCTCAAAGTTTCAGATCAGTTGGCAGCCATTTCGTCCCGATGCGACGATGCCGAAAATAGGCAGCGGCGATCAAACCTTCTATTCTTTGGCATAGAAGATAAGAAGGGGGAAGAATGGGCCGCGGCAGAGCAGAAAGTTATAGCGTTTTGCTCTGAAAAACTTGAATTAACGACCACTAGTTCACAATTCGAGCGTGTTCACAGGCTAGGCAAATTCAATGAAGGAAAAAATAGGCCCATCATAGCAAAACTAACATTATATAAGGACAAAGAGCAGATCTTGTCTTGTGCACGCAAATTAAAAGGAACAACCTACTCTATCGGCGAAGAGTTTTCCCCGGCTACACGACAGGCAAGACGCAAGTTGGTAACCTTCGCGAAATCTCAAAACAAGGCTTTCGAAATTTCAGTTGACCGCCTGCACATTAACAAGCAGGTTTACATTTATGACGTCGCCAGTGATGATGCCGTACTAACTAACAGATAGCTAAATAACATGTGTGGGCAAGATCGGAATATGACTTCGCCCTTTCAAGCCATCACCACATTATCGCTATCGTCTACTAACATCTGTAGCCTGATGCCAAAACGGGATTTGTTATGTTCTTTCCTTGACGATTGTGACTGCGATATTCTTGCCCTCACCGAAACCTGGCTATACCCTGACGTAACCGATAACGAAGTTCTCCCTGATCGCAGAAATTTCAGCATTTACCGAAATGACCGTACTGATAGGCGGGGTGGAGGGGTTCTTCTCGCAGTAAAACAAAAAAACTTTACAATCGTATGCCATCAAAGTACACTCTAACATAGAAATTATCTGGGTAGCATGCTTAACAAAGTCGGCCACACTGCTCATCGGAAATTGTTACCGACCTCCTGACTGTAAACATTCATTTTTGGAAGAACTGCGCAGTAGCATCACTGAGGCCATCCATCTCTGCCATACCGATTCCATATTCATCTTTGGTGATTTCAATTTTCCCGCGATTGACTGGAACCAGTTGTCTTCCCCTTGCCGCATGTCTACAAAATTTATCAACCTAACCTTAGACTTAACTTATCGCAAATGGTGAATCAGCCCACTCGTGGTTCAAACATCCTCGACCTAATTCTCAAATCTGCTCCTGAAACAGTAAACACCATGCTGAACATAGATGGATTCAGCGATCATTGTCTTCTTCAAGTAACCCTTAAAATTCAACCACCTTTCTCTGGCATTGAGCATAAAAAAATCCGCGATTACAATAAAGCTAACTACAGCAAAATCAACTCCGAACTAGAAACCTTCTACAATGACATATTCCTGCCATCCTCTTCCAGTCGTGACGTCAATGATAACTGGATGCTGTACAGAGACAAATTATGCGCACTGGCAAACCGGTATATTCCACTTGTCTCGGTCAAAAATAATAAAACAAACCCCTGGTTTACTAAATCCATCCGGTAGCTCAGAAATAAAAAGAAGCGTCTATACCGCGCGGCTAAACGACTTGGTACGTCCTCTGCATGGGAGGCGTACAAAAATGTTCTGAAAATATACTGTTCCACAATTAAATCAGCTAAACTAAAGTATTTCTCTAATGATTTGCCTTCCCTTCTGAAATCAAATCCTAGAAAATTCTGGAATCAAATATCTGCGGAACACGATGTTAAACAGATTTCCTTGCTAGATGATCACAATGCTCCCCTCTCAGATAGTCATTGCACCTCAGCATTTAACACCTTCTTTTCATCCGTTTTCACCCGGGAAGACCACGCCGACGTTCCGAACGTTCCCGATCTCAACATAGATTGCATGCAACCTATTGAAATAACGCCTGAGGGTATCGCACTTCTTGTCACAAATCTTAAACTATCTACTTCAGCTGGCATTGACGGTATAAATTCCAAACTTCTGAAAAACACCCTTTCTGTTTCTGTTAATATCCTGTATCACCTTTTCAGACAATCATTAGCAACAGGCCAGCTTCCCATTGACTGGAAGATTGGTAAAATAGTCCCTGTGTTTAAAGCCTGCGATAAACATTCACCCGAAAGTTATCGCCCCATCTCTTTCACGTGCATCTGCTGCAAACTCCTGGAACATATAATCGCTTCTCATGTTTTCAGGCACTTAGAATCTAACCATTACTTTTTTATCAACCAACATAGATTTAGAAAAGGTTTTTCGTGCGAAACACAGCTGCTGGAATTTACGTCAGAACTACATTGCAACATGAACAATAACCTTCAGACTGACTGCATTTTTCTCGATTTTTCAAAAGCATTTGATCGCGTACCCCACTGTCGTCTGATTTCTAAATTATCTTCACTCCGATTAGATTCGCTCACTTTATCTTGGCTTCGAAACTTTCTTTCACTCCGCCAGCAGTTCACGGTAATAAACAATATCCAATCCCCTCTTTCCCACGTAACCTCAGGTGTACCGCATGGGTGCGTCCTCGGCCCCCTGCTATTCTTAATTTATATTAACGATTTGCCAATTAATATTTCAAATTTCAAATTTCAAATTCGCATGCTGATTTGCGAATCAGCATGCGAATTTTCGCCGATGATTGCATTATATATCGCTCAATAACTTGTACCGATGATCACCTAACACTGCAAAATGACCTCAACAAGATTAATGATTGGTGCAAAAAATGGCTTATTTCGCTAAACAAGCAGAAGTGCAAAATTATGTGTTTTACACGCAAGCAACATATTTCTAGCCATTCGTACATAATTGATGACTACCCTCTGTCGTACGCATCATCCTACAAGTACCTCGGTATTCATTTCACACCAAATCTTTCTTGGTCACACCATATCACCACCATTTGTGCGAAAGCTTCAAAATCATTGGGTTACTTACGCCGCAACTTGCATAGCTGCCCATCCCATGTTCGGCAGCTAGCTTATCAGACCTTCGTTCGACCACAACTCGAATTCGCCGCATCGATCTGGTCCCCATACCAAAATTACTTAATCAGCATGCTTGAAGCTATTCAAAATAGGGCAGCCCGATTCATCTCACGAAATTACGACTACAATAGCAGCATAACGGAAATTAAACTTTGCCTTTCTCTTCAACTGTTGAGTACTCGGCGGGATATTTCTCTCCTATGCCTCTTCCATAATTATGTTTACAGTAACAAACCATTCCCATTCCAACTCGATAAACCTTGCGTTACATCTCGTAGGCTGCATAATAACTTAAGTTTCACGCGATTATATGGGTCAACGGACGCCTTTAACTCATCGGCTCTTCCTCGCGTCATCCGCTTGTGGAATGATCTCTCGAATGACATTGTATATCAATCAGACCCCGAAAAATTCAGACAACTTCTTCACTCTTTCTTTCAGTCATAGACACTTTGATTGGTTCCTTTTTTACAAGTATTTGTCGCACCTCCTGTATCGTTCCAGTGTAATTATATTCATTCGTTTTTTTTCCATTTCCTCCCGCTTACAGCTTAGGGCCTTGTGTTCGTTCAGTAAAGAACATGCGGTTTTTTTTTCTTTTTTTAACACTTTGTGACCGCCTGCATTTTCCTACTTTATAATGTTCTTATACACACGAGAAAAACTCTCTTATCGCCCTTTATTATCCTGCATTTCTTGAACAAGAACAAATTGCTTTCTGCGCGCTGCTCTAAAATATTTTTGGCTACGTGTGTGCTAGGTGTTTTTTTAGTAAGTGTATTGCGAATATTTGTTCTCCTCCCACCAGCAATGTTCCGATGTGTAACTTCAAATGACTTTTTGTACATTTTCTCTTTAGTGACATATAACGCGTTATTTTTTGTTGAGTTCTTTCAAAGTTTGATGTTTTCTCACGGTTTTGTCGCGACACTCACCCTTTGTAACCCCCCTTACGCAATGCCCTGCTGTCACATCGGTCCCGTTAATTAGGGAGGCGATCGCCGGGCTAATTCCAAGGGCCGAAGTATCGGCCCCCCGAACCGCACCACGAAAGCGTGGACAATTTAGAAGTGGTCCTTTTTGGCGCGCCAGCGGACGCCAGCTGTGGCCCAAAGAACAAGTCAGAGCCGAGAGTTGATAAACAAACAAAACCATATTCTCAATAATGGCAGACCAGGAAAACAGTACACAAATATGCTCACTCCACAATAGCTGAGTACAATATGCCACCGATCAAACAACGTACTACACAGCACAATTAGCCACACTCGAACAACGGACACAGACAACAGTACACACTACAATGCAGTCGCATGCATTGAACAACCAAGACACTTCAAGACTAAAGAGATATAAAACCTAGTCAGTCCAAAGTCCTTGGAACAAAAGTCTGAATGATACTCTTCCGAGAATCACTCACTCAAAGTCCAGCGTTGTTGCCGTTCCGCTGCCCCCTGAAGTTTCTCTTCCAAAAAACCTCGCCGAAGTTTCTCTTCCAGGAAACCCCACGTCTTCAATCGGCCACTCTCCAAGCTTCAAACTTCTCCGCCGGAAACACGTCGGCTTCACACACGCAGCTGTTGCCACGCGTCTTCGCTCGATAGCGGTAAACACACGCTCTTGCCTGTAGCTCGAGCCTTCACCCCTCAGGTGGAAATCCTCTTCATCTCCTGCTTCGTCCCTACGGACAAAACATTCGCCGACTACACGGCGGGATACCCAACGCGCTCTGGCGCCAACTTCCGTCTTCTCCTGATCTCTCATCTCGGCTGCTCGGTTAAATACCTTGCGCGCGACATTCCAGAAGGTTCTCGTCATTTCGTCGGCGCAATACGCAGCGAAGGCTGGGAAGAGGGCGAGACGGTTGGAATGCCATCCGCAGCCGATGACTCAACTCGGTATGACCACGCCCCTTTCGTTCTAGAACTTTCGCGGGCTATCTCGGCCGCCGATGTGGGGCGAGGAGGTTCGTCGGCGAAGCCACGCTTCCGAGGGTAGAGCGCGCGCCCCGGGGAGCCTTTAGATGTTTGTTTTCTTTTTCTTTTGACCTCGCGGAGCCACTCCGGCGTTTCGTCGCGACAATTTGGCGGCGCGCCCATTTTTAGCGCTCGTTCTGTGACACTGCCCCCCACTTTAAGAATATTATCTCATAATATTCAGAACCACACAAACGAGCGCGAACAGTCCCCACACACTCAAAGACTGTAACATAGTCCGTCGCTCATGACGCGTCACATTCGCAATAGTTCACTCAATACAATTGTACATTGTAATTCAATTACACAACACATGAAATATAACCACAGGTACATGAGTACAACACTCCACCACACATTCCCAATAATACAAATGTACAAAGTTCTCTCATTACAACAATTATACAACACTATACATCACATCACAGTACAAACACTTCGACACTTGTGACACAGGATAACACAACATTAACACAACATATGGCACTCAGCACTGCCAAACACATTCTGATTCGACCTCAGCACCTATCCTGTGTATTTCGAGCTGCGCTTGCGGCCTTTCTTGCGGTGCTCGCTCGATCTCTTCTCGTTTTTCCTTGTTCTTTTTCGGCGAGCCTTTTCCAACGACGGTATCTGAGGCAGCGTCTCAGCCATCGTTGTCACTTCCGACCCTGCTAACGGGTCATGACGTTCGACGGGTCCGGTCTGTTTATTTACCAGCTTGTTCAGGTCTCTACAATCGGCCTGGCTGGCCGACTCCGTCTCCTTTACACTGTCGGTCGGTTGGGGTCGTGCCGACGTACGTCCAGCTGCCCAGCGCGTGAACTCATTCAACACGATCGTCTTCTCATTCGCTGTCTCTTGCGCCGCGGCTTCACCTTGGGCTCTAGTGAGATCCGTCACGGGATGCTCCTCCACTGTATCTCGCGGTCTCTGGGTTGGCGAGGGCTCTATCTTAGGGTCTTCTCCCAAACATTCCGGATCATTCGGTCCTCGCGCCCCGGCGATGTTTCCGATGACAAGGTCGTAAAGGGGGGTCGTCATGCATAAAGCAGTAACCTTCCCGCTGAAGTACGGGGTTTCAACCTCAATTTCTGCTTCGGGAAGCATCCGAACCGTACGGTCAATCAGGCAAACCGGTTTTGTTCTGCCTGTCAACTCACTTTCCCGTACTAAATTTCTCCGCACGATAACCGTGGAGCTACCGGTATCTCTTAGAACCGTAATCTTCTTCCCCGCAACCTTTCCAGGCAGCGTTGGCATTCCCTTCGTAACACCGGTTGGCTGTTTTGACATTACAGCTCCCACAATAGGAATTTTCTCCCCATTTTTCAACTCTACAAATCCGTCGGTGACGGCATTATCATTGGATTTCGGTGCTGCTAGCACACAGGATACCTGGTGAGTTTGACTCGCTCCGTTTCGACATGCGTCTGCTTTGTGCCCAGTCTGACCACACTTAAAACATTTTACTACCGTAGGGCTCGTAAAGATTGTTCGACAGTTTTTCGCGCAATGACCCACTCGGTTACACAGAAAACAACGCGGAATGCTCTCTGGTGCACGCTTCTTTTCTTCGGGAGCCTATTTCTTCAAATCATCGGGACAATCCTTCTTGACCTTGGCCAAATTAGTTCCACCTTGCGCTTCCAAGAATTGATCAGCCAATTCAAGCATTCCTTCAAGTGACTCAGCCTTCCTCTCTTTCAAGTAAAGCGACAGGCTTGGGTGGCAACTAGTAAGAAATTGTTCTCTAATTAGGAGCTCTCTAAGTTCATTGTACTCCTGCGGTGTGCCTGAAAGTTCAATACATCTGTCGAAATAATGGCTAAGTCGGGTGGCGTACTGTGTAGCCGTCTCACCATCAGCTGGCTTTTCTGTCTTAAATCTGTCCCGGAATCATTCTACAGTAAATCTAAATCGCTTCAGCAAAGCAGCTTTCACCTTTGTATAGTTGGCTGCATCGGTCGGCGTTTGCCTACCGTACACACTGAGCGCTTCACCACTCAAGCAAGTACTCAAAGCAGTTGCCCATTGATGCTCCGGCCAATTCTGGCTCCTCGCAATCGTCTCAAATCTGTGAAGGTACGTGTCAAGGTCGTCGTTCCTTTCATCAAACGCGACGAGCAGCTTGCTTGGGTTCAAGCGGAAGCCATGATCTTCCCGTTCGCTGCTTTCAACTCTAGCTTGGGCGGGAGTTTCGCTTCGCTGTTGCAAACGGAGCCGCTTGAGTTCCATCTCGTGCTGCCACTGCGTTCCCTTTCAGCCATGTCCGCTTCTCTTTCTTCCTTCAGCTGTCGCTCCCTCGCTTCTCTTTCTTCTCTCGCCCTTTCGACTGCCAACCTCTCTCTCTCCAACTCCAACTTCAATTGTTGCTCTCTTTCTTCCTTCGCCCTTTCAGCTGCCAGCCTTTCTCTCTCCAACTCAGCTGCTTTTTCTTCCTTGGCCTTCTCAGCTGCCAACCTCTCTCGTTCCAACTCAGCTGCTTTTTCTTCCTTGGCTCTCTCAGCTGCCAACCTCTCTCTCTACACCGCCTCTTTTTCTTTCTGGCTTACCCATTTCCGTAGTTCGGCGCCAGAAAGACCCATCTTCTCACCAAGAGCAACTAACTTTTCGAGATCCATGGTGTCTCGCAAATAAAGTCTTGCCGCGTGTAAAAAGTATCTGCCTAAATCAGTCTATCGGAACACTCCCCTGCACTCGTTAACGAGAACACTGAACAACACACAAAATCGTTCCGATAGCACTATCAACAACTCGAGGCTCTTTCTCACTACTTTGGACACACTGTGCACCAAAAGGTCCTGTCGCGGACGCCAGATTAATTGTCACACCCGTCCCGTTAATTAGGCAGGCGATCGCCGGGCTAATTCCAAGAGCCGAAGTATCGGCCCCCTGAACCGCACCACGAAAGCGTGGACAATTTAGAAGTGGTCCTTTTTGGCGCACCAGCAGACGCCGGCTGTGGCCCAAAGAACAAGTCAGAGCCGAGAGTTGATAAACAAACAAAACCATATTCTCAATAATGGCAGATCAGGAAAACAGTACACAAATATGCTCACTCCACAATAGCTGAGTACAATATGCCACCAATCAAACAACGTACTACACAGCACAATTAGCCACACTCGAACAACGGACACAGACAACAGTACACACTACAATGCAGTCGCATGCATTGAACAACCAAGACACTTAAAGACTAAATAGATATAAAACCTATTCAGTCCAAAGTCCTTGGAACAAAAGTCTGAACGATACTCTTCCGAGAATCACTCCCTCAAAGTCCAGCGTTGTTGCTGTTCCGCTGCCCCCTAAAGTTTCTCTTCCAGGAAACCTCGCCGAAGTTTCTCTTCCAGGAAACCCCGCGTCTTCAATCGGCCACTTTCCAAGCTTCAAACTTCTCCGCCGGAAACACGTCGGCTTCACACACGCAGCTGTTGCCACGCGTCTTCGCTCGATAGCGGTAAACACACGCTCTTGCCTGTAGCTCGAGCCTTCACCCACAGGTGGAAATCCTCTTCATCCCCTGCTTCGTCCCTACCGACAAAACCTTCGCCGACTACACGGCGGGATACCCAACGCGCTCTGGCGCCAACTTCCGTCTTCTCCTGATCTCTCATCTCGGCTGCTCGGTTAAATACCTTGCGCGCGACATTCCAGAAGGTTCTCGTCATTTCGTCGGCGCGATACGCAGCGAAGGCTGGGAAGAGGGCGAGACGGTTGGAATGCCCTCCGCGGCCGATGACTCAACTCGGTATGACCACGCCCCTTTCGTTCTAGAACTTTCGCGGGCTATCTCGGCCGCCGATGTGGGGCGAGGAGGTTCGTCGGCGAAGCCACGCTTCCGAGGGGAGAGCGCGCGCCCCGGGGAGCCTTTAGATGTTTGTTTTCTTTTTCTTTTGACCTCGCGGCGCCACTCCGGCGTTTCGTCGCGACAATTTGGCGGCGCGCCCATTTTTAGCGCTCGTTCTGTGACACCTGCAACAAGGGCCTGTAAGGTATTTTAAATAAATATCTGTATACTTAAAGTGACTAGGCCGTTCGCAGGCACGGTTTTTTCATCGTGCTGTAAGTCGCTCACTGTGTACCGGCTGCACCATTAGTCGTATCCGCGATCGCCTACACGCTGGATTTCTGATAACGGTTGTCGCATGGAGAAAATGGCATAAGTTTGTCTGAGCTTTATTGCACGGGACTATATTTTCTGTTAAAGAAATTATATGCGACATTTACTTCGCGTGTGTTGGCAGTGCACTCACACCGGCAGCCAGCAATTGATACCGATGACGTACGAACCCTACTTTTTCTATGTATCGCTTTGAAGTTCAGGTCTCTGTGTATGTACACGACCACTGACGAACAGGTTACTTATATTAGCATTGTCAGTGTTCTTCGTAGTTCAAACTAGTTCAGCACATTGAATCGAGTTATCCACATTGCCTGTGTTCGGCAACTTTCACTTGGTTTCGGCCCACCCGTGCCGGCATGGTGGAAACGCGAGGGCGCTTGCTGTGTGCACCGACTGCGTGTTGTACTACTTGCCTCTCATAACATCTATTCATTTCATAGTGCTTCGCTTTCACAGTGGCGTATAGACTATATAACTTGTTTTCATAATCACCGACCACGCCGAGCATTGCAGTGCAGCATCGACAGGAGGCGATCGCGGCGCAGTTGCCCTCCCCGTTGGTCCCTTCATTGCCGGGCGTTTGCGCACGACACGCACTGTCACGCATACAGTCCCTGTTGGACGAACCGTTCGTCTATTGGTTTAACGACTGCAGGTAGTCCAACGTTGCCGAATTTCGGCTTGATTGCAGTGGCCACAGATTATGCCACTCGGTATGCAATCACTCGCGCGCTCTACCAACCAGCTGCACAACTGACGTTGGCGACTTCCTGCTCTACGACACTATTCTCCAGCATGGCGCTCCATCTCATCTGCTCACAGACCATGGTCGCTACTTTCTATCTTGTGTGGTTGATGATATACTTCGATCTTGTGCTACTCGTCACAACTTCACTACATCTTACCACCCTCAGACTAACAGCCTTACGGAGTGCCTAAACCACACATTGACAGACATTCCATGTACGTATCTACCGACCACAATGATTAGCTCTGCCGTTCGTCACCTTCACCTATAACTCGTAGCGTCATGAAACAGTGGGCTACTCCCCATTTTACCTACTCTTCGGACGTCATCCCTTACTGCCCTTCGACACACTGCTTTCATCAGGCCACTCATCCTCCACTTCGTACGCTCAGGATGCCATTACCCGTGCCCTCATGGCACGCGCGGTATCCCGCGCTCAGTTATCGTCGTCGCAGACAGCACAAAAGTCTCTTTACGACCGTCGACATAGGGATTCCGGTTTTCTGCGGGATCTCTTGTGCTCATGTGGCTCCCATCTCGACGTGTTGGCCTCTGCGAGAAACTACTATCGTGATACGCTGGGCCCTACCGAGTCCTTCGTAAGGCCACACCTGTGACTTACGAGATTGCTGCGACCACAAACTCATCAGCTGCTGCACCCAGAACGGAAGTAGTCCACGTTTCCCGTCTCAAGCCCTACAACGCTGACTCGCTCATTTAACAGGCACCGAGACGGTGCTTTGCCGCCCGGGGTGATGATACGTGAATGAAACTCTCGCTACGACACAGCTTAAATGACACCCAAAAGGAGGAAGACGACGACGTGGTTGTTGTGGGCTACTCTCTCGAGTGTCCTCCCCCCCCCCCCCCCGTTGGCCTGCATGACTGCGCTTTTTAAGGCGTTAGCAAGACCCGCTGTCAGTAAATAAATCTTCCCCGTAACATTATGATGAAAAGATGCGAAATGGCGGTACCTGGAGTGTTCACTAGATGGACGTACGGGCGGGCAGACAAACGGATGCATGGACGGAGGGACGCTTCGCCCCATTCATTATCATTCACTCCGTGAATATGCTGTGATTCTTTTTTACCAGTTTACGATTCTTTTAACATCAAACTTGGGTGGCCAAAGACATAGGCGTACACAAGGTTTTCCATAAAAAGACACCAACTTTCGCCTCAGTCTGCGAGCCCCTCTGCTTTTATTTTTCCCGTTGGTCGAGTTTCAAAGAAAATGGGCACCATATTGAAAGCTAATGTGAGTGTCAAAATGAAGCAGCAACGTGCTTCTCACAAAGGCCAGCCATTGGTCCTCTGCGTACAGTGTAAACATGGTGAGATGTGCTTGGTTGTCATCATTGGCAAAAGAGGGAAAAAACTCCCAAGCATTTCCCCGAGGGTGAACATGGTTAAGTGCGAATGCACGGGGTGGTGCTATGAGGGGGAGTTAAGTTAAAATCCGTTGGCATTCGCCAATGAGTTAACGTAAACTCCCCCGTGTTCCCGTTGTTCCTGGGAATCACATTGCGATTCCCAGGAACCATTAGACGCTCTCGGGAAATCTTGGCAAGTTTACGCATATATGCGAGAGTAAATTCGCACTATAATTATGTTTATGTCTGCGGCCCGCTTCGCCCGCTTGCGCTCGGCATCACGGGCCCTTCGCCGCACTGCCTCGTCTTCAACCGGCACGGCATCTTCAACAACGCGTGCAATGCTCGCATTCGTTGCGTTGTACTCGTTGTTGGAGGTATCGCAGTCGAGGTTGATGCCTCCGACGGATCCATACGTATGACGACTTGCCGATCTCGAGCAAGTCGTGGCTGGTGCGCGCAGCCACGGAGCGGAGGGCGGAGCGCGCGCAATCACGTGGTCTGTGACGTCGCTGCACCGTTACTACAGACGCTCCTCTCCGCTCCTCGCGCCGTTGCTAGGGAAGAGGAGAAGGCGCACCGCGGACGGCGGATTCATGGTCGCTTATAAAGCGCATTCGCACTTAAAAAAAGCGTAGCCATAACTTTGCGGATTAAAATATGACTTGAATAGTTCCCGAGTAAATACATGGCGCAGAATCGGCGCAACCTTTTAGGTGATATTGAGGGGGGGATGGGGCGTTACTTCCCCTTCCTATGCGTCCGCTCACTTAGAATCATAACCAGGAGAACTAAAGATTGAGAAGTCAACACCACAGCGTCTTCGGGACAAGCAGTAAAACACTGACAATGGGTACTGATACAGTATTGTCTGTATTATGAACGAAGCTATTGTAGCGCGAGATACTATACATACAATTTAATGATGCGCATGTAGTTCTTCCTCTGCAACAATCACAAGGTTCGCGCCGTGAGCGAACAGAATGATGGCCTGCCCATCATCGAACTAGACGGGCAGTTAAAGGCACGGGCGAAGTCCGGCACGTAGATGAATGGAATGACCCAGCGGTGCACGTCACTCGGCGTTCGGTCCTCTCGAGGACAGCGCCGTATTGCCGCGAACAGGTAGAATAGTTGCGCGTGAGACATGTACAACGTGCTCCAAGCCAACTTCTTGGTGTGCCAGTCCGTAGCCTGAAAAAAAGCTCCGAGCACAGACGCCAGTCCGAGCGACGAGGCGACTACATCACTGTTTGTTACCTGCTCCTGGCCGAAAAGTTGGTAGTGGTCAAGGAAGCACTTGCGCAGATGGTAAATGTTCGATGTCGTATTCTCATTCCATCTCTCGTCAAAAAGAATGAGCTTCCAGACTGCATCGGCCAGGCTGTGGCCCAGGGCGGCCATGTTCAGCATGAAAGATCGAGGCGTCGACGCGTTCTCAACGACGTCGTACAAACGTGCTGCGATGTACACGTCCCCATTGTTTATTATTTTCACGCTAGCGTTAATGAATGATGGCTCCACACGATGGCCAGCTCCGGCGACTCTCGAGGCGTGGATGTATTTGTTCATGCGGAGAACATTCTCGGCAAATTCACCAACCGCGCGTGGGACTCGGAGGGGATGCCACCTGCGCCATTCCGTGGTTACTGTCACGACGTTAAGACCATTGATCAGGCTTCGCAACTGCGCCACATCGTCGTCGTCGAAGAGAAAACTTGACTGGGCGTCTCGAAGCACGGCTTGCTTGACGGCGGTGAACGTGGCGGTTACCTGGTCGTCCACTCGACGCTGCGTTGTCACCTCATTCCTCAGTTGCTGCCACAAATCGCTTTCGCCGTACCGGACCTTCCCCATGCAGTGGTCGAATCCGGCCATGTACGATGGCTTGGTATGGGGAAGGAAGGCGGAAGTGGCCGAGGAGAGACTGTACCACAACAGGCACGCCGCCTTGGGACCGCAGTTCCCCTCGATCGCGAAGGCGTCGTGGATGGCACGCACCTGAAGCAACCCGAAGACCTGTATTACAGTCGAATTGGTGACAGTCCAACTGACTGCGCTCATGGCAGTTTTGATGTCACGTGCGTCCCACAGTTGTGTGCTGATGGTCTCGGTCGCATTCACCAACGCGTACGTAGTATTCTGCACAGTAGCCGGAAATTGTCGGCAAAGGTCTGCCATGAACTTCTTGGTACTCCAGATGTCCGTGGAGGGGTTTATGGCTCTTTGAACAGCGTTCACGGACGCGCTGAGGTAGTCGGCGGATGCGAGGCTCACTTCGCATTTTGCCCGGACTTGGAGGCTCAGCGTGGAGTCCCATGGGTTGTAAGTGATCTCCAGAAGAGATGGAATCCTATACCGCACCGACATCTCAACCATAAACTGGAAGCTGTTCCTGCTGTTGGGACGCCTGAGCACATCCTGCGCCACGCGGACGATGCTCTTGGCCATCTGCGAAACGAAACAGTCTCGTCTGCCTATGCTGGCCACGCAAGAGCGGAAGTAGCCGATCAGGAATCCAGCGACCTCTCCACCCTTGCCATGGTCTGTGGGAGGGACGCCCGTGGCCACGAATCTTTCCAGACTCGAGTCGATCGTGGTTTCCGTCTCGAAATGGGAGTAGACGGTGTTGGAACACACGTAGTCGAAGAAGTTGTCGCACGGCTCGAGAGTCGAGTTGACGTAGCGGACGAGCTCCTTCACTTTGTCCGGGCAGCAGAAGCTCGAATCGTCGGTCTGCGAGGCCAGCCGCTGCTCCGCAGACCTCGACTCCGATCTGAGCGCGAGCGAGCCCAGGATCACGGCTGTGGTGACGACTACGGCGATGGCTATCGCGACGTCGTCGTAGACGGAGCAGGGGTCCGCACTGGACTCCCCGTCGTGAACGCCGGCGTCGTGGACGTTCTTCTCCATGATTGTTTCTTCTTATTCGTCATGTCACGCGCACCCATATTGGTGATGATGGCTATAATTAAAGAGCCTCATACACTCGACCGACAGTCACCACGTGTAATGGGTCGAGAATAGTGTTTTAGACATCATGATATTAAACAAATCATTTTCATGCCTCCTTACATCACCAGTTGCTCTTCTGTTGTGCGTCGGTACTGCTGCTGCTTCTTCTACTACTACTACTATTACTACTACTACGAGTACTCCTACCACCACCATACTACTGATGATGATACCTGGGGTTCAACGTCCCGAAGCCACCATAATGTTACGAGTAACTTCTTTAATGATCTATTTACAGCGCACAGAACTCGACGAGTAAGATGGCGCCAGACCAGCATCCAACGGAAAAACCCACTTCGTCCTCCTCTTTCTTGCAGCCGTGTTTAGCCGCATTTTCGTATCATAACCCCCGGCGGTAGAAGCACCGTCCCAGTGCTAAATTTACGCAGATGATGTCGAAGGGGGGTAATAGGGCTTTAGCCGAGCCACGTGAACGGTGTCGCTCGGAGCTGACGATGACTTTGTGGGATCAGTTGGAACAATCTCGTACGTGACGTCTGTCACTTTGCGAACGATACGGAATGGTCCAGTGTAGGGCGACAACAGTTTTTACGACAGTCCCACACGCCGAGTAGGTGACCAGAGGAGCACGAGAGAACCCGGAGAAAAGTGCACGTCCCTATGGTGAGAATTGTAGAGCTGTTGTTGGCGCGCCTGTGAAGCCTGTAGACGGTTACGGGCGACTTGGAGCGCGTGGTCGGCGCGGGCAATGGCTTCACCAGCATATTCAGTGGCCGCAGGTAGTAACGTGTCTAAAGGTAGAGTTGGGTCCCGGCCATATAGTAGGTAGAAGGGCGAATATCCGGCAGTGTTGTGACGAGATGAGTTGTAGGCGAACGTCACATACGGCAAATGAATGTCCCAATCGTGGTGGTCTGGCGCAACGTATTTGGCAAGCATATCGGTTAGGGTCCTTGTTACATCGTGCATAATGAATAGCACAGCATAAACGGAGACATCTTGTTTATTTCCTCTTCTTCCTTGTCCCCCGTGGCGGCCACCGAGCGCGTGCCACCGCACAGCGCTGTAGTCGGTAGCGACGCCTTATACCACATATCCCCTCTTGCAAAAAAAAAAAAAAATAAAATAAAATAAAAATAAATGGTAGAAACACACAAAACTGTTTTTGTCTACTTCCTAACGAAGTCCTTCAATTTCTTTGGGGTCTTCTTTTTACGCTTGCTTTTCCTTGCAGGCGCATTAAATCCTGGACTGGTCAAAGCTTGCGTGCCGTCTGGTGGAGATGATACGGGGTCTGCCCTTTCATGACCATCCGCTCTTGATGTGTCCCATTGGGGCGCACTAGATGACCGATCAGATGCAGGGGACCAGTTCATAAGGGCAGCGGTTTCAGGCTGTAATGCATGAGAAGACCGATTAAATGCAGGTGTCCAGTTCATAACAGCAGGGGTGCCCGATTTCATTTTGTTGACCGCTCCGGAGTGAACTGCGATTAACTTAGATGCGTTCCACACACGCCCATCGTCCAAAAGGTACGAGGCCGGTCCCCGTTTTCCAATGATCTTCTTGGGCGCGGAAAATTGTGAAGACAGCTTACCGTGAGCTGCAGTTGTCTTAACGCGCACGTAATCACCAACGACGAAACTGGGTTCCTTGGCTCCACGTTTTTCATCGGTGTAGCTCTTCGAGATCATTTGCTTCTTTTTGACATGCTCTCGTAGCTGTTCAATCGCCCTTGACGGGTCCGTGCTGAAGCATCTGTCGGGCAATCCCAATATGTCAAGTCTGGTGCGAGGTTGGCGTCGATGAAGAAGAACAGCGGGTGTCGCACCAGTAGTCGCGTGAGGCGTACAGCGATATACTTGCAGGTAATCAAGCATGGCTGTTCGTACGTCACGACGTTCAAGCAGGGCTAGTTGAATGTACGACTTCAGCACCCTATTGAATCTCTCCACCAAGCCGTTAGCTTGTGGGTAATACACGGAAGAGTTGTAGTGCGTTATTCCACGCTCCGTGAGAAACTCGTCAAAGCTTGCTGAAGAGAACTGTGGTCCATGATCGGATACAATACTACGTGGGTAGCCTTCTCGCGCAAAAAGTTCAAGTAAAAACTTCTTCACTGTAGACGTGGTCGCATCTCGCACGAACGCCACTTCAGGCCACTTGCTATAATAGTCAATAACAGTAATCGCAAAACGGCAGTCGGCCGAAGCTTGCGTGAAAGGTCCCACAATGTCGATGGCAATTTTTTCCCACGCCGCGTCAGGAAGAGGAACAGGTTGCAGTGGCGCTGGAAAGGTACGTGCGGACTTGTCACAAGACTGGCAAATCACGCATGTGCGCACCAGTTCTTCAATGTGACTATCCATGCATGGCCACCAATAGGACTCTCTCAGGCGAGCTTTGGTACGACTAATGCCTGGATGTGACTCGTGGGCCAGATCCATAAGGCGGCGTGTCAACGTTGCAGGCACGACAATCCTGTCACCCCGGCATAGGATATCACTTACAACAGAGAGTTCAGCCTTCACGTAAAAGTAAGGTAGCAATTCTTTTGACAGTGATTTCTTGTCAGGCCAAGAAGTAGTCGTGAAGTGCTTAACTTCACAGATAATCTGATCATTGGCACTTGCTTCTTGAAGTTCTGGCATGGTAACTACGGGAGACAACAAACAGATAAATTCCTCTTCTGGTGCATCGCGGATTAAACTCTGGACGGGTAGCCTGGAGAGAGCGTCAGCCACGACGTTTTCGCTACCTTTCCTGTATTCGACGGTATAGTTGTAGCAGAGCAACCGTGAGGACCAGCGCGCAATCCTTAATGGTCGGTGACCGGTGCCTTCCGTCGAAAGAAGCGTAACCAGCGCTGCGTGATCCGTTCGTAAGATGAAAGGTCGTCCCCATAGATAAACGTGCCAGTGTTCGCAAGCCCAAACACAGGCAAGGGCCTCACGTTCGCCGACTGAGTATTTCCGCTCATGCGGTTGAAGTGTGCGGGAGGCGAATGCGACAGTTTGCAGTGAGGTCCCGTTGTCTTGCTGAAGTACTGCACCTAATCCATATCCTGAAGCATCAGTTGTAACGAACACAGGCAAGTGAGGATCGAAAAGATGAAGCACTTCGCAAGATGTGAGCAGAGATTTCAGGCGCTCCAAACTGCTCTGTGCTGCCGCACTCCAAACGAAAGAGGCTTGTCCTCGTAGCAAGGCGCGCATTGGCTCGACAACATCCGAAAAATGAGGAATGAACTTGGAATAGAAGCCTGCAAGCCCCAGTAGCGAGCGGAGTTCGTTAATATTTGTAGGTGATGGTGCCTTTGTTATCGCCTCAATGGATGACATCAACGGAAATAATCCTTTGGCGCTCACAACGTGACCTAGAAAAGTCAACTCTGCCACGTCAAAGACACACTTGTTGTTGAGCCGGAGGCCAGCATCAGAAAGACGTTGCAATACAGCGCGCAAGTTTCCCAAATGGTCCTCTCGGGATCGCCCATACACGATGATGTCATCAATGTAAAATAGGACACATTTGCACCCTTTCAAGATCATGTGCATCATTTTCTGGAACGCTGATGGCGCCGACGCCAGTCCGAAGCAAACCCTCTTGAAGCGAAATAGTCCATCGTGAGTGATGAACGTGGTAAGGTCACGGCTCTCTAAACTGAGCGGTAACTGGTGATATGCAGAAGCTAAGTCTAGCTTCGAGAAACGCTGTGCCCCAGCCAGGCTGTTCAGGAGCTCCTCAGTTTGTGGCAAAGGAAAACTGTCTACTACCACAGCTTTGTTTGGCTCCCGTAAGTCAACACACATGCGAATCGAGCCGTCTTTTTTTCTGGCTAGGACAATAGGGGAGACCCACTCAGAAGAGTCGACACGCTCAATGATGCCCTGAGCTTCTAATTTCTGAACTTCTGCCGAGACTTGCTCGCGAATGACAAGTGGCAGTCGTCTCAGTTTGCTGGCCACCGGTTGTACAGACGCGCGAACTCTGACCTTGTGAGTGAAACCTCTCACAGTTCCCAGCTCTTTTGCAAATAGGTGCTCAAACTCAGAACGTAATTCTGGAGGTAGCACCGGAGTTTCTTGCGTCATTAGAAGACACCTGAGCGGTGACCCTTGGATCTTCATATCCAGAGCAGCGATGCCGTCTAATCCCAGAATGGTCGTTCCCCCAGGCACAACGTATAGTAGAACAGAAGTGCATCGGCCGTGAAATGAGGCAGTAGCAATGAAGCATCCTTGTATAGGAATTGCTGCCTTTGAATAATCGAGAAGCTGGACGGATGTAGACTTCAGTGGATACGCTTTAGAAAAATAGCGTTGGTAAAGTTCTTCGGCCAGGATCGAAACCGATGATCCTGTATCGATCAAAAATGGTACAGAAATTCCTTCTATTTCCAACGCTGCGTAAATTCCCTTCTTACGGCTCCAGATCTGACAACCACTTAAATGGTCGTCTGGATCAGCTGTATCGTTACCTTCCGCTACATGCTGAACATTCTTCTCAAACTTCCGCAATGACTTGCACACCTTTTCAAGATGACCAATTTTCTCACATTGTCGACACCTATGTGCTTTGGCCTTGCACAGAGAGCTATTTGCAAGGTGTGCCGTAGAACCACAACGATAACATACTTGCTCTTTCGGAGATATGCGACTTTGACCGTGCATGTTATAGCAAGTACATGTGCTACAATGCCGTTCTCTGTGATTTGAAGTATCTTTTACACGATGAACTTGCAAGTCATTTTGAGCAAGTTCTCTTGCTTCATTAGTCGCTTGATCATGCTGTTTGGCAATGGTAAGAGCCTTAGAAAGCGTGAGAGACTCTTCCAGCAGAAGGCGTTCACGTAAGTATCCACTTGTGGTTTTCTCTATGAGCTGGTCGCGTATCATGTCGTCCGTTAGATCACCGAAATTGCATGCTCCTACAAGACTTCTCAGCGCGGTGACGTAATCAGCCGTAGTCTCACCTGGGGCCTGCGTACGTTGACGGAAACGGTGACGCGCTGCAGTGACGTTCAACGTGGTTTTGAAGTGACCTTCCAGCGTCGCGATGGCGCGGTCGAACACATCAGGACTAGGGGACGTCAGTGTACCTGCCGCAGCGCTCGCAGGCACGAGGCACGGGTCGTCAGTAGTCGTCAGAGTCTGGAAGATACGTTGTCCTTCCAAGCCCAAGCAGTTGAGCAGGATCGCCTTCCGACGAATGGCAGGTAGGTCGAAGGCGCCCGAAGCAACCATGTAATTCTTGAAAGCCTGGATCCATTGCTCCCATGGAATGTCCGGGTGTCCAGGTGACGACAGGAACGGAGGTGGCGGCTGTAGCCCCGAAATACTCATCGTAGAAGATGGTAGGCAATAAACGAGGGCACAGATGAGGTTCAGGCCGGTAGCACATGGGCTGGTGAATCCTCGTCGCCAAAATATGTTACATCGTGCATAATGAATAGCACAGCATAAACGGAGACATCTTGTTTATTTCCTCTTCTTCCTTGTCCCCCGTGGCGGCCACCGAGCGCGTGCCACCGCACAGCGCTGTAGTCGGTAGCGACGCCTTATACCACAGTCCTGTTAAGGCGCTCCGTGAGGCCATTTGACTGGGGATGGTACGACGTAGTAAATTTGTGCTTGGTATGACAAGACCTTAGGATTTCATGAACAACAGCTGATAAGAACGTGCGACCACGGTCGGTGAGAAGTTGACGGGGAGCACCATGCACTAATATTATGTCGTACAGCAGAAAGTCCGCAACGTCGGTAGCGCAGCTGGTCGGGAGTGCTCGTGTGATTGCGTACCGCGTAGCGTAGTCCGTGGCAACAGCAATCCATTTATTTCCGGCTGTGGAGAGTGGAAAAGGGCCCAACAGGTCGAGACCAACTCGGAAGAAAGGCTCGTTGGGAACGTCGATCGGCTGAAGGTAGCCGGCTGGGAGGGCAGACGGCGTTTTGCGACGCTGACAAGGCTCACAAGCGGCGACATAGCGTCGAACAGACCGGGCAAGTCCAGGCCAAAAAACCCGACGTCGTACTCGATCGTACGTGCGAGAAACGCCCAAATGGCCCGTTATGGGAGCGTCATGGAGTTGATGCAGGACAGAGGAACGCAGGTGCGCTGGGATGACAGGAAGTAAGTCTGATCCGAAGGAATCAAGGTTTCGGCGATATAGGATCCCGTCTTTCACCAAAAACATTCGTACGGACGGGTCGCGTGGCGGTGACTCCAGTTTGTCAATGATGGCTCGTAAAGAAGCATCCCGACGTTGCTCTTCGCCAATGTTTAACAGCTGCGACACGGAAAAAACGTCCGTGATAGCGTCGGTATCGGTTGCTTCGTCAACAGGGTAGCGGGATAAACAATCCGCATCCTGATGTAATCGCCCTGTTTTGTACATTACAGAGAACGTGTACTCTTGAAGGCGTAGAGCCCAACGAGCGAGACGTCCCGTGGGGTCTTTCAGGGAGGCTAGCCAGCAGAGCGCGTGATGATCCGTGACAACACGGAATGAGCGCCCGTACAGGTATGGGCGAAACTTGGCGACTGCCAATACAAGGGCGAGGCACTCGCGCTCCGTGATGGAATAGTTGCGCTCGGCTGGAGATAGTAGTCGACTTGCGTAGGCTATAACACGGTCGTGTCCGCGTTGTTGCTGCAATAGCACAGCTCCTATGCCGTGTCCACTGGCGTCCGTGTGAACCTCGGTAGGGGCTAATGGATCAAAGTGAGCCAAGATTGGTGGCGTTGTAAGCAGTGTCGTAAGTTGCGAAAACGATGACGCTTGATCATATCTCCAGGTAAAAGACGCGTCTTTCTTCAAGAGGTCTGTGAGTGGGCGTGCAATGGTCGCAAAGTCCTTAACAAAGCGTCTGAAATACGAGCACAACCCCACAAAACTGCGGACATCCTTTGTGGTCCTCGGAACGGGAAAGTTCGTGACTGCACGAATTTTCTCTGGGTCTGGACGCACGCCTTGGGCATCGACAAGGTGACCAAGCACGGAAATTTGGCGACGAGCGAAGTGGCACTTGGAGGCGTTAAGCTGGAGTCCGGCTCGGCGAAAAACGTCCAAAATAGCTGACAAACGATCGAGATGCGAGTCGAATGTGGGCGAAAAGACAATAACATCGTCAAGGTAACACAAGCAGGTGGACCATTTCAACCCTTGAAGCAATGAGTCCATCATTCTTTCAAATGTGGCTGGTGCATTGCAGAGTCCAAAGGGCATCACCTTAAACTGATAAAGACCATCAGGAGTGATGAATGCGGTCTTCTCGCGATCCATCTCGTCGACGGCTATCTGCCAGTACCCTGACCGAAGGTCAATAGTTGAAAAATAGGTGGCACCGTACAGGCAGTCGAGGGCGTCGTCGATGCGAGGTAAAGGGTAAACTTCTTTTTTGGTAATTTTGTTAAGGTGACGGTAATCGACACAAAAGCGCCATGTTCCATCTTTCTTTTTAACAAGGACGACTGGAGACGCCCAGGGGCTGCATGAAGGCTCGATAATGTTTTTCGCAAGCATTTTGCCAACTTCATGTTGTAATATTGCACGCTCCGACGCCGACACACGGTAGGGGCGTCGGTGAATGGGGGTTGCATGGCCAGTATTTATGCGATGGGTGACAATGGTCGTTTGGCCTAAAGAGTTGCTGGCAAAGTCGAAAATGCTACGATAGCCCTCAAGAACGTGGCAAAGCGCTGAAGCTTGCTCAGACGTGAGGTCCGATGACACCATTTGCTCAATGTCGGCACCCCAAGAACGTGATGGAGTGGAACCACTGACTGAGCGGCAGCAATCGTCAACTCTGAAGGGCTCGACATGGTCATCTTGGAGAGCAGTAATTTTGGCCAGGGAGATACCCTGTGGCAGAACTTGGGTGGTGACTGAAAAGTTGACCAGTGGAAGGAAGGTGCGGTTTCTCTTAATCGTCAGAATCATATGCGGCACAGCAACCCCATGCGTAAGCATCACTGCAGGAATCGGGGCCACCATGTAATCACCATCAGGTACTGGCGGCGTGGAGGATAAGTCGACATGTGTGACGGAGTTAGGAGGGAGACGCGTGAAATCAATGCAGCAGAGGCTGGTTTGCGGTGGGCTAGGCGGGTCGGAAAAGAGGGGTAAATCGAGATGGAGAGAGCCAGCTGAACAGTCTATGAGGGCAGAGTGCGTGGCTAGAAAATCCATACCGAGAATGAGTTCATGAGGGCAATGTTCGATAACGGCGAAAAGAACGACAGTGCTTCTCTCCCCAATAGACACTCGCGCAGAGCACATGCCAAGAATTGCGGCAGTTCCTCCATCGGCGACTCGTACAGCTCGGTTGAGGGCGGGCGTGACAACTTTTCTAAGTCGGCGGCGAAGGTTAGCACTCATAATGGACACATGCGCGCCAGTATCTATCAACGCACTGACACGAACATTGTCGACAGTAACGTCCAAAAGGTTCCGGTTCGTTATTAACGTTAATCGAGGATTTCTTACGAAGGTCGTCAACGCAGCTCCACCTCCAGAAGCTGCACGGCCTAGTTTTCCGGTCGGAGATGCTGCGAATAGGTCGGGGAGGCAGCACGGCGTTGTGGGGGCGACCGGGACTGACGACGAGCAGGGGACGGTGACCGGTCGTAGCGAGGTCTGCTGAGAGGTGCTGTAGGAGCGGAAAATGTGGTCGGCGTTGATGAAGAAAGTGATGGGGACGATTGGCGAGCAGAAGTGGTGGGATACTGAGGTGCATAATGGGACGGTGGAGCCCAGCGGCTGCGGCAGTGACGTGCGATATGACCAACGCGTCGACAGTTGAAACATATGGGCCTATCATCAAGGGTACGCCATTGGGACGGATTGCGTTGTATGCGAGGAGCAGAAGGGGGACGAAAAGAAGGTGCAGCAGAGTATACGGCAGGTACAGGATGTAGGCCGACATTCGATAGCTCTTGACGAACGACGGCTTGTATCAAAGAAATCGTGGTCGGGGAAGGCGTAGGCGTCGGTAGTGGCGTGGCTACCGGTTGTGCTGCCTCGACCTCTCGACGAATGATGCGTGTGAGGTTGTCACATGGAGGGGCCTGGTGGAAGACGTCGTCACACGAAGAGGTGGCCGCTGTGTTCGGAAGGCGCACGATGTTTTGGGCTACACGGCGGGCTTTAGCTTGTTCGAGACGTCGGCATTCTTTAAGGATGTTGTCGATGCTCGAGATGTTGTTAAAAACCAGCAGGTTGAAAGCATCATCGGCTATGCCTTTCAAGACGTGGTTAACCTTTTCGTCTTCGGACATGGACTGGTCGGCCTTGGAACAAAGGGCCAAAACGTCAAGAATGTAGGAGACGTACGATTCGGTAGAAGACTGGGCCCGTGTGGCAAGAGTCTTCTTCGCAGCGAGCTGACGACCAGATGAATCGCCAAACAGGTCACGTATCTTTTCTTTGAAGAGATCCCAGCTCGTTATGTCGGCTTCGTGGCTTTCAAACCATGTTCGGGGAGTGCCGTCCAGGTAGAAAAGCACGTTGGCGAGCATGAGCGTGGGATCCCAGCGGTGAGTTGCACTGACGCGCTCGTACCGCTTCAGCCAAGTGTCGAGGTCGATCGTACCATCACCGGAGAAAGTGCCGGGATCCCGGAGGTGCGGGAGTGTGACGTAGGTGGTGGCTTGGACTGACGAGGGCGGCGTAGAGGAAGTACCAGCAGTCGAAGCAGTCGAAAGCTCACCGATGGTGCGACCGCTGCGCGTCTCCATCGAGGTACAGGGGTCGTCCCCCTCCACCAATAATGTTACGAGTAACTTCTTTAATGATCTATTTACAGCGCACAGAACTCGACGAGTAAGATGGCGCCAGACCAGCATCCAACGGAAAAACCCACTTCGTCCTCCTCTTTCTTGCAGCCGTGTTTAGCCGCATTTTCGTATCATTATGATTATGAGAGACGCCGTAGTGGAGGGCTCCGAAAAGTTAGACCACCTGGGATTATTTAAAGGTCACCTAAATCTAAGCACATGGGTCTACAGCATTTTGGCCTCAATCGGAAATGCAGCCGGCACAGCCGGGATTCGATCCCGCGACCTGCAGGTCAGCAGCCGAATACCTTAGCAACTAGACCACCGCGGCAAGACCTACTCCTATACTACTACTACTGCTAATAATTACTACTACTACTGCTAATTAATAATGTTAATGATAATTATATCTGGTATTTCACGTGCCAATCCACGATGAGGCTCGCCGTTGTGGAAGACTCGGAAAATTATGTCCCCCTGGTGAACTGACACTGCAGAGTACACGGGCCTCAATAATTTCCCCTCCATCGAAACACGACCGCCGAGAGCGGGATTGAAGCCGCTGCAATGAATGAGGAAAGGGGTTGTGGGCACTGGCACTGAATGGACAACGCCGCACGTGGAATATAATGAAATTGAATGGAATAACTTTATTTAGGATTTACGGGCTGTGTACTATCGTGTACCTGTCAGCTCCCTCGTGGGGAGAGATCGCGACTGGCCGCTCTGCCCTTTCGCTTGCACTTCGGACTGCCCATAATTATTTTTTCAATATCCTCGCTGTGCAGGAGTGCATCTAATTCGGACGACGTAACGTCTTCGTTACCCTAAAACACGGGGCGCCACCAGAAGATGTGCCCTAACATGACAGGGTCTAAGCAAAGCGCGCCGTGCAACAGCGGGTGGCTAGGATATGCCTCGACCTGCAAGAGCCTGAGCGTCAAAACACCCGATGCCTGTATATGGTGCACCAGCGCGCGGTAAGGTTTCTCGGTGAGTTCACGCTGACAGGGTGGTTGTCCATCTGGCCTAGGACAGTTGGAAGGGCTCATCTTCGAACCAAACAGTTGATGCAGTACGTAGTTCTTAACAGCGGTAATGAGGACGAGCCACGCGACCCCAGGAGGCAACACTTTCTTTTGGCCTGAGGGCTATTCCAACACGTAAGCTGACGTCGCTTTTTCGAAGAACCACATATATATATACCGCAAATGACTCGGTGATCATTAGCTGACCGGTGGTCTTGTGCCACAAACACTCGGCTGTAACGGCTCAGGTAGGTAGTAGGCGTCAGGCCTTACTATCTATGTGCGGTTGCGGTGGTGTTGGTACGTCCATTTTTGTGGTAAGAATGGTGCACTGGGCGAGTCGGGACTTTTCCCTTCTGGTCAGGGTACTGAACGTGTATTCGGTGGCTTTAAGCCGTGGTTTCATTGCTGCCTACAAAAAAAAAAAAAACCCACTGGCCTTCGTTGTCCTAGTTTCTGGTATGGCTGTTGTTTCGTTTTTACTTGGGCTCCAACTTGGGTAATGGGTTTTGCTGTGTATGAATGGTAGGTTCTTGAACTGCAAACTGATGTGCCACCTTGAATTACTCGCTGAGTCATGATTTTCACGTGCCATATTTTGCAAGTGGAAGGGTAACAAAACTGCAGTATTTAGTTCAAGCAAGATGAAAAAAAAAACACGTACACACACAAAACAAAAACTAACAAAAACAAGAACAACAACAAAAACATGACATATTCACGAAGTGAATGAAGATGATTGGGCGAAGCAGTGTTACCATCGTTGACACTTGCGACGCGCTGCTTTAACACAAAGAAGAACACATGAAAACCACAGGTAGAGTAAAGCGCTATCGTGAACAGCGGCGTATTTGATGGAAACCTGACATATACACAGCGGGAAAGAAATGAAGCGTGAGCCTGATTTTCGTGTGTTTTTCTTCGTGTTAAAACAGTGCGTCGCGAGTGTCAACTTCCTACAACCAACATAGCCCCTACCCTGGCCCTTCTAAGTGTTACCGTAAAGCACCTGTGGCATTGATCACTCACACATGATAATGAGTGACGAAGCGGTGCACAATTATTTACAATGCTTATTGATCATAACTGATATGTTGTGTTGAGTGGTTCCTTTCCTTTTTCCTGCATTCTTACTGCTTTGCGGTGTCGGATCTAGCCTGATTTTGGCAAATACGAGGTCTATATGCACGTTTTCTTGGTTATTGGTTGATTCCACTCATACCAATTGCATCGTAGAGCACATTGAGACGTCATCGGCTGCACAATCCCGTCGTTGTCCGTGATAATCATCGTCATCATCTTCATTGCCATCAGGGTCATCGTCATGGTCATGACGTGTAGTGGGTGCCTTGCATGATCTGTGCCGTGATGGCAGAAAGACAATGTGTGGTCTCTGGAACGCGCTTGGTCTCCATCGTCATCAGCATCATCGTCATCGTTAGCGGAGGCTGACGCAAACGCGAACGCCAATGCTAACGCCACCGGAGAAGCCTCGGGCATGCGGAGCATCACCCCTAAAAGTTTTATGGTCGAAGCTCCTTATGCAGTGGGTCGTGCGTTCGCGATGTATGTAGTAGCAGGGCGTCGTCGTCGTCGTCGTCGTAGTAGTAGTAGTAGTAGTAGTAGTAGTAGTAGTAGTAGTAGTCGCAGTAGTAGAATGTAGCGACCTCAAAATTTGTTTTTGGAATGTCTGCTGGATGGCGGTACTTCTATATGATGAATATATGATAAAAAGATGCGAGATAGTGGTATATACTTGGCGTGTTCATAATATGGACTGATAGAGGGACGGACAAGCAGACGGATGGATGGACGGATGCACAAATGAATGGATGGGCGCACGTATGGACGCACGGACGGACGGAAGCAAGAACGAACGGAAGGAAGCGCGGACGAACTGACGGACGCTTCGCCCCACTCATCATCATTCAGTCCGTGGATATGCTGCGATTTTTTTCTTGATCGTTGCGTCATAGGAATCGGGAACATAAAAGTGAACCATGCCGTCACATTAGCAGTTGATTGTTTCTGTATACTGATTGAAAGTGTGCTAATAGGGAAATTTAGAACCGAATTTAACCAAATAGAGATCATAACGAGTTGAACACAAACACATATTAAATACTATTCGAATAGTTATCGTATCGTAGGGCTATTATCTAAAAAATTGGTCTGAATAATACTTGTGACGCAGGAGACGTGATGGCTATACGATGAACCATTTATTTGTCTTCGTCTTCCTCCTTCTCTACTATTCCACCACACTGTTGTCGTGTGGTTCATCACACGCTTTTTATTTCAAGCAAATGTTAGCGGACATTAACATAGTAACATTACCGTTACATTTACGACCAAATGTTGCCACAAGTGTGTGAAATGAGGAGAGCTCACTAAGAGTGGTGCCTTCAGGGTACGCACGTGGCTGCTGCCATTGCCGCCGCACTCGCAGCTCAAGAAAAATTAAACGAAATGCGGGGAATACGACTCTTGAAAGGTCACGTAACCCTCGTTTTACTGTCCGAGTCCTCCAGCACTGGTACTGGGCCTAATCCACTTTTCAGATGAGAGCACTACAAATCGCACCTGGCTGCTCTCAGCACCGCGAAAGCGTTATCACTGTACTACTGGATGGCAGTGCTCCTACTCCTGTGCGACCACTCGAACACGTCAGCTTTGAAGACAGCACTTTCCGGGGCTTATGAGCGCTCCTGTTCTCCCAGTTGAATTCGCCGTTAAGAAGTTAAAAGAAAAGAGCGACCGCCGATGACGATGATCCCTAATAAAGCATTAGAGCTATGCAAGATGGGATCATCGGCAGCGCTGAGTCGTTCGTTAAACTCAGGAAAGTTACCCCAGAAATTATCTAGGATAATTCGAGGTTTGCTATATCTCTGTCAATGTTTGAAGTCGGGGCAAGAGTATTGCGGACACAGGTGTCGATGTCGGTGCCGGCGTGGGTGTCATTGGTTGTGATCGAGAAATCACCATCTTGTCCGCAACCGGAAAACGACGAACAACTCAAATAAAATAAATAAAATTTCTCTATTCCAGTGAGATTCGAAGCCAGACCGTCTGCTTTGCATGCAGGTGTTCTACCACAAAGTCGTGAGGTTTTTTCTATCGTTCATGGTATTTATTGAACTTAGAAATGGCAGTATAATGCAACAGAGTTGAACTGAAATGTTCCTCCTTCTATTGCGACACAGTGACGAGCATGCAACGTTTGAAAAATCACCATCTCTAGAACGAATACACCAAGTAACAGTTTTTCCACAATGTTGTCTATACCAGTAAGGATACCTCACCAACGCAATTACGCCCTTCTAGCTGAAACTCAATTTCCTCGTATCTATCGCCTAATGAAGTTACCATTAGAATGAAGCGGGCTGTTGAAGAAATTTGAAAAAAAAAACGCTTTGTGAATGTCATGTAGTAGACGTAGTCTCCTTGACGCATCGTATATTCCGCGGCAGAAGCGTATAGAATCGCGCCAGGCATCAAAAGACGTGAATTGAACAAAGTGCTTCAAAGGGCCTTTAGCAAATGGTTTAAAGGTCTACCCATTACAAAGCGTTCCGACGTATTTAATCACGAGCAGCAGAACCATCAACAAAATCAACGGCTGTGTAGGTTGGCGTGTCGCCCTTTACGGAGGTGTAATGGGGCTCTTCGCCGATTCGCAATAGTAACTATAAGGCGCGATGGGCACATAAAAACAATGCTTGCAATAGGCATTCGATGATACAGAAAACGGCCAATGTTACGCGCACGGAATGGTTGAGGCATGCGCCGGGAACCGAAGCAGGACAGCAGTTCCCAAGGCACTGCACACGCGGCCTGATTACGCTATCGCGACCCACTCTTGTAGGCGAAACCCAAGCGCTCTCCACATTATTCTTGAAGCTATGGTCTGATATTCATTGGCTAAGAATACATTTTAATGAGTTTTTGTACACAATATCGTGTGCTTTACAGCGGGCATCGCGACTGTTCTTACTGAGTATAAGTGGACGTTGTATATGCGCGCTGTAAACGTGCACGAGAGACATCGATTCTCAGATTCATCGCCATTTTCTTAACGGGAGTCACGACATCGGCGACGTGGGCGGCTGGTAGGAGAGGCTGGCGCAGGCGAACAGTGCCACCGACATGGTCTTCAGCAGCACCAGCAGGGTGGCCATGTTGCGGCTCAGCGCTGCGTTGTTGTAGATGGCGCAGTTGCCGGACTCGTTGGCCTCGCCGTTGAACACGGAAGACCAGATCTCGCACGCCATGTCCACCGTCTTTCCGAAGATGAGCGGCGCCGGGATGGTGCCTGCGGTTGGCGGGAAGGAGATGATCTCACAATTTATTTATTTATTTATTTATTTATTTATTTATTTATTTATTTATTTACACTGTTAGCCAAAAGACCGATACAGGGTAGAGTACTGAAATACAGTTCACACATTGCTCACAGACACAAGCACTACACAGTGAAATCAGGACAGACATTGCATGTGACAGGTTTAAACAAAACCACACCATACAGGCCACAGAAATCGTATTGAAAACGAAAACCGAATCTAACTGAAAGTACAACGTGGAAAAGTATTCAAGTTTTGGACATTATATTAACCAACATTGAGCGGAGAGTAACACAATCGCATGCACAATACACTCAATATGTACACTGTTCCACATGCTTCAAACTATAATGATCAAAATCCGGAACTTTTTTATCACTATGTATAACTATTTGAACTCGTGTGAAAGCATACAAACCGCTTATAACTGGGGAAAAAGGAAGGTAATAACGCTTATATATGGTTACGTAGAAGAATAGGAGACCAGTACCATTTTTTCAAATTCTTCTGAACAGTTAGCTTTAGTTATACTGTGCGGTAGCACGCTCCACCTTTCAAACGTGGGGATTGAACGAAGCTTTACTTGAGTTCAATGGAGCTTTACTTGAGCGCAAATGAAGAAAGCCCATAGTAAAAAGAAAAAGCTAGCGTGAAATGGAAATAACTATGTTGCAGCTGGTTTACCACCAGCTGCAAAAAAGGCGAGGCGCTCAAAGGAGATTTCAGCCCATTTTTACGTCATGCTGGTGCGTTTATTGCGAATTTATGCTTATTGAGGATGTCGTGTAGAATGCAATATCATTTGGCTGTGCTTTGTTCTTTGAACTACAGTGGCTACGATTTGATTTACTGTGTACATGATGTCGTGAAACTTCTCTGGCGCAATACTGCGCTGTTCGGAAAATGTCTTCAGTTTTTTGAAGTGCATCATGGGACTACGCGAAACATCCGTTTTTTTTTTTGGCACAGACGCATGCGTTTTTCGTCACAACCAGTACTGCATTGTAGGCCTAAGTTGGCGGCTGTTGCAAAAGCTGTGATTGTTGTTGTTGCTAAGGCCATGGCACCCATTGCTAAGGTGAAGACTCCGGCTTGCCTCAAAAATATACATGGGTCGCCATTTGGATTCGACGTTGTGTGACGTGGTGAAGAATCACGTAAAATAATATTGCGGCCTCGGTGATTAAATCATGGAGGTTGTGTTGGTGGAGCTGATGACGAAGGTCGCACTAAACTGTACTGCAAAACATGAGGGCAGTGTTAGGTGAATTCCGTTTTCTTTGGTTTGTCATTCTTCTTATTGGTCAGATACTGCTCAAGTATATATTGCGCGGTTCCATCAAATAAATCTTGTTGTAAGTCAGTGCCGCCGTCTGTCTCCTTCTTTTCTTGTCCCTCGTTATTGGCGCTATTTTTATGGGAATAATGAGGGCGTGATTGTTTAAGCGATCGCCATGGATGTAGAAAACATGGTATGGTTGCCACGTATGTTCGTAGAACTAATACGTCGTATAGAATAAATTTAGTTCAACTGAAGTTAGCATTAAGGTGAATGTCGTTGCCGTGGGGGAGTGCTAAAAATTCTCACAACCAAATGGATTATGGAAGTGACGATTACTGAAGTCGTATTTTACAGTATAATGAAGTGGCAAAATTGTATGGTTTGATCGTTATACCGATTATCGTTAAATTCGGGTAGCAAAAAAAAACAAAGATGATACCCACATGTTTGACCAAGCAGTAGGTTTAGTTACTCACGATAAGTGAGTCGGTTCAAACAATGCAAGTCATTCTAAAGAGCAATGATAACTTGACTAAAGGCTATGAAATAACAGTAAAATAATTTAAACGTGCTCTCAGTATAGTTGAAACATCTGATAAAAAGTTGGATTCTGGAAGACCTCTGTAGCTTTGAAGATTGAAGAAATTGCAGACAGTGAAATCCTGTACGTTCTTCTTGATCCATTGCAGCTTAAGACCCTGCCGAACATTTGGATGAATTACTCGATTCCATTGTAGACATATCGCCTTGGCCGGCGTAATCTTTCACGAATGCACAAATGTGCGAAGACGCCTCTCAGAAACCATTTCCAGGTGCTGTGTGCATGCGCCTTAGCGAGCTTTTTGGCGCTTAATTGAATACGTAAAAACACTGATTGAAATAAAAAAGCAAAAACGTGACCACGTACCCAACAACCGGATGCAGACCCATTGTACTCCTAATGCGAACGACTTCTGCTTTTCTGTGACACACCTGCAACGAAACATTTCGCATCAATGTGGCTCCGTTATGGAAAGGCGATCAAGGAACCTAGCTGTTCAGTACAAGCCAAGTTCCTCGACGACCTCTTCGAAACTAACCCGAAGAGCATTTTCACACTACTCAGCACGTTTGAAAGGAGAACAACCGATCATGCTATCGCAGGCACATCTTCAATCACAATGCGCGGCAAGACCAACACTAACTGAACTCAGCCAACTTTCTACGCTGCATATCGTATGCAGAAAATTTCGGAAAAGCAAAAAGCAGTGTGCGTGGCGAAGTTTTTTTTTCCAGGGGTGAAGCTCGTTATGGCGTGGCTTGTGCGTCCCCCGTTGTCATCGTGCGTAACCGCCGTGGCACATAACTGAGAGAGCGGGTATGTGCCACAGGGGAGGGACGGGTATGTGCAACAGGGGAAGGAGAAGGAGATAGAAGGAGGGGAACTAGATGGACGGACGGGCGCATGGACAGACAGACAGACAAGCAGACGGACGGATGGACAGACGTGCCGACAGACACGCGGACGAACGCACGGATGGACGCACGAACGGACGTAAGCAAGAACGAATGGATGGGCGGAAGCGCGTACGGACTGACGGACGCTTCGCCCCACTCATCATCATTCACTACGTGGATATGCTGTGATTTTTTTTTCTCACGTCTTCACTGTACATTTCTATTTATATTACGGTGTTCGATGCTTATCATCACGTTCACGTGTCCTCTATAACGCGGCCATTTTACCAGTCTTCCGATATCACGTTCCGGAAGACAGCTGCGTCAGTACGCCTCGCCATAGCCCTTGTAGATGAAGAGTTAGCTTTTCTATCGGAGGTTAGATAATCATGGTTGCCTGATGTTATAAGCTGCTTTACTATTGTGTATCCGTCAGGCTTTGCCCATTTTCGCTGTGCATTTTCTGTTGTCGATTTGTGCTTTATATTGAATATGGCTTATGAGCAATATAGAACCTAGCGCATGTGCTCCCTCCGTCCGTCCTCGTAGAGCAAACACTATTTTTGCCTCGATATCACGCTATCCAAGAGCGGCAATCATGTGCTTTTCTAGTTCGTCAAAATGACGTATAAGGCAGACGCTTGGAACAGTTCGACAGTGTGACGTCAGACAAATGGGTCGTTGGGTCTCGTTGCTGAAACATCTTCGAGGTTACGCAGGGCCCTGACTACAATAGGGGTAAAACAAGAAGACACAATCACGTTTGTTCGCGTCGCCCTCTTTGGTTGTAGGCGTACGTGTGCAACACTGTGACCTCTTGAGGGTGACACCATCATACTTGAGACAGAGAGCAAAGGACGAACGAGTAAGTGCGATCGCATTGAGCACCACAATCTACGGCTGATAATATAGCCAACCTATCGGCAGCTTCAGTCGGACGACGTCGCAGCTAACCATCTGGCATTCGATTCACCAAACGGCAAGTTCTAACATTTAGGATTACCGACCTGATGGTGACGCTGATGCCGGGTGCGCTGATGAAGAATGTGCTGAAGAGGCAGAAGAAAGTGGCCGCCATGTAGAAGAAGTACGCGGAGCACTCCTGCGTGCAGCGTATGCGCTCGGCCTCCACAACGTCGTCGGCGCTGTCTCCCTCCAAGGTGATGCAGTCGCAATTGGTGTACAACTGCACGCGAGGGTCAAGATTTTTAAAAATTTTCCACGACTCTAACCAGGAACGTAAGCAACAAGTGCTCTTAAAAAGGAGGACAAAGGAGGGCTTAGACATGACATGAGCTCCGAATGTCGTGTTGTTGCTCATTTAATGTTATGTCGATTAGTAGAAACATCAAAGCACGGGCCATTTAGTACACACTGATAGTCGTACTGTCGTCTCACGTGTGCCGTGTCAGCGCTTGGGTAGCATCCGAGTGTTGCATTAATCCCATTTCAGGTGTGTTGTGGGCTTATACTCACAATGAATCATTTATAAGTTGCCCAATTGCCAGTACTATTCACTAGAATAGAGAGAGCGCTAACGCTGAACGTGTTATCATTTTGTGATTGTAATATCATACAGCATCGCTGTGCTTGTACTGCCCTTAACAGCAATCGTCCGAAATGGATTTCAACCAGATAATGCTTTATGAAACGACTGCAATAGGGAACCCTCTCATCTCATCAAAAAGTTGCTGTTAACTGCACTGAAATACTGTGGCTGCGTTAGTATTGGTAAACAGAAAAGAAAGAATCGAATGCAGATGCTATTATGCAGATCAAAATATACAATAGGCGTAATTTTGTGTTTCAGAGTCTTGCCTACTACATTGCTTTATGAAGAAGCAGGCGTCCAGTTAATTAGATGTATTCGTTTCTCCGGAGAAAAAGTATTCTTTCAGAAAACAAGGTGAGACTATTTATACATGATGCGTGTTACTGGAATCAGCGCTAGCACTGCATTGTGGTTTTACCCGCCGGCCAACTGATTTTGGGTGAAAGAAAAATTAACAGCATAGCTATAAAAACGATAATGTACGCTATGACGCGGGTGCATGTCGACCGCGTCATTGTTTCAGCGCAACGCAAGTAGACTTTTGTCAAGCGGTGAAGCGAGCTGATCGGTTGTGCAGTTATTCCAGATGTGTACGATTAGATGGTTTTGTGAGCGGTGAATGCTCATCTCTTTAGTTTGCGTGTGCAATTATCCCATCGACTTGTGATGAATTCCTATAGTCTACTAGTCTTCGATGATGCCTGAGGGGGCAGGACGTAATTGCCCCCCACTTTAAGGACGTGCATCCCCTCCCACGCGACAATTAGCGCGCTTAAGGCTAAGACACTGACCGTGGTTCCGGCGACGGGATCCTGGGTCTCGTTGCGGCAGCCGGCTTGGCACGGTGACATGTACATCTTCAAGTCCCGACCGCAGATTGGATTGAAGCTGAGCGGGCACATGCATTCGCTGCTGCACTTGGACGTGAGGACGCTGTGACATAAAGCACGGCATGACGAGCGTTATATACAGCGTCAGCAGCGCCGTCGCTGTGACTGTTCAATTGAATATTATTAGAGTCAGCACGGTGGCTGGCTGATCATACCGATCCCTTGGCAACAACCTTTACGGTATACTTTAGTATGCTCGTTTTTGATTGTTACAACTTCATTTTGAACGTATTACATTTGGATACAAGTTCACAGGCGACTATGCTTTACTAAGCACGCTAGAAAACATGATCTCTTCGCACATGCCTTGTTATTTTTTATTGTTCCTATGAAAATAACGGTCAGTTTTTACCCCCGTCTAGTGCTGGGTTAGAGACATACCAAGGCTAAATTTAAAAGGAAATGAGTCCAACCAATATTCCCCAGCGAGAATTCTATCCTTGCCGCTATTTCACTCAGCAGGACCAAAATATCACCTGGAAAGGTTTGTTCGAAATTGCTGCCGAGTTTTGCATGCGCCTGTTGGAAGCGCTCACACCTTATTTGGCTCAAAGAAAAACTTCGGCACTCTCTACTTTAAACCTATAGCCGTGATCGGAACAAACAAACACACACACACACACACACACACACACACACACACACACACACACACACACACACACACACACACACACACACACACACACACACACACACACACACACACACACACACACACACACACACACACACACACACACACACACACACACACACACACACACACACACACACACACACACACACACACACACACACACACACACACACACACACACACACACACACACACACACACACACACACACACACACACACACACACACACACACACACACACACACACACACACACACACACACACACACACACACACACACACACACACACGCGCACACACACACACACACACACACACACACACACACAATAAAGGTGCCATTTTATACGGCAGTATGTGATGGATAGGCAGATATTGATAACAGCTCACTACTTGAAAACTCACGTGTAACCGTGGTAGCACACTTTGTCAACAGCTATGCCAGCTACATCCATTGGATAATTATGGAAACGTCACACGGTCTTCTGTATGCAACCGAACCAAGGCAGCTTCGTACATGAGGCTATAATAAGCCAGGAGGAAGAGTTCAGCCAAATGGCCTTTCTCTTTTCTCTGCATTTTTCTTACTTGTCTTTCTTCCACCTTTTCAGTGTCTTGCATATCGTTCTGTGCCTCTTTCGTTCCTTTTTTTACTATTTTCTTCATTTGTTTTACTCTTGAATCTTTCAAGTTTATTTCTTGTTTTCCCTTGCCTGGTCTATCGCCGCTTTTTAATCCTTCTACCTTTTTTCTGTTTTTATCACTATAACTGTGTCAGTGTTCTTTCTCTGCTTACTTATCTCGCTTTTTATCTTTTTCCCTATTTTTTTTTCGTCTTTTTCGTGTCTGGTTCTTTCCCACTCTCTGTATGCCTTTGTGTCTCTACGATGTACGTGTTTATTCTATTTTTTTCTCATTCTATTTTATCTTTCTTTTGACGACCTTTCTTCCCCCTGTATTCTTTCAAGTGTTTCACGTGCTCAACTTCGTCGAACAGAGTCCTCATTCAGCGTTCGCAGCTGCTGTACTTGGCCGAGGCGCTTGCCCAGTTCCAGTAGCACATACCTACTCACGCTGTTTTGCTCTACCGGTGCCCAAGTCACCGATAGCTCGAAGAGCTTCGCTGTTAAAATTACGAATACGTGAATGGCGAAGTAACTGTGCAAGAACACTCACTTTAAGCAGTTACTGAACGCCGCTTGGTTGATGACCACAGCTCCCTTCGGGTAATCACTGCCAGAACTCGTTTTTTTCCCCTTGCGTAGCTTACGCGTCCTAGAATCGTTGATGCCTTGTTGTTCTCTCGCGCCGTATACGTTAGGTTTAGTACCGTGTAATCAATGCTATATAGAATAAGAGTACAGCGTGCAGACGTGAACAACTCACATCTTGTTGTCCACGTCGATGCCCTCGAACTTTATGTCCGGGCAGGAGCTGAGCAGCGCAAAGAACACGAACCAGTTGAACACGGAAGCTACGGTGCACATACGTATAATGCTGCCGCAGCTCAGGTTCAGCTTGGAGACCACGTAGCCGCCCACAAAGCAACCAAGGCACGCGCTCGGAATGCCTATCATGCCTGCGAATGCCGTTACGTCACACCAATGAGTCGCACTTATAAACTGCGTAGGAATTCGTATATTAAAGGGGCCCGGCCACAGGCTTTGAACGTGGCCAGAAAGCGCTGCTGATCGACAGCCGAGGCTTCCGAAAACTTGATAGAACTGGTTTCACAGTCAACAAGAAATGGACCTCTCTTCTCTCGACAGAGGATGCCATATTCTAAGATGGCCGAGTTTTCAACACAAATGTCCGCGGCCCTATTTGAGCATTCTCAGCGTCACAATTAGCGTGGCAGCACCGCGTTGCCTCGATATGCACGCACTTTACCGTATAGTGCGAGAATTGCACGCGACACATAAATACAGGAGCGCGCTCGCGATCACGCTGAAATTAAGCGGTGTGTTTAGAGACAAAAAAATCAGCAGGTTCAATGTACCATGCGAATGATGGTTATGCGAATCATGGGGAGCGAAAGTGACGGCAGTGTGAATTTTTATTGAACGAAATGTTACGAAACGATGGTTATAGTATGTATTATGTTGCGCGCACAGACTTATGTTGAACACCCATATATGTTTTATATAGCCAGTTTTTTTTGCAGTCTTCTCACGATTCCAACAGAAACATGTGTTGTGTACCAACCCCAAAAGCGGTAAGCTGATATGTAATGCTCGCGAGAATGATAGCCCTGGTTATTGCTACCAAGATAAACTTCAGTGTATGACACTTATGTGACGTGTACAACTAACGTCAACCCGACATGATGCCTTTATTCTGAGAGTACATATGTAATGTTTACAAAATTAGATAGCCATTCTTGCAACCAAAATTTACGTTTCACCGCCATTGCGCACTCGTAGGGTCATTTTCCACAGCCATCTCGAGACCTAGCATGAACTGTCGCAGAGAATGCTTGGGTGGGACTCAAGCTGGTACTTTGACTTTTCATTTTTTAAATTCGTTTGGTTAATGCTGTCGAAGTCACTCTTTCTCGACGCTCTCGCACTAACACTACCAGTATCTGTTCTCGCCGTTCCTATAGGTACATAGTAACTGTCGACCACCTGTAGCTTATACAAGCATACCGCGGCCCGTGGTAAGCGGGTGTGTGGCGGGTCGGGCAGACAAAGTACGTTTGACGAGGTACGCGACGGGATCTTTACGTTGTTCAGCAGGCAGAGGTATCTGTCCAATCCTCTTATTCACTCATACTAATTTTGGCCCATGCCGAGCTAAGGGGGTGATCACGAGAGCACCCAGACATATAGGTGGCTGGAGGGATAGATAGATAGATAGATAGATAGATAGATAGATAGATAGATAGATAGATAGATAGATAGATAGATAGAAACGCTCAAAGCATCTGCAGTACTGAAAAAATGCTTTGCATTCAAAATTTAAAAAGAAAACGACTGCAGGTCGTGACGCGTGCGTGACCTAAATTTCACCCGTGCCATCCCTTTCTTTTCCAGAGCCTTTGTCGGGGCGAAAGATGAAACACACAGCGTATGCGAAATTTATTACGCCAGTCGCACTTGTAAGATCGCAAACATTTTTGCGCTGGTTGATTTGAGACGTCAGCCACAATATGACGTAGTCACACGACTTCGTAGGCTTGATAAAAGGTGGGCCGATCAAGGACGCAGAGCAAAACCAAGCTAAGCGCCTGGAGGCAACGCAAGGGCATGTTAGGTGCTGGAACCATTCGGTGGGTGGCGGGTAACGTTCATTACATCGATTTAGAAAAAAAAAGTTGATTTCGCCTGCGAGTCGCCTTACGTGAGAGCACAAGGGACGGTGTAAGTTCTGCGTTCCGACATGTATACGATCCAAATTATAATGACCTTATCTGGGCACGAACAGAGGTGCAAGGAACGGTGGACGTGCACAAAAAAAAAAACAGAAAAGAAGGTCCAAACAAGCAAACTACAACTACTGTCTCGGAATTAGTAGCACTAACCACTGGTAGTATACGGAGACGTTTAAGGTATGTAAATGTCGTACAATCGCAGTTACTCACGGTGATTGTGTCAGATATGCCATTTCGTTCTATATAGACGCAAGTAGATTCAGTTGGGTCAGCAAACTGACTTGCGTTAGTGTTAAGACGTTTCCCTTCATAGCAAATTTGAAAGAACCAATTGATGCCATGCGGAAACATAGACACCAGACGACTTTTATATCACCACTTTTGATAACGTGCCAATTTTTGTCTTCCTAGTGTCAAGGTGAAAGTTCAGGGGAAGATGTACGTGGCATTGGGAGACGAAAATATCCTTGAAAAGAGAATGTCGCCGAATCTTCTAGCAGCTTTGCTTGCTCCAGCATTTTTTTTTGTGGTGTTGTAGGCAAAGTAGCTCGATAGACAGCAAAGCCGCATATTTCGCTCACCAAGCAGGAGTGCCGCGTTGGCCGAGGTCATGCCGAACTCGGACTCGAACAGCTTTGCGGCGAAGTTCGAGTAGCCGGAGCCAAGCATCGCTGCGAAAGAAAAAAAAAATATGCGTAACAGCTTTGTAACATCTGAACTTGACAGTGCAGACCAACGACATGGAACGTGAAGTCAGAGTTGCACCTGACGGATGAAGCGTCGATATCGACATTAGTAATTTTAACAACTATAAAACGTAATGCAAAACTCTCGATGGTCAGAATGTAGTGCACTGAACATTGGCGTGCCAATGAATTTTCGCTATCTCTGTTGCCCTTCGATCCCACAGCTTAGAATCACATTGTTGTTCAGGCCACCACGCTGGCAGCAATGGCTAATATTCTCTTTGGGTGTATCTATAAATTTCAGAATGATACGCACGGCCTCGGTCATCTCAACACGCTAACTCGTATTGGCTTCACAGAAGACATAGTTATGACGATACTAAGCTGACTTTAGCTCGTCTAAAATTTTAGGAATGCACGCACTATCTCTGCCAAAACCATCTGATTTATTCAAACTAAAGAAGCGCATTGATCTGATACCTGATGTAAACACCCCCACGCCAATTCCAAATGGTGGCCAAGGCATCGCTGGTGGGTCGCACAGGCGCAATCGCTAACTGCATATCCTGCACGACAAAACTTTGTCTCTACAAGCCCCCGTAACTCAAGTGCCTTGTTTGGAGTATGAATGCCTAGAAGACAGGCACCAGAAAAATGTGGCACAGTAGCAAGCCGGTGTGCAAGCCGGTCTCGCTTCTGCCGTCTGGTGAATATATCTGACGGTGTTGTACCTCCGGAAACAAGGTTAGAGAAGGATCAAACAATTTCTTTATCGTGCGTCATATGGACAATTTGAATTCAGAACAAAGTAAATGCTCCAATAACAGGCAAAATGTGAATGAATTCCGTAAATGGGGTAACCAGCGGTGGCAGTGACGTGCACTGCATAAGGCACACAGACACTTTTATTTGAAGTCTCGCGACGTTTGACGTGCGCATCCTTACTCTTTTCGCGCGAACACTTAAACCACGAAGCGAAGCTAATGAGACAGCGTGCAGTTATACGTCTCGCTGACCGAATTACGGCGCGCGCGAACACGGTCTTCCAAGCCGCTTTAGCGCTCTCGCTCGCACCAAGCTGCTGGAGCGTGAACGCGTCCATAGCGTTTCTTTGTCTTTTATTTTCATTTGAACCATCGTGACGCCTGGCGTGTACTCCCTTGCTCTGTTCGCGCGAGCGCTTACGACGACGAAACGTGGCTATCAGACAGCGCGCAGTTATACGATTTTCCGACTTAATTTATTACGCGACCTTTACAGCGCTGACTGCCGAATATGAAACAGAGTGTAGACTACTTTCCGTAGGTCACCTGGGCACGGCCATATTTTGCTGTTAAGCCGATGATATCTTGCTTTTGCATATTGCGACGTGAATTTGAGGGCATGAAACATGATACGCAGGAATAGAACCACATTCATGCATATGCGTCTACTGTATCATTGTTTGTTTAGTTGCTAAATATACAAATCACAAAGGTTAACAGCTTAACATGGCGACACTGAAACCCATCCGTGAAATTTCTGATTAATGTATACGTACTCTTGCCCAAACAAATTCGCTTTCAGCGACACTCATTGTTGATAGTTGAAGCGCACGTTTTAGTTAACAGTTATCGGCTAAGTTCTGGTGAGCTTACTCTCGACGGTGGCGGCGAGGCTGATGTAGAGGAACGTGTAGTTCTTCAGCAGGTAGCGCACGGCCTTGGGCATGTCGCCGAGTCGCACCTGCACCGAGTCGCCCCTGAGCGCCCGCGCGTCCACTTCGAGCGGCTTCTGGACCACCTTCGCACCCGGCAGCCTCTTGGGAAAGCCGAATATGGGAACGCAGAGGATCAGCGACAGGGTGCCGGTAATCACGAAGCCTATCCACCAGGCGCCCACCCAGACGGTGCTGGAAGGCGACAGGCCGATGCTGCGCGTATACCGCCACGGTGAGTGTGTACAGGTGTAGAAATGAGGTATCGGTAATTGTTGACGCAACAGCCCCACAGTTCGGACAGAACATTACACAGTCAATCATATTCATGGCCATGGCGGCCGCGTTTCGACGAGGATCAAAGGCAGAACACCCGTGCATTTATGTTTTGGTGTACTTGAAAAACCTCAGCTGGTAAAATCTAATACGGTCTCCTTTACTACACCATTGCTTGTATAATCGTGACGTGGTTTAGGGATCGCCAAGGTCAAACCATTTTCAATTTCTTGATGCGCACCGATGTTGCTGATGCGTACCGAACTTAAAAAAAGATGTGCAATGAAAGTTTTTTTTTTAATTTTGACTAATAGCCAGGTGAATAGGCAACATCCCTAGTGCTCGTCTGCACGCGGATACATTTCTCTTGCGGCTGCTGTTCATTTTGGGTCTCCATGTCGTAACGTGCGAGGCAATCGCTGTGCTGGCGTTTCGCTAAGTTTTTGCGATCGTAGGACAGAAGAAGGCTAACGCAAGTGTTTCATGTAAGAAAGAGGGCCACACAAAACAGTCGGTGAACTAACTTGATCGCAAGAAACTTTGAGCAGTTCTATCACCTACCTGTTGCCAGTCATTTTCGCTCTCTATAAATTGCCAAATCTACACACCGAATTCCTGGCATTTCAACACAAGAGCGCACCTCGTTCTCACCTAATACACAAGTATCAAACGATGAGATTTAAAATAATGATGCCCATGGGTATCATTTACGTCCCAGAACCAGAATGCGATTGTGAGGAATACCGTAGCGGAGAGCTCGGGCAATTTCGACCACCTGGTGTTCTTTAACGTTCACTTCCACCGTAAAGTAGCCGGGCGTCTACCATTTTCGCCTCCATCGAAATGTGATCGTCGCGGTGGGGATCGAACCCGCCACCTTCGGGTCGGAAGCTGAACACCGCTGCTCCACCACGGTGGACAACAATGGCATTGCTATTCCGACATTCACCTCGCGGCGTCTACATTGAGGTCAGTGTACGTCTTCAGGAACGTTCCACCCAGAATGAAGCCGATTGCTGGCCCCATGATGGCTGCGGTGTAGTACATGCCTGTGGGCGAGCGAAAAAAATAATACGAAATTGTCAGACGCTGTTTTCCGGAGCTTCTTTGTGCACTAAATTGAATTCTACGCACGAAGCAAATTCATACATCATTATATACTCGTGTACTGGCTGTAGTTCTTTATCTCCTTTTTTCGAGGTTTGTGTTGAAAATCACCGGTGTGGCCTTCAACACGGAAGAAATGACAAAACCTCTTTTATTCAGTGACCGAGTAGATCGGTATAGTTGGAACATATTCATCCTCGTAGGGAAGCTCTAAACTACCCACGGAGAGGAACAAATAAATGATATGTATAACTGGAGTTTAACGTCCCAAAACGGCGATACAATTATGAGAGACGCTGTAATGGAGGGCTCTGCGAGTTTCGACCACCGTTAGTGCACCTAAATCTAAGTACACGGGCCGCAACAAAACACTTTCGCTTTTATCGAAAATGCCACCGCTGCCGCCAGAATTTGATTCCGCTATTTTCGGATTAGCTGTCGAGCGTCATAGCCACTAGACCATCGCGGCGGGGCGACAGCAAAAAACACAGGACGCAAGAGCTTGTGACGTGTTGTTCTTTCTAAATGTTCCTGTGTAGTTCTGCGTTTCCTACGAAGATGTTTCTTCTATTCTCTCAGATTTTCAGCACTACTTGCCGTCACTGAGCTGCAGTACTCGTTCATACTGGGCAAATCGAAAAGCAGTTGCTGTCACGTGGTTGCAAGAACGTCATTTCTCGTCCTCACTAACGCCCTCCTCTTTGCTCGCCGAGTCCCTAAACCCACCTCTGTCCGAGATGAACTCGTGCTCTAATCTATATAGAATATGATAGAGTCACCGTCTATGAAGTCAACCCACGCTTCAAACATTTAGTGGCTGATTTACACGAGGGATACCCTCATCCGCCATACAGTCGGCTCTGCTTCGTGCATGGCAGCGCCTCGCAGACATTAGCTAATTCCCGGAAGCTGCGCTTTTGCTACGTGAAGGGGCCGAAAACCCGACCCGGTTGCCTTATTTTGCCCCTAAAGAAGATTGTCGGAAAGCTTGCACCACAACAACCGATAACACACCTGTGACAAGAACTAAGAGTTTGGCTACTACATGGGTGAGCTTTAATTTGATTTTGGGGGGAATTGATGACAAAGTTCTGGATGTCATTATTACATAGGTGTGACCATTACGCGAATATATCTGGTATATTGGAACCACAGAGCAAAATTTGAGAGTGGCTGCGTACTTGTTCAGTTAAGCTGTGGCACCACGCTGAATAATCAAGCAACCCTGCAAACCCGAGTAGAAATATGTGAAACCACTTCGGCAACCACCGAGTCAGGGCACTCTAAAAGTTATATGCATCCTGTTTAACCATGGCCTACTCCATACGAACACTGAGTTCTGGAGTTCTCTGCGACACGGTAATAGATTCACGCTCGAAATGCCTGAGCACAAGTAACAGAGGCTGTGAGCCGTTTTCACGATGCAGATGCCAGGTTCTCAATTATGTAATATATCCAAGTTCGCTTTCTCTACAAGAATTTTTCTTGGCATCAATGCAACCGACATATTTTTACGCGATAGCTTGTTTCGCAGAAATTCCGGCGTCGCTATCGGCGTCGTTGGTTGTTGGGGAAAAATTGTCTCATGCGTGACCGAGAAATCGAGGACGATGCAAACGAAATAAATAATAAAAAATTCTGGGTCAGAGTGGGGACCAAACCAGGGTCGTTAGGGTTCAAGCGGGGATCGAGCCCACGTCGTTTGCGTGGCAAGCGGGTGTTCTATACTGCACGGCCACGAGACTGCTTGTGAATACAGCGAAAAGAACTTCCTCTGCATAGAAATGCAGTGAAAGTAGCTTTCATTCACAAACACACGCGTCCTGTATACATACTTTCCAATGCAACACAAAATATAGCAGCAATAATGCGTGGTACAAGCATCCATTGGCAGTGGACGTCAGAACGCGTGATTATCATAATAGCTTCGTGGTTTTAAAGCCGGTCACCCACCACAAAAGGCACACACGCTGCTGCGCCTGTGACCTTATGGCTACGTAGTGGGTGCATAGCAAGTTCAAAAAGATTTCATGCCCCAAATGTTCGAAGTACGCATTAGGAACAGTGTATCGCTATAGCGTTCAACTCCCAAAAGTGAAGCTTTAGGGCCCCCCAATTCTTTAGTGTTCCGACTCTAAAGGACTGATTCGTAGTTGACTCTTACTGTAACCTTAATTGACTACGCAAAAAACCCCAGGTGGTCGAAATTTCCGAAGCCCTCCTCTACGGCGTCTCTCATAATCATATGGAGGTTTTTGGACGTTAAACCCCACATACCAATCAATCAAAAGGTCATAATCAGCAGATGACACTCGGCTTGAGTAGACGTACCAATGTACCAGCTGGACTTCTGGGCGGACAGATTGTCGTCCATGTAGGCCACCGAGAGCGTGTAGAAAGGCACCGTGGAGCAGCCGTGCACGAGGTTGGCGAGCATGAAGATGAATCGGTAGTTTCGAAGGGAGCCGCTAGATTCGTACGCTGGTCCACTGGCGTACGGGCATAGGTCTTTCAGCGGTCGGCTAAACCTGGGTGAACAAGATGACGCAGCGAAAACAATTGGAATTGCCGGGGCTTCTATGGCACATTAAGGGTTGATTACATGATTGTGAGTAGCAATGTTGCTGTTGGCTATCGCGACGGTGACTATCACACAGTTCTCGAAGGCTTGACGTGCATTAGATGCATTTCATCAGATCAATTGAAACACGGTCGCTCACCAAGTGGGAAGAACCAAACGACGTAGTCTAGAATAAGAATACCACATCTGCTACATAAGTCACTGCCGTGTCGATGCATTAATAACCTTATACGTTATGAATTTTTAGTCAGTCTTGTTGAAGATTTTAGTAACCGTGAATCGTAAATATCAGTGTGCTTTCTTATAACTGTGGCTAAAGCAAAATATTTATGACCGCATACCGAAGGACGAGGAAGGCCGAAATATCATTACAATTGCAGACAATGTTCAGGTACATTATAAACTAGGCAAGCAATTGGTTTTATGGATACCACTCTTTGTACATTGCAATGCTGGAATTCGCACCGAATAAACTGCCGTGATAAAGGTCGATGTTTAACCTTGATCCAAAACAAGACTAATACCACCTCGCATGCCCCTGAAAAAGTATAGGGAGATAGTGACATACAGTACAATTCAATACCTTTTACATACGTATCAATCGTGTTTGTTCTTGGGACGGCTTTCTTGCTCACCAATAGTAGAGTACGAAGTACACTGAATCATTGAACACGTTTTTTATCACACATGCGTAATGAAGATTTCCAGAGTAAAAAAAAAATATGTCTAGCTTAGTTCACATTCCGAAACGTATGGTGACTGAATAATCAAGCAATCGCCATAATCAGTGCACATTATTGTAAGCTTGAGGCTAGAGCTAAGCCGATGAATATAAAATAGGGCACCCACGGAAGCTCTGAGATCATTCTAATCGTTATAGGTAGATCTATATAGATTCTTTGAATATCGTCACAGGATCGTGACGCTGACGAAGGCAGAGACAGCTTAGTCAAAATGAAACCTTTTATTAGGCCGAGTTTGTTGCCGGTAAACGTCAGATTACAGTGATACACACAGGAAGATAGCAGCAAACAGAGCGATGGCTGTCGATCAAGTGACAAGTGACGAAGCGCGTAGGCATTTACGATGATGATATGTGGGGTTTAACGTCTCAAAACCACCGTATGATTATGAGAGACGCCGTAGTGGAGGGCTCCGGAAATTTCGACCACCTAGGGTTCTTTAACGTGCACCCAAATCTGAGCAACCGGGCCTACATAATCTCTGCCTCCATCGGAAATGCAGCCGCCGCAGCCGGGATTCTATCCCGCGACCTGCGAGTCAGCAGCCGAGTACCCTAACCACTAGACCACCGCGGCGGGGCATCGGCATTAATACATGTACTGTTGAACATTCCAGCCTTATCACTGGTCCCCGCGCAAGCTCTGGAATAATCTCGAGTGTTCGCGTCTTGCGCGCAATCTTAACCGAATGATCTAGGATGATCACGAACCTTCTCGAACATTGAGGCGCAGTTTGCGCCGAGCATTCCTGAATAAGGCTTTTTTTTTGGGGGGGGGGGGGGGAACTGAATCAAACAAAAGAGAAAAAAACACACACACACGCGTGGCAATACTGCTTCTAAGTTTGTAGGAAACTTCGGTTAGGAATCGTAGCTGCTCGCGGCAACAGTCTGACAGCCATAAAAACTGTTCCTGTTCAGTTGGGTCTTGACGAATAACACGGCATTTCACACGAATACAGATATCATATTTCAGTGACCAAGTTTGGTTACTGTATCACGTATTGGTAAATGGAAATGTGTTTACGCAGAAAGTAGATAATATATGATAAGTTTTAAATTGTGAATGTTCGTGTATTTAACTTAGCTTTGCTGCGTGCCAGACCGCAAATGAGAAGGTACACCTATACTACCATGGTATGTAACCTGTGGCGGCAACTGTGGCTCTCACAGTTGCCCCACTACTTCACTAATTGAGGTTCTGGTGAACAAGGCGCACTCAGGTACTTTCACACGTCTTCAAGTCGAAAGCCTTAAAAGTGTGCGAAATGTGTGAAAATGACTTTGTAAGACATCTAAAGTGAAAGCCTTGCGTGCCCCATAAAACGCGAATGTTGATCACTGGCGTCCTGCGTCTGCGGCGTCAACACGAGTGCCGCCGAAAGGTCATCACGGGATGAAGTAGCCATAAGATATCCTCATGACATCGCTTATTGCCCAAATTTATGCCGTCGCCATTACGGTATAGCGACATAACTATGACGTCATGTAATTTAGCATCACGCGATGACGTCATCACTATCACGTGGCATCACGCTTAAGCATAGGTGGTGAGCCGATCACGAAGGCACTACAAAACCTGTTGACGTGCGGAAAGCTCGCGATGTCTCTGATCTTGGAGGCAATTCAGACACCCGTTGGGTGTAGAAAGGTATCGGGGTGGAAAAAGGGAAAGATTAATTAACCTTCCTATAATGGGTAACGGGCGCTGCGTTTTTATGTCGCCGCCTTTTGAGGCGAGTGTTCGTCCATAACGGAACGCTGGCATTTAGTGTTTTACTAATAGATGAGTTGACCGAAGTATTGAAAAGCATCGCATTCCGCACAGGAAGCGGACGCTGTATCACTTCACTACTGATCGAGTAACTGGTACGTGCGGCTATTGGCTACCGTAAATATCTCACTTGTACTGCGGTGCCACAAAGTGGGGCAGGCTGTAGATGAAGGAGCCGATGCCCATGCACGCGACTCCGACGGCCATGATCCTTGGCTTGTTCATCTCGCTGCCGAAGAAGGTGACTGGCACCATGAGCAGCAGCGAGCCGACGTTGTACATGGCCACGATGAGTCCCGTCTCGACGCTGCGCAGGTGGAAGCGGCGCTCGAGCGTGGGCAGCGAGACGTTGATGAAGCCGCTGATCACCATGCCCTGAACGAAGGCGGCCATGCTGAAGCACACCAGCACCCACTCGGGCCTCGCGAAGCACTGCGCCACCGACGGCGAGAAGCCGAACCAGCCGCACCGGGTGTCCTCGTCCTGCGCACAGCATTGCATCCACGATAGCTGCTGGTGTTTTAACGTCCTAATACCACAATGCGACTATGAAGGAACTCGCAGGGGAGGGCCCCAGAAAGGGCCACCAGCTGGTGTTCTTTAACGGGCATCTGAATTAAGTACACCGGCTTCAAACATTTCCCTCTTCATTTAAAGAGCAGTCGCCGTGGCCGGGATCCCATTGCGCGACTTTCAGGTCAGCATTCCAGTACCATGACCACTTGACAACCGTTACACGTAGCGTTGCGAACCGTACGCTGTTATCCCGTCGTCTCGGCATAAAGTTGATGATTGCCTGTAGATGGCCCTCCCTTTCCAGAAAGAAGCGTTAAATGAGAAATCGATGAAGAGAGAAAATGTGTCGCGTACCCTTGTGCTCACGGACCCGTCCTGCTTCTTCATAGTGTTCTTGTTTTTGGTGATAAGGCTGACGTCGCACTGGTTGGCTGATTCGTCGTTCGTTAGAGTCCTGGCGCAACCTCACTGGTCTGAAGCGGTCGATTGTCTCGTCTTCCTCTTCTTTATGCGCGAGCCATGGTTTCAGGACCCTGAAAAAGGAAGGGGATGATGATGATGGTGATGATGCCTGATATATGTGGCTCATTCACACTCAGGCGTATCAGCTAAGAATCGATTGCATGAGTTAGACATTTTCAGTGTTGAATATTCATGAGAAAAATAACGTACGTGCAACGAAAAAGAGGGCAAGAATTGTTTTTTCCCGATCAGACCAGGCAGTTTAGTCGTTATCTTGACTACAAATGAAAGTTAATAAAATTTTCATACTACACTTAATACTACTATTACTACAAATAATAAAAGAGATGAATTTTTATGTGGAACTATTGCTGCAATAATAAGACACAAATATCCAGTTAGAGTCTCATTCGTTTTGTTTCGAGGAGGTAAGCATAAATGGCATCAAAAGCGTTCTTGTGGCTGAAGCCCAAAGGCGAAGCACTAAAGGTAAGTATTGTGACTTGACAAGTTCAGCCCCAGCTTAGAGAACGGGATAACAAGAAGACTTTTTCTTTGTGTGTTTAGAGTATTTACTCTGACAACTAGTAGACATTAGTGGCATTCCAACAGAACATCGCGACGGAACACAGGGGCTTTAGTGCCATGGAAATTTCTTCTCACCGAGAAAGAACAGCTTGCCCGTCAGAACAGATAGCAGCTCTGTGTATAGTCACTCCAGCATCGGGAAAAAGTGCGACGGCGACGGACTGGTGCAGCCGCCTCGCAGCGATTGCGGCAAAGACAGTAAGCATCAGCAACAATGAGAAGACAGGAGAAGCGGCCTCGAGAACAACGCACAGAAGAAACGAAGCGATTTATTCCGAGGCCACGAAATCCAGCATGCACAGCCCTCCAGAAAACACGAGCAACGACGCATCTGTACCAGCGACATCATAAATATAGTTCTATTGTTTCGGTTTCTAAACAAAAGTTAGTACCATAGAGGAGAAACCACAAGACCAGCTCTGTGTGAATAAAACTTTAACGAGGGGACACGGCAACGTAATCTAGTCAATGCGACTTCCGATTGCGACACCATTGAATTTTCCACGAACATTTTAAATGATGAAACTCTGTCCATGGCGTTATTGATTCCATGGCATATGCACAAAGCGAAAATTTTCTGTACCTTATCGCAGTTATTGTGGTCATTTCAGGAAGCACCGAAAGTACTGGTCAATTTAATGCCGCTCACGCCAGAGAGTCGGCCATGTCATTTAATTCTAATCCACAAGGATAAGGGCATACGAAACACAATGGACTCGTGCTGAAGTATTGTTTTTGATTATGAGAAAGAACCGTGCTATCACCGCTGCGATGGCTACGGGATATTTGTGATGCGTGTAATATAGGCACGAATTGATAAGAATAAACTGCGGCTGTGCAAATTTCAGCAGTGTGTGAAAATAATATTTCCATTCCCATGTACGTCGAGAAACTCGGTGCTCAAGATGATTGGATGTAGACCATCGAAAAAGTCCAAGCACAATCTTACAGGAGATATGTTGACAAATACTCTTGCTTATCTGTAACTTGTACGTGCGTTTCACCAAATGATCTTACCGGTGCTTGCTTGTTCCTGTCTTGTGGCCCTTACCCACTAAGAGAGATTGGCCACGAAGCTGGTGGTTAATGTCGGTCAACAACTTAGCTTGTCCTGTGTGGTTATTCTTCTTCGCTGTCATCGTGTGGTTTTGCGCTGTTTTTTCTCCCTATTACCAAATATAGACACCACTACATCAAAACATCAAAGTACGCACATTGTCATTTTATTTCTCATATTCACGTGGGGCAATATTTATTGCATCAGGAACGCATACGTTTGCATCAGAGAACTTTTTACGTTTACAGCCATAGTGGGTCGGCGTCTTTGACTCGGCACTAAGCCGATCTCTGCAGAGTTTGCTCAGCGCTCTGGAAACTGTACAGCATTTTTGCAGAACGCAAACATTCTGCGAGGTAGCTTCTTCGCATACGTACCTGCAGGGGCACTTTATAAAAATTATCATACCACTGTCTTTTGGTAATCAGAGTGATACGACCATGCCGAAGCTTCCTTTTCACTAGAACTCAGATAAAACTGGATGATAAAAATACTTTATTATCAAAATTCAAAGAAAACGAAGAAGGTACCTATTCTAGAACTCCTATGGTAACCTCTGCGACAGCCTGGGCCCTGAGAATGAGGGCGCGGCAGACCTCGGGGGCGCCGTCGCGAAGGGTGCCTTCCAACTGCACTGGGTTACAAGTGGACCGAATGATTGGAGGGAGGGGAGGGAAGTAAGTGGCTGAACACTCTACGGTAACGTGAAAAGTTGTGGGGATAGCACCACAGCCTGGACAGCCATCAATACAACAAGTCGGGTATATTTTATTCATGAAGTGGAGGCTTGGAGGTCGCTTGATCTTCGCCTTCAATAGTAGAGTGCGATAGTGTAACAGGGCCCCGTGCGCCTCGTTTTCTTAATTTCTAGCCGCGCTTCGGTTCTCTGTGGATGCCTCCACCATGGCGCTAGGATAGGAACGTCTGCACGCGTAACATTGGCAACGCTACTTCCGTCGAGTTGAGGCGCCGCATCGGTAGCATGGTCTGGTGCCAGCTGGTGTCGTTTGTGGGGCAGCAGAACGCTGCGAGAACGCCCGAGGAGCAGCGCGCTTGTTGTGAACGGTGACGAGAGCACAGACGGGAGTGGGCCTGTCAGGTTTGCTCGTCATCCGCCTTCACAGAGTGGAGTGGTCTCAATTCTTAGATGAGAAGCAGCTTATGGCAGAGTTCAATCCGGTGTGTGGCCGGACTTCTCCAGGCCTATACGTTCTCGCGCTGTCTTCAGACTAAGGAGGTTATAACCTCCTTTCGTCGGACGTCGTGCTTCAGACTCGCTGGCGAGGACAAGGAAACGCTTCCTCAGCAGTGTGGTGTCTCCACATCCACTGCGCATGCGCATCCTCTTCTCACTCTCTCTCCGGTTTTATGCCCCCCCTCCCGCTACGCTCCCCATGGAAACGCGTTCCACGTTTCCGTTAGAGAAAGCGCGCATGTGCGAAGTTGGTTAGCACGGGATCACGTTCGATGTCTCTGGCGTGTGCGCTGAGGGACCGGCTGTTTAGCAGTGCTATAGCCATGGTCGTCTGCGGCGTTCGCAGCAGTGGTAACTAGCTGGCATCAAGCGATGGTCACAGGCAGTGTTAGTCAGGTAGAGGTTCTGAATGATGGCGTACAAGTCGTGGGCCAGTTTCTGTGGGTGCCGTTCTCCCCGCTGCTTCGCATCCTTACATGGTTCCCTTTAGCGGGAGATAGTGCAATATCTTGTACGCGTAAACCTGTTCTCTTTCTATGATGCGATTAAGATTTACCTAGAGGTGTACTTATTCGCATGTGTTACATGATTGCTTTAAGGCGTTTGTTTTTTTATGAATCGAAACAGCACCATGTATGCGTTGACAGATTGCACACGATCTTAGCTGGTCATGGCACTGTACCGTAGGTCGGGCCGCACTAGGTGGTGGCGGTGTTGCGACTACTAGCCTAGACATAATAGGTTACGTATGTTTCCGTACAGCTGGAGGGGTGGGGATGCCTGCCTACTGATACAAGGAGGCCACCAAACAAGCACCATATACTTACCTAATTGAACCTGTTTCGTCATTGGTTAACGTGCACACTTATGGCTTTGTAGGTTTTGGATGATAGAAACTGAGGACCCGTAATGTTGCACTGAATTATTTGCTACTCATTTTGACCTTAGTAAGACACGGACGAAAGGCAGGCCGCTGTCATGAGTCAATCACTGCTTCATTTTCGCGCTTTTTTTTTCACTGGGATGCGTCTTTTCCGTCGGACTCGCCCTATGGTTGGGGAGAGGGATATTGCTGCGGTGAAACTTCGACCTGGTAATAGAGAACCGTTCGCACGCCTTTCATAAAACACTAGACGGGACAAAACAGACAGAGGGTATGACAGATTGCATGTACCTGCGTCAATTATTAGGGGGGAAGGCGTGCAGCTTTCATTGGCAAGCGTGACCTGTTCCATGTAGACGCGACATACTCTTAATCCATCGTGAACTTGTTTACAGCGCAACACCAGAAACACAGGACAGGGAAGGAGTCTCTCTTTTGTTCCTTCCCTGTCCTGTGTTTCTGGTGTTGCGCTGTAAACAAGTTCACAATGAACCCCAACCAACTGGTCAACCTTACCGTCACCCTCTTAATTCTTGTAATGTAACGCGAAGAGCGGCAGACACACCGTGACAGCACTTATGGCAATATGGTGAGCAAAATGAAGGAATGCAAATAAACCGTAACTTAGAATGGTTTCCAAATAGCTTAGTAAGACGAAGGTGACGAAGTGAATGATTCTGCCAGATTTCCAGATTTGTAGAATATCTCGTATACTTATTATTATTGTAAGCACAATATTGGCAACGTTTGACCTTCATCTTCTTCATCTGTATATAATCATCATCACAAAAAACGTCGTCTTCGTTCGAAGGGTTGATCAGGTGATTCGGCCTAATAAACTCCTCTCCGACGTCACGTTCCCCTGGAGCTTCGTTCGGGTCGCCGCTTGCTTCCCCCGTCCGCTGTCATAGCGCAAGAACAGCTGCCCGGAACATCCAGCATCCCTGTTCAACAAACTATTCCTGCGTGGATCGTAAACGCCCGGCAGCGAGACCCACCCATCTTCTGTGGTCTTCCACGCGACGGCGTCGAGGTATGGCTAAAATAATATGACATGACCAGCGTTTATAACCAATGGGGTGAGCCTCAAAAACTTCGTCACGTCGCCTTCTATCTGTCCGATGTCACGAAAACATGGTTTTTCAACCACGAGAGCAGCTTCCCGGATTGGCCTACTTTTGCTCAACAAGTCCGTAGGATTTTTGGAAAACCGAACATCCATTCCGAAGTGTCGAAACGGAAGCTTGATGGGCGTGCCCAACTTCCCGGGGAGACGTACACTTCGTACATTGAAGACGTCCTTGCCCTTTGCCATCGCGTGAACTCAGCGATGACAGAAGCTGATCCTGTTCGCCACATCATCAAAGGGATAGGCCATGTCGCGTTTAACGCTCTGGCTGTTAAAAACCACACCACCGTTGAGGACGTCATCACGACATGTCAGCATCTTCATGAACTCCAAGCCATTCGATTGCACCCAGACTACCCAGACGCCAGTGACAGCCGGCCTTCCTCGGATGCGGATTCGCGCGCGCTGATTCGCACTCTGATTCGCGATGAACTTCAAGCGCAAGGGTTGTCATATGCACCCGCCCCTCGGCCTCACTCTCAATCTGCTGGTCTGCGCGACATCGTCAAAGAGGAGCTCCCATCCATCCATGGCTGGCGCTCTCCCATCGAACACTGCGGCGCCACCAACACCACCCATGACGTATGCGCAAATCACTGCCATGCCACCTGCCATGGTTCAGCACGTGCATCCTGTTCCTGCGCAGTCCAACGTAGCAGCATTTGCACCACACTTGCCTGTCCCAGCGCCAGTACCAGCGCCTGTGACAGCTCCAGCACACTACGCCCCCTGGTGCTCGCCTTGCCCAATATGTTACTATTGTGGCATTCGGGGCCATATTTCACGATTTTGCCGCAAGCGCCAACAGGACGAACGCCATGGCTACGATGTTTACGAAAGGGATTCGGAGCCATCCTCGAACCAGTACCAGCGACGCCCTACGACACGTTCCTTCTCTCCGACTTCTCCACTCGCCGCACCTCACCCCTGCTTTCTCGGACGCCGCCGGTCCCCTTCACCTCTACGACGCTCAACATCTCCTCTGAGACCGGCTGTGCCTACTTCTGACTACCACTCGGAAAACTAGCTGGTGCAGTTTTTGTAGGGAAAGCTGCATCGCTCGAACGAACACCAAGACCTCCGGAGGGCCCAGCCAACGTGTTATTAGTGCATGCGGAAGGGGTACCAGCTCAGGCATTGGTGGACACGGGGGCTGCTGTTTCTGTTATTCATGCGGATTTGTGTACTCGTCTACGTAAGGTTACCACACCTTATACTGGCCCTCTCTTACGTAGCGCAAATGACTCGCAGATACGGCCATCAGCACAGTGCACCATTAGAGTTTTTATTGATGGGATCCGGCAGCATATTCAGTTTGCTGTGCTGGCTTCTTGTGCTTCTATGGTTATTTTAGAATGGGACTTTCTTTCTGATGCTGCTGCTTCCACATCTTGTCAACAACGACTCATACGTATGTGAGAGACGGATGATATTTCCCCGAAATTATCACGTAACCGGCTACGAGCAGCCAATGACTTCTTTGTGGCACTTAACCACGAGCACGTTATCACGGTTATGTCTGACTCCATTGACCACGGCGATGTCCTAGTCAGTCCATCAGCCTGTTGTCTATCCAGAGGGATTGCACTTTAATCGAGTCTTGTCCGCTTCTCTAATGGCACCGCATTTCTCGCAGTACTGAATATCACCAATGAGCCGATTCTGCTGACCAAGGGCACTGTTGTAGTTTCCAGCGTGGACACACAACCTATCTCTGTAGTGGCTTCAGATACCAGTCTGGTGGAATCACGTTCAACACCAACAGATGCTCCACCTACTACGGCTCTCGTCAATGCCATCAGCACGAATCTCACTCCCCCGCAAGCAGACGAACTACTGGCGTTGTTGCCTAAGCATAAATTTTCTTTCAACATACATTCCACTGCTTCAAGCCAGACTTCTGCGGTGGCTAATCGCATACACACCGACGGAACTTCTATTGTCCGTTGTCGACCATACCGTGTTTCTTCCAGCGAACGCGAGATCATCGACAAGCACGTTGCTGATATGCTCAAGCGAAACATCATCCGCTCCTCCTCAAGCCCTTGGTCGTCACCTGTCATTCTCGTAAGAAAAAAAAGACGGTTTGGTGCGATTCTGCGTTGACTACCACGCATTAAACAAAGTAACCAGAAAAGACGTATATTCCTTGCCTCGCATTGATGATGCCTTAGATTCCGTACAAGGAGCGGAATATCTTTCGAGCCTTGACCTGCGCTCCGGTTATTGGCAAATTCCAATGAACGAGGACGACAAGGAAAAAACTGCCTTTGCCACACCTGATGGGCTTTACGAATTTAACGTCATGCCTTTCGGCCTCTGCAATGCGCCAGCAACATTTGAACGGCTGATAGACACTGTATTGCGGGGCCTTAAGTAGAAAACATGCTTATGTTACCTTGACGACATCGTCATATTTTCTTCAACATTCGAACAGCACTTGCAGCGCCTAGATGAAGTTCTGACGTGTCTCGCAGCAGCTGGCCTTCAGCTCAACACCAAGAAGTGCCACTTTGCTAGCAAAAGTATTAAAGTACTCAGACAGCTCGTCAGCAAAGATGGAATCCGGCCTGATGCCCACAAGAGAACCGCCGTTCTTCACTTCCCGGTGCCTCAACGCGTCAAAGAGCTCCGAAGCTTTCTTGGCCTTGCGTCGTACTTCCGGCGCTTTATACGAGACTTCGCCACCATTGCTGCGCCACTTCACCAAGTCTTTTCTTCTGGAGCGTCATATGTATGTTCGGACGAATGCCAGATGTCTTTTGACACCTTGAAACGTGCCCTCACGTCTGAGCCAGTGCTTTGTCATTTCGATAACGCCGCACCCACTCTCCTGCATACTGATGCCAGCGGACACGGACTCGTCGTTGTACTTCTGCAACGAACAGAGCGTTATGACGAACTTGTGATCGCATACGCAAGTCGCATCCTCACAGCAGCAGAGAAAAACTACACCTTCACCGAGCAGGAGTGTCTCGCCATTGTCTGGGCCATCCGGAAGTTTCGACCATATCTTCACGGCCGCCACTTTACCGTCGTCACTGACCACCACGCTTTGTGCTGGCTGTCGACGTTGAAGAATTTGTCTTGACGTCTCGGTCGCTAGATACTTCGTCTCCAAGAATACGAGTTTGACGTTATCTACAAATCTGGCAAGAAACACAATGATGCCGATGCCCTTAGCCGCTGTCCTTTACAATCCTCATCAGGCACTCCTGGCCTGTCGCCAACTGTGAGTGAACCGATCAAAGTGTCTCCGTCAGTTCATTCACTCGCCGATGTCGATTTTCTTTTTACCTTCAACAACGAGACGTTTGCATCCCACCAACGCAGCGACACTTACTGTCGCTCAATAATGCAGCGCCTTCAAGGCTCCTCCCGTCCTCCCAACGCTCGCGCCCATCGACAGCTGCGGAACTTCAAGACTGAAAACTCAATCCTTTACTGCTTTGTCTTCCACCCCGAAGGACAGCGCTGGGTTCCTGTTGCTCCTCGTTCCCTAAGGGCGCGTATTTTGGAGGCATTTCACGATGACCCCAAGGCTAATCATCTCGGTTTTCAAAAAACCTATGAACGCATCCGCAGTCGTTTTGCCTGGCCTGGCCTTTCCAAGTGCGTAGCGCGATATCTTGCGTCATGCTCGCTATGCCGATGCCGCAAGCGACCCGCTTCCTCCCCGGCCGGTCTTCTACAACCCCTTCCGTGTCCTGACGCTCCCTTCGATGACATTGGCATTGACCTCTACGGACCACTACCAATATCAGCTAGCGGCAAGCGCTGGATTGTCACAGCAGTTGACCACTTAACAACGTACGCCGAAACAGCTGCACTTCCTTCAGGATCAGCAGAGGACATTGCCACATTTTTTCTGGAGGCAATCTTTCTAAGACATGGTGCACCACGCATCTTATTGAGCGATTGCGGCAAGGCGTTTTTCTCGAAACTACTCGGACAAGTCCTCCACGCATGTAATACTGTCACAATGCAGAAACAGCAGCAGTCGAATACAGGAAACTCACTTCAATTGTACCAGAACACTGGTAAACTGATCGGAAGAGAACCTCGTCTTTTTCTCTCGCTGCGCGTGTTCTTCGTTGTTCTCTTGGTGCTGCATATTCAATGTAGCATTTGCCCCCCTTCAGAGAGCAGCGTCCCGATGCTCTTCTACAAAAGACGGTGTAGTAGATGTATAGTGTAAATCAGTCTGAAAAATAGGGCTTCATTCGCACAACGTGCACGATTTCTGGTTTTTGCTGGCGAGTTGTCGAGGGGCTGTCAGGAAGGACCACGTAATTAACGTCGCTCAGGCATTGTAAAACTGTGTAGGGGCCAAAATACTTCTTCAGCAATTTTTCAGACAGTCCCCGGCGGCGGATAGAACTCCATACTTAGTCTTTGTCGCCGGCCCGATAGACGACATGTCGGTGTCACAGAATATAACATTGGGCGTCGTAATTTTGCTGCTGGGTGATTCGGACGCGCGCAAGCTGCCTCGCTTCTTCTGCTCGTTGTGTAAAAGATACAGCGTCCAAATCGATGTCATTGCAGTCATGCAGTAACATGGCGTCAAGCATCGTCGTCACTTCACGGCCGTGAAAGAGACTGAACGGCGTTCTTCGTGTAGTTTCTTGCTGCGTTGTATTATAGGCGAACGTGATGTACGGTAGAATGTCGTCCCAGTTCTTGTGATCCACGTCAACGTACATACTCAACATGTCGGCAATAGTCTTGTTGAGGCGTTCTGTTAAGCCGTTGGTTTGTGGGTGATAGGAAGTGGTTTTTTGATGGGCTGTTCCACTGAGCTCAAGCACTGTCTTCAGGAGTGCGGCCGTGAAAGAGGCACCTCAATCCGTTATTATGATTGTTGGAGCACCGTGCCTCAGGACAATATTTTCTACGAAGAGTCGTGCGGTTTCAACGGCGGTGCCACTTGACAAAGCCTTCGTTTGCGCGTATCACGTAAGATAATCAGTGGCGACTATTACCCGCTTGTTGCCAGCATGGGAAGTTGGATATGGTCCAAGGAGATCTATTCCAATTTGGGCAAAAGGTACCGTGGGCACTTGAATTGGTTGTAATAGTTGAGCTGGTTTTAACGGTGGCGATTTTCGTCGTTGGCAATCGAGGCACGTACGCACGTCATGCTTCACAATAGCTGGAAGTCTTGGCCAGTAGTATTTCTGTTGGACTCTGGCCAATGTACGTGTGTATCCGAGAAGACCAGACGTTTGCTCATCGTAGCAAGCACAAAGTATGTCCTCACGGAGTGACGTCGGAACGACAAGTAGGTGGGTGCTTCCTTTGGAAGAAAAGTTCTTCTTATAGAGAGCACCACTACGTAAGCAGAATGACGGCAGGCTCCTTGTAAATCTTCTAGGGACGGTTGTTGTCCGGCCATTGAAAAATTCAATAACGGGAAGCAACTCACTGTCTTCTTCCTGCTTGCACGAAATCGTAGAGGTGTCAACGACTCCTACAAACGCCATGCTGTCCTCTTTTGTGTCATCGTCGCGCTTTATCGGTGACCTTGATAAGCAATTGGCGTCGGCGTGCTGACGTCCGGACCTATACACGACCATCATATCAAACTCTTGAAGGCGTAAGCTCCACCGTGCCAGCCGACCGGACGGGTCTTTCAAGTTGGTCAGCCAGCAGAGGGAATGATGGTCGCTGACTACGGGGAAGGAACGACCATAGAGGTACGGATGAAACTTCATAACCGCCCATACGATAGCAAGACACTCTTTTTCCGTTGTGGAGTAGTTGGACTCGGCGCGGGAAAGCGTCCTACTAGCATATGCGATCACACGCTCGGCTGAGTTTTGCCACTGGACGAGTACAGCGCCTAAACCCACGTTGCTGGCATCTGTATGGACCATGGTAGGAGCATCCTCATCAAAGCGAGCAAGCACAGGCGGAGTCTGCAGGCATTGTCGGAGATTTTCAAATGCCACCTGTTGATCGTCGCCCCATGTGAACGAAACGTCTTCTCTTGTGGGTCGTGTTAACGGCGAGGCTATGTGGGAGAAATTGGCAATAAACCTTCAGTAGTATGCGCATAGGCCAAGGAAACGCCTCACAGGTTTCTTGTCTTTTGGTACCGGAAATTTTCTGCAGCCGCAATCTTATCAGTATCAGGTCGAACACCTTCATGGCTCACCACATGGCCTAAAAATTGGAGCTCCTTGAAACCGAAATGACACTTCTCGGGTTTCAGTGTCAGGCCGGCAGACCTTATTGCCCTGAATACCGATAGCAGCCTGCTCAAGTGTTCCTCAAATGTTTTTGAAAAAACAATGACGTCGTCCAGATAGACCAGACATGTCTGCCACTTAAGACCTGACAGAACGGTATCCATCAGTCTCTGAAATGTTGCGGGGGCTGAGCACAATCCGAATGGCAAGACTTTAAGTTCATAAAGCCCGTCAGGCGTTACAAAAGCCGTTTTTTCTCTATCTCGCTCGTCGACCTCAATTTGCCAATACCCACTTTTGAGGTCCATTGACGAAAAGTAGCGTGCATACCTCAGCCTGTGGAGTGAATCGTCGATGCGCGGTAGGGGGTATACGTCTTTCTTTGTCACACGGTTCAGCTTGCGGTAGTCGACACAAAATCGCAAGCTTTCGTCTTTCTTTTTAACCAGCACTACCGGCGATGCCCAAGGACTTCTTGACGGCTGGATGACGTTATCATTGAGCATTTTCTTCACTTGTTCTTGGATTGCTTCACACTCTTTCGGTGCTACACGGTATGAGTTCTGTCGTATTGGCCTTGCCGTCTCCTCCGTTATTATACGATGCTCAATAGCTCCACACTAGAGGAACAGCGAACTCTAGTCCAGCGGGCTCAGGTGGCGGCCTCGACTAATGACGTCCCGGACTAGGGATGTCAACCAGCCCGGTGGGGATAAGGGCTATCTGGCACAGCCAGCATCGATAAAGGTTTTTTCCTCCTCCTTCTCGTCAGTGGCGTTTGATTGACCCTCGAGGTCGATGAAAAACAGTCTTTGAACTGGTGAAGAAGATCTACTAGACGCTGTTTCTGCGCTGGTTACAAATCCGTGCTTACGTCAATAGGTGGTGGGGCTGACGTGGCTTGGGGCTCGTTCTGTTGTACTACACAGCACTCGCGGATTTCAGTGATCTCGTCGAAGTAGGCAACTGTAGTGCCTTGTGTAATGTGTCGTCGCTCGTTGGTGAAATTCGTCAACAGAACCTCTGCTTCACCGCACACAACATTGACAATACTTCTGGCAATTGCAACACCACGAGAGAGTAAGAGCGTCAATACTTGTTCAGTGATTCCTTATCCAGTATTCTGCTCGCTGCACGTGACTGAAACAAGGCGGCACGATAACGGAGGTATGGTCACATCGTCAATGACTCGTAGGGATTTTCGGTGTAGCGCTGCGCTTTGATCCGCTGAAAAGGTCAGTACACCGTCCGGAATATTGATGATGGCACCATATTCACGCAAGATTGCCTGTTTGCTACACTCAGAAAGGATAACAAAAGTTGCGACGAAGGATGCATCCTCTATTTTCATTCTTGCGGTGCACTTTCCGGTAGGTGTGAGTAGCTGCCCTCCAGCTCCTGTAATCTGCGGTCCTGTCCATTCCATTCTAACCTTCCTGAGCGTGTCTGCCAGACTCTCACTCATTATTGAGAAGTCCGCGCCAGTGTCGACCAATGCCATGACGTCATGTCCGTCAATTGTAATTGCAACTTCGGCAGTAACAACCCTATCTTTCGTCGATTCATTGAAAATGTGTCTCTCTTTGCTCGGCAGTATTGGCGGATTTTCAGCACTTCGACGATTTGCAACCTTCCCCCCTGAGGTCGCTGCTTTTAGTTTCCCCAGCGTGGACTAGGAGATCTCCCTCTTGGCATGTCAGTGGTGCTCCGTCTAGAGGATGGAGAATAACGCCCAGGAGAGGGTGAGCGTGACCGAAACCCAGGAGGAACATCCCGCGGGGTCATGACACTCGTGTGGACGTCAGGTGTTCCGTTGAAATGGCGCCGAGGAACCGTGGAACGAAATTTTTGGTACCCTGCGGCGCGATACGGGCAATACCGAACGATGTGGCCTGCTTCCCCACAGTGAAAACACAGGGGCCTATGAACAGGGGTACGCCAGATGTCAGTTTTGCGAAGTTGTGGCCGCCTCGGCATCGAAGTTTCTCTGTAGTACCAAGGTGCTGTCGGCGGATGTTGCTGGTGGTACTGATGTGGTGTCGGCACGTTCGCTGGCTGTCGGCGGACTACGCCTGCATAGCTTTCCCTGGGAGTGCTCGTGTTCGGCTCAGGAAGCGAGAGCGCTTGCCTGATCTCCTAGCGTACAACTTCCGTTACTGAGGCGATCGCGCAGTCATTCGGTTTGGCGACGAGCTTCTTGACCTCTTCTTGTACGATTTCTCGTATTAGTTGGCGCAAAGAACCTTCGTCGGGTGTTGTGGTCGTGGCTGCCACACTGATCGGTGCACTGTGGGTTGGGTGGTCATACTGGCGATAACGTAGATGCAGTGCGCGTTCAATAGATGTCGCCTCCTTGGAGAATTCATCCACACTCGTAGGCGGGTTTCGTACGAGATCAGCGAACAGCTGCTCCTTAATGCCCCGCATGAGGTGGCTAACCTTTTTGGCTTCGGGCATATTAGGATATGCTCGACGAAATAGCTGTGCCATGTCCTCAACAAACATTCTAACGGATTCATTTGGTTTCTGAATCCGTGACTCGAGGAGACGCGGTGCGATTTCTCGTCTTTCAGTGCTCGCGAACGTGTCGAGGAACTTCTGCCGGAACTCGTCCCAAGACGACCACACGCGATTAGTGAACCATGTTCGGCCTCCATCTTGAAGCGGAAAATAAACGTAACCTCATTTCTGTGTGGTGTTCCACCCGTTAACATTCGCTGTGTGCTCGAATTCCTCGAGCCAGTCATGTGCATCCTCATATGCGTTTCCGTGGAAGTCAACCGGAAGTCGAGGGTTCAAAACAGACACCTGTGTCGTGCTTGGGCTGGACATGTTGGGGCCAGTGCTTCCAGGCACCGTCATGCTTTCTGGCACAGTCACGCTTTCCGACAATGGACCAAACTCCGGGCTGAGGCCTAACAGGCGCCGGCTGCTGCGGTGAACGGGGGTGTTGATGCACGGAAGTCTTTCTGGACTAGATGTGGGGCTGTTGTCAGGCGTCCCGAACATGTACCCAGCGCCTCCACCAGTGTCACAATGCAGAAACAGCAGCAGTCGAATACAGGAAACTCACTTTAATTGTACCAGAACACTGGCAAACTGATCGGAAGAGAACCTCATCTTCTTCTCTCGCTGCACGTGTTCTTCGTTGTTCTCTTGGTGCTGCATATTCAATGTAGCAATACGATTCATAAAACGACATCCAGCTACCATCCCCAGACTAACGGCCTCACAGAGCGCTTCCACCGAACTTTGACCGACATGATATCTATGTATATCGACGCCGACCACACCAACTGGGATACCATCCTGCCATTCGTGACTTTCGCGTACAATACCGCTACGCAGCGCACCACAGGCTATTCCCCATTCTTTCTCGTCAATGGCCGTCAAGCAACATCTCAGCTCAACATCTTCTTTTTTGACGTCCCTGTGAACTCGTCATCGTCATCGAGGGAGCACTTGATCTCACGCCTAGCCGAATGTCGCCGACGCGCCCACCTCAATACACAGGCAAGCCAACAAGAGCGGAAGACTCGCTACGATGGCGTCCACCGCGTAGTTCACTTCAATACTGGAGACGAAGTATTGTTGTGGACCCCAACGCGGGTTCCCGGCCTGTGTGATAAGTTTCACTCACGTTTCATCGGCCCCTACGCTATAGTCGAGCAGACGTTCCCTGTTAACTATCGAGTAACCCCTGTTGTCATGCCTTCCAACGGCCGTTTTGGTGGTACGGAGGTTGTTCACGTGTCGCGCTTAAAACCATTCGTGCGCCGTACACCACCGCCATAAACAGCGGCCTGCTTGGCCGCTTCTGCGCGAGGGGGAAATTAGTGTAAGCACAATATTGCCAACGTTTGACCTTCATCTTCTTCATCTGTATATAATCATCATCACAAAAATGTCGTCTTCGTTCGAAGGGTTGATCAGGCGATTCGGCCTAATAAACGCTGTCGAGACTCCAACGCTGCTACTGTCTTACAATATCAAGGAAGTTAGACTGAATAACGTTTACGGAATGGTACACAGAAAATACTAAACTTCCACAGTGTTGTTAGGTATAAATAAAAAAAATGAACATTGGACAGTCAGAACTATTTTTCATGATAAAGCGTAGCAGCCTACTAGCAAAAAAAGCAAAAAGCAAAAAAAAATATGGCGGTATCACGCTTGCCGTCTTGCTGGTCAAAAAGAGACACAAATAACGTACTATGATAACGACTGTATACGGATCTGCTGTACCTGCAGAAGAAAAATAATTACCCTGATAGTAATCTCTACATAAGTGATGAAAAAAAAAACAGCGAATGGTATCCAAAACTGACATTCACCTCGAATTTCAGCTCGTGAATAATGCTAGAGGCGTGCTCAAAATTGTCAGCATGGGACAAGTTTAAAGGCAGCTATAGATGCTTTGCAGAAAACTCCAAAAAAACAATTAGGAAAGGCAGAATTTATGACAAAAATAAATTTGGATCTGTTAAAAACTCCTGGAAATCTTCAGCTAGTTTTCTTGTAGCGCACATAAAAGAGTGGAGAAAATTATGGCCCATATAGACAGGTTGCTAACATCCAAGATTCGTATTTTCGGCAGTCGGGGAACATTTACGCATTGTACCTTTATTTTGTCCTGTCTTTTACGTGCGCTACAAGAAAACTAACCGAAAGCGTGCTACCAACAAGGCCGCATCGCATCCCTCGTGAACTTTATTCGCTCAGAATCTTACCGTCACTGCATCCCAGGGACGAAGCCTCCAAAGCAAGTAAATTTGGTGTGTTTGAATCTACCATGAGTAGCCAGAAAGCAGCACCTCTAATGTTTTACGCAAGGTAGAAGATCTATTACAAGTTCATCTATGAACTATATCAAAAAATGTTTATATTTTACTGTGTTTTATTACTCTGTTCTTAATTTTTTATATTCGTACGTCTGTGCTAAGGTTACAATGTTCAAACTCAAATTTTATAATTGTCTTTAAAAATTACCATCTACTTGGCTAATCCCCCAGCTTGGGAGATTGGCCCCCAGGTTGTGAGACTTCAGTGTGATGGCTGCCGTTTCTGGGGTTAACTCTACTGCACTTCATTATTTACTGAACTGTTTATGAAAGCATCTTTTAGGGGCGAAGCTGCTTCAGGTGTGGGCTCGTCCGCTGTTGTCCGTCGTAACCACCGCTAGTGCTCGGAGTGCTCACTAGATGGTGCTGCAGCGCTCGCTCCCACCACCGGCTTGTTCACGCGGCAGCAACTTGAGAGCGGCAGGCACGAGTACATTGAATAAGCACTCAGCCGAGACCTGGCCTTCATCTGGGGCGTAACCAACGCGATGCAATACTGGCAAAAACGCCGCATAGAAATCTTTGCCATGATTCATTATCTCGGCAAGCCACGCGCATTCCTCACGTTTTTGCCGTGGCAGTACACTGGGACAGGCTCCTAAAAACTCTGGAACGGCTACGAGTGGGATTCACTGTTTACCTATGTACCTACGGAGCTTCGCCCACTCATCATCATTGACTCCGTGGATATGCTGCGATTTTTTTTTGGCATGCTGGTCGGAATTGTGCACATTGGAAGCAGCAAGATGTGTGCATGACCAGGATGAATGCCCGAGTTTGTATGTACCAATGTGTACGCATACTGCCACGTGGCATGCGACGCTGGAAAAAGCTGCGCAAAGACTAGGAAATGCGAAAATCTTCATTTGTACTTACTTTTGCAGAGAAAATAAATGCTGAAGGCAGAGGCAATTGACTATGAACAGTCATCAGCAAGCTAAAAATGAACGTTCCGACGCGTGACCTGGGCTACTTTGACTGATGTCAGTCGCCAAGCGCTAGGCGCTGTTGCCAGGACAATTCCTGGCAACAGGGCCTAGCGCTTGAATAGTACTTGAATAGTATGTTGTACTTGAATAGTATGTCGTTGTACTTGAATAGTATGTCGGCATGCATAGGTAACATCTCGGCAACAGAACCCAGAACTACTTGCCGCTAGCGTCAATCAAACTGCTTCAGAATACACTCGCCTTAAGCTTGCTGACGACTGTACACTGATAGTGGCGAGAACATTCGTCGGCCATCGAGTGATGTGGCAACCGTTTGAACAAGTTGTTTTTTAGGGGCGAAGCTCCTTATGGTCTGGGTGATCCCTCGTCCCTCCAGCGTGCCCAAGAGCGTCTCCCTTATTATACAGTAGATGGCGCTGTCCCATAGATATGCATGAAAACTGCAGTTGGGCGACGATATACTATGTAGCGCTGTACGCATTCTGTGTCGTCATCACCATTTCTCGTTTAGTTTTCTAGATTGCGTGGTCTCATACAAAAGTGTGGAAGCCCACCGCCACACTTTGAGTATGGCGGTGGGCTAAAGATCACCCGGGTCGTCGTTGGTCGTTGGTGCAAGCAGGTCCTGCAAGGTCATGCAAGGTCGAGCAGGTCTGTTGGTGCAGAAGCAGCGCGCAACAAGAGATAAGTTTTCCTTTATTTCTTTGTGTTTGAGAACACTATTATTTATTTCTATCCTAATCAAGTACTTGCGTCGTGAGTACTGTAGGTGTGGGACACGGGCAACGTTGCAGTGACGTTGACCACGTGAGCGGGGTAGGCGGCTGTTTTGAAAAAGTTCGGGGCGCCCGGTTAGTTGTTAAACAGCTAGAGCCGAACACGAAGGGGACCTAGTGAGAGTCTACTAGCGAAATTGAACACGTGTGTGGGCGGGCTAGGCGGCAGCTTCTAACAGTTGTTGAGGTAGGATAGTTAGTGGAGGCGGCTGGATAGCGGGATTAGGGTTGAGCTTAGGGCTGTTGGGTGCTTGGTCCGATGGTCGGGTGGGCGATGGCTAAGGAAGCTAGGAAAACCATGGGCGAGAGGGAGCTGGTGCAGTGCGAAGAATGCAAGCGCTGGTGCTATTCGGATGAGACAGAATTCTCGAGTTTGGCCGATGCGCAGAAGGCGAGCTTTGTGTGCAGGTTGTGCGAGGCACTGAAGGCGGCTGTGCAGCTCATGCAGACTAGCATCAAGGGGCTTCAGAGGGAGCTTAGGGCGGAACGGGAGCAGACGATAGAACTCCAAAGACAGCTCAGAGCGTCGCGTGAGCGGGAGGAGGCTACCGCCAGCCTATTAGAGCAAATGAAGGGTGACCTTCGAAAAGAACGGGAAGGGCGGACCGAGCTCGAGCACCGGGTAAAGGAGCTAATAAAGCCTTGCTCCGGCCCCGAGCGGTGTGAGACGGAAGGCATGGGTAGCGGAGAAGGCGACAGGTGGGAAGGAACAGGCGAGAAGGGAGGTCAGTGGGCCGCAGCGTCTGGCCACAGCACGGAGACTCCGAGAACACACAGCTCGGTGGCGCGGCAGTCTTCGAGCAGGGCAGGAACACAGGACAGACGGCAGAAAGAGAAACAGGCGAAGCAAACAGGGGCACCATCACAAACAGGAAGCCAGCGATTGGAGCGTAGAAGGGTCCTGGTGGTGGGGTCTCTAACGTGGCCAGGGTTAGGGATTGCGTCTTCAAGACAGTGAAGGAAGATGGGAGAGCCAGGGTGAAGGCCCAGTCAGGGAAGAGCATGGTGGATGCACTGGGCAAAGCTCAGGAGGTTGTAGAGAACAGCATGGAGGGCGAAAATGTCGTCAATATTCATGCTGGGCTCAATGATGTGTTGAAGGGCAAGGATCAGAACCTTCAGAGACAGTTAGAGGATGGCATGCGTAAACTCCGAGAAGCCTCTGGGAGTGTGCATGTGACCATATGCACAGTCCCAGAGGTCTGGGGGCAGTCTCGTGGGATTGAAAGGAGGGTAGTTGAGGCCAACTGTGTGATAAAGGGTATGAGCCGGCAACTCGGGTACCGCGTAATGGAGATGAACCAAGACGTGTACGAGCCCGGCGCATGCCCCTTTGCACAGGACGGCATTCACTACAGTGGTGCGACGGGCAGGAGAGTTGGTAATAGAATGGTTCGTCAAGCCACAGCTTTTTTAGGGGGACCCAGAGCCCTGAAACCAACAGTGTAGCCAAAGACGGTTCTAAATGGGCACAAATATTCAAGCCACACAGACTTCGTGGAAGAAGAAATCGACGTAAGCACAAGGGCCAAGCTATGTCAGACGTAAGTTATATTAACATGCAGGGTGATATCAATAGGTTAAAGTGGGAAGAGATAGAAGAGCAGTTGAGGCAGGAGGAGCTGATGGTATATAGGGTTGTGGAGACACATCTTCGAGACATGGAGCAACCACCTTGCAATCCGGACTACGTATGTGAATATTGCAATAGAACAGAAGGCAGCGAAAAGGGGGTGGAATCGGTGCGCTCAAACATAAGAGCATGGGGTGGCAAAGAGTCAAGCAGGGTCGCATGGAACATTTATGGTTAAGAGGGAAAGTAGCTGAGCAGATGACACTCCTTGGTTTGGTGTCATTGTGGACAGGAGCAAAGGCCAGAGAGGAAAACCAGGCAATGGTGGTGTGTATATTAACGGAATTTGAGGAATTAGGAGGAGAGTGTGAGATAATTATACTAGGAGATATGAATGCGCACATAAAAGATATAGATGGGTATACTGACTGAACAGGCAAAATGATCATGAATATGTGTGAAAGGCATGATTTGCTCATTTGCAACAGTACTGAGAAGTGTGAAGGCCAAATAACATGGAAGGTGGGACGGCTGCAGTCAACAATAGATTAGGCACTGATGTCACATAGGATGTATGATAAGCTCAGGGGAATGCACTTAGATGAAGGTGGCTCCAGAAGTCTGGGTAGTGATCACAAACGTATCAAACTAAGTTTTGGAAGAGCAGTGAAAGTAGCAAGGGAGACAACATGAGCAACTACAGGAAAATTTTCATTCAGAAAGACAAATGGAAATTGCTACTAAACAAATTGAGAAAGTAATCACTGAGGTTAATAAAACAGTGTGCACATACACAAATCTAATTAGACTGTTTGGGCTAGAGCTTGCTAAGGCACGTAACAAGTCACCCCGGAAAAGAAGACACAAGCCCAAAATTCGGTGGGATGAGGAAGTTAAGAGAGCCATAGCAAAACGTTAGGAAGCCTCTAGGGAACACAGACATGCTAAGCAGAGGGTGAACCGACAGATGATGTTGAAAGATAATGGGACATCTTTCTAAGCTCTAGAAGGGAAGCATTCCTCCCTGATCACTGAAAAAATCAGGAGAAAGGGTGCTCAGTGACTGGCAGATGTACATAAGAAGGCCAGAAAGGCAGCTGCGAAATTTCGGAACCATATAAACTCCCTAAGAAATGAAACAAACCTAGAGCAGAGGTTTATAACTACAGCTTAATGTGCTAGGCTAGAAGGGGTCGAAGCTATTGACTATATAATAACAAGGGTGACAGAAAAATTTCAACAAAGAAGTGCATTATGCACCACAATAGACAAGGATGGATCAAGTGGCGCAATGACTCCAATTTCACAACAAGAGTGGGAAAGGGCTGAGAAGAGGATCCCAAGTAGTACATCAACAGGCCCAGATGGCAATCAGATTATGCTGATAAAGACATTGGGTCCGAAGTCTAAACAGACTTTGAGAAAGGCAGTGAGCAGAACAATAATCGATGGAGAAGTGCCCGATGGATGGAAACTTAGCATGATGGGCATGATCTATAAAGGAAAGGGGGACAAAGCTGACATAAATAACTACCGTCCTATAACAGTGACATCAGTGGTCTACAGGCTGGAGATGCAGGTTATAAAAGAAAGACTGCCGACTTGGATAGAGGATGAGGGGGTGCTGGAGGAACTGCAGAATGGGTTTTAGAAACACAGCAGGTTGGAAGACAATCAGTTCTCACTGACGCAGTGCATCTAAATAGCAGAAAAGGAACTCAGGCCCCTGTGGCTAGCATTTTTGGATATCAAGGGAGCGTACGATAGCGTTGTTCAAGAGGACTTGTGGGGAATACTGGACACACTAGGTGTGGAAGATGGAGTCACTAATCTTTTAAAGGAAATCTATAAAAGTAACAAGGTAGCTATAAAGTGGGAAAAACAGGTATCCAAGTCCACATAGGTGAAATGGGGGCTTAGTCAGGGGTGTCCCCTGTCACCCTCGTTATTCATGACGTACCTGAAAGGATTAGAGGCCAAATTAGAGGGAAGTGAACATGGCTTCAACCTCTCTTTATTCAAACAAGGAAAACTTACTGATCAGGCACTACCAGCATTAATGTACGCAGATGATATAGTGCTAATGGCCAACAAAAAGGAAGATTTGCAGAGATTGATGGACATCTGCGGTAATGAGGGAGATAGGTTAGATTTTAGATTCAGTAAGGAAAAATCAGCAGTCATGATTTTTAATGATAATGAAGGTTCTGAGCTTAGGATACAGGAAGTCACGCTAGAGATAACAGATAAATACAAATATCTTGGCGTATGGATAAGCAAGGGGGCCGAGTACCTAAGGGAACACGAAATATACGTGTCGACTAAAGGTAACAGGAATGCAGTGGTAATGAAAAACAGGACACTGTGGAATTACACAAGGCATGATGTTGTGAGAGGAGTATGGAAAGGGGTCACGGTTCCTGGTCTGACGTTCGGCAATGCGGTCTTGTGCATGAGATCAGAAGTTCAAGCAAAATTAGAATTTAAGCAACGTGGAATAGGTAGGCTTGCCTTAGGAGCTCACGGAAATACACCAAATCAGGCAGTATAAGGTGATATGGCATGGACATCATTTGAGGGCAGGGAAGCTAGCAGCAAGATAAAATTTGAGAAGCTATGGAGAGAAATGGGGGAGGAGCGTTGGGCTAGCAAGGTATTCAGCTACTTGTATATGAAGAATGTCGATAGAAAATGGAGGAAGCGAACCAGAAAATTGACTGATAAATACTTAGAAAACAGGAGGGAGCCAAACTAAGAAGAACTATCAGTTTAGAAGAATGTGAAGGAAACGGAGACTGACACATGAAAAATTTGGCATGATTAATAAGTCCGCACTAGAGATCTATCGAACTTTTAAGCAGGAAATATCCAAAGAAAGGATCTATGATATGACTCGCGGTAGTTCTGTACTGTTTGAGGCCAGGACTGGAGTATTGCTAACCAAGACATATCGGGCCAAATACGAAGGGGTAGACACGGTATGCAGTGCACGTGGAGAGGAGGAGGAAACTGCCGAACACTTGATAATGTTCTGTAAAGAGCTTCACCCTATAGTTCAGGATGATGGCGCAGAGTTTTTCAAAGCCCTGGGGTTTAGGGACAGGGAGGGCAAAATAGACTTTAAGCGGGTAGAAATAACTAGAAGGAGGTTATCTGATTGGTGGCTAAGGTCAAGGCATAAGTGAAAATTAAACCCCTCACTGCAAAGTACCAGTCTTCAACTACACTATTTAAAGAAAAAAAGATAAAAGTATTGGTTAATTCACTAAGTATTGCGGCTAGGTGGCGTTAGCTGCCGCCTGATCTCAAGGGTACGACCACATCCATCCATCCATTTATCCATCCATCCGTGTGCAATATGGTGGTTGGGTAAATGGGCACTAGATGGCGTTTGAGGTAGGGTGGCTTTTTGAGCCACCCTATTTGAGGTACCGCTGCCCATCGATGCACAGAAGCCATCAAAGAGAGGGTAAGATGTGACAAGAGGGTTGCAGTAGGGGCGTTCCTAGGGCGCAAGCTGGAAGCAGTCATGAGGCAAGCGAGCGCAAACTCAAAGCTACAGCTGATATACGAAACCTCGTGATATTTTCAGGTGGTTTAAACGATGCCTTAAATGAAGATACACCAAAACTAGCAACCACACTGGCGAAAGGCGTAGATGACATGCGCGCCCCGTCTCCTCAGGTGCAGGTAGTGATATGCACGATACCGGAGATACCGGTGCGTGATAGCAACCTGCAAAGAGCGGTAGTCAACGCAAACCAAGCGATATGGCGGATGAGTCGAGAGAAAGGCTTTGAGGTGGTGGAAATAAACATAGAGGTGCATAGGTGGGGTGGTTTTCAACGATACAGAGTTCACTTCGATGGGCGGCCACGTCATGAGGTGGGTTGGCGACTTGCAGGACGCGCAGTAGCTTTTTTGGGGGGCAAGCAGGCCCTTCGAGGTGCTGGATAGCTAGTAACGAGGAAAACAACCAGAGAGACACTTTGACAGGTGGTATGGGCAGATAGAATTCCAAAGTGGCACCAGTATTTAAGATAGGTAGAGTCCAGGGCAGAAATAGGCATAGCCACGAGCGCTGAGCCAATTCAGACATAGGGTATATTAAAATGCAGGGTGAGAGGAACAAGCTCATGTGGGAAGAGACAGAAGAATAGCTAAGCGAGGAGAGGCAGATGGTATACGGTTTTGTAGAAACACGTCTCAGGGACATGGAACACCCTCCTAACAATCCGGACTACGCGTGGAAATATGAAATAGAACAGAAGAGAGCAGAAAGGGGGGTGGTATTGGGGCATTATTTGATAGAAGTACAGACTGGCAAAGGGTCAAGCAGGAGTGCAAGGAACATTTATGGCTAAAAGGGAAAGTGGAAGGGCAAATGACACTCCTTGGTTTCGTGTACTTGTGGCTGGGAGCAAAGGCCAGAGAGGAAAACCAGACAATGGTGGAGTGTATATCAAAGGACCTTGAGGAATTAGAAGGAGAGTGCAAGATAATTATACTAGGAGATATGCATGGGCACATAGAAGATATAGACGGGTATACCGACCCGACACGCAAAATGATCATGGATATGTGTGAAAGACTTGATTTGATCATTTGCAACAGTACCGAGAAGTGTGAAGGGCAAATAACATGGGAAGTTTTACGACTGCAGTCGACGATAGATTACGCAATTACGCACTGATGTCACATAGGATGTATAAGCTCAGGGGAACGCACATAGATGAAGGTGGCTCCAGAAGTCTGGGTAGTGGTCACAAACATATCAAGCTAAGTTTTGGAAGAGTAGTGAAAGTGGGAAGGAGACAAGATGA